>NC_143578.1:125579125-126187510 GCF_048544385.1 Mastigoproctus giganteus
ATGATAGGACCTAAAGAGTATCAAGATATTGTTGATCAACCTCCATGTTCGGCAATTGGCACAAGACAGGACAATGTGCTTCCTTTGGCATTCGTCTAACGTAAACTCTCCCTGATGTTGGAAAAAGTGTGAAGGATGATTCTTCTGAAAATACAGTAGAACGTCGATTATCTGGAAAGTCAGTTATCTGGAATAATTTGAAAGGCTGATCTTTCTTCTTTTTTTTTTTTTTTTTATTAACGGTAGTACAGTACAGTAAGCGCTGGTTACAGATGTCACGTTTGCAAATTTAATTTTGATTCTAATAAGTGAAAGATCAAGTTTACAACATTTATAACAGATTGTACAAACAAAACGCCCAATAAACTGAAAACTGCAAATTGTTTTTATTATTTTATGGTTGTGACCTCTAGAATTCAATGTGACCTTCAAAAATGTGCTTTAGAAAAATATCACAGAGCCAACTGGGTTTTCTCGGATTTCAGGTTAGTTTAGCTCCAAATTCAGTAAGAATAATATCAGCCCGAAACTGTGCAATTTATTATTTTTCTCAATTTTTTACTGTAAAATGTGAACAAAAGGAAAACGTGTAGTTTTAACAATGCAATAAAAAACAGAAATTATTGATAGAATTAGAAAAGGTGGAAATTTAGTAAATCTCTCTAAAGAGTTTATTGTGGGTCCTTCAATAATTTACGACATCAAGAAAAATTCCAGTGCTACAACAGAATTTGTGTCAATTATGGATAGTGAAGGAGGAGCTAGCGGGAAAAAGACAATGCCAAAACTGGCAAATGACACTTTAAAGAGTGTGCTTTATGGTTTCTTCAGAAGCGAAGTTTAAGTGAACAAGTGTCTGGCCCAATGTTGTGGGAAAAAGCATTTGATTTAAATCAAAAATTAATAGGTAATGAAGATTTTAAGGCAAGCACAGGTTGGCTGAAAGACTTTAAACTGAGACACAGTATATGTGAATTAGATATTCGAGGCGAGAAACCTTCTGCAGAAGAATCGGCAATGGTATCCTTTAAAATAAGTTCGCTTCAGTTAAGAAAATTACGAGAAAGAAAACGTTTATAACGTTGATGAGAGAGGCTTATTATGAAAAGCATTACTGAGAAAAACCCTAGCCACTAAAAGAGAAATGCCTGCACCAAGTTGTAAGATGGGAATATAGCGAGTTAAAATTTGCTATGTGTGAAAATATCACTGGGATGCACAGACTGTCCGTGCTCGTTATCGGTAAGGCGAAAAAGCCGTGAGCATTTAAAAATCATAAAAATGCCTTAATGGATGTTTCTGTTTTCCGAGATTAGTTTATAATTTTTTTTATTTAATTAATCTTAATTATTTAATCGTAAGGTAACATTAGAATTATTTAATCTTACCAGAAAAATTATCCAGAAATTTTGGCTATTCGGAAAAGGTCTGACATCAATTATTCCGGAAAACTGACGCTCTACGGTATGACGTTTGCAATCATCAAGCATCCGGTTTTTGTGCTCCTTACAACACTGCTTCCTGTTTCTAGCATTACTATAGCAAGTAGCTTGGGAATAGTGGCTCTGCCATAAATTTCAGCTTTATGAAGTTCATACCAAACTGTACTGCTGAGACTAATGTTAAGTTCTAGTTATTTTGAGGGAGTAGTTTATGTTGTTTGGACTACAATCATTTTCAGTGGTCTCTTTCCTGTCAGCTTTGATTTATCTGTCACAATTCATCCTATCAGATTTTGTTTTTCTATACTTGGTGAATGCAGATGTCACTTTCTATACAGTTGCTCTGTATACATTAAACAAATGCAGTTCTAATTACTGATGCCCCTGCTAAACGTGCACCAATAATTGCCTACTGCAGATTCCCTTACAGACAAGTTTTAGATACAGTTAGGCATCTTAATAAGAACTAAATCTGGGATATTAGAGCCCCTTGAACATGCTGAGATAAGTATAAATCATCTAGTTTGTTCAAAAATTATTATCGTATAGTATTTCCAGTCTGTGTATTCCAATCTACAAGAGGTAGGTTGAGGTTGTGTTAATGAAACAATCATACTTGCATGCCTATTAAAATTGCCTAAAGACTTTTTTTCCCCATACTCCATTGAGTCGTTTTGCCTACAAACATACTCCTTGATCTGACTCAGGAAAGACTTATTACCTTCAGGCAGTTTTTGATCAGAAACAGCACTCTACCACCCCTCCGTCCTTCACCATTTCCCCTCAAGACACTGCATTCGCCCAAAATGAAATTCTTTAACTCATTTCTCAGGGGCACCACGTTCCAATATTACAATTACAAATATACGATTCTAAAATATTTAGTGTGAATTACTATTAAAACAGAATAACCAAACCTGTTCTCACAACCTGTGCTCCTGAACTTACTCCTGTTCTTTGCCGCTTTTTTCACTTTCTTATTCCAATGGTGTTTTTCCTTCTGCTTGGAAATTTGCTCATATCCGGTCAGTTCCTAAAAAAGGTGACAAATCCCTCCCATCCAATTATCGTCCCATTGCAATTACTTCTACTCTTTCTAAAGTAATGGAGAAATCAATTAACTGCCAACTCTTAACTACCTAGAAACCTTTTGTCTGATCAACGATCATCAGTATGGATTCCGTCAGTGTCGATCCACTGGTGATATTCTGGTTTATGTTACCCATTTATGGACAAATTCAATGAAAAGGTTCGGTGAAACACAAGCAGTTACTCTTGACATCTCAAAGGCTTTCGATCGTGTTTGGCATAAAGGTCTTCTAAACAAGCTTCCATCTTATGGTTTGCCAACTGTTTTTTGTAATTGGTTATCCAGTTTTCTCTCTGATTGCTCACTGAGGGTGATGGTAGATGGCTCTCTGTCTTCTAACTTCTCTACTAATGATGGTGTCCACCAAGGTTCAGTTCTTTCTCCCACTCTTTTCCTCTTGTATATTAATGATCTTCTTGCATTGACTGGAAATCCTATCCATAGTTTTGCCAATGATAGCACATTGCATTCCACTTTCCGTTTTGAGAAACCTTGCCCTGCTCAATCAATTTCAACTTCTCGAATATCCGCTACTAATTCCTTAAATGCCGATCTCCAGGTAATTCTCCAGTGGGGCAAAGACAACTTAGTTGATTTCAATCCTTCTAAAAGTCAGTCTTGTCTTATATTTCACAAAAAGGATTCTTGGTTCCTATGCTTATCTTTGGTGACACTCTGATTTCTAGGCAAAATGATATCTCTTTTGGGGATTACCCTGACTTCTAATCTCTCTTGGCACAAGCACATTACAAATATTGCTTCTTCTGCATCAAAAAAAAAAAAAAAAAAAAAACTTGGTTTTCTCTTTCACTCTCAGAGTTACTTTTCTTCCAAACAGCTGTTCACTCTGTACAAATTGCAAATCTGCCCTACCATGGAATATTGTTTCCACAAACTGGGGCGGTGCCCCCAAAACCTCTTTCAGGCTTCTCAGATTCCATTCAGAAGAGAGCAGTTAGGTTAATTAATGACTCCTCTCTAACAGAGCCTCTCCACTCTCTGTCTCATAGACATACTGTTTGTGCTGCATGCCTTTTCTACAGATACTTCCATGGTCACTGTTCTTCTGAATTGGCTTCTATAATTCCTGCTCTCTCTTTCAATACAGTCCGAACACGTGCTGACACAAGCCAACATCCATTTACTGCCCAACTTTAAACTCAGAGAACCAATTTTTCATCATCCTCGTTTATTCATTCAACTGCCGTTTTCTGGAACAACCTTCCTTCCTACATATTTCCTGAAAATTAGTCTACAGAAGTTCAAGTCTAATGTCAACAAATATCTTCTTTCATCTTCTGAACCTCCAACCCAAGCACGGACCTAAGTACTATAGATTCTAATACCACTCATGTTTGGGGTTTTCATAAAAAAAAAAACAGAATTACAATAGAATTAATGTTACAATAGATCTATTTGAATTACTGTTATAATACATCTATTGTAACAGTAATTTAGACTTGCACTTTACAATAGTATATTTCTAATTGTAACATTAATAGTAATATTAACATTAGTAATTATAATAGTGTAATACATTGAAATTTTTAACCCTTTCTGTTTTCTGTTCCCCCAACAGCATGGTCTAATGTGGGTATCGATAAGATGCCTGAAACGTCATCTTTATATATAGTAGTTTAGGCTTAATCCTGAATAAGCTTAATAAAATATATTATTAATTTCACATGGTATATGAGTGGTATTAAATATAGTAATAAGCATCTTGTATACTAATTTAAAAGTTTTTCCATGTGTACCTCGTTTGCTGATGGATTTATCACTTTATCAAACCCCAAAGGGGTGCTAAATGACTGTGATAATTAAACGAAAGTAGAAGAGAAACTGTTGAAGCCAAACATAAAAAAGGTGCCTAGAGTGGATAGAATCTATCTAATTATATTAATGGACGCATCAAAAGAGGTAAGCAAACCCTAAGCTATAATTATGAGGGCATCCTTGGATTCTGGAAGTCCCTGTGGACTAGAGATGTGTAAATGTAACCCCAATTCATAAAAGGGGGGGGGGGAATCAAAGAGTGATATGAGTAATTACAAACCTGTTAGCTTAACTTTTTTCTAAGGAAAATAATGGAGTCACTGGTTAAAGAAGTAATGCAGGACTATCAATGCAGTTATATCTGTCAAGAAGCAGTCTTGTCTAACCAAGCTGATAGGTTACTATGATGCAGTGACCAAGGAACTGGATGCAAAAAAGAATTGTGCATCATATACTTGGATTTCAGGAAGGGTTCTGATACTGTTGCACATAAAATACTGCTGTACAAACTGTAGCAATGTGGCATTAAAGGCAAGTTACTGCTTTATCCATAGCATGATATTGATGAAGCCCCCATTCAGGCTATGGTGTAATTATTCGATTGTAGGCAGAGGCTTTTTCAGTCCACATAAAATGCAATTGGGCCCCTATGAACACACACATAATACACTTACTGTTATGTGCACATGCCTGTGGATCGTTAATAGTGGCATTTATTTATTTTTTAATTGATTAGAAACAGATGCGTTTTGTTTCATATTTTACGGATATTTTCAAGAAAGCAAATGATCTGAATCTTTCTCTTCAGCAGTAGAAACATAACAATGAATTCCAAACTTTGGGGAATTTCAATATAAGTTCCGTCATTGTCAAAAGGTTTTCAGCGAGGAAGCACAGACAGGTTTATATGCTTATTTTTTCACAATAATATTTCAAATTAGAAAGTTTTTCCACAAACATTTTTGGAAACAGAGGCTTTTTCAGTCCTGATTGGGGGGGGGGGGAAGAAAGATAACTTGCGGACTTATGGAAAATGTGACAACAAAAATATCCATCAACTGCTAAAGTTGCCTTAGAAATAATAATTTGATTTTTATCAACTTATCTTTGCACTGAAAGACACTGGCCATGTTTTGAGATGGGGGCCCCACATGCAAGTTCTGGGGAACCAGATCTCTGAAATGAAATACAGTTTCTTAAATTGATATTGATTTAGTGTGCAAAAATATTTAATTGCATACGTGTCATTACAGTGGCTAATAATGTTGTAAGGCTGCAGCGAATCATTTTATTCTCTTTTATGTAACTTTGCTTATTTGTGCAAGTAAAAACATATGATGCAAGAAAGCAAGCTTATACAGCATCAGCCACAAAATTAAAAAAAAAAAACCTTCCCATTCCACTGATCCATTCGTTCCTAATGTTTGTCTAGTTCTGCTTTCAATTTATTTAAGCTATTAACTTCCACAACAATGGATGGAAGTTTGTTCCAGCAATCAACTACCCGCTGGCTAAAAGCAAATTTCTGCACATCTATTCTTCAACTCTCTTTCCTTAGTTTGAATCTATGCCCCCCTCAGGTTTGTAATCTGAGCAAGAGAAAGAATCTTATCAGCATTGAGCCTGCTCAATTCATTCAAGGCGTTATACACTGCAATCAGATCGCCTTGCAGGTGCCTAGTCTCCAGAAGCTGCAATTTGCAAACTTAAGCCTTTCTTCATAAGAGCACTCCTTGTTCCCCTCACCAGCTTTGTTTCTCTGTACTCGTTCTAGCAACTCTACATCCTTCCTAAAATGAGGCTTCCAGACCTGTATGTAGTACTCAAGGTGCGACCTGACCATTACATTATACAAGGGGATAATCACCTCCTTATCCCTGCTAGCAAAATTCCTGTATATCATTGACAAGACCCCATGACCTACTCTGGCAGCCTGTCTGCACTGCTCAGAAAACTTCATATCTGACTGCACAATTACCCACACGTCTGTTTCATTCTCCAACTACCCTGAGTGTAACATCACCCAGTTGGTACATTTCTCTGGTGTTATTGCTACCCATATGCAGTACTTTGCATTTGTCAATGTTAAACTTCAGCTGCCACTTCTCAGCCCATCTGCCCAACTTTTCCAGATCCTGTTCCAGCAGCATACTGTCATTAACAACCCTGTCAACCTTTGTATCTCTGCAAACTTTGACATTAAGCTTGATATACTTTCATCAATATCATTGATAAATATAGAAATCAACAGTGGGCCCAACACCGAACCCAGAGGGACACCACTAATAACATCAGTCCACGTAGAGCAGTATCCATTGATTACAACTCTGTCTTCTCCCACTCAACCATCCTTTTATCTGGCAACTTGCCCTTAATGCCACACTGCTCTAATTTATACAGTCATCTTCCATGTGCAACAGTATCAAAAGTTTTCTAAAATCCAAGTATAAGATATCAAAATTATTTTTTGCATCCAGTTGCTTTGTGACTACGTCATAGTATCCAATCAAATTGATCAGACAAGACTTCCCCTTAACAATCCCATGCTGGAAAATTTGTGTTGTTTATACTCTGGCATGGCCACCAGGTTAGTGGATATTATAATAAATCATCAGTACAAACATTAATCGTATTTAGTAGCCACGGGCTTGAAACCCAGTCCACTCAAAAGCAAGTGCTATTGCACTCTTTCTCTTGACCACTTGGCTACGTCAAGAACTAATGATGGACTTTATTTGCATTTTAAAAGGTATCACACTCCATCGCACACAAGAGAGCTGTGGTTTATGATTAATTGTACAATGTGGTTAAATATTGCAGTTCCTCAGGCTGTGATCAACAGATAAATAGACTAATTAGACACGGTTATCTTCTTCCCTTATTGAACACAAAGGGCAAGGTGTTCGAGGGGAAACAATGAGAATTCTCCTGTTTCTGTGCCAAATAACAGAAAATATTTTTTATCTGCCATATGGTTCTTCTTGGAAAACCAAATTTCATACCTAATATAACAAAATACCAATGTTTTGTTAGTCTTTTGACTGACCTCAAAATTAGGTAAATGTTTTTCTGATAATTCTGGTGTATAAAATCTTCACTGAACTGTTAACAATATTGGATGCAATGAATATGATACAGCATGCGAAGGCTTCACAAGAATTCCGTCAAAGCCAAAAGGACAAGGGTGTTCGAGATATCCTGTTACTCGCTGAAGTTAAATCACTCATTTAATATATATGAAATTACAGTTTCTGATACGGTACATGTAAGGCTTTTGAAACTCTTAAAATTCATTGCCCATTCATTCTATCTGATTCGTCTAACTTTCTGAGAACATATCAGCTTTCTATTTCCTCAATTTCACAATAAATAAATGAGGTTTCCTGTGAGGCATGAAATACAATTAAGTCCATTGCTCAGTCCTTAACGAAAAGTATTAAAAATGCTGACGTCCAGCTTTGAAAAGGATTTCTAGATTTTCAAATAGGAAAATGAAAAGGAGAACATACATGGTGTATTTAACCAAATAATAAACAAACAGTTCAGTTAAATTAATCACTCTTAAACTGTGTGAAATTAATAATGAGAAACTGCTAAACATCACATATTTAGGTACTACCGCTGTTACCATATTATTATTATATAGTAATAATAAAGGATAATTTAATTAACAAACCACACAAATTAAGAAAATTGAACAACAAAAACCTGTTTTCACCATGAGAAGGGCCCCTCAGCCTGTACAATGTTGGTGTGTGCTGCTGCTGCTGCCTACGTTACTCAAAAAAACTGAAGAAATCCATCCCCAAAGACAAAAGCAGACTCCCAAATAAGAAATTAACTGGTTAGAAAATAATAAAAAAATATTGAAAAAAATATGGGCATTGAAGGCATGATTTCTTCAGGGATGCATCCATACCAGTTGACGCCAAAAGATCGTATTGCCATAGTGAACTGTTTAAAAGCAGCTAAATGTTCACTGATATCCCATACAGCTTTTGACAGAAAAACCGAGAGAAGTAACTAATCCCCAAAAAAACATGAACTGAAATATTCCTGGCCTTCTTCAGGCTAACTTAAAAACCGAACACACTAAATGTAAATTTTTTTTTGAGTCAACCAGTGTCGAATCAAACCAAATGGAAATAAGCAAATTAAAATTGCCAAAACTTTGTTTTCTTTTATTTTGTTTTAAATTAAAAACTGGTCTGGATTTAGTAACCAGTATTAACTGTTATTGTTTTGTTTGTTGTATTTATTTAATTATGTTTGATTATTTTCTTCAGCAATTTAATTTCGTAATGTTATTTTGCATTGTTGCATTTCTTTCAGCTGTCGAGTTGCCATTGGTCGACTCAAAAAAATATACATTGTGTGTTTGATTTTTTAAGTTAGCCTGAGGAGAATTGATCATATTTGAGTTTGTGCAGATAAGTTAGTTATCTCGGTTTATTCTGTCAGAGGTCATCTACGGGTGCCACTGACTGCTTTTCTTCAGTTCACTTTGGAAATATGATCTTTTGGGTGTCGCCAGGTAGTGCTTCCCTGAAGAAATCAGGATTTCTTCACTATTCTTTCAATTCTTTGTTTTTAGTTTTTAACTTCAGTTAAATTCTTTTATTTGGGAGTCTGCTGGGGATGGATTTCTTTTTAATCTTTTTTTACGTAACATTGGAAATAACATCGCAGTAGCCACATATGGGCTGATGGATTCTTCCCATGGTGAAAATCATTGTGTAATTTACTTAATTTGGGTGGTTTATTAATTAAGTTATTTTATATTGTGATATGGCAACAGTAGTAGTTACCTAAATATGTAATGTGCTATATCAACGTATAGCGATATATAGCAACGTATCAACTCTGTGGTACACTGACAGTAGTAGAGAATGAAAAGGACCTGGGGGTAATTGTGCAGGCAAATATGAAGTTCTCTGAGCAGTGCAGACGGGCTGCAAGAGTAGCTCATGGTGTCTTGTCAATGATATACAGGAATTTTTCTAGCAGGGATAAGGAGGTGATTATTCCTTTGTATAAGGCAATGGTCAGGCCAAGAAGGATGTAGAGCTGCTGGAACGAGTACAGAGAAGGGCAACAAGATTAGTGAATGGAACAAAGGGTTGCTCTTACGAAGAAAGACAAAAGTTTTGAAAATTACAGTGTCTGGAGACTAGGCACCAGCGAGGTGATGTAATAGAGGTGTGTATAAAGCCTTAAATGGTTTGAGCACGCTCAATGCTGATGGGATTCTTCCTCTTGCTCAGAATAATCACCTGAGAGGGCATAAATTCAAATTGAGGAAAGACAGATGTAGGATAGATATGGGGAAATTTGCCTTTAGCCAGCGGGTAGTTGGTTGGTGGAACAGACTTTCATCCCTTGTTGTGGAAGTTGAAAGCCAAAATAAATTTAAGGCTCAGCTGGACAAGTATTTCAAACGAAAGAAGGAGTGAAGTTTTTTTTTTTGGCTGATGCTGCATAAGCTTGCTTTCTTGCATCATATGCCTCTACTAATGCTAATGCTAATATAGTTTAAGCATTATTAATTTCACATGGCTTCAGAGTGATTAATTTAACTGGGCCGTTTATTTATTTCAATATTTTATTTTCAGAGCATCTTTTTTCTTTGTGCTTTAAAGCGTTTTTTAGAACTATTAATACAGCATTAGGTAATTAGTAGCTTCTGGAATATGCTTCATTCATTATATCTAGTACTGCATTTTATTTCTCGAGGAATGATGCTCATTATAACAACTGTAATTCATTAATAATGGTATGTAACTGGCTTCGCATATGCTTGTAATGTTGGTGTTTGTGTTATCCTCAGTTCTTCCTTATGGTATCTTGAAATAAATTACAGGTAAATTTATTTAATTATTGATATCAACGTAGAATGTATTGAGCATAATAGTTCTGTTATATACTATCAAATTAATTAATCATTAAAGAATTAGGGAGTCGTTATGTCATGTCAAAACAGTTTCAGCAACAAGGACAAATGCTATTTGCTTGGTTCTGACTTCTGGTTCATACTATCTTAGCATATTTATAAATTCTACCTACTTTTAGTGATTTTTGTGGTACTTCTGGAGAAACTTGGAGATCATCCACAGGTGTCTCAAAAATTTTCTTTAAAGGTCCATTAGCCAATAATAACTGGGCACTAGAATATTAAAAGAGAGTTATTAAATAGAAATATAATTTACTGTCAATTTTTAGAAAACAATGTTGATGACATAGTAAACATGTAGTATCCTAGCATGAAATCTACCTTCTCCCCCCTCTCTCCAAATTGAAAAGTTTAGAGAGAGCGTATTACTGCAACTTAGATTAAACTACACAAGTAGCAACCTTTAAGTTGCACAAAATGTGGCTAGGGATTAACAAAAGAATATGTGGATTTGCTTCAGTTTATTGCTAAATAAGAGAATAAACAAGGAAAGAATATAAATGAGATAAAATTTTAAATAATATGGGAGACGGGACAGTGGTCGATCTATATATGCTGATCCTTAAATAGTAATTTACTCTCTAGGCTGCTTATGATGTCAGTTCACTACTCTCATACCTTTATGTTCATGCAGCATTTGATTCCACAACTGCTGAACATTCTCCAATCCCATTTCTTTGACGTAGATATTTACTAGTGTCTATAAGCCTCAATTCCCCCCCCTCTCTCTGTCCTACAGTATTATAACCGAAGTGCTACAAGGTAAGTGTCTTTTCAGGGTGGGGATATTTATTCACGATTACAGGATGTCATTTCTTGCTAAAACATAAGGTATTATCAGCTATGCTGATGATGTAAAACTGCTAGCCTTATCCCCGAAGACAAATCAGCAAGTATCGGCAATCCAATCAATACCACACTAAATTTTTACAACCTACCTCTTAGCCTTTGAATCAACCTTAAAATTAACCCACATGATTTTCTGAGTTCAAATCCAGCACAACTTTAAACCTATCTGGCAGGCAATTCCCACATGGATCTGGATATTTTCTTTTACACAAAGCTTTCCTTCAAAAAACATATCAACAGATTATCGGCTGAACATTGTTCCTCGAGATGGGCCACCAAAACTGCAGCTACTTTTAAGGAAACTTTATTGTCAGAACGTTATGTGGTAACAGAAATCGTGCCGTCTACTTGGATCTGAAATGTGGGCTTTGGCCATTAAAACTAACATAAACACGGTAGAATACTGGCTTTTAAAATGGGCCACCTACAAGCTCCAGCTCACCCCCCTTCCAACAATAGACTAACAGACAGCTGAAATTCTTAATATCCGAAACATATTGAAAGCTTTGGAAAAGTCTCCTACTATTCTAAGAAAACTGGTCTAGGATGATCTCATAATCTAAGGGAAACGAATTTTTTAGGCATCCATTTGATCTAAACCTGTCTTCTCTGGCAATATAGCAGGTTAAAGATTTTGGCAGTGCAAATCCTATCTACCATATCAATGTAAATTTGAATGAACTGATAAAGAACAGAAGCTGAGGCAGCACATCCACAGGATGTTAAACATCACACGCACGACTTAAACACCATCGTAATGACCAATATGGCAGCCATTCAGCGTGGACATGTTATTTCCAGCTCCAGATATTGTGTCTAAATATGTGGTTTAAGTGCTTTCTGTTTCAGGCAAAGTGTATCAAGTGTTAATGAAACATCAGTGGACTCCCTAGGTGAGACTATTTTTACATCTACTGGGTTATTTAGCAGAATACAAGCGTTTTTCACCTGTTCCCTTTGTTGGCAGACAAGTCACCATGCCACTGACAACAAGAAAATAGGAAGGGTGGCCAAATATTCCAGGCCAACACATTTTGATCCTGCATTTGGCCTGGGGAGGGAGTTCTCACCTGAGTGACTTTGGACTGTGATACTGTCCCAATATTTTGAGACTCTGAATGTGATAAAAATTGCTTATTTTGAACTATTTTGCAAAGAAATCATGACTATCGAGTCCCCCCCCCCCCTGCCATAGACTTACAATAGACAACCTACTTACTGACCCGTACTATGGAATGTGTAGCATACCCCCTCTGGGGCAGGGATTAATCATTTGACATTTACACATATTAGCTGTGACCCTGACTGCAGCTCACTATCTGTGAAGCAAATGTCCATGTGTATTTTACAGAAAGTAACAGTATCCTTCTGGGCCGATCTTCGAAGAACCTATGAAATGACACTAGATAGGTGTTTTTAGTCCAAAAGCTTATTGCTCTGCTGCAAGGCTAATAATTGCACCACAAACACCTAGCTAGTGTCATTTGTCATCTTTTTCATTCCTCTCTTGAATGAGAAAAAAAAAATACAGACTCAGTTATCCGAAGTGAACCCGATAACACGAAAATGATGGAAAAGGAAAAGATCTCAGGAAATTACAGAGCACCTATGTAGCAGACCGCTAATAGTGATGACCCGGTCATAGTAGACTGCTACGAGGACCCTGAATCCATGCAATCTGGAGCTTCTGCCCTAAGAGGAAGTACAAGAAATATGTTGCACCGAAAACTGATAGGGGGACTCGTTCTCACAACAAAAACAAGGAATCCACAGAGCAAACTGCCACCCAAAATGATGAAGCCTCAGGAAAGCCATGGGACAAACCACAGGAGACCCCTATAGACCCAGCTCTCCCGGAAGGAACCATCCTGGAGCAGTCCCTTGCTTTGCGAACTGTCCTAGAGCACCTCTTTAAGGAGCCAACCAACAGGATTATTAGCAATGTTCTCTGTGCAGAGATAGTCCCCATTTGGATGAAAATGGAGAACATCTTAGTACAAACCCAACTCGAGAAGGAAATTGCCACAGCAAAATTGGAGGTCCTCCAAAACATTGGAGCAAACCACATGCCACAGCGTGCTCCCACTTACTCACAGGTGCTGAGAAACAACATCAACGCTACAAATGGAAACCATCCTGCAGGTCAGGCTGGAATAGCCCCAAGAAAACTTTGATCACCAATCCACACCTAGTAATACTGAAACCGACATCAAACAAAGTACACAAAATGAGTGAGGAAGTGAAATAAACAGTAATTGAAAAGCTTAAGGATGACTTCAAACACACAAAGATTAGATCTGTCAGAAAGAGAAGAAACGTTGGAATTATAATACAGACTGACACAGAGGAAGATCTACAAAATCCTAAAATACCCTCCTCAGGCCTCATAGCTGAACCACCTAAAGAAAAAGGGTCAAGCATACTAATATTAGAGATCAATAAAGACGTGACCCCAGAAGAACTTATGCATGAGATCTATACCAAAAACTGCCGTCAGCTGTTGTTTGTTGTTTGTTTATTTGGTTTTTAGGAGCATTAGCAACTAAGGCCATATTGCTCCGGGGATATGCGGTGATCATTCCCTGACCTTTCTGCATCCTCCGTATTTGGTGGTCACGGGCTCGAACCCCGGTCTAATCAAGAAGTGTGTGCTACGCACTGCTGCTCCTGCCCACGGAGGCGCCTCTGCCGTCAGCTACCCACCAGCGAAGAGCCATAATAACATATCATACCGAGGTATAAAACATAGTCCAGAAATGGAAACTTTGCTAACTGGATCATTGCTGTCTCTGGCCGTTTGGAGAATCCTGTGCCAATAGTCCAGAATCTATGTAAACTGGGGCAGCCACTGCTTCAGAGAGCATGTGGCTGTTCCCAAATGCTTCCGGTGTTGTCGCTTTGGCCACATAACTCACACCTGCAAGCAATCGCAACCCACTTGTGGCCATTGTGCCAACACTGGGCATGAATATAACAATTGCCCTAAAAAAGCAGAAACCCCGGTGCGTGCAAACTGTAGGGCCATGAGGCATCAGATCATTCCATCAAGGACAGTAAATGCCTGGTCTACATTAAAGCAAAGTGTGCACAACAATTGATAATCAATTATGGAGAGTAACAACAACTACTACAACACGTCAAAGGTGAAGATAGCACAACACAATGCTCCATGAAGAAAATTCTAAGCAATGCTCAAAACATTATTTGGGATTTATAGATTCATTCAGATCTATGGGAACTAGTATAGATAAGCTTGCTAGTATTCTTAAAGAAGGTTGTAAGTTCAAAAACAAAGTATTTTTCAGAATATAAGCTAGATTTAGTGATAAAGAATTTAACATAAAAAATATGGGCGAATATTCTGATTTGTATTTAGAAGCTGATGTGTTGTTATTAGCTGATACTTTTGAAAATTATAGAGGTGTTTGTTTAGATGCCTATAAATTAGATCCTACTTTGTATTATACAGCTCCTAGTTTATCCTTGAATACAATGTTAAAAATGACAAATGTTGAATTACAGTTACTAACTGATACCGATATGTACTTAATGAGTGAAAATGGTATTAGAAGTGGAATTAATCAACGTTGGACTAGATATGCAAAAGCAAATAATAAATATCTAAAAGATTTCAATAACAATCAATTATCAATATGCTTAATGTACTTAGATGCAAATAACTTACGTGGATGGGCGATAAGTGAACCTTATGGAGGATTTAAATGGGTAGCTACAAATATAGATGTACCTCAAGTACCCGATGATTATGAAATTGGTTACCGTATTTCCCCATGTATAAGACACACCCTTTTTTCGAAATAGTTGGGGTCTAAAAACTGGGTGCGTCTTATACAGTAGTTGTAGATTTTTCTTTTTTACTTGAATTTCCCGCTTTTTCGCACTTGTTGTCTTTGTGCTCATTGTTTCGCACTTCTTACCAGTATATTAGGTTATGTTTTGCCACGTTCTGCCCAGAAATGGCTCAGAAAAGATTTTCGAACAATGCTGAATTTAAGTTAAAAGTGATCCAGTTTGCAAAAGTGAATGGAAATCGTTTGTTTGTTATTTGGAGCATTAGCAACTAAGGCCATATTGCTCCGGGATATGCGGTGGTCATTCCTTGGCTTTTCCGCATCCTCCGTATTTGGTGGTGACGGGCTCGAACCCCGGTCTAATCAAGAAGCGTGTGCTACGCACTGCTGCTCCTTCCAACCTGGCTACGGAGGCACCATGGAAATCGTGCTGCTGAACGTAAGTTTGGTCCTCCTCCAACTGAGAAAACAATCCGAGACTGGCTACGGGAAGAAGAAACCCTACTGAAAATGCCACGGCATTTTCAGTAGGGTTTCTGAAAATTGAGAGGGAATTGAAGATATGGATTGAAGAGCAAAGGGCAATTGGAATTCCTGTGTCCACAAAGATGGTTCAGCATGAGGCAAGAAGAACTGCTGATGAAAAAGAAGTTACTGATTTCAAAGGAGGACACAACTGGTGCTTCAGGTTCATGAAACGGAATGGACTAAGCATGCGTACATGCACCAGACTTCCCCAAAAGATGCCTGAAAGCTATGAGCAGAAGGTCCTTGAATTTCATCGTTTTGTCATTCAATGTCGGAAGACATCAGTTTGAGTTGGGACAGATTGCAAATATGGACGAAGTCCCCCTTCAATTTGATAACAGAACTGTTATCAAACCCAAGTAACCGAAGTGTTGATAAGAAGGGGGTGAAAACTGTAACTGTGAAGACAAGTGGATATGAAAAGAGCCATTATACAGTTGTTCTAGCTTGTTGTGCCGATGGAACCAAGCTGCTTCCTATGCTGATTTTCAAACGCAAAACAATGCCAAAAGAAGACATTCCTCGAGGGGTGATTGTCCATGTTCATGACAAGGGTTGGATGGATCAGGATGGAATGAAGATCTGGTTTGAGAAAGTTTGGAGCAGGAGACCAGGTGGGCTCTTACACAAACCTGCCCTATTGGTGCTTGATCAGTTCAGGGCACACATAACAAAAAACTGAAAGAAGACTGCTGCAGAGCAAAAAACAAAACTTGCCGTTCATACCTGGAGGCTTGACATCCCAGCTCCAACTACTTGATGTCAGCATTAACAAACCCTTCAAAGCTGCCATGAAAGATGAATTGAACCAATGGATGAAGTCTTCTGGGGACAATTTGACACCAGCAGGAAGAGTGAAGAAATCAACTATAGGAGAAGTTTGTACCTGGGTGAAACGATCCTGGGATAATATCAAGATTGAGATCGTTGTCAAGTCATTTAAGAAGTGTGGCATTTCAAATGCCATAGATGGAACTGAGGACGAGACAATACATGAAGACAGTAATTCGTCATCAGACACAGATCAGGACAAGCTAATGGATGGGAGTTTTGACAGTGATGAGGAGTTGTATGAATTTTATGATGAATAAAACTTGAGTTCAATAACTTTATGTAATACATTTTTTTTCAAATTTTGGGCCTCAAAATTAAGGTGCATCTTATACATGGGGAAATACGGTATATTTTAGAGGTAGATTTGCAATATCCTAAATAATTACATGATTTACATAACAATTTACCTTTAGCTTCTGAACAAGTATAAATAAAAAAAAAAAAAAATCCACAATTAATGACTACTACATTATATAATAAAGAAAAGTACGTATTACATTCTAGAAACTTGAAGAAGTATTTAGAATTAGTGCTAAAACTAACAAAAATACATAAAGTATTAATGTTCAAGCAAAATAACTGGTTAAAATCATATATAGATTTTAATACAGGCATAGCTCGGTTAACGTTACCTCTGATAACGAAGCTTCGATATAACGAAGTCGGCAATTTCAAGCCCCATTTAACATAAAAAAAAAAATATTCCAGTTTAATCACCTGAAATCTAAACAAACTGAAGAAATTACGGAAACCTTTGGGGCTTCTCGTGGTTGGTTCAAGAAATTTGAAATAATTGAACGTGAAAATTTTCCAAATTTGGTGTTCAATGTTGGCGAAAGCGGTTTGTTCTGGAAACGGCTACCAACAAAAAGCTTCATTTCTATTGAAGAAAAATCAGCTGCTAGGTTCAAAGCAGCCAAAGACCGTTTAACGTTACTCTTTGGATCAAATGCCTCTGGCGATTATAAATTAAAATTGTTATTAGTTTACCATTCAGAAAATCCGAGGGCGTTAAAAGGTAACATAAAAATGAATTTACCTGTAATATGGAAAGCAAATAGAAAAGCGTGGGTTACCAAGGAGTTATTTACTGATTGGTTTGTTAACCACTTTTGTCCTGAAGTAAAACGGTTTTGTCAAAAAAACAACTTTGAAGAAAAAGCTCTTGTTGTTAGACAATGCTCCGGGACATCCTACTGATCTTAACACGTTGGACACATGCATTCCTGTCAAAGTTGTGTTTCTTCCAGCAAACACAACTTCCCTGATTCAACCATTGGATCAGGGAGTAATAGCATCATTTAAAGCTTATTATCTGCGTCGAACATTAAGCAGTTTAACTGAACTAGAGGATAAAGAGGAAATGACAGTTAAAACTTTTTGGAAAGACTACACCATTAAAAACGCAATTGAAAACATTGATAGTTATTGGAAAGAAATCACTAAGAAATGCTTAAATGGAGTTTGGTGCAAAATATGGCCAGAAGTTGTACTAGAAGAAGAAAATAACATCCAAGAAATTAGAAATGAAGTTATCCAGATGGCTCAATCAATAGGTTTCGAAAATGTCGATGAAGAGGATGTTAGAAATTTATTGAATGCAGAAGATGATGGTTTTTCAGTGGAAGATTTAGAAAACCTTGTTAGCAATGAAGACGAAGTTAAAGAAGTTCCAGCCGAAAAAGTGTTAAAAAACCAAAGATTTAAAAAGGTGCTTAAATGACATTGAAAACGTTTTAAATTTTTTTAGTGAAAATGATCCTGATTTAGGAAGAAGTATTATTGTTAAGCGATCAGTGTTAAATGCAATAACTCCGTATAGGTAATTGTTAAATGAAAGAGAAAAAGAGCATAAACAATCAACTTTAGACTCGTATTTTAAAATGTGATTTCACTTTGTATGTAAGTTGACTGTTTATTTAATAAAACCTTTCTTTGTCCGAAAAAAAAAGCTTTTCATTTCTTTACGTAGGAACGTATCCCTATTCTGGCCATAGTATTTTTACCTCTGAAAACGAAATTTCGCTTAACGAAGTAATTTCGTGGAACGCATCCTATTCGTTATTCGAGGTATGCCTGTATTTGTAAAATAATGAGTTTACCTCTATATAGTACGTAGAACACTTCCGTATGATGCTCTCCAGAAATTAAAACGAAAAAATTGAAAACTTACATCAGAGTAAAAAATAAATAATTAAAAACCAATTTAACACAATTAAAAAGAATCTAACAAAAATATTCAAAACAATTTTCCTTCCTGAAGCTGGCAACGCTTTTCGACCATATGTCGGGATCACAGGAATGAAAATCCTGTTTTTCATTCCTGTTATTCTTTTTAATTTTTAATTGAGTTAAATTGATTTTTGAATTGTGTGAAATTGATTTTTACTCTAATGTAAGTTTTCGATTTTTTCGTTTTAATTTCTGGAGAGTATCATACGGAAGTGTTCTACATACTATACTGAGGTAAACTCCTCTTATTATTTTACAAATATAAATATCAACGTAGAAGGTATTGAGTATTACAGCTCTGATTCATACTATATAGATTTTAATACAGATAGAACTAAAGCTAACAATGCATTTGAGAAAGATTTCTAAAGGTTAATGAATAATTCGGTTTATGGAAAGACTACGGAAAATGTAAGAAAATCAGTTGATGTTAGATTATATTGTGATGGAAATAAAGTTGAAAGATTACTAGCCAAACCTAACTTAGGCCTGATGTGGCTGAGAGGTCAGGAGCGTGAGTGCAGTAGCACATGCTGTTTGAGTGGACTGGGATTCAAGCCCGTGACTGCTAAATACGATTAATGTTTGTATTGATGATTTATTGTAAACTCCACTGACCCAGTGGTCGTACTGGAGTATAAACAATAATTTTTTTTTTTAAGAAACGAGGTGCTGTGGCTAAAAATTATGTGCAGTTCATATGAAAAAACATTAGTAACTTTAGATATATCTAAGCTGTTAATGTATATATTTCATTGTGATATCATGAAAATCTAAGCCTAGTGTATTGCAAATAGTTTTATATATGATATTAACCCCTTCTCCAGAACATTTTTTTCCTGAAAATGTTCCATAACGGATCAACTTTTCTTATTTTACAGATTAAAAGTATGCATCGTGTGAATACTCATTGTATAGTTTGTGTTTTGTATAAATTTTTTAGTAGAAAATACATGGAGGAATTATATGCAAATTATACAGCTTTTTTAAATAAATTAGCACTTGTGCTAAAAGAAAGGAACAGAAAAACACAAAAAAAATGCAAACTTACTTTATTCCCTGAAAGACAAATTGCATTCCATAAAAAAAAACAAAACAAAAAAAAAAAAAAAAAAAAAAAATGGTATTTCATGAAAAACAAACTAATTTTACTTGATGTGGTTTTACTTTGCATCACTCTTGAAGCAAGGAGTGATGCAAAGGCCAATTTCATGTTTCACACATGTAGCATGTCTCCTTTCGAATTGTCTTGCCATCTCTGTTCCGCTTTTTTTGGAGCATACTCGACAAGTTCTAGTTGGAAACTTCTTTTTCGCCGCTGGTGAAATACCAATGGGGTAATGGCCTGGTGAATAGCGAGTTGGGTGGGATGTTGAGGATGATCTTTCCTTTCTAACTGGTGGAATTTGCGGGTGATATTTCTTGATAATTTCATCAATCAGGTCCAATCTGAAATTCAAGCATGAAAGAGCTTTTTGGCCATCTGAAATTGTGGCTTTACACAGTAGCAATGAATTCCACACAGCTAGGTCCATTAGGTGAAATAAAACCTTCCTGTAGTATTTTTAATCCATTTCCTTGTCAGGGGATAATTTGCCAAATGCTGATCAAATTTATCTACACCTCCCATGGAAAAGTTATAGTAGTCACAAACTACGTTGGGTCTCTTCACTACTCCTGTTCGAGTTTCTATTTCTTTCTGAGAAGGATTATGGACTGTAGATAACAACACTACATCTTTTTTATCTTTCCAACATAAGGCCATGAATTTCCCTCTTTGAAAAGCAGCAATCTTTTGCCTTTTCAGCTTTTCCTTCTTCAGCATTTCAGGCATTTCCTTTCTGTTTAGTCTCATTATACCATAAACATCAGTTTTCTTTGTGATGAGAATATCAGCTAATTGGGGACTGGTATAATAAGTGTCAACTGTGAGGCAATATCCTTTTCCAAACAGAGGCTTTATGAGAGTCAAAACCACTTACATAGACAATGGAAGACCAATAAAGTCTGGACCCATTTTTGCACCTTTTCCTACATATATTAATGAAAGTCCAAAACATAGCTACTTTCAGATTCACACAGCATATAATACTTTATGCCAAACCTTGAGCACTTCAATAGCATGTATTGCGCCCAACTGAGTCTTCCTTTGTACAGCATTAAGCTTTCATCTATTGTTGTCTCTTTTAGGAACATAGAGACTACCAAATTTATTTTCTAAGAAGCAATAGACATCATAAATCTTATTTTTTTTTAATTTGGGTGCATATTTGCATCATATGACTCATTATCTGAGAAATTAAGGTATTGCTTTATCTTTTTATAATGCCTAAGAGCCATCGTAGTTCCAAACACTGGTGTCTCAAGTAACGGCTTTTATGACCAGTGCATATATTCTTCAGGCTTTCTCACAATATCTTGCAGCATTTTCAGAGCAAAAAATACTCTCAATTCAGCATGCATCACTGGAGTCCAACTAGAATCACGAGTGCCACTTTCTACTGCAAATTTATTAGTCTCAGAGCACACTTGATTGATTAGTTCTTCATCAAAAAATAAAGCAAAAAAGTCTATGGGAGTCATTTCATCTGTATTGCTTTCAATGTGCAAACTTGGCTGTGCAGCAAATGGAAATCTTGGCGGTGGCAGGGGGAGGTCTTTAGTGCAGTCAATTTTGCACCACTCTCTAGCATCTAAAACACTGACATTACCATCTTCTTCATCTGAATCAAAAGCTGAAACAGATTCATCAGAATCGGATTCACCAGAAGTTTCCAATTCACTATATGAATCATCACCAATCACTTCTTCTTCTTCACTACTCATTATATAAATAAATTTAAAGAATCAAGTGGAAGGCACAAGCAATAATCGTGAACTAGCTACATTTTGACACACAGTGGCTGCAAATGGAGAGGCGAGGTAATTGTCACTTACGGCCGGCAGTTGAAGTGGCTGCCGAAATATTTTTCGATATTGTTTTCTGATTGGTTAACGCTTATCAGTATTCAGCATTTATTTTATTTTGATTACTAATGGCATATAGGAATGCATGCTACTGTTCTGACATTGCTGTACAATATAAGTAAAATGAAAGTCAGTTGTCTGCTGCCAGGCTTAATAAAATCCCAAGAAATGTCGGGATTTATCTGGCTAATGCAAAATTAGCCAGATAAAATGCCCAAGAAAATAGGTTTCAGTCCTAAATTTGGAGGTATTATTGTTTGCTTTTATCTCGATATATTTTGTGTAGTTCCAAATAACTTTTAAAACTAAACACGAAATATCGCGGGATAATCCATGAAGGAGTTATAAGACTGACAACTTTTATGAAGATATGATACACTACTTTGATACATCAGATAATTATCTAGAAAATAATAAATATAACATACATTGGTGAAATAAGAAAATAATTGGAAAAGTGAAGGATGAATATAATAGAAAAATTATGAATGATTCACAGGTTTAGTATCAAAAATGTATACATATACAACTGAAGAGAAAGTGGAAAGAAATCCAAAGGAAATAAAAAAGTGTAATTAAAAAAAATAAGAATAACATTTGATGATTATTAAGAGTGGTTACAGTATTTGAGGAAAAAGAAATAAGAACTATGAATCTAATAAGAAGCAAAAAGCATGAAGTTTATTCAGTAGAAGTAAAACAAAAAGCTCTAAGCCCTTTTGATGCCCTTATATCTTAGTTGATAAAGTTCATATATTAGCATGGGGACATTATTCAATTTAAAATTAGATCTTCTCTATCTATCCATGAATTAAACGTATCTGAATAGCTTTTCCACTTAATGAGATATTTATTTCTTTTCTCATTTTGCTTATTATATTTTACTAACTCTTGTTCATAAAATGAATCTTGTATTTCTTCATTATTTGAGTCTCTTATCTTATATATTATAGGCTTAGTCTTTAAAACTTCAAAAATAACAAATATAGTGGACCACCGCTTTACGATTGGTTCACTGGACTATCAAATCACTCTATGATGGACTTTCCATTATAAAATACTGTTCACTATACGATATGTAGCAAGTGCCGGTCATTGTGATCATGTTTGCGAACTGAATTTTAAATCTATTAAAATTAATAAGCGAAAATAGGAGAAATATTATCCACAGGCTATAAAAGTAAAGATATAAAGCACATTATTACTTTACCAATTAACAAATTTAAATGATATGTGAAAACATTTTCCACAGGTTAGTAAAATAAAAAAAAATTATGCTTATGTACATAGCTTAATTAATACTGTAATATATATATATATATATACTAACTAATTGATATTTCTGTACAGTGATTTTTTTTTTTGGGTTGTAAAATTTAAAACAGTAAAAAAGATAAGCAATCAATAACAAATAACATGGCACACACAAATTGCAACTAACACGATATGCGCAAGTAAGATACGGAGTAACAAGTTTACAAAGCTTAAAAAATAGGAATGAACAAAAGATTCTGAAAATTTATTTGTTTTTTATATGACTAAAGATTTCATGGAAGGGGAAACACATTTCACCATAATAAAAAAAAACACAGAATTCCAGCTATAGCTATCAGTATTATCTCAAATGGAATAAGTTCGAGTTTACTTCCTGTTTATAACCGATTACACTAACAGAAAAGTCCAATAAACCAGAAACTGCAAATTGTTTTATGGTAGTGACATCCAGAAATGTGCTTTAGAAAAATATCACAAAGACATTCAAAATTGATTCTTATAACTGAACATATGATAACGATGAAAGTGTAGTACATTGAATTGATTTGAATTGTTTTGTTTTGTTTTTTTTTTGAAATTTGATTCTATAAAGTGGCTGATTCTGCTAACCAGTCGTTATATTAACTGGCACCTACTTATTTCACTTTTATGATGGACTTAGGATTGTCTCCAACCAACCCATGTGGACCTTCCTCTCAGCTAATACAGCACTTGTAAATATGTTGGCCATGTGTTTTGTTTTTGCATCCTTTAGTTGAAGTGATTTTTTGCATTGTGCTTATTTGGCATAAATTTACTGTATTGAATTTGTGTATGCACAACATTGTGCATACACAAATTTGTAAAAGAAAAAGGGATAAATAGCTTAGATATATAGTGAAAATTTTAATTTCCAAGGGTTTGGGAACAAATTATCAAAAAACAATGTATTATTGGGCTCACGATACAACGGTGTCTCTTGAATGGATTAATATCATAAAGTGGGGTCCACTGTACTTTCTCAGTAAAGTTAGGTAAATAACCCTTTATCAACATTCCTTTGTATTTGCTGATTCTAATATCAACAGTGTGAAACTTGGGTTTAGATTCTGGTAATTCCTTTTTAATACACTACTTGCTAAAAATAAAAACAGTCTATAATAACTAAATTTATTATAGACTTTTTTTTTTTTTTTTAATTTTCAGCTTTACTTGCTTCTCTAGGTTTAATTTTAATAGATCTGTGATAAGAATTATTATAACTTGAAACCAGTTAGTCTAATACATCTATCTGCTTCCTAGTATTATTAGCTGTAAAGTATTTCCACACTTTTGTTTTCAGAGTTCTGTTAAATTGTCCTACTGTTTGATCTTTTGTTTCTATATTCTCAATAGTAAACCAATAAATGTTATATTTTTTCAAAAGATGTTCTGTTTATTTATAAATTCAGTACTTCCCTCTATAAGTCTGTATTTTTTTCAGGAATTCATTCTGCAAATATAATGTCAAAAGCTTTTGATATCTCATCACCTGTTTTCTTCTTAATAGGTACAGCCCATGCATACTTACAAAACACATTATCATTAAACGATTCGTATTCTTGCATATTAACTAAGTCTGATTGAAACTGATCATCTATATGAATTACATACACTCTCCTTCCCTTAAATTTTCTTTTCACAGATTTATGTTTTGTATATTCATCTTGCTGATATAAAAATTCTTTTATTTCTTTTACAGGTAGGTTTGTTTTTCTTTGCAATTCTAAAATACAGGACTTACAGAACTTAGACTTTACGTAAGTTTTTGCCGGGCGGTGCAAACTTAAAAAAAATCGTGGGAATGTATTTTGCATCCCATTGGAAAAATTCTCTATATTACTAAGCTATTTATCCCTCTAAAAGGTCATATTTATAATGGAAATTGCACTACCCTTTCATCGTTATCATATGTTCCCATTATAAGAATCAATTTTGAATACCTTTGTGATATTTTTCTAAAGCACGTTTCTGGAGGTCACTACCATAAAACAATTTGCACTTAACAGTTTATTGGGATTTTCTGTTTGTGCATCTAATTATAAACAGGTAGTAATTTCGATCTTATTGCATTTGCGATAATACTGATAACTGCAATTGTGTGGGTTTTTATGCTATTATGGTGAAATGTGTTCCCCTTCACTGAAATCTTCAATCATATAAAAATCAAATTTTCAGAAACTTCTCTTCATTCCTATTTACATATTACAATGATGAAGGGAAAGTGGTGGTAGTGCCAGGAAACGAAATAAAATTGATTTAGGAAGATGAAAATGATTAAGTACGAAGCAGGACAAAGTTTGTCATCTATTCCAGCGGAATTAGGTCTCACTGCTTCAACAGTGAATACTATTTTAAGGGATAGTGCACGTATAAAAGAACATGTCAAAGGATTAACGCATTTAAGATAAACAGTGTTCAGGTGCTATATCGAAGATGGAACAGCTGTTAATAATATGGATAGAAAATCAGATTCAGAAGTGAGTGCCCCTGAGTCTAATGACCATTCAAGCAAAAGCAACAAGTATTTATAAAAGATGTTAAGGTTAAGTACAGCAAACCCCCAACCCAAGTTCGTGGCAAGCAACGGGTGGTTTAATAGGTTCAAGCATCACGCTGGTTTCTACAATGTTAAAGTATGCGGTGAAGTCGCCAGTGCCAATTCTGCAGCTGCAGAGAAATTTTGTGATGTTTAAAAAAATTATTGATGAAGGCGGCTATTCAATACAGCAAATTTTTTACATTGATAAGACTGTTCTGTATTCGAAAAAAATGCTGGATTGAATAATACATTGCCAAAGAGGAAAATAGAATGCCAAATTTCAAGACGTCAAAAAAAATAGGGCCACACTCTTTCTTGGAAATAATGCAGTGAGAGATTACAGATTAAAAACACCGCTTGTGTACCATTCTAGAAATCCTCGTGCATTTATGGGCATCAGTAAAGCCACCCTACCCGTGCATTTCCGATCGAACCAGAGAGCAGGGATAACAGTATCTCTCTCTTTGAGGATTGGTTTAAATGCTGCTTCATTCCAGAGGTTGAAAAATATTGTAAACACAATGACATTCCTTTCAAGATTTTGCTTCTATTAGATAATGCTCCTGAACATCCTACACATCTAGTTGATTTCAATTTGAACGTGAAAGTCATATTTCTTCCGCCAAATACGACTTCACTCATCCAACCTGTGGATCAGGGTGTTATTTCGAATTTAAAAGCATACTGTTTACACACAACAATTGCTCAAGCACTGTCTGCAGA
Source organism: Mastigoproctus giganteus (assembly GCF_048544385.1). NCBI lineage: Eukaryota > Metazoa > Arthropoda > Arachnida > Uropygi > Thelyphonidae > Mastigoproctus > Mastigoproctus giganteus. The sequence goes on from NC_143578.1 coordinate 125,605,164, forward strand.
AGACAATGAGAAAAATTTTACATTGAGACTTTTGGAAATCTTACAATATTTACCCCGCCATCTTAACCATTAATAAGGACTGGGTGGAAATTACTAAAAGTTGTTTAAATGGCACATGGAAGAAAATATGCCCACATCATGTAAAAGGCTTCAAAGGATTTGAAAAAGACAAATCATATGAAGAGGTTGCAGATAAGATTGAGAAGGTTGCAGAGCTACTTCAGCTGGAGGTTGATGCCAAAGACATGGAGGAGTTAATAGAAGAAGAAGAAAAGTAATTATCTAACGAAGAACTTATTGACTTGTATGCAGCGATTGTGAAAGAAGAAAATGCTGACAAAGCTCAAGATGAACCAAATGAGGAGCCGAGATGCTTCATCACCAGAGATGGCAATGGCATTTTTTTAATTGCATTGGCAATGGCAAGGTTTGAGAAGATGGATCCTGACAGCAAATGATTTCTTAAAAGTTAATTGAGGGGTGAATGATATGCTTGCTTGCTACAAAAAAAATCTACAATAAAAAGAAAAAAGCCACCATCCAGTCATCCATTAATATGTTCTTTCGTAAGGTTGAATGGCCAACCCCTTCTAAACCTCTGCAGCAGCATACTTATCAGCTGAAGACGTCGATTCTGGCAACGATGCTTGAGAGGTAAAACTTACTGATGTTATTCCTGTCTCCTCTCTTTTTTTGTAATTTTATAATTTTGAAATTTTTTTTTAAATTGCACGCTTTTGTAATTTTCCCTGCACATGAGGTAAAAAATTGAATAATACAATAAATAATTCTATTTGCATGTTCGTCGAACATTTCTTTTTTGATTCAATCAATTCAGTGAGCACAGTTGCGAGTGCTGCACAAGCATGGGGGAAATTCTGACTTACATAGCGTTCTGCAGAACCAACCCTTACATAAGTCGGGGAGTTTCTGTACCTGAATAACTGTTAAGCGATTATAATACATTATTATATTGTTTGTTTGCATAAAATTATTAGTTTTGCTTTTAGATTTACACTTTAAGCAGTAAATATTCATTGTATTTATTAGAGAAGAAATTTTATGAATTCCTAATCCAAATTGCATTTTTGTTTTAATTATAGGCTTCACGTCCATCTACCTACAGGTTCTTCAAAAGTTGGGTTTTGTATAGCATCTAAATCATTTAATAATTCTTGATTTGCTATATGACCTTTAGTTTTACTATATGCAATATCGTATTTCTTACAGCTTTCAACAACTCTATTAATTCCCTTATCTCCTCTAACTAATCTCTCTTTTAATTTTGTAAAAGGTTTGCATTTAAGATATATTTTTTACCTGTTAAGAGTTCTTAAATGCATTTCTAGTGGATTAATCTTATCTTGAAACCAACTAACTATATCACCTCTTACTAATTTCTCATTAAAATCACTAAGTGTTTGAGTGAATGAATACAGTGCAACATAAGGTGATTTATTCTTATTCTAAGTTTAATGTATTTCGTACAATAATAACTACATAAAACTGAATCTGATTTTTGGAACTGACTTGAGTTATATTCTATTTCCTTATTTGAAGTTTTTAAATTTTTTTAACTTCTGGTGCAGGAAAACCAAAAGAATCAAAATATTCTGCATATTTAGGTTCTTTATTGTAATAACAGACCCAACAAGTACCATTTCCAATAATTGATCTAGATGAATGATACCACTTTCAAATTTATTTATTTTATTAGGTAAATTATCTCTAGAGAATATATCTCAAAAATTTTACATTTTTAATGTAATTTTCTATATAGAAATTGCTTAAAAGTTTTTTTTTTTTTTACATCCTTCGCCATGTTTAATTGGTTGATCTCCAATAAACATTCCTTTACTACTTATTTTATCTACAACTTTAGTACGCCCTATACTGCCTAATGCACCTAGAGTTCCATTAACTATAGCAGGTAATAGAGATAATAAAAATTGAAGACCTCCAGTCCGTTGTAACTGAGATTAACTTAAAGTAATACTACATCCTTTTTGTGATTTATTAATACGATTAATTGAGTCTGAATTAACTCTCAATTAATTGTAGTCTGCGTTAATTGTAGTGGGATTTATCAATTCTTATTCCAACAGTTTGTTCATTTTTGTATGCACTAGCAATTTTTTCTTTTGATTATCACATAAGTATACTTTATAAGATTGATATATCATTTATTGAAATGTATTTAAGATATAATTCATACAATCGTCTATGTTCATCTTGAGTGAGTTCATTATTTTTCAAAATATCTAGAATTTCTACAATTTAATTTCTTAACTCAGTGCTATCATTTCCAGCTCTTTTGGTTTTCCTCATAAAAGAGAAATAAATGAAATTTAAAATGAACATACAGTAGACTTTCAAAATAACGGCACCCCAAATAACGGAACATTCGAGCTAATGGCACACTGAGATTGAATGTTTACATATAGTGCAGATGTCTTGCAGTCCGAAAAAAAAAAAAAAAAAACAAAACGTCAAGTTACGTGATTACTAGATTTGTTTATGTTCGCCATTTTGAAAGTGAATTCTGTACTGATATCATGGATTATACTGCTGTTTTACATTTATTTAAAATTAAAAATCCTTCACTATGGATGGCTCCTAAAGTTAATAAACCTCATACAAAGAAGAAAAGAAGAACAATATTAAAGCTTAGTGAAAAACTTGATATAATCCAAACTATTTTAAGTTTAATGTTCTAAATCCCATGGTATGCCATCTTTGTAATTTAATTTGTTAAATTAATGCCAGTTCTATTCACCTTAATGTCTTATGTAAATTAATGGCACCCTATATCATTCAATGTCATCTTGTTTTGTTCTTTAATGTCTTATGTTATTTAATGTTTTTTAGACCCCTGGCCTTTTTTTGCCGTGAAGAGAAATTGCAACACTATTTAACCTTGTAGTCAGTTACAATCAAATGTTGTTGCAATACAGACTCTTTCTCTCTATTATACAGGGTGTCTCAAAAATATTGATACAAACGTTTAGAGGAGGTAGGTAACAGCTAAAGGAATGTGAATTGCATAGGAACCCATAACTGGAAACGTCACGGGAAAGTAGTAGCAGAGGCACAAGAAGCAGAAATGCAAGACAGTAATTAGTGGCAAACATTTATTTGACATAATATTAACAATGGAGTATGAGATGGATGCATTTCATGATGTTACAAGAGATGCTAGAAGGTTCCACCATGAGACGCGATGCATGCGTGACACCAACGCAGCAAGGATTGGCGGACACGGTCGAACATACCTGGAGTTTCTTTGACAGAAGCAGCAGCGCAGACGAGTCTCATCACGAGATCCATTTCCGTCTCCACAGGCGATTCATACACGATAGATTTGAGGGGCCCCACACAGAAAGAAATCAAGGCTCGATAAATCAGGTGAGCTTGGGGGCCAGGCAATGGGTCCATCGCGGCCAATCCATCGACGCCCAAAACGCCTGTTCAAATGGTCACGAACACACCTTCCATAAAGAGCAGGCGCCCCGTCAAGTTGAAACCAAATGTTGCATTTCACATTTGCTGGAATATTGTCATGTAACCCTGGTAGGACTTGTTCAAGAAAGATCCGATATTTAGCAGAGTTCATTCGGGATGGTAACAGATATGGGCCGACTAAGCAGTCACCGACCATACCTGCCCACACATTTATTGTGAAACTATGTTGTGCCGCATGGGGGCGCACACCGTGTGGGCCCTCTGCTAATCCATACACTAGGTGCACATCTGCCAGCTCACAGTTCGTATATCGATGCATGCTCTTTGTGCAGTGACTACTGCTTGAATGAGTAAACCAGAAATTTTCCCTCTCGCGAACTGATGAACAGTGCTGTGTACTGACTTATGGTGACATTTCCGGTTATGGGTTCCTATGCGATTCACATTCCTTTAGATGTTACCTACCTCCCCTAAACGTTTGTACCAATATTTTTGAGACACTCTGTATTAGGTCACCCCAGAAAGTTATTACATATACCCATGTGAATTGTGTCTGTAAATTGTGTGTGTTCTCTGGTTGATTTGCCTGTTTTGCTGGACAAAAAACCCCAGAGTCTGGGGGGAAAGTCTTGCTATCTACGCCAACTAACTCAGCCACGGAGTGAAAAAAGCCCATAGAAGTTCCTCACATCATTGACTGGATTTGAACCCAAGCCTTTTCCACCCGGTGTCAGGAGAACGGTGACGTTACAACTGTGCAGACTAAACTCAATATAATAAAGAAAATAGAATGGTGCATAAACAGGGGTGTATTAATGGCAAAATATAACATTGGATCGTCAACATATTTATGTTTTTTTATGTGCAGTTAATAAAATTGCATTCTTAATCTATTTCTTATTTAGCCTCATTATTCTGCATTAAATATATTAAAAATAAAACTTTCTAGATTATTATTATTATTAGCCATATGGTGCAAGGAAGCCTGAGGCTTTTGCTGCACCAGCCAAAAAAAAACTTCTGATGAGTTACCCCTGAGAGAGAGAGAGAGAGAGAGAGAGAGAGAGAGAGAGAGAGAGAGAGAGAGAGAGAGAGAGAGTCAGAAATAGAAGGGAATAACCAAGAAAGAGACAAATGATGATATCCAGCTCAGGACCCTGGGGGTAAGATAAAGGAAAAATCAAAATAACAGCACCTTGAATCCTAGAAGGTGCCGTTATTCTGAAAGTCTACTGTAGTGTACTATTGAACTGAGTAGTAAAGAGTTCATAAAACTATTTACTGAAGCTGTTAAGAAACAGTATAATTTCTCTTGGTTTAAATGCCTTATTAATAAGGTATTGATAAGGTTACTGGTGAGAAGAAATTGAAATGTCAAATAAATTTAGATAATAATAAATGAGTTATTTAAATAAGTTAGGTAGTATAACTAGATCAAAAACCAATAAAGGTTGTTTGTTTGTTTGGTTTTTTTTTTAAGGAGCATTAGCAACTAAGGCCATATTGCTCCGGGTCATGCGGTGGTCATTCCCTGACCTTTCCGCATCCTCCGTATTTGGTGGTGACGGGCTCGAACCCCGGTTTAATCAAGAAGCGTGTGCTACGCACTGCTGCTCCTTCCCACCTGGCTACGGAGGCGCCCCAATAAAGGTGAAAGAGGACCTCCTGGTATAGGTTTTAAGTTAGATGAAAATAGTAATTTTAATACTGATAATAAGCAATTGAAGATGTAAAAATCTTGATCATGATATGGATTCAACCACTAAAAAAAAAAAAAAAAAAAAAAAGTAGATTTTGTAACATGTTACTAAAAGAATGCAGAATGAAAAACTCAATTTGCCAAATGACTTAATCTTTAAGATGATAAAAAAAAAATTAAATAGTGAACTAAAGAGCTACAAATCAACTACAAAGAAAAATATTGATAGTATTAAAGTCGAGAATTGATTCATATATCAGAGAAGTGAAAAATTAAAAATTTTAACTAATGACATAAAAAGTAAAATAAAGAATCTCTTAAAAAAGAAATCGACAATATGCAATCAAATCTTGAAACTTATATTGAATCAAACAGCAAAAAAAAGTACATTCACTAGATACTGATATCAATAAAAAAAGTAAAGATGTTAAGTGATGAACTACAAAATAAAAATAATAATCTTGAGAACAACAATAAAGCATTAGACAAGAAAATTGATAAAGAAACTTTAGATAAGTCTCTGAACTTAAAAATGGAAAATGAATTAACTCTTAAAAATGATATATATTACGCAAATAGAAAAAAAAAAAAAAAAAAATCTGCAAATGTATATCCTCCTGAGGATCCTAATGATGTAGCAAATAAATCATTTGTTGAATATGCTTCAGTTTCTTTTATACCTATATTAGATGTTTAAATGCAAGGAGTAAAAGAATAATTAAAGTAGCTAATCCCCAAGATGATGATGAAACTGTTAATAAAGCTTATGTTGATCAAATTAAATTTAGTACACAAAATGCTGCATTATCATTGGGTATTATGGTGCAATGGGGAAACACATAATTAATGTAACTGATCTTGAGTCTGATAAAAATGCAGAAAATCTACAATGCCTGAAAACATATTCTATCTCATTCCATACATCTATTAAAGAAGATATTGTTTTACAAAAAAGATTTCCAAGTAATTAACTTTGAAATGCATAGTAGTGTTTTGTTAGATAGAGATATGAAGTTCCGATCACGTGAATATTAAATTAACAATATATTTTCAAAGTGGAGAAGATTTCCCTTTCATTACATCTAAACTATTTACAGGAGAATGAAATTTGAAAATAAATTAATAAAAGCTAGCAAAGAAAAGACTATTTATGACACTGAAAACTGAAGCTGCACCACATTTGACAATATGGGATATGTATGCCCACATTGTCAAATTATTAGAATTAACTGCAATTAAAACAGCTGTAGTTTAGTTTTTTAATTTCATAGATTTCACCATGTTAAACTTACACATATAGTTCTCTAGCTGTTGCTTTGAATTGTCAATTGATAAAATGCATTCAGGTAGCTGCTCTGTTTACTTAGGTGGTGATAAAAACTACTATGTGTTGTTATCTCTCCTTACTGCAAGACTAGGTATAAAACAATGTTATATTTCTTAAGTCTAAAATATAAAAGTTTATGAAATATTTTTTTCAGTATGATATGTAATAGTCCTTCCAATATGTACTTATATTACAAAATGCACTTGACAGCCTTGCATCTGTTAAAACTTAGTCAGGTAGCTATTCTGTTTACCTATGCATTGACAAAAACTATAGCATGTCGATATCTCTCCATACCATAATGACTAGGTAGAAACAATGTTATCTCTTAGAGTACATTTATAGACAATAGTTACTAAATTTTTATATAAGTAAATGGGTGAAATACTAATTAGTTTTAAGATGCTGAAACAAATGCAAGTGAATGAGATTATATTCAGATTTATCTTTTATGTGTGATAATTCTTATAAAATTGCATTAACTAAGTTAAATTCATATTATTTGTGGTTAATGTGAGTAATCAATATGATAGCAATCACTTGAAGTATTTTGATAGTCATATGAATGGAAATTAATTAATGGCATTTATGAATTAGATTTGTTCAATGATCATAATCATTATAATCAAAATGAAGTTTGAAATAATTATTTGAAACTTTTTGATTCAGAAAAACCTATTATTTTTGACAGTAATTTGTCTGCAGGGAAATTCTTAGTTAAATTAGATGAAGGTTATTAAATTGACTTTTCAGAAGGGAAGTTATATATTGTTATTATTATTAGCCATATGGTGCAAGGAAGCCAGAGGCTTATGCTGCACTAGCCAAAAAAAATGAGTTATCCTGAGAGAGAGAGAGAGAGAGAGAGAGAGAGAGAGAGAGAGAGAGAGAGAGTCAAAAGTAGAAGGGAATCACTAAGAAAGAGAAGAATGATGATATCCAGCTCAGGACCCTGGATGTGGCAAGCCCATATTCACCAGATGTGAGCCCCTGGGGTTAAATTGTGTTAGGGTTTGAACAACAGGTATATAAAGATAGAATAATTGAAGGTAAGTCTACACCTAATATTAATTTTGGAGTAGATAAAATATTAGTATACAGTGTTCAGTTGTAAAAAGAGCTAATCATAATGGCATTCAATCTGATGTATTATATAACTTTAAACCTACATGCTATCCATTTGCTGCTATTATTGAAAAACTTAACCCACCAGTATATTTTCCTCTCAATAAAACAATTTAATGAAATAGTTATGTCACTAACAGCTGAATATGTAAGATCAATTAATTTAATGGAGAAGATATATCATGTATTATTTCTTATATCTCTTATGTATTATAAGTAATTTTGTACGTTATGACGCTACTCATACCACTACTGTATCGGAGTAGCACATAACCAGTAGTGCAGAAGAATAGTAGTTTTAATTGTAATAAATAAGTAGTTTGAAGGTTTTAATTACTTTTTGGGTATATATCTTTTGTATTTAGCTAAGGATATAACTAATTTAACATTGTGATCGTTACGGAATAATGTGACTTGAAAGCGCAAGGTATAATGTAAAACTAGATTGTTTGTTATTTAGTTTTTAGGAGCATTAGCAACTAAGACCATATTGCTCCGGGATATGTGGTGGTCATTCCCTGACCTTTCCACATCCTCCATATTTGGTGGTGACGGGCTTGAACCCCAGTCTAATCAAGAAGCGTGTGCTACGCACTGCTGCTCCTTCCTACACCCCTCGACGTGGGCACCTGTACGTGGTGAGGGGACCTCCCAGTGACGCTGCTGGACTTCCAGACTAGCATCACTGGGATCCAACGCCCACAGCCCAGGTTCCAGGCTTACATCAATGCAATCCGGCGTGTTTGCCGTGCGCTGCGACCCAGCTTCAATACACCACTTTGGCCCCTGCTTCGACAAGACGGGAGGTCCTGGAAGGCCTGGCTAGGATCAATCGGCTAGTAGGCTTGCCTGCGAGGGTCAACTGTGTCAACGCCATGCCCCTACCCTCATGGTCCGAGGGACAGGATTCAGGCTGGCGGCGGTGCGGGTATAGTGTCTGGGTAGCCCTGGCATTCCACTCCCGAGCGCATTTATTGCATGCCGGGTAGTGGGCGTCCCTTTGGGCTCCGTGGTGGGTGGGGAGCCCGAGCACTGAACCATATAAAAATCTCTATCAATCCTGATAAACTAAATTCTTCAGGGGCCCCAACCCAGTCCCTATCTGAAATCAATGAAAAGGAGACAGATAGCATTATTGCTAAAAAAAAAAGGCAGCGAACCGAATTACTATCAGGGCCTGTCCCAAGGTTCTTAATTATGCATTCCACCAATGAAACACCAATTGGTAAAATGTCGCCCTTTTTTATTCAAAAAGGGTTAGACGGGTTAGCAGGTTCACCCAAAAATCAGTTAAGAGGCTTCGTTCTGGAGACCTTTTAATTGAAACTAAAAATGGCAGGCAATCCGAACATCTACTCCGAACAACATCAATCGGAGGAATCCCTATAACAGTGACACCACACAGAACACTCAATTCATCGAGAGGTGCCATTTCGGAGTGGGACCTTCTCGACGTAACCGAGGAGGAAATCTGCTCCGAATTAAAACCACAGGGAGTAATTGCCGTCAAGAGAATCACTGCGCGAAAGGATGGAAAAATTGTTAAAACCAGGAGCGTTATCCTGACTTTTAACTCTCCTAAACCTCCTGACGAGATTAAAGCTGGATACATCAACTGTTCAGTGCGTCCATACGTTCCGAACCCTTTAAGGTGTTTTAAATGCCAGAAGTATGGACATTCTCAAATGGCCTGCTGTGGAGTCCTTGCATGCGCTCGATGCGGTGCAAAGGACCACGAAACAACAGCATGTTCAGCCGCAAAACCCACCTGTATTAACCCACGGTGAAAGGCGAACACCCGGCCTATTCACGAGCATGCCAGAGGTGGAAAGAAGAAAAAGAAATTCAACGGCTGAAGGCAGAGCTAAATATATCATACCAGGAGGCAAGGAAATCGGTCAAACTCCTGAATATTAACAAACCTACCTACGCCCAGAAGGTAGCAGGGAGATGTTCCGTCGGAACTCAGACGGACATAACCATTCCTCCAAAGGAGTCTTTCACTCCCATTGCGCGTTATCTCTTAAGTTCACAAAAACCTGCACAGAAGGACCAATCAGCTACCACTCCTATATCGGTACCTCCTAACGCTCCACAAGCAACAAAGGTAACTATGAAAGATAAGAATAAAAAAGGGGAAGTCCCCCCTAGAACCCAAGAAAACATGGATGTCGAGCAGAAGGAGGTACCCAAAGATTCAGTCTTGGAACTCTTTGCGGAGGAAGAAATGGACACGGGACAGCGTCCATTCTTCCCCAAAAAAGATAAATCCAAGACTGATAAAAGTAAGCCCTCAGCACCTCGGAAGCCGCCTGATGGACCCACCAAGTCAAAATAATGGCTAAATTCCTACAATGGAATTGTCGTGGATTCCGGTGAAATATTGATGACATCAAGGCCCTCCTGCAAAAGCACGAGCCAGTTTGCTTTTGCTTGCAGGAGACATATCTAAAGGCAAATGATTATCCCACCATGCACAACATCACATTTTTTCGAAAGGATAGAATTGCGGATGGCTCTGTACATGGGGGAGTGGCTATCCTTGTGGGTAACCAGACCCCAGTGCAGCCCTTGCTAATTACAACCAGCATAGAGGCTGTTGCAATTCGCCTTTCAGTGGGATTTTTAATAACTGTGTGCTCCATTTATTTGCCTCCTGGGACTGACATCACCCAGGCAGACCTTGATGATCTTCTAACGCAGCTGCCTCCCCCTTTCTTACTTCTCGGGGATTTTAACGGATATAACACCCTGTGGGGTAGTGCTAACATCAAGGAAGGGGATGAGTCATAGAGCGTATGCTCAATGACAATGACCTTTCCCTTCTAAATACTGGAACAAACACCTTCTTCCACATGCCTACCCGTACTTTTTCTGCCATTGATCTCTCTATCTGCTCCCCTTCTCTACTCCCTTCACTCACCTGGGAAGTGGAGGACAATCCATACGGAAGTGATCACTTCCCTGTGATAACCTCGTTACACAGTGGGAGACCATGTCTTCCCTTCAGGTTACCACGGTGGAAGATTGATCAGGCTGACTGGACTGCCTTCCAACATCAGGCAATTTTTGATCTTAGCATGGTCAGTCACGAGCCTATCAATGATGCAGTTAAGTACATCACAGAAAATATTGTCCAAGCAGCTGCGAATGCTGTTCCAAAAACATCTGCCCGGTTTCCACCATTTCCCAAACCTTGGTGGAATTCACAATGCACAGCAGCAAAAAAGGCTCAAAACAAAGCGTGGGGGATATTCCGTTGATATCCTACCACGACCAACCTTATAGCCTTTAAACGTGCACGAGCCAAAGCACGATATATCCGCCGTCAAAGTCAAAAGGAATCGTGGATCCGTTTTACATCATCTATTAACCAGTCTACCAACTCTAAGGTAGTCTGGGATAAAATCCAGAAAATGAAGGGAAAATATACATCCCACCCTTCTTCAATCCTAGATTATAATGGATGCGCTATTGCAGATCCAACTGCAATAGCTAATTCTCTTGGGGAAACATTCTCTAACATCTCTGCAACATCTTCGTATTCCCCAGAGTTCCTGGTCCTGAAATATAAAATCGAAAAACGGGCACTTAACTTTAAATCTAATTGCTTTTATCCCTACAACGGGGATTTCACTATTCAGGAACTGAAAAGAGCCCTCGCTCTTTCCAAAGCAAGTGCTGTTGGACCAGATGGCATCCATTATGAAATGATTAAACATCTCTCACCAAAATCTATGGATTGTCTGCTCCTTCTGTATAACAGAATCTTTATTGAAGGGCAGTTTCCGGACTCCTGGCGAAAGGCAATCGTTCTTGCCTTTCCTAAGCCAGGAAAGGATCCAAAAGTCACCACCAATTATCGTCCTATTGCTCTGACCAGCTGTCTGTGCAAAATCTTGGAGAGAATGGTTAATTCTCGTTTAATATGGTATCTCGAATCAAATGACCTTCTCTCCAACATCCAGTGCGGCTTCCGAAGGAACCGGTCCACTTTGGACCATCTTATTAGATTGGAAGCATCCATCCGGGATGCTTTCCTAAAACGCGAACACTTGGTGTCGGTGTTCTTTGACATGGAGAAAGCGTATGACACAAATTGGAGATTTGGCATCTTAAAAGATCTGCATAGCCTTGGCCTTAGGGGGCAACTCCCCATTTTTATTAAAAACTTTTTAGCCAATCGATCTTTCCAAGTTCATGTGGGATCCACACACTCTCGTCCCTTCAGCCAAGAGGAGGGAGTACCACAAGGATCAGTATTAAGTGTCACGCTTTTTGCCATCAAAGTCAATTCCATCACAGAACAACTTCCTCCAACTGTAAACTGTGCCCTCTATGTTGATGACTTTAGCATATTTTGTCAGTCATGCAACATGAGGGTTATTGAAAGACAACTGCAGAAAGCCATTGATCGCCTTAATTCCTGGGCACTTGCTAATGGCTTCAGGTTCTCGCCGGAGAAGACCGTTTGCGTACACTTTTGTCGCAAGCGTAATCTTCATCCTGAACCTGAATTAAGGCTCGGACAAAATGTTATTCCAGTAGTGTCAGACACAAAATTCTTGGGACTTGTGTTTGATAAAAAGTTGACCTTTCTCGAACATACAAACCCCAGTGGCTCACATCTGGTGAGTATGGGCTTGGCACACCCAGGGTCCCGAGCTGGATATCATCATTCTTCTCTTTCTTGGTGAAACACTTCTACTTTTGATTCTCTCTCTCTCTCTCTCTCTCTCTCTCTCTCTCTCTCTCTCTCTCTCTCTCAGGGTGACTCAGGAATTTTTTTTTTTTTCCCTGGTGCAGCATAAGCCTCAGGCTTCCTTGCACCATATGGCTATTAATAATAATAATAATAATAATATTAGTCAACTTCATACAAAATGCACGAGGGGACTCAATATTCTCAACGCGTTGGGGAGCAGATCGATGCACCCTACTACGGCTTTACCGTGCACTTGTACGACCCAAATTAGACTACGGGGCCCAGGTATACTCCTCAGCCAGAGACAGTGCCCTTCGATGGCTTGACCCTGTCCATCATCAGGCCATCCGTATCGCTACTGGAGCATATCGCACATCTCCTGTCCAGAGCTTATATGTTGAAGCAAACGAACCATCATTATCCCTTCGACGTAAGCAGTTGTCTTTAAACTATGCTTCAAAGTTGAAATCCCTGCCAGACCATCCTACGTGGACATCCGTTTTTGAGCCACGTTGGGAAAACTTGTACAATACCCGTAAGACTGCCAACCGACCTTTTGGCATTCGTGTCCAAGAGCTATTCAGAGAGTTTAACATCATGGTAGACAAGGTTACACAAACACGAAAAGAAATTCCTCCACCCTGGCATGCTCATCCCCCACCGTGCAACTTTTCCCTTAAGAAATGGGTAAAGTCTGAGACCTCATCATCTGTCTACCAGAAGCTCTACTCTGCACACCAAGCTGAGCACTCAGACTTCCTGCCCGTTTACACAGACGGCTCGAAGTCTGAATCGTGCGTAGGATCTGCTGCTGTCTTTCCGGACACTATAATATCTCAGCAGATTCCTCCTGAATCCAGCATATACACTGCAGAGCTGTATGCTATAGAGCTAGCCTTGGATCACATTCGAACTTGTCAATTCCAAAGGTCAATAATATATTCTGACTCTTTGAGTGTATTACAGGCTTTATTATCTCTGAGACACAATTCTCATCCAGTTCTTTGTCGGGTTCAGCAGAAGATACATTCTCTTCATGAATACAAGTTTGATATCCGCTTCTGCTGGATTCCTAGCCACATTGGGATAAAGGGAAATGATTTGGCTGACGCTGCAGCCAAATCAGCAACACCCACTCATAATTGTTGCCTGTCAGTCCCCTATACAGACTACAGGCAAATAATATGCAACAAGATATATTCCCAATGGCAAGAACTATGGCACAGACAGAGAACAAATAAATTATACCAAATAAAGCCTGTAATAGAAAAAGGCAGTCTAGTCTGCGCAGGAATCGGAGCGAGGAAGTTGTTCTTGCCCAACTCCGCATAGGACACAGTCATTTGACACATTCTTTTCTGCTGAGGGCGGATGACCCTCCTATGTGCGAGTCTTGCGACACCGTTTTAACTGTAAAGCATATTTTAATAGATTGCATTCATTTTACCCATGTTCGCAATATACATTTTACCGCTTTTACTCATCCGACTGAGCCTTATACACTCAGTCAGATTTTATCAGACAACGACCACGTGTCGGCAGTTTTTAAATTTTTAAAAGCTATTAATATATACCCACATATATAAATAACAATTTGACGAGGTAACCTTTTTAAAGGTTACCAGAATTTATCTTTATTGTTATTTTAATCGTTTCTTGGCGCAGTATAACCTTAGTTGTTTTTGCGCCAATAAATACAAAATCAATCAATCAATCCTTCCCACCTGGCTACGGAGGCGCCCGTAAAACTAGATAGAGTAATACATATCACTGTATTAGCTTAGTATAGTCAATTAAATTTATTAACCTTATTAATTTCATTGTTAATTAAATTGTATTTAAACGTAAATCATGCTCCAGACACTAGAACAGCAAAACAATGTGCACAAAGTAGCAGAAGTGCTGAAGCTTGGGCAAGAATCGAAGAAGGCGATTCCCCAATGCATCACAACCTAAAAAAATGTGCAACTTGTGAAACGTTTGCAGGCCTTTCTGGAACAAGACATGATTTAGTTGTGTGTGCGTGCGCTAAATGCAGAGAGTGTCAAGAAATTAGGTGGCAACTCAGCGTTCTGATGGGCGTCAGAACTCTCATCTACCCTACTCTTCAAACTAGTAGGGTAGAAGGAATTAAAATGGGGGAACCATCAACCATCAAGCTCTTAGCTGTCCAACTCAGTGCCAGAGCTCACTCTTGTGCATCAGGCAACATAGCAGCAATTTCAGGACAGAATGTGCTGGTTCCACAGGAGCTAGTTATTGTTGGTGACTCTATTGTTAGGAAGATGGGAATTGTATTGTGCAAAAAAGGATAGGTGGAATAGGACCAGGATATTTCTGCCAGGGGTTGATGACGTTGTAGATCAGATATCATCTTTTAGGGGCACAAAGGTTGATATTATTGTTCACGTCGGTACTAACAACATTCAGATAGGAGATCTGTGGAATTACTTAACAAGTACAGGTAAATGTTGAAAAAAAATTCGCGAGTTGGAGTTAAATTTGAAAAGTGTCTGCAATTCTGTCCAGACACGATATGAGGGAGCATATGATGAGAGTCTTGTCAATCAGTTTGGACCTGGAGAGGTTGTGCAAGGCTCACGAGGTAGAATTTTTCTCAGAGTGGTGTGTGCTTGTTAACAGGAGAGACTGCTTATACAGGGATGGGATACACTTAAATAGAAAGAGTGCAGGAATATTTGCTGATGCTATCAAGGCAGTGTTAGGTAGATCAGAAAACTGCTAACTTGGGGAGGATTCACAGATTAATAGCAGCTTGAAAAGTAAGGTGCTGGGGAATTCAAGGACTGCTGTGAGTCATCATGGAACAAGTAAATACATGGGCCTGTGTTAGGATAACTAAGAGTAAGAACAGGTATGTATACTTGCATGTATACCAATGCTAAGAGTGTAGGAAATAAATTTGATGAATTTGAGGTGTTGGTCAAAACATCAAAGAGAGATATTGTTGGAATATCAGGGATGTGGTGTCACACAGATATAAGGAATACAGAGTTAAAATTTGGGGAGTACAATGTGGATAGAAAGGGAGGAGGGATTATGCTATTAGTTACGAAACACATAAAATAAGTGCAACCAGAGGATATGGGAGGACAGCATTAGCATTAGTAGAGGCATATGATGCAAGAAAGCAAGCTTATTCAGCATCAGCCAAAAAAAAAAAAAAAAAAAACCCTCTCCCATTTCACCCCTCCGTTCGTTCGAAATACCTGTCCAGTTGAGCTTTAAATTTGTTTAGGCTATCAACTTCAACAAGTGATGGAAGTCGGTTCCACCAACCAACCACCCGCTGGCCAAAGGCAAATTTCCGCACATCTATCCAACATCCGTCCTTCCTCAATTTGAATTTATGCCCTCTGAGGTGATTATTCTGAGAAAGATGAAGAATCCCATTGGCATTGAGCATGCTCAAACCATTCAAAGCCTTATACACCTCTATCAGATCACCTCGCCGGTGCCTAGTCTCCAGACTCTGTAATTTGCAAAACTTAAGCCTTTCTTCGTAAGAGCAACCCTTTGTTCCATTTACTAATCTTGTTGCCCTTCTTGAAATGAGGCCTCCAGACCTGTATACAGTACTCAAGATGTGGCCTAACCATTGCCTTATACAAGGGAATAATCACCTCCTTATCCCTGCTCGAAAAATTCCTGTATATCATTGACAAGACACCATGAGCTACTCTTGCAGCTCGTCTGCACTGCTCAGAGAACTTCATATCTGCCTGCACAATTACCCCCAGGTCCTTTTCATTCTCCACCACTGTCAGTGTAGTACCGCAGAGTTGATACATTGCTCTGGGGTTACTGTTACCCATATGTAGTACTTTACATTTGTCAATGTTAAACTTCATTTGCCACCTCTCAGCCCATCTGTTCAACCTTTCCAGATCCTGTTGCAGCAGCATAGCGTCAGTAGTGTCCTTAACGACCCTGCCAACCTTTGTATCATCTGCAAACTTAGACATTAAACTTGATATCCCATCATCAATATCATTCATAAACACCGAAAACAACAATGGACCCAACACTGAACCTTGAGGAACTCCACTAATAACATTAGTCCACGTTGAGCAGTGTCCATTGATTACCACTCTCTGTCTTCTGCCACTCAACCATCCCCTTATCCACAGCAGCAATTTGCCTCCAATGCCACACTGCTCCAATTTGTGCAGCAGTCTTCCATGTGCAATAGTATCAAAAGCCTTTCTAAGATCCAAATATATAATATCAAAGTTATTCCCTGCATCCAGTTCTTTTGTGACTACATCATAGTATCCCATCAAATTGGTCAGGCAAGACCTGCCCTTAACAAAACCATGCTGCGTCTGAGCTATAACTGAATTCTTGTCTAGATGATCCTGCAGTGCTTCTTTAACCAGTGCCTCATTAATTTACCTGGAACAGAAGTTAAACTAACAGGTCTATAATTACTTGTGTCAGCCTTTGATCCTCCTTTGTGAATTGGGGTTACATTTGCACATCTCCAGTCTATGGGTACCTCCCCTGAGTCCAAAGAAGCTCTCATAATTATGGCTAGGGGTTTGCATACTTCCTTTGCTGCCTCCTTTAATATAACTGGATAGATCCCATCCACCCCAGGTGCCTTTTTTATGTTTATCCTCAACAATCTCTCCTCCACTTTCCTCTCAGTTATTACAAAATCATCCAGCTCACTGCCAATGTACAATGGACAGTACAATGTTAGTCAGTTTGGTGTGACATAAGCATTGGGAAAGCAAAATTGAGAGCATGAGAGTGTGTTATAGGCCTATAATACCTCTATAGCGGGTGGTTGATTGCTGGAACAAACTCCCATCTGTCGTTGTGGAAGTTGACAGCTTAAATAAATTAAAGGCTGAACTAGACAAACTTTTGGAATGAATGGATAGGTGAAACAGGAAGGGTTTTTTTTTTTTTTTTTTGGCTGATGCTATATAAGCTTGCACTCTTGCATCATATGCCTCTACTAATGCTAATGCTAATATATGTAGAAAGTATGATGACCTATTATATGAGCTTATTAAAATGGTTAAGCCGATTTTAAATAAATATAATTAAAATAAATGTTGTTAGCAGAAACAAATAGTTATATTACATAGTTCATCCTTGAATCCATAAACATATTCACAATTCACAAAGGGGGATCAAAGGGTGACACAAGTAATTACAGACCTGTTAGTTTGACTTCTGTTCCAGGGAAAATGATGGAGTCGCTGGTTAAAGAAGCTTTGCAGGATCATCTGGATAAGGCTGTGGTAATAATTCAGAGACAGCATGGGTTTGTTAAATGGAAGTCTTGTCTGACCAATTTGATTGGATACAATGATGTGGTCACAAAGGAACTGGATACAGAAAATAATTTTGATGTCACATACTTGGATTTCAGGAAAGCTTTTGATATTGTTGCACATGGAGGGCTGCTGCACAAATTGGAGCGGTATGGCATTAAGGGCAAGTTGCTACAATGGATAAAAGGATGTTTGAGTGGGAGAAGACAGAGTGGTAATAAATGGATACTGCTCTTCGTGGACTAATGTAATTAGTGGTGTCACCCATTGTTGTTTTGTATATTTATCAATGATATTGATGAAGGTATATAGGTGACCCCCGCTTAACGCTGATAATTCATTCCGGAAAAACAGAGCGCTAAATGAATCCGCTCTAAGCGAGTGCCGCATTCCCATAACGTAACATATGTATTTGTGAGTTGCGGTCTGTGCCGTAGGATATTTCCTAACCAATAATAAATAGTAGTGAAATGTTGCACAAACATTGGTCAAAATATTTAATATTCAAATATTTATACGTATAAAATATTTTGCATTACATAGGTATATAATTATGTGGTAACTACTTACATATCAAAATTAAATTTAAATTTCCAATTAAAATCATGAATTAATTGATTTAATTTAATTGAATTTAATCATGAAAAATGTGTTGATTTTGGGTTGTACTTTGGCCCTCTTCCTGGTAAACTAAAAAGGGTTTTAATTTTAAATCCCTAGCAGCGTTACTACCCAACAATAAAGTCAATAGATCCTTCGCCATTTTGAAACCTGGCATGTTTTTTCTTCTTTCAATGAAACTTCTTTTAGGCATTTGTTTCCAAAAAAGTCCTGCTTCATGTTAAAACCTTGTTGAGAAGTATAACACATAATATCCCTCTTCAATAATTTTAACAAGTTCTTTTTGAAAGTTTCAGCTCCTTGATCTGCACTTGCGGCTTCTCCCTGGATTTTAAATTTTAAAATCTGGATTTTAACAGCCCTTACTAGTTTTAAATGGTTCCACAATTTTTTTTTTTTTTTTTTGGTGAATTTTTTTTCAGATCATCATATAGGTTAATCTCTCTCTCTCTTTTTTTTTTTATAATATTTAACTTAACTGGATTCTGCACTGGATATTATCTTCAATAAAATTAATTTCCATGGAAATGGAGACTTCAATAAAGTCTCCATTTCAATCCTAATATGGCCGGCCTAGCCATAGTTGCTTGCAGTGGAACAGCTGTCTTTTCCGCTGCTAAAATTAATTCTTTATTTTTTTATAATTGTTCTTACAGTTAAACTTGCCAGTCCTAAATTATGGCACACATCTGCTTGTCTTTGACTGCAATCAATTCCCTTCAAAACATCTAATTTAATTTTCAAATTCAGTCTTTTTCTTACATTTATAGTCTTTGTACTGTGTCCAGACATTGCTTTTCATTCTTATCTGCCATTATTAACTCTTCGAAAATGTAACTGCGTTGGTTGCATTAATTATGATACAATGTTCGATTAAACTGTCCACTACGCACAATGTCTAATACTGTACTGAGTGATGACTAGACTTCAGATAAATGCATATAACGCAAAGATTACAAGCAATATACTTGATCATTTTTTTAAAATGTTGATCTCTAACTACGTAACAAGTCACTGTACTGCAATTAAAATAGCACACAAGAAAATTTCACCGAGCATGGGAAAATTTCTCAAGTTGGTGTGGGAAACGTTTTAATGCTGTTTTGCTATCCATTTTCAAGCTATCGACTCCATCAAATGAAACGATTTCGATAAACATGCCAAAAATGCAATCTGTAAAAGAGCGTTATAGTAATTTGTGACAGCATTATAGTCAGATACGGGTTATAATATAAGAACAATGTTATAGTGAATCAGCGTAAAGCGAACCACGTTATAACGAGGGCCTGCTGCATCAAGCTTAATGTCAAAGTTCACAGATAATATGAAGGTTGGGAGGATTGTTAATAAAAGTAATGGTAACATTGACAAATGCAAAGTACTGTAGTATACTGTAGCAGCAAAGTATAGGTAGCAGTAATCCCAGAAAAATGTACCAACTGGGTGGGGTTACACTCAGGGTAGTGGAGAATGAAAGAGACTCAAGAATCTTCATATCTGAAGATTTCTGAGCAGTGCAGACAGGCTGCCAGAGTAGATCATGGGGTCTTGTCAGTGATATACAGGAATTTTATTGCATACAGGTCTGGAAGCCTCATTTTAGGAAGGATGTAGAGTTGCTAGAATGAGTACAGAGAAGGGCAACAAGACTGGTGATGGGAAAAAAGGGGTACTCTTATGAAGAAAGGTTAGGGGCTCACATCTGGTGAGCATGGGCTTGGCACACCCAGGGATCCTGAGCTGGATATCATCATTCTTCTCTTTCTCGGTGATTCCCTTCTACCTCTCTCTCTCTCTCTCTCTCTCTCTCTCTCTCTCTCTCTCTCTCTCTCTCTCTCTCTCTCTCTTTGGGTAATTGAGAAATAAATTTTTTTTTTTTTGCCTGGTGCAGCATAAGCCTCAGGCTTCCTTGCACCATATGGCTAATAATAATAATAATAATAAGTCCTGAAAATTGCAGTGTCTGGAGACTAGGAACCTGTGAGGCAATCTGATTGAGGCGTATAACACCTTGAATGGATTCTGCAGGCTCAATGCTGATGGGATTCTTCCTCTTGCTCATATTACAAAGCTGAGGGGGCATAAACTGAAATTGAGGAAAGAGTTGTCGAATAGATGTGCGGAAATTTTCCTTTAGGCAGTGGGTAGTTGATTGCTGGAACAAACTTCCATCTGTTGTTGTGGAAGTTGATAGCTTAAATAAATATAAGGCAGGACTAGACGAACATTTGGAATGAATGGATGGGTGAAATGGGAAGGTTTTTTTTTTTTTTTTTCCCCTTGCTGATGCTATATAAAGCTTTCTTTCTTGCATCACATGCCTCTACTAATACTAATATTACTTAAAGTGGAATTATATTTGATAAATTAAAAGGTTTAATTAAAAAAGGATTAATAATGCTTTGTAAAAAAGGTCTTATAATAGTAAAAGTAAAAACAAAGAAAAGTTTGAAAAATTATTAAGTGGAGGAAGTTTAAAAGTTCTTAACATTTAATTTACTATTAAATGGAAGTAGAACATTCTATGTAGAATTTACTTGAACAACCTAATATAGATATATTAACTGAATACTATGAATATCAACACTATCTAGAAAGTGATGTAAATGTCAAGGAGAATTCAAAATATATTAATATTAGTATTAGCCGCATGGTGCAAGAAAGCCTATGGCTTATGCTGCACCAGCCAAAAAAAAAAAAAAAAAGGATAAAAAAATAAATAAATAATAATAATTAATAAAAGAAAAGGAAATTAAACCTATCATCTTAAGCACTTTCCTGACCCAAAGGTACTATCCAGATGACCTTTGAATTTCCCCAAACTGTCAGCCTCTACTACCCATGTAGGCAATTTATTCCAGTAATTTATAATTCGCTGGCTAAAATAAAACTTCCTGCAGTCTAATCTAAACATTTCTCCCAATAACTTGAATTTATGTCCCCTAGCTCTAGCATCATTTATTTATAATCTTGAAAAATTTCGTCCTCATTCATTTTACTGATGCCTCTCAGAGCCTTAAACACTTCAATCGAATCTCCTCTAAGGTGTCTAGTTTCCGAACTCTGCAACACACATATTCAAAGTCTTTCTTCATAAGGATGCCCTTTTGCCGATCTCACCAGGCAAGTTACCCTTCTTTGCACCCTTTCAAGAAGCTCGATGTCTTTCTTTAGGTGCCGTCTCCATACTTGAACACAGTATTCCAAGTGTGGTCTAACAAAAGCCTTATATAATGGGATTATCACGTCCCTATCTCTACTTGCAAAAGTTCGATAGATCATTGATAGGACACCATGGGCCTTCCTGGAAACCTGTTTACAATGCTCAGAGAATTATGTCTGACTGTATCGTAATACCCAAATCCCTTTCCTCCAGTACTGGGTTCAGTTGAACTCCACCAAGTGAATAAGTTATTTTGGGATTACTGTTTCCCAGGTGTAATACCTTACACTTTGTTGGATTAAAGCATAGCTGCCATTTTTCTGACCATTCCTGAAGTCTATCTAGGTCTCTCTGAAGCTTGACAGTGATCATTAACTACTCTACCAATTTTAACATCATCTGCAAATTTAGACATCACGCCCTCTATCCCTTCATCGATGTCGTTTAGATATAATTTTAGTACAAGATTTTGATGTGTATTTTTTTCCTTCATGGAGGATACTTTCACATACAAGGATGTACATTAAATCCTGATATTACAGTAAATGAAAATGTAACATTAGAAAATAATGGTTTTAATATCTTTTCAGGGATTCAGCTCATCATAAATAATAAAACTATAGCTGATATCTCATATGTTGGTATAAAAATATTACTTGAAAATTTAGTAAATTTCTCACATGATTATTCCAGATCTAGTGCTACTATTATGTTTTGGTATCCTGATACCTCAAATACTTTAAATTTGAATAGATTTAAAGAAGAATTTTGAAAATATTGACTGGAATCTAATATCTAAACATCAAGCTATTTCTGAAGAGTTTATTAAAGAACATTGAAGAATATTAAAGAATTTGCAGATAAAGGAACCACTGGGTGACAGTGATCACAATGTACTGATGTGGGAATTACTTAAAGATGTAACTACCATCAAGGCTAAAGAGAAGGGCTTTTGCTTTTGTAAAGGTGACTATAAGGGTCTCAGATATTTTTAAAATTCTGTACTTTGGGATCAACTGATGATGTTACCAATGTTGAATTCTAAATGGGAAGATTTCAGGGACTTAATTTTGGAAACTACTAGGCTTTATATTTCAACTAAGAAATACTGTTCAACATTTAAGCCTAAATGGATGTCAGATGAATTAATGAAGCATATGGCAGAGAAGAAAAATGTATCAGGTGACACAGAAGCCTATGGGGGGGGGGGAGCAGACAGAGAGTGGTAATCAATGGACACTGCTCATCGTGGACTAATGTTATTAGTGGAGCCCCTCAGGATTCAGTATTGGGTCCATTATTGTTTTCTGTATTTATAAATGATAATGATGATGGTATATCAAGCTTAATATCCAAGTTTTCAGACGATACGAAGGTTGGCAGGGTTGTCAAGGACGCTACTGACACTATGCTACTGCAACAGGATCTGAAAAGGTTGAGCAGATGGGCTGAGAGGTGGCAAATGAAGTTTAACATTGACAAATGTAAAGTACTACATATGGGAAACAGCAACCCCAGAGCAACGTATCAACTCTGTGGTACTACACTGACAGTTTTAGAGAATGAAAGGGACCTGGGGGTGGTTGTGCAGGCAGATATGAAGTTTTCTTAGCAGTGCAGACGGGCTGCAAAAGTAGCTCATGGTGTATTGTCAATGATATATAGGAATTTTTCTAGCAGGGATAAGGAGGTGATTATTTCCTTGTATAAGGCAATGGTGGTCAGGCCACACCTAGAGTACTGTATACAGGTCTGGAGGCCTCATTTCAAGAAGGATGTAGAGCTGCTGGAACGAGTACAGAGAAGGGCAACAAGATTAGTGAATGGAACAAAGGGGTGCTCTTACGAAGAAAGGGTTAAGTTTTGCAAATTACAGTGTCTAGAGACTAGGCACCAGCAAGGTGATATGATAGAGGTGTATAAAGCCTTGAATGGTTTGAGCATGCTCAATGCTGATGGGATTTTTCCTCTTGCTCACAATAATCACCTGAGAGGGCATAAATTCAAATTGAGGAAAGACAGATGTAGGATAGACGTGCGGAAATTTGCCTTTAGCCAGCGGGTGGTTGGTTGATGGAACAGACTTCCATCCCTTGTCGTGGAAGTTGATAGCCTAAATAAGTTTAAGGCTCAGCTGGACAGGTATTTCGAACGAACAGAGGGGTGAAGTGGGGTTTTTTTTTTTTTTTTGGCTGATGCTGCATAAGCTTGCTTTCTTGCATCAAATGCCTCTAATAATGCTAATAGACACTGCTCTTTGTGGACAAATGTTATTGGTGGAGTTCCCCAGGGTTCGGTACTGGGCCCATTGTTGTTTTGTGTATTTATGAATGATATCAATAAAGGTATATCAGGCTTAATATCCAAGTCTGCAGGTGATACAAAGGTTGGCAGGGTTGTTAATGACAGTAAAGACAGTATGCTACTCCAACTGAATCTAGATAAGTTGGGCAAATGGGCTGAGAAGTGCCAACTGAAGTTGAACATTGACAAATGCAAAGTACTGCACATGGGTAACAATAACCGAAGAGAAATGTACAACTACGTGGTGCTACATTCAAGGAAGTGGAAAGTGAAAAAGACCTGAGGGTAATTGTGCAGTCAAATATGAAGTTCGCTGAGCAAAGCAGGGCAGGTCATGGAGTCTTGTCAATGATATATAGGAATTTTGCTAGCAGGGACAGGGAGGTGATTATCCCGTTATACAAGACAATGGTCAGGCCACAACTAGAGTACTGTGTACAGGTCTGGAGGTCTCATTTTAGGAAGGATGTAGAGTTGGTAGAACGAGTAAAAAGAAGGGTAACAAGATTGGTGAGGGGAACAAAGGGGTGCTCTTACCAAGAAAGGCTTAAGTTCTGCAAATTGCAGTACCTGGAGAGTAGTCACCTGTGCTGTGAAGTGATCTGATTGAGGTGTATAAGGCCTTGATGGGTTGAGCAAGCTGAATGCTGATTGGATTCTTCCTCTTGTTTAGACTAAGAACCAGAGGGGAGCACAGTTTCAAATTGAGGAAAGACAGTTGTAGAATAGATGTGCGGAAATTTGCTTTTAGCCAGTGGGTAGTCGATTGATTTTTTTTTTTTTTTTTTTTTGATTTGGTAGTTGTTGGCGCATCGGCTTCTGTGGCCATATTGCACCTCCCAAGGTTTTTGCAGTACTTTGATCCAAGCCCGAGGCGGGAATCGAACCCGCGACCTTTGGGTTGCCGGGTAGGTACTTTACCCACTCGGCTAGCCGGTCGGCCAGTAGTCGATTGGTGGAACAGATTTCCATCTTTTGTTGTGGAAGTTGATAGACTAAATAAATTTACGGCTGAGCTGGACAGGCATTTGGAACGAATGGAGGGGTGAAATGGGATTTTTTTTTTTTTTGGCTGATGCTGCATAAGCTTGCTTTCTTGCATCATATGCCTCTGCTAATGCTAATATGCAGATAAGCTAAACTGGGAATTTATTTATGAGTTTTTCAAAGATTATTTGAGGAATTTATTTGCAAATTCAAAGAAAAATTAAAAATAAAAAAAAAGTAACTCAATTTCAAACACTTAGTACTACTTTTATTCTTGAATTTGCTGATTTTTTTTTTTTTTTTTTTTTTTTTTTTATGTAAACCTCAAACATGAGAGGTATTAGAACCTATAGTACTTAGTACCATGCTTGGGTTGGAGGTTGAGAAGATGAAAGAAGATATTTGTTGACATTGGATTTGAACTTCTGTAGACTGTAATTTTCAGGAAATATGTATGAAGGAAGGTTGTTCCAGAAAATGCCAAACAAGGAAGATGAAAAGTTGGTTCTATGAGTTTGAAGTTGGATAGTAAATGGATGTTGGCTGGAGGCAGCACATGTTCGGACGGTTTTGAAAGACAGAGCGAGAATTATAGAAGCCAATTCAGAAGAACAGTGCCCACGGAAGTATCTGCAGAAGAGGCATGCAGCAGAAACAGTACAACTATGAGACAGCGAGTGGAGAGACTCTGTTAGAGATGAATCATTAATTAACCTAACTGGCCTCTTCTGAATGGAATCAAAAAGACTGAGAGAGGTTTTGGGGACACCACCCCAGATGTGGGAATAATATTCCATGGCAGGGCGGATTTGCGATTTATACAGAGTGAGCAGCTGTTTGGAAGAAAAGTAACGCCGAGAGCGAAAGAAAAAACCAAGTTTTTTAGATGCAGAGGAAGCAATATTTGTAATGTGCTTGTGCCAAGAGAGATTAGAATTCAGGGTAATCTCCAAAAGAGATATATCATTTTGTCTAGAAATCGGAGTGTCACTAAAGATAAGCATAGGAGCAGAAGAATCCTTTTTGCGAGATATAAGACAAGACTGAGTTCTAGAAATCAACTAAGTTGTCTTTGCCCCACTGGAGAATTACCTGAAGATCGGCATTTAAGGAATTGGTAGCAGATTTTCGAGAAGTTGAAGCTGATTGAGCAGGGCAAGGTTTCTCAAAATGGAAAGTGGAATGCAATGTGCTATCATCAGCAAAACTATGGATAGGATTTCCAGTCAATGGAAGAAGGTCATTAATATACAAGAGAAAAAGAGTGGGGGAAAGAACTGAGCCTTCGACGACACAGGCATTAGTGGAGACGTTAGAAGACAAAGAGTCGTCTACCATCACCCTCAGTGAGCAGTCAGAAAGAAAACTGGACAACCAACTACAAAAACATTTCACAAACCATAAGATGGAAGCTTGTTTAGAAGACCTTTATGCCAAACACGATCGAAAGCCTTTGAGATGTCAAGAGGAATTACTTGTGTTTCACCGAACCTTTCCACTGAATTAGTCCATAAATGGGTAACATAAGCCAGAATATCACCAGTGGATTGACACTGATGGAATCCATACTGGCGATCGTTGATCAGACGGAAAGTTTTCTAGGCAGTTTAAGAGCTGGCGGTTAATTAATTTCTCCATTACTTTAGAAAGAGTAGAAGTAATTGCAATGGGATGATAACTGGATGGGAGGGATTTGTCACCCTTTTTAGGAACTGGATGGATGTGAGCAAATTTCCAAGCAGAAGGAAAAACACCTTTGGAATAAGAAAGTGAAAAAAGGCAGCAAAGAACAGGAGTAAGTTCAGGAGTACAGGTTTTGAGAACAAGTGGAGAAATACCATCGGGACCTGGAGCTTTCTTAGCATCAAGATTCATCAAAATCCTTTTGACATCCTTTTGACGGAAGACCACAGGAGGCATTGAATGGAGCGTTTTGGGAATGGTGGGATGTGTTTTACCTAGGTCATTAATGGGATGCTAGCAGGTCAGCTTTATCTTTGGGTGAAGTGACAACAGAAACATCTGGTTTGGACAGAGGTGGGAGGAGAGATGGGTAAAAGTTGCGGCCAATAGTTTTGGCAAGAGACCAGAATGCTGGGCTACCATTAGGGCAAGAAGCAAGTTTTCTACTCTTTGCCTGTTCAAACTCTAGTTTGGACTGATTAATAACTGCTTTACAATTATTGCGAGCTTTGGTGTAGGCAAAAAAATGAAACTGAAGAATTAGAAACAAGCCAATTACAATATACAACATTCTTCTCTTGAACAGCCTTAGCACATTTATTGGAAAACCAAGGTTTAGATAAAGGACGAGATTTTAAAATGGAGTGTGGGATAAAGGATTCCATTCCTGCAAGAATAATTTCACTGACATGATCTGAACAAACGTTGACATCAGAAGTTTTGAAACAGTAATCCGACCAAGGAAAAGAAGAAAAGAAATCTTGCAGGTCATCCTATTTTGCATTCCTGTAATGCCAAAAAACACGATGTTGGGAATAGCAATGAGATAAAGGCTCCATTGGAGAAGAGACAATCACCAAGTTGTGATCTGAAGTGACTAAAGGACCTCTCACATTGACCGTGTACTTAGAAGGGTTGTTTTTGAGGAAAAAGGTCAAGCGTGTTTGCTGTATAAATGAACAATCTGTGCAAGGTCATTAGTAATTGCAAAATCCTCAGCATCTCAACCAGCTGGGTCGGTGTGACTAGAAAAGGGAAGACAGCTGGGGTTGTGAACGTTAAGATCACCAAGGAAAATTACCTCACTGTTAGGAAAATTGTACTGGAGAAAGTCCATCACCACCAAATACGGAGGATGCGGAAAGGTCAGGAAATGACCACCGCATATCCCGGAGCAATATGGCCTTAGTTGCTAATGCTCCTAAAAACCAAATAACAACAACAACAACAACTGAAGAAAGTCAAGTTGCAAAGAGAGGAAGTCAAAGAGCTCCAAGTGATTAGTGGAGTTGGAGTTGGGAGATAGTAGAGACAACAGATGAATTTGACACAATGAGGTAGAGAGATTTTAAGCCAGAGAAGATCAAAGAGGGGGAGATTCCAAATTGCCAAGTCTCTGACAGGGAATATCAGAACGGACATATGCACAAGTACTACCTCTGACAAATTAATCGTACAACGAATAATTTGGGCATATGAGATGAGTAGTAGTTGAATCAACTGATAACTGAGATTCTGTCAGAAACATGGGGTTTGGCAGACTGCAAGTGGAAATGGACATCGTTGAGATTAGAATTGAGACCACGTATATTTGTGAAATGAATTAGGAAGTGCTTTGGAGGTTTAGATCTTTTCGCAGATAAGCTTGCTCTATTAGTTTGACAATTCATGGTGTATTCAATTGTAAGAAAAAGTGATTAGATATGTAAATTTTAACTAAATATCAAGGGTTATCAGAAGACGTCATTGAGTAGCAATTAGACCAATTTGACTGGAAACAGTTAGCTAAATACCAATCTTTAAGTGAGGACTTTATTAATACACAAAATGAAAATAAACTGGTGTGATGTTGTTTTAAATCATTCATTAAGCAATGAATTCATAAACTAAAATTATAAAAGGTTAGTATAAATATCCTAGAAAAATTATGTATGAAATAAAATAGATTGAAATAAATAAATAAATAAATAAAATATTAATTAAATGGCAGGTATTCTTAATACAAAGCTACAAATCCTTCGTAATAAAATAATAAAACTAATTTAGGAATAGGCTTTGAATGCAATGCGAATAAATTCAAAACTATTAAAAAAGACACCAACATTCATCTCATAGCAGACGTATATGATGAAGAAGGAAATTTATTTCAAATTTATATGCCAGAAAAGTTTAATCAAAACTTATCTGATATCGATATTAAAATTTTAAATTTAAAAGATGATTTGAAAATAATAAAAAGAATACTGAATATGTACAGGCAACCCTGGGATAACACGTTACTTCTACAACACGGTTTCACTCTAACACGATTGATTAATTGCGGCAATCCTCACATAAATACTTATAAAACAGTTTTTCTCTAACACGGTTAGAAAATTGGGGAAAAACTCACATAACATGGTATTTTTGAGTTTTTTTTTCCCCAGGGAAAATCCCGCTATACTGGATGTAATTTTTCAACATTTCCATTCTTTTTTGTGAATCCCCACTGTCGGACGTGCTAGTCATTATGCAAAATAAATTGGTAAATCCCCGTATTTTATTTTTTTGGGAAATACCAGTGTTTTGTACTATTGAAATTGTGCTTGTTTGAAACCACAATAAAATTGACTTCGAAGTGTGCAGTTTGTGACCTTTTAGGTTTTTGTAAGGTTATTTTGGCTTTTATTTGATTGTTTATAAATTTTTCTGGATATGGTTTATATTCTGGATATGGTGTATTGTTTATAAATTTTTCTAAACTTTGTTGATAAGTACCGTATTGGAATAATTTCTTTGTTGTGAATTAAATTGCAGCCCTAAATTATGCCTAAGGAAAGTAAAAAAGCACCCCTCAAAAGACATTTTTCAATTGTTTGGCTGTATCGGAATCAGCTTTATGGCTCAAAGTAAAACCGTCAACATTAACTGTGTGTTGAAAAAAATGTATGGCCAGAGTCAGCTCATTTAGGAAATATGGTCAACCAGCATTCACCCCAGGGGCTCACATCTGGTGAGTATGGGCTTGGCACATTCAGGGTCCTGAGCTGGATATCATCATTCTTTTTCTTGGTGATTCCCTTCTACTTCTGACTCCATCTCTCAGGGTAACTCGCAGAATTTTTTTTGGCTGTTGCAGCATAAGCCTCAGGCTTCCTTGTGCCATATAGCTAATAATAATAATAAAAAAAAAACAGAATCAATGTGATAGTAGAATTTGCTAAGTCAGTAGGAGGGGGAAAGTTTTGATGATAGGACTACTGAAAACGTTCATGAAATACTGGTAGAAAAAGAGGCTGGCAAAGCAGATTTGGTGGAAATGGCATCGGATGGAAACCAAATCAATTAAGATGATGGTGCAGATCAAAATTCTGAACTTCCAAATTTTACACTAAAAAGCATATGGGAAGGCATACACGTAGCTGAGCAATTAGAATCTTATTTTTTGAATACAGATCCTTCGACTGAAAGGAGCACAAAGTTCAAAAGGGAGCTTCGAACATGCTTAGCTCCTACCAAGAAATTTACAAATATATATTAAGCAAAAGCAAACAAACCCAGATTGCTGATTTTTTAAAGAGAGCAGAACAAAATATAGATGCTGCAGAATATAAGCTGAAGATATTCTGCAACACAGAAATGTTTTCATTTGATTGTGCTTAGCAGTGATGAAGAGGAAGAAAATTAAATGAATGTACATTATCTGACATATATGTATTATAGTTTATAAGACGTTTGTTCAGTTATTATTTTTTTAATAAAAAGTAATTTTCGAAAATATTGTGTATTTTTGTTAGCTTTTGGAACGTAACCCCCCCCCCCTTTTTGTACTGGTCTTTAGTCCGTATAACACAGTTTCACACTACACTACATTTTACAGGAACTTAACTGCTGTGTTATATGAGGCTTACCTGTAGTTGATTTGATTTAGATTACAGAAAATAGTCTTTAATCTGATATGTTGTTTATTACTAAGTACTTTGTTCTGTGACTACTCTTTTCTTCAAGGTACAATATGAAAATGTAGAAAAAATTGTAATTTAAAACATAGGGTTTCATTAAAATATTATTAATAAATAAAGCATATATTTATAGGTGTAGATGATAAAATATTAAGGTAATATCATTGAAAAGGTAATGTATAAAACAGAATATTCTTAGGGGCGAATACAATGTAAAGAGAGTACTACTATTTATACTTCTACATGTTTTAAACAGTCATATTAAGTTAAACTAAGGTCATTAATTAATTACTTACTTAGTAGTTGAAAGAACTTCCATCACTCATAAAATATCACTTCACAGTAAAATGAAAAGTACTTGTCACTCAAAAGTAGCAGTTCATCACTCATAAGTAGCACTCACATAAGATGACTGAATAGTAATTACTCTTTTGTATCCTTAAGTACTGATAAGGGTATTTCTTAAAGTACTTAAGTGGTGGGTGTGTGAGTGAATAAGCAATGATAACTTAAGTTTTATATAAATTGCAGTTAGAATTATTATTTAGAGAGGGGAGTGATTTATTGAGAGATCGAATGTGAGACTTTTTAGTCATTTTTTGCTTAAACCTACATTATTTTCTCAAAAATGTAGTTTATTTTAGGAAAATAAACGATTTTAAGGAAAAATGGGGGTGGTTTTAGAGTGGTTTTTTTTTTTTTTTTTGTGTGTGTGTGTTTGAAAAAGGTGGAAAAGTGTGCAAGAATCCCCATTTTCTATACTACTGGGGTGCCTTCCACTCTGCCATCCCCACCCATCTTCTCCCCTACCTTCATCTTTCCTGTGAGCTCCCTTGTCGCCCGTCTACTTCTCTGGCTGGGAACCACTTGCCAGTGGACGGATGCTGGGAGGCTCCCTTGATGATTGAGCCTTTCAGTAACTAAGTGGCCAGACAAATAAAAACACTACACAAGACACCCAACATAACCCACAAACCCATTTGGCCTTGGCAGTAATACTTGCACCACATGAACTGTTTGTTTCACATATCAATGTAATACAATAAAATACAATGTCTTTATTTCTCATGAAATAACTCACATTATCATGATTGTAGCTCAATAGCAGGGACAGTGTCTGTGGCCAGCATATTCCTGGTTGTACACCTAATTGTGTCAGATGATATGGCACCACATAAGGAAAAAAAAAAAAAAAAAAATTTTTATTTCAAATACATAAACTACTGGTATAATTTATTACTGTGGTGGTAAATCTCCAGTTTTTTTAAGTGATACTTTAACAAAAAAAAAAGGGATTGAGAACCCACGCCTCTGCCTAGTATTCATCGCATTCAACCGTGCGGGTGAGCTCTCGTGGAACTATTACAGGAAAATCTATTGTAATACAGTTGTTTAACAATAGATATTATAACTGAGGTCTATGAACAAAAATTGCTTTTATATTTAAGTCTATACTTGTATACGAATTTTACTGATTTTTGAAAATTTTAGCTACTTGCATAAAAATGTTCTCTTTATACTACTTTGTCACTAGGAGAGAGAGAGAGAGAGAGAGAGAGAGAGAGAGAGAGAGGATTTTGCAATTAATTATTTTGACAAGGAATACAATTGTTAATATCAGTCATGCAAACTTGAACCACTCAAACATGTCTATTATTGCATTTTCGTGGTTTACCATTAGCAGAAGAGTGCAACAATTCACATATTTGGCTGAGTCCAGTATCATATTCCACTGTGTATTATGTCTATAAAACGTATGTTCAGGAGCCAGTTTACATGCTGTGTAGGTTTAAAAACTGAGAATAACTTAGGGGAGGGAACACTACTCTCTCCACCTGAGATTGGATAACTACAGGCTTGACTGAAGAAACCTTTAGAAATTCGTCCAGTCATTGACAGGACTCAAACCTAGACTTCCCCAAATGAGTAAAACTGGCAAAACCAATATTTGAAACTACTGTGAACTCAGTTTCATTTACTTCAGACACACATTTGATAAACACAATAAGCTAATGAACAACAATAAACATGATAAACTAATTTTACTTTTTATATTTGTTATACAAAATGTCATAAGGAATTTCAACTATCCACTTATGCAACACCTAATGGCATCATGAAAGTGAGTAGTTGAATAAATTTAAGGAAGAATTAGGCAGATTGTTTGAGTAGTTGGACAGATGAGTTTGGTAAGGTTGTTTTTTTTTTTTTTTGTTGATGATTTTTAAGCTTGTTTCCTTGTATCACTTGTCACTAATAATATTACTAATATTAAACCATACCTTTCTGACAGGAAACACTTCACTTCTTTATTAAGATACTCTTGCATCGAACTTTTAAGACTTCACTTACATATCCCAACTTTAAATCGGCAAATTAACAAAAAAAAACAAACACTCCTACTCCATATACCATAGTACTTTTTTTTTAATCTTATCACTCTGCAAGACAAGCACTCATCTGAAATATCTCAGCATACACACACAGTGGATATTTTCCCACTTATTGTTGTTTCATGTTATCTACATAATGCTGTGAGAGAGAGAGAGAGAGATGTTGTACAGCAATACACAGGACATTCACATTGAAATTTAACGAACTGTTATTCCTTTCTGCAGGTCAATTTAAAACAAGGTTTGACAGACAATAACAAAATAATTCTTTACTGGTCATACCTTTGACGGCTGATTCTAAAATTCCATTGAACAAGGCATAATGAATCAACATTACAGTAAACCTTCGATTTTACGAACCTCGCTTTAACGAACAAAATTATTTGACTGGCACCAGAGTGCCACTATACACTCATGGCAAACCATCTTGTGCTAATTGTGTACTATGCATCAACAAATAAAATCAAGATAAAGACTTTTTTTTTATTGTTTAACTTTATTTTGTTGTTTCTAAATACGCACATATACATAGTAATTGTTTCAGTTTTCAGATGTTCTTTTTGTAGAACAGTGTGCAAGTTAATCAAGACATGGACATTGGACATTAGTGAGAAAATAAGCACTTCAATCTGCATAAGAGTGTAATCCATCTTTAATTTCTTAAAGGGTTACAGATTATTGTCAAACTTTTCATGGTACTTCCTATACCATAATCTTCTGCGATTGTAATAACACCAGAAAAGGCAATTTTTTTAACTTAATTACATTCCTTACTTTTACATTCCTTAATGCATTCCTTACTTTTAATATATATATATTAAAGGTATGATTAAAAGTAAGACGTGTAATTATACTAACAACTATGTGTAATTAAGTTACCACAATTGCCTGTTCTGTTACTTTTACGATCGTTGAAGAAGTGGTACAGGAAGTACAGCCACTGCCCCACTTATGTAACAGTAGGGTTCCGCGGAACTCTACGTAAGTTGTAATTTCCCCCATATGCTTATGCAGCACTCGCAAATTTGATTGGCTTTGATGGAAGCAAAAAAGAAATGTTCGATAAAAATGAAACAAATTATTTATTCAGTTTTTTTTATCTCGTGCGCAGGAAAATTTACAAAAGTGTACAAAATTAAAAAATTTCGAAATTATAAAATTACAAAAAGAGATTCTCGCCTCTATTTTTGTAGCAAGTTTTACCTTTCAAGCATAGTTGCAGAATTAACTCTCCAGCTGATAAGCATGCTGCTGCGGAAGTTGAGGGCTGTGGAGATTTAGGAGTTTTTTCCAACACATCACAAAATTTCTCTGCAGCTGCAGAATCGGCACTGGCAACTTCAATGCATACTTTAATGTTTTGGAAACCAGCGCAATGCTTGAACCTATTAAACCACCAGTTGCTTGCCACGAACTTGAGTTGGGGTTCACCGTACTTATCCTTAATATCTTCATAAATATTTCTTGCTTTTGCTTGAATGGCCATTGGACTCAGGGGCACTTGCTTCTGAATCTGATTTTCCATCCATATTATTAATAGCTTTTCCATCTTCAATATAGCACCTGAACGCTGTTCTGTGATCACTGTTGATCTTAAATGCATTGATCCTTTAACATGTTCTTTTACACGCACACTGTCCTTTAAAATAATATTCACTGTTGAAGCAGCGAGACCTAATTCCGTGCAACAGATGACAAACTTTGTCCTGCTTTGTTTCTAAATCAATTTTGTTTTGTTTTCTAGCAGTGCCAGCACTTGCACTTTCTGTTGGTCCCTTTCCCTTCACCATTGTAATAACTAAACAGGAATGAAGAGAAGATTCTGAAAATTTATTTATGTTACACGCTTCTAGATTAGAACAGGGTTCGAGCCCATGACCACCAAATACAGAGGATGTAGAAGGTCAGGGAATGACCACTGCATATCCCCAGCCCAGATAAAGGGTGAGGGTTGGTGTCAGGAAGGGCATCCGGCTGCAAAAATTTCACGCCAAAACAATAAAAAAAAAAAAAAAAAAAAAAAAAACGCTGACCCCATATATAATGGAAAAAAGCGAGGACAAAAAATAAAAAAAAAAAAAAATATATATATATATATATGATTAAGGATTTCAGTGAAGGGGAACTCATTTCACCATAATACCATAATGTAAAAACCCACAGAATTCCAGTTATCGGTATTATTGCAAATACAATAAGATCAAGTTTAGTACCCATTTATAATAGATTGCATTAGCAGAAAAGCCCAATAAACTGGAAAGCGAAAATTGTTTTTATTGTTTTATGGTAGTGACCTCCAGAAATGTGTTTTAGAAAAATATTCTTATTATTATTAGCTACATGGTGCAATGAAGCCTGAGGCTTATGCTGCACCAGCCAAAATAAACAATTATCGAGTTACCTTGAGAGAGAGAGAGAGAGAGACAAAAGTGGAAGGGTATCACCAATAAAGAGAAGAACGATGATATCCAGCTCAGGACCCTGGGTGTGCCAGGCCCATACTCACCACATGAGCCCCTGGGGTTAAATTAAATATCACAACGGCGTTCAAAATTGATTTTTTATAATGGAACATATGATAATGATGAAAGTGTAGTGCAATTTCCATTGTAAAAATGACCTTTTAGAGAGATAAATAGCTGAGTTATATAGCAAAAATTTCAACTTCCAAGGTCTTGGATTGAATTACCAAAATAAAATGTGTTATTAGGTTCACATTATGATATTTTTACGATACCTGCATTTATTCCTACGGGATGGAAAATACGTTTCCACGATTTTTTTTAAGTTTGCGCCAGCCGGTAAAAACTTACGTACAGTAAAATTTCTCTAAGTCGAATATTACTTAAGCTGGGAAGTGGCTGTACCATGTAATGTCTTAGAATAATTTTTAGCCCTTTAAGAAATTAAAGACAGGGTGCACTCTCTCTCATCTAGTTGAAGTGTTTCTTTTCTCATAATATCGATATTTAAATTTTCAGTGTAGGGTTCCAAAAGTCTTGAAATAACTACTATTTAAATGAAAATTGGTATTAATAGACACCCTCTCCCCCCCATTAATTGAATAAAATCCAGGGGTTAATCTACTTAAATAAGATAAATGAGTTATCTAATCTGAATGACAAAGTAGGCACACAGGAAAGCAAACTATAAATGAGATTAAAGAACTTGAGTTATGTACATAGTAAAAGCTGCTTACCAATATGAATTGAAACAAGGGAAGGATAAAAGAAAGGCTTCATGCTGGAAAAAATAAACATGTATAATATATAAAAAATGTAATAAAAAATTAAATATATATGATATATAATATGTATATTTGCAATCCTAGTTAAACAGCATGCAATTATTAATGTATTGTGATATTTGGATATCCGACAGAATTATTACTAATAAAAAATGTATCTATTTCATAAACTAATGATAATAGAATTAACTTTGTTTTTTTTTTTGGCAGAAGGGCACGTGATCAGGAGTACTGTGTTGCACATGTGTGTGTGACGCTTAGTATCAAAATGGTGCCATTCAGTGTATAAAAGAAAGTTCAGTGTTACTTTTGGCTTGCTGAATTTGAGTTTTCTCTTACTGTGCAAACAATTCATGCAGGAATATGGACAGAATCCCCCCCCGCCCCCGAGCATCATAGCATAGATAAACATAATAAGATATACATAATAAAAACACAATTAGTTGAAACAGGGTTCTGTGTTGAGCAACAAAGGAAACAGCAGCCAGGCATTGGATGCAGATTGAGTTGAAGCAGTTTCAATGTTGATCCATTCGGCAGGCCAGTCACAACCTGCATATTCCACGATATCCCAGACATACAATATTGTGCAGAAAACAGTGCAGCTTAGCTTACAAGATCCAGCTGGTACACAAAATGCATACAGGTGACAAACCTAAACGTTCGCTTAGGAAATGCTATCGTGGAGAGATGATGACAATACACGTCTCCATCGCATTGCCTTCTCTGATGTAGCCACCTTTCACATTTCTGGTCTGGTGAATTGACACAACTATCGAATCTGGGATAGTGAAAATCCACATGTGGTCATTTGGGGAACTTCCATTCCAAGTCACCACCCAAGGCTTTCACCCATATGCAGCTTGTCCCCATTGTGTTTAAATTTAACTCTAAATGGAAAACGCTCCAAGAAATGGGATACACTCACCAGGAGACACAAAAAACTCGCACAAACTCAGTTGTTAACATCTCTACACAAACATTTTCCCCTAACGAACTTGCCAGTCTAGAATATGGATTCAATTTCGCCATTAACAGCAACAACTACCCAGTTAAAGACGCCATGATAAAAATACAAACCAAACTTGATAACCACTCAGATAAATATCGATTCATACATGAAACTAATGCTGTTTTTAACTCCCAATTAACTAGTAAACCTAACATTCCCCAACAACAATTAACCCACATACGAGACTCTATGAAAACCCCGAACATTATAATACAAAAGGCAGACAAAGGGGATACCATCGCAATCATGGACAAAAACACATATATCATACATACATCTTATCAGATTCAAAAACATACAGAGCTTGCAACACGTTTAACATTAACAAGCTTAAAAATAAACTTGATGGGATCCTAAGAAGAATCAGAGCCAACAAACAAATTAATTTACATACCCTCCAGCAAATAGGCATACGCAGTAACATTCTCCCACACATTTTTGGAATAGTCAAACTCCATAAACAAGATTATCCTTTAGGGCCCATCGTTTCCTATAAACAGTCCGCCTATGCTAACCTATCCATATTCCTCGTCAAAATTATTTCACCTTTAAGGAGATTTTTTCGGTTCAGGGTCTACAATACTAAACAGGCACACGAACGTATAACTTCCATAACCATATCTGAAAACGATATTCTCGCATCCTTCGACGTCGTCTCCCTATACACAAACGTGCACATCGAATCCATGCTACTGGCCCTTAAAGAACTATTAATTAAAGACGACAAATTAACAAAACGTACCGACGTAAACATTAATGACATTTTAGAACTCACATCACTGTTACTTGACGCCAAACAATTTAAATTCCAAAATAACATCTATGAACAAATTTTCGGCCTTCCCATGGGCCTCGGTATCTCTGCCCCTTTATCAGAGATCTACCTCGCATCTATCGAAGAAAAAAATTCTCCAACCCTTTCCCCCAGGAATTAAGCTATACGAGGTATGCAGATGACGTCCTCTTAATAGGCAACAGAACCACCATCGATACTTTACTGAACACCTTTAACACAACACATGAAAGACTCAAATTTACCCTCTAAGTAGAAACCGATAATAAAATTAATTTTCTAAACCTCACTGTATACAAAATAAGCACATCTTTAGGCACCAAAATATACAGAAAAAACACACATGCTGGTAAATTCTTACATTACCACTCACACCACCCTCTATACATCAAAAAAGCAGTTCTATACAACCAGATATACAACGCTGTAAAATATAGCCACACATAAACAGACCTATCTGTAGAATTGCAATACCTCACCAAAAAATTCATCGACAGAAAATACCCATCACAAATAATAAAAGAAACCATCACCAAAGTTCATAATAACACTAATAACCCAAACAAAATTATTAACCACGTGAACAAGAATAAGATACATAAACCCCTTATCGTGCTCCCATATCATCAACAATATGCTAGAAGACTTCAACAGATTTTTAAAAATACAGATATCAAATTAATATTCACATCTTATAACAAATCAAGTTCCAAATTCAATTCATACAAGACAACACACGAGTACGAGACACAAGATTACAACAACATTATATATTTGATCACATGCCAATCAGATTGCCAAGCATGTTACATAGGCAGTATAACAGCAAAATTCGGGACATCAAAAATTTCCAACACGCGTGCATACCACCACTTTAATAGCTTCAAAACTAATTCAGCAAGCACAGAACTAACACAACACGTCCAATCTCAAAATCACAACCCACTCATCAATTCAGCCATCACAGTAGTTAAATTAAATTCTAGCTACAAAATCCTTGAAAATGAAGCCCTCGTCATAGAATGGTTTAAGCGCCATACATCACTAAACATGTTAAACAAAAAGTTCTTTAGTTTTGATAAGAATGTCCTTTACTTGAGTTTGCTGCCTAATCCATGTATTTCTCTTCTTATCAAACAGTCTGATTCCCAATATAATTCGTTCCATTCTTCGCTGTGTAGTTCTTAGCTTCTCTTCCATTCTTTTGGTGAGTGCCGAAGTTTCACTTCCATAAGTCATGGTGGGGAGTATACATTGATTCATTATTTTACGTTTCAGACAAACTGGGATATTGCTCTTCAGTATGTGACTATATTTCCTGAATGCTATCCATCCAAAATTTATTCTTCTCTTGAGTTCCAGCCATTTATCATTATTACAGCTAATAACTTGTCCCAGATAAGTATATGACTCCACCTTTTCAATTACTGCTTCTTCAATCATTATTTCCCTTTCCGTGGCATACTTGTTCATCATTACTTTTGTTTTAGCCATATTCATCTTTAGTCCAAAATCCTTACTAACTGTGCATAACTGATTAAGATTTTCCTCTAATTCTTTGGGATCGTGGCTTATGACCATAATGTCATCTGCAAATCGTAAATGGTTTAGGTACTCTCCGTTCACATTGACTCCTTTCTGCGACCAGTCTAATCTTCTGAAAGCTTCCTCAAGGGCAGCAGTAAACAGCTTCGGAGATATTGTCTCCTTGTCGAACTCCTTTCTCGATTTTAAATTTGCTACTGTCTTTGTCTAGTCTAATAAAGGATGTAGCATTCTGATATATTTTCTTCAAAATCATAATATATGGAGTATCTATGCCTTGTCTTTCCAGTGCCCGAAACATTGCCTTATGCTGTATGGAGTCAAATGCCTTTTCATAATCCACAAATGCCAGGCATAATGGTGTTTTATATTCATTTGCTTTCTCCATTAGCTGTTATATTACGTGAAGGTGATCCATAGTTGAGAATCCTGTCCTAAAGCCAGCGTGCTCATTCGGTTGATTCTCATCAAGTATTCTTTCTAATCTGTTAGTAATGACCCTTGTGAACAACTTGTAGATATGGGATAACAAGCTAATTGGTCTATAATTTCCAATTTCTGATTTATCTCCTTTCTTATGCAGCAAAACTATGATTGCATTATTCCACTGCTTAGGCATCACACCTTTTCTAATGCACTTTGTGAAGAGCCTTGCCAGTTTTTGTGTTATGTCTCTTCCTCCCAATTTTAACAACTCTACAGTAACTTCATCTTCCCCCGGGGCTTTCCGATTCTTCATTTTCTTCAATGCATGTTCTACCTCATCAGGAAAAATATCGGGTATGTCGTATGTTTTGCTACTTTGCAATCCATCTTCCCCACTGTTGGTATCATTCCCTCGCTCCTTGTATAATTCTCTATAGTAGTCTTCTGCTATTTGAATTATGCCTTCTCTGCTGTTTATAAGTACACCATCGCTATTCTTCAGTTTCAGTATCATTTGTCTTTCTGTATTACTGCTCATGGCTGCTGATTTAAATCCTTTGTTTTCCTTTAATGCTTTGTTCTACTTTTCTTGTGTTAAATCTTCTTATGTCCTCTCTGAGTCTCTTTCTAATGGCTTTGCATAACTCAGTATACTCAATTTTCTCCCTGTCAGTGTTTTTCTTGCTCTTCATTTGTCGTCTTTGGTTCATCATGCCAAGTGTTTCTTGACTAATTTTTTCTTCTTTGGATTTCTGTTTCCCTATAGGTTTCTTGGGCTTTATCACTTTCAGAAAGTTGTAATATTCCTCGTCGATATCTTGGTCCTGAGCAGTCTGCAGAAGCTCAAACTTGTTCTTAAGTTCCAGTACATACTGCTTTTTCTCCTCCTCTGTTATCTCAAAGACCTTTGTATTATTTACTTGAGTCAGTTTTTTCCTTTCCTTTCCTACATCTATATCAAGTGTACATCTTACCATTCTGTGATCACTTCCAACATTTACCTTATTCAGGACGGTAACATCATTCACAATATATCTTCTGTTAGTGAGGATGAAGTCGATTTCATTAGTTGTTAATCCATTTGGACTCTTCCATGTCCACTTTCTGTTCACCCTTTTCTTGAAAAAAAGTGTTCATTACTGACAGTCCTTGAGATTCTGCAAATTCCACAAGTCTTTCACCTCTTTTATTTCTTTCACCAATTCCAAAATTTCCTATAGTTCCTCTTTCTGCGCTGTTTTGCCTTTTTCCAACCTTAGCATTGAAGTCCCCCATAATAATAGTGTAGTGGGTTTTCTGCTCATCTAGAAGACTCTCAATTTCAGTGTACATTTCTTCAACCTCTTCATCATCATGGCTTGATGTTGGTGCATAAATCATTATAATCTTTACCTTGTACCTCTTAGAAATCTTGAGTATTAGTCTTGACACCCTTGGTGATGTACTTTTGAATTCCAAAATGTTGTTTTTAAAATCTTTATGGACCAGAAACCCAACTCCACCTTCACTCCTTTCACTGTTTCCATTGGTGTACAGCAGATTTCCACTTGATAAACTTATAAGTGATTCATTTCTTCTTCTTGTTTCAGCCAAACCGATGATATTCCAATTCACATTTTCTAATTCCTTTTCCAGCTCTAATATCCTGTCTTCACCGATGAGTGATCGTACGTTATAACAGGCCAAGTTCAATTTCCGTGCATGGCAGCCTGGTCGTACCCAGAGATTCTTAGCACCCTCTGCTTCCACTCTGATCCTCTCGCTGCCGTAAGAGGGAGAGTGAAAGCTGCTGGGGACTGAGGGCCATTTGTATTGTTGTGCTCTCATTGCTGGAGGGTTTGGTCTTTTCCTCTTCACGCTGACCAGGCATCTTGAATAGAACCACTCTACACGTTCGTTGCCACCTAAGTGATGTAACAGGGCTTACCATCGAGAAGGTGTGCATGAGTGGATTTTAGGGAGGCAGGCCAACCGGACTTCTCCTAAATCTTCTGTAATAGAGAGAGATATCGGATCCATCAGTGTTTTAGGCTGAGTGTCTGATAACACACAGGATACCTGTTCCCCTCTAAGCCCCATATTAGAGCAGGGGTCACCAAACTACTGCCTGCGGGCCAGATCCAGCCCGCATAGTCTGTTCATCCGGCCAAACCCACACTGTGCTACAAATGATCAAAATTTCTAAAATATATTGTAATTATTTATATGGAAATATAATAAATAGTGAATCAACAAAATACTACTGTTTCAATGACAGCTTGTGAGTGGGGCTTATACCTTGGCAATGGCAAGCGCCGCCGCATGCGACATCACAAAAGGGTGCTTTGTCAGGAACACCCGCCATTCGTTAACATAGTCATATCTACTGCCCATGTCCATCGATCATGGTTATGGGATATGATCGCTAGGGTGCAGCAGGGAATAGATGTTAGCGCTGTCAAAAGTTAGAGTGCAGTGCAACGGTCGGCTGCACATATTTGGAATATTTTCTGTGAAAATAAGATAAACTTCTGTTAAAAGAAATTAAAATAAGTGTAAGTAAAAATAAGGTAAATTCTTGTAAAATATTATATACAAATAGTAATTATACAGTAATATGTAAGTAAGAAATTGTTTCTCCTTTCTAGATATTTTTCTTCGCCATTTTCCCATAGTTATGGCTACTAAGAAAAGAAAAATAGATGCGGAGTGTCGCCTTTTCAATGAAGAATGGGAAGAAAAAGTACTTCTTTGTGGAAGCAAATAACCAAAGGGCTATGTACCTGATATGCAACGACAGTGTTGCCGTTTTAAAAGAGTACAATCTTCGGCGTCATTATGAAACAAAATATCTTTCAACATCTTCAAAGTTTTCTGGAAAGTTACGTACTGAAAAATTTAAATTCATAAAACATAGTTTGAAATCACAAAGGCATGTGTTCACAAAAATATTTACTGAAAATGAATCTGTAACCCGTGAAAGTTACAAAATAGTAAATAAGATGGTAGAGCGAAGAAAACCATTCACTGATGGCAGTTTCATCAAAGAGTGTATGATGGAAGCGGCAAATGACTTGTGTCCTGAAAAAGCCTATTTATTTAGAAGTGTTAGCCTTTCAGCAAGTTCAGTTGTGCGGAGAACAGAAGAACTTGGAGAAATGATAGTAATGTAGATACGCGAAAAAGCTAGACAATTCTTGTGGTATTCTCTAGCGCTGAATGAGTCTACTGATCTCTCGAGCACGTCACAACTTCTCATATTTATTCGTGGTGTTAATTTGGACTTTCAGGTCACAGAAGAGTTGGCATCTGTTTGCAGCATGCACGGAACAACAACAACTGGAGAAGATATTTTCGTGGAAGTGCAGAAAACTTTGAAAAGCTATAACCTTCAGTGGAATCAGCTTCGATGTGTCACAGTTGATGGAGGAAAAAACATGGCTGGCGTTACGAAGGGTCTCGTAGGGAAGATTAGAACTAAGTTAGAAGATCTTCAACTTCCGGCTGCTTTGTTTATACACTGCATTATACATCAACAAGCACTATGTGGCAAAGACTTAGATATTTCTTCCGTACTGAAACCAGTCATCTCTGCAGTGAACTTTATTCGGGGCCATGCACTTAATCACCGCCAGTTCCAGGCTTTTCTTGAAGAAATTGACTCTGAATTTTGTGACTTACTTTATCATACAGCAGTGAGGTGGCTTAGCTGTGATAAAGTCCTGTTTCGTTTTTATAAGCTACGAAAAGAAATAGATATTTTTCTCACCGAAAAGGATAGAGCTGATACACTTCTATCAGATCCTACCTTGCTATCAAAATTGTCATTTTTGGTTGACATAACATCTCACATGAATGAATTGAATTTAAAACTTCAAAGAAAGGACAACTTTATCTGTGACCTTTACCGAATCATTAAAGGATTTCGAAGAACGCTATTACTTTTTGAAGCACAACTAG
Source organism: Mastigoproctus giganteus (assembly GCF_048544385.1). Classification (NCBI taxonomy): domain Eukaryota; kingdom Metazoa; phylum Arthropoda; class Arachnida; order Uropygi; family Thelyphonidae; genus Mastigoproctus; species Mastigoproctus giganteus. The sequence goes on from NC_143578.1 coordinate 125,648,845, forward strand.
AAAGAGGAGATTTCTCTCATTTTCAGTGTTTCACAGAATTTCTTGCTGAAATTGGAGAAGATATCAATCTCGAGTTTCCAAAGAAAATTATTAATGACTTAAAAAGTATTTTTTGGAAAGATTTTCAGACCTCGACAGAATTGAGAGTGATATTCTTTTGTTTCAAAATCCGTTTCATTGTAACATTCATGACTTGCCAGTCAAACTGCAGTTAGAGATCATTGATTTACGAGCAAATGACCTATTGAAAGAGAAACACAGAGAAGGAAATCTTGTAGAATTTTATCGCTGCTTATCTGATAATGAGTTTTCAGAATTAAAGAAATTTGCCTCTGGTATGGCATCAGTGTCCGGTACAACTTATGTCGGTGAGCAAGCATTTTCAAAACTGAAATATATAAAGTCCACATATCAAACAAGGCTGAGTGATAAACATTTAAAGGCAATTCTCTTGGTTGGGTGTAGCAATTCAAAAGCAAACATTGATGATATTTTAAAAGCTAAACGCCGGTTCCTTAAATCACATTAATCTTTTCTTTCTTTTTTTTTTTTTTTTTTTTATGTGAACCCCAAACACGAGAGGTATTAGAACCTATAGTACTTAGTACCGTGCTTGGGTTGGAGGTTGAGAAGACGAAAGAAGATATTTGTTGACATTGCACTTGAACTTCTGTAGATTATAATTTTCAGGAAATATGTATGAAGGAAGGTTTTTCCAAAAAACAGCAGTTGAAAGAATAAATGAGGAAGATGAAAAGTTGGTTCTGTGGGTTTGAAGTTGGACAGTAAATGGATGTTGGCTGGTGGCAGCACATCTTCGGACTGTTTTGAAAGAGAGAGTGGGAATTATAGAAGCCAATTCAGAAGAACAGTGCCCATGGAAGTATCTGTAGAAAAGGCATGCAGCAGAAACAGTGCGTCTGTGAGAAAGCGAGTGGAGAGACTCTGTTAGAGATGAATCATTAATTAACCTAACTGCCCTCTTCTGAATGGAATCAAGAAGCCTGAGAGAGGTTTTGGGGGCACCACCCCAGATGTGGGAACAATATTTCATGGCAGGGCGGATTTGCAATTTATACAGAGTGAGCAGCTGTTTGGAAGAAAAGTAACGCCGAGAGTGAAAGAGAAAACCAAGTTTTTTAGATGCAGAGGAAGCATTATTTGTAATGTGCTTGTGCCAAGAGAGATTAGAAGTCAGGGTAATCACCAAAAGAGATATATCATTTTGCCTAGAAATCGGAGTGTCACTAAAGATAAGCATAGGAGCAGAAGAATCCTTTTTATGAGATTTAAGACAAGACTGAGTCTTAGAAGGGTTGAAATCAACTAAGTTGTCTTTGCCCCACTGAAGAATTACCTGAAGATCGGCATTTAAGGAATTGGTAGCAGATTTTCGAGAAGTTGAAGCTGATTGAGCAGGACAAGGTTTCTCAAAATGGAAAGTTGAATGCAATGTGCTATCATCGGCAAAACTATGGATAGGATTTCCGGTCAATGGAAGAAGGTCATCGATATACAAGAGGAAAAGAGTGGGGGAAAGAACTGAACCTTGGAGGACACCAGCATTAGTGGAGAAGTTAGAAGACAGAGAGCCATCTACCATCACCCTCAGTGTGCGATCAGAGAGAAAACTGGATAACCAATTACTAAAAACGGCAAACCATAAGATGGAAGCTTGTTTAGAAGACCTTTATGCCAAACATGATCAAAAGCCTTTGAGATGTCAAGAGCAACTACTTGTGTTTCACCAAACCTTTCCATTCAATTAGTCCATAAATGGGTAACATAAGCCAGAATATCACCAGTGGATCGAAACCGACGGAATCCATACTGGCGATCATTGATCAGACGGAAGGTTTCTAGGTACTTTAAGAGTTCGCGGTTAATTGATTTCTCCATTACTTTAAAAAGAGGAGAAGTAATTGCAATGGGACGATAATTGGATGGGAGGGATTTGTCACTCTTTTTAGGAACTGGCTGGATATGAGCAAATTTCCAAGCAGAAGGAAAAACACCTTTGGAATAAGAGAGTGAAAAAAGGTGGCAAAGAATACCTGGAGCTTTCTTAGCATCAAGTTCATCAAAATCCTTCTGATATCCTTTTGACGGAAGACCGTCAAAAGGATATCAGAAGGACTTTTGAGCAGTAGGAGGCATTGAATGGAGCGTGTTGGGAATGGTGGGAGGTGTTTTACCAAGATCATTAATACATGAGCTGGAAGAAAAATGGGATGCTAGCAGGTCAGCTTTATCCTTGGCTGAAGTAACAACAGAACCATCTGGTTTGGACAGAGGTTGGAGCAGAGATGGGCAAAAGTTGCGGCCAATAGCTTTGGCAAGAGACCAGAATGCTCGGCTACCATTAGGGCAAGAAGCAAGTTTTCTACTCTTAGCCTGTTCAAACTCTAGTTTGGACTGATTAATAACTACTTTACAATTGTTGCGAGCTTTGGTGTAAGCAGAAAATGAAACTGAAGAATTAGAAACACGCCAATTACGATATGCAACATTCTTCTCTTGAACAGCCTTAGCACATTTATTGGAAAACCAAGGTTTAGATAAAGGATGAGATTTTAAAGTGGAGTGTGGGATAAAGGATTCCATTCCTGCAAGAATAATTTCACTGATACGAACTGAGCAAACGATGACATCAGAAGTTTTGAAACAGTAATCCGACCAAGGAAAAGAAGAAAAGAAATCTCGCAGGTCATCCCATTTTGCATTCCTGTAATGCCAAAAAACACAAGGTTGGGAATAGTAATGAGATAAAGGCTCCATTGGAGAAGAGACAATCACCAAGTTGTGATCTGAAGTGCCTAAAGGACCTCTCACTTCAACCATGTACTTAGAAGGGTTGTTTGTGAGAAAAAGATCAAGCGTATTGGTTGTATGATTAGGATTGTCCCATATTCTTGTAGGTAAATGAACAATCTGTGCTAGGTCATTAGTAATTGTAAAAGCCTCAGCATCTCGACCTGCTGGGTCGGTGTGACTAGAAAACGGAAGCCAGCTGGAGTTGTGAACATTAAAATCACCAAGGAAAATTACCTCACTGTTAGGAAATTTGGACTGGAGAAAGTTAAGTTGCAAAGAGAGGAATTCAAAGAGCTCCAAGTGATTAGTGGAGTTGGGAGAACGGTAGAGACAACAGATGAATTTGACACAATGAGGTACAGAGATTTTAAGCCAGAGAAGATCAAAGAGAGGAGATTCCAAATTGCCAAGTCTCTGACAGGGCAATTTGGAATCTCCAAGTACCACCTTTGCACAAGTACCACCTTTGAGGCGAAAGGAATCATACAGCGAATAATTTGGGCATCTGAGATGAGAAGTAGTTGAATCAACCGATAACTGAGATTCTGTCAGAAAAAGTACATGGGGTTTGGCAGACTGCAAGTGGAAATGGACATCGTTGAGATTAGAAATGAGACCACGTAAATTGGTGAAATGAATTAGGACGTCCTTGGGAGGTTTAGATCTTTTCGCAGATAAGCTTGCTCTATTAGTTTGACAATTCGTGGTGTATTCAATAGTAAGAAAAAGTGGGTGGGACATGCTGTATGAAGTAATGAAATTTTTGGATGCGTACATGTGGTAAGAATATACCCAGATCCTTGATATAATGTGGCCTCGACAATGCTCCCCGCATACACACTACTCAGACTCCCTCCAGTCACTATCTGGCAGAGTAGAGGTAGCAAGATTATACACTAGCTGATCCGGAAGCCTCCTAGAGAGTTACCAACAGGTTCGGTCTGGTGTACTAACTAGCGGCCGGCCTGCGAACACCGTTTTAGAGCTGTACCCTCGAAATGTAAGGAATATTGGATCTCGCCAAGATGTTCATCATAACCTCAAAAGCCATCAATGATACTGCATGATGGAAAAGATAGGGAAGGGTTGACCAGAACTTAGTTCTAGAGACTAAACATGGGTTCCACCACTTCAAGCCTCCAATAAGCAAAGTGGTGGTATTTCACCGGTTGATGAGAGTCATCTACCATCTAGTACTGCCTGGTAACATAGAGGGGCGGCGTTCCTCCATGTGGTGTGGGCGCCACACCTCAACCCCTGCTTACGTTGGTTCACACCTGGGTGGTCACCCACCATTTACTTGTGCATGGAGGTTATAACCAGGATTACTAACAGTCCCACCATCGTGAAGGTGCAAGCAGAGGATTTTGCTGTCACAGATCGTCCGGACGTCTCCGAAATTGGGTCCACTTGACTTGGGTGTCACCCGAATATCAGTTCCATCAGCGTTTTAGACTCCCAGGTAGCAAGTACAGCTTGTCTGGCATATCTGAGAGAATGTCTGTGACAACCTCAAGGACCGGATGTCGTGATTCCTAATATCGTCTTCCTTGATAAGTTTTTGATAAATAAATATATTTGTTATTTTTCTATATATTCTTTATTTTAGCATATTTTGTGTATTGTTAAATAAATATATTTGTTGTCTTCATTTTTGTTGTATTTACTGAATTGTACATATTGAACAAAATGATTATATGGCCCGCGCTCGTCAATCTCTTGGTTATCTGGCCCTCATGAAAAAAGTTTGGTGACCTCTGTATTAGAGTATTTATCATTTAAAAGCAAATTATCCTATGATATTTCTTACATATTTTAAATTTAATTATCTTATGGTTTATTTTTACATGTATCATGCATATCCTATATATAAATTAGCATAGCAGATATGGCAAAACTAATTTAAAAATTACCTTTGTGATTTCATTTGATAACCAACTTTGGTAACACAATGGATTTTTTTCTGCTACTAGTGAATATTCCTGTTTCCCCTCTGCTATACATCGTATCCAACTAGCTACTTCTGAAGTGTGGCTTGCATAAACAATCTAAAATTAATAATAACATTGCAAATTTGATTAAACAGATATTTTCATAAAATTATATTTTCGATTTTGACAAAAATTACATAATGTGATAAGTTTATATGGAGAATAATGCAATGGAAATTCATATTGATATAAATTTGAAAAGTGAAAACAAATTTACGTTACAGGTTTCACAATTTTTTTTTGCCTGTATGAAAATCTTGGTTTATCTATCTTCCCTTTATTCTGCACTGTACAATAGGCCTTCACAGAACGTTAATAAAATCACTAGACTCTGAGAAAGATCTCCCCCCCACCAACTGGAGAAACAGTCTGTTAGTGCAAGCATTCGTATGCATATTAAGGGATGTATACTTCATGTGCAGCCCATATCAAGAACCAGTATTCTGCAAATAATATTTTGATCGTGCTTGCCGCAGCAGAGGTCCAAATTTCCATGCTGTGGAGAATAGCAGCATATACTGCTGTGAAGATGTAGTTGTGCACAAGAGTTCAGTGTTTTAAAATTTTTAAAAACACTGTCGATTTAATGATTGAATGAGAGCTTGGAATCAAATTCAATACCCAGATCAATGCGAGATTGATATTCTGTATTACAGTGCGTCCCACTGATGTACAAACATTAGTTGGATTGGTTTCAAAGAGAAAACGTTCTGGGCAGATTTGGCAGGGTCAAGTCCAAAGAAAATCAGATATTCTTGGACTTCTGCGACTTATCAAGCAATACAATAAACACTTTAAAATAAGGCCACATTTGGCACAAAAAAAAATAAATAAATAACAATCCAGAAATATTAAGACAGCAATCTGTCTTAATATTTCTGGATTGTTATAATATTTCTGAAATATTAAGACAGCAATCTGTCTTAATATTTCTGGATTGTTATTATTAAGACAGCAACTGAACCACGTGCTGTCTTAATAAGCAATATTAAGACAGCAACTGAACCATGAGTGATAAAAACCCATAAACGTTACCCATGCCATTGACGAGATTTGAATTCAGGCCTTTTTCACCTGATGTGTGATGCAGTGATTATAACCACTATGCTACGACACAGACAAATCACCAGTATAAGAAATTATATCAGTCCCACATGTAATGAAGGGTACCGAGACAGCTATAAACAAGGTGCCAGAGAGACCCTGGGAAATTTCTGCCGTGATGATGTGTGAAAGAGACTATGGTTATGGTAGCCATGATGTGTTAAAGGTAACATTGCCTAGTGTGTAAAAAATGTTTCTTGTTCACTCCATTAATAGGGCCCGTAAAAACCAGACCACATCACCATGAATATCCTGTATATTTTATCCATCAAATATTCTAGTAATGAGATGTGTTGATGGTATCAGGGGCTACCTGAAGGTTTAGAAAGTCGCAGCGGGAGAATAGGCACAGGAAATAAATCTAATTGATTGACCAGTGTTAAGGTGCTGACTTCGGACCAGTTAGTACCGTAGAGTGTAAATAATCCGAACTAACTGGGACTGGGGGTAGTTCGTACTTCTGATTTGTTTTGATTTTTGAACTTATCAAAAATACTGTTCTGGAGACTTAAACAAAAAAAAAAAAAAAAAAAAAAAAAGAGGTTTAGTAAGTTTAGAAATAAAAACACTAAGTTGTACTTACATATTTTTATTCATAGGTAACAAAACAAATGGAACTTTCAACCACAATAACACATATGTATAGGTTTTTAACAAAAATAATTAGATTTTTTGCTGCACCATTTTCGAACTTTGTTTCTTTATTGTCTGATCTTTCACTCTTTTGAGCAAGAGTAGTTGAGTTGGACAGAATTCAGTTTGTCGATTTTCGTGTATCATTTAATTTTGTTAATTGGTAAGGTAATAAAAGTGTAAATTGATGCTTTATAGCTTCATTTTTATAGTCTGTGGATAATATTTCTACGATTTTTGCTTATTAGATTTGCTGTTTAATATAATCAAAATTCAGTTTGCAAATGTGACCACAATAACCAACACTTATTGTAATTATTTTATGGCACTAGCATAAAAAGTAAATACTGGCTCATTCGGATTACTGACATTTCAAATGTTTGGATTTTCAACGTTCTACTGTATATCGATTCTAAAGTAGGTGTGGGTGTGTTGTTGTTGTTTATTGGCGCATTAGCTGTTATGGCTATAGTGCGCCTTCTAAAGTAGATGAAAGTAATGTTGTGATAACATGCCATTACAAATGCTAGAAAAGGGTCTATCGGGAAGGTACAAAAGAACTTGACAAAATACTGCAGTATGCTGCAATCTCCCGAGGTGGCAGTGATGGAAAGAATATTCAAAACATCGATCAGCTGTTGTACAGTGATTCTAGCTGAATGCAGGGATTGGGTATGGTGATTTAGTTGTGGCAGTATTGATAGGCTGCAAGAGCCAGTAAAACCTGATAATTTAATGATATGGTATATTCAAAGTTTAAGATTAAGACTGTGTTGGCTGAGACATTCTCGGCTCCTAAAAGGTTCTTCCTGTTTTAATTGTTGCTTCTAAACTGTGTTTGATAGCCACAGCCTCTTTTACAGTTAAAGACGGCTCCAACGTGGAAGAAGGGGGGATCTTCTACAGACATAAAGGAAATACACTGTCAATAAAGGGATTACTTGAGACGGAAAGATTGGTTTAGCAACCTCTTCCATCATGCTCTTGATTAAGTTGTAATTTTAGAATACTGGCTTTCTCTGCAGAGATGGAAGCCTGGTTTTTGGTGCATCCACAAAAATCGAAAAGGGGTCCCATAACAATCCGGATTCATTTATTTTAGGCTCCCTTTTGAGCTATACAGGCCTATTTTGTGTAAAACACAGAGATTTTGAAGTATAATAATTATACTTTATGTAGACTAAGAAATATTAGAATTGGAAAGACAACGAACCTTGAGAAAATAAAATTTGAGGGGGGGGCCTAAATCTATCTAATTTTTAATATTGTATACCAGTGTGTGTATTTTATGTAATATACACAGTGCAACAAAAAAAAAAAGGAGACTGAGCTAAAAAATATGTAATTAAACATGACTACTGCTCTGGGAGAGGGTGCTAGAAAAGCATAAAACTGTGACTTTTAAACACTTAAATGTTGCTCTAGCATACATACAAAAAAGGAACGTAGGGCTAACCAAAACCTGTTCGCCTTAATTGCTTATTTTTTTGTAAGGACGTTCTTTCTGCATCGTTTCTAATGTCAGAAACAAAAGAATGAAACAATGGATATACATCAAGTTTTGTATAATGCACAAAAAACCATGAATTGTTATGAATAGCCTGTGGAGAGATGAGGCTCTATCCAGTACACAAGCATTTTAAAGAGGGTAGGATGTAGCAGACATCTTCGAGGTGGCTGACCAAAAATGACCTACAGCCTCAAGTTGGTGGATAAAGTGCGCAATTAACTAGTAAGTGACCGCCAGTTAACACTGAGAATGCAAAATGAACTGGAAGTTAAATGTGAATAAGGAACCGGTAAGATCCATAATTACCAGAAAACTTGAGAAAAAGAAATATTTGAGTGAAGTTTGTTCCACACTATTTGCATAATGAGGAAAAAACACACCATTGGATGCTTGCAAAGCTCAACCACCCTTCTTTACTCCCCTGAATTGGCACAGCACATATTTTTGTTTCCCAAGATGAAACTAATATTGAAAGGACCCTGATTTGACAGTGTTTATGACATTTAGAAGAATGTGATAGAAGAGATGTTTCCTCTATTGTGATGGTATTCACAGTGGAGAATTTTTCTAACTCTATCCAAAGCTTGTATGAATGTGTAAAAAGTGTATTCGGTCTCTTAAGGACTATTTTGAAAAAGACAAATAAAATATTTTCCTTATCCATACTTTGCCTTATTTGATTTTTCAGTCTCATTACGTTTATTTTGGGCTGTGTAAGTACAACATACTCATTTCACTTGGAAAGCTAAAATACTTCTATACCAAATACACCCATAATTAGCATTAGCACAGGCATATGATGCAAGAAAGCAAGCTTATACAGCATCAGCCAAAAAAAAAAAAAAAAAAAAAACACCTTCCATTTCACCCCTCCATTCATTCGAAATACCTGTCCAGCTGAGCCTTAAATTTATTTAGGCTATCAACTTCCACAACAAGGGATGGAAGTCTGTTCCACTAACCAACTACCTGCTGGCTAAAGGCAAATTTCTGCACATCTATCCTACATCTGTCTTTCCTCAATCTGAATTTATGCCCTCTCAGGTGATTATTCTGAGCAAGAGGAAGAATCCCATCAGCATTGATGCATTCTCAAACCATTCAAGGCTTTGTACACCTCTATCAGATCACCTTGCTGGTGCCTAGTCTCCAGACACTGTAATTTGCAAAACGTAAGCCTTTCTTCGTAAGAGCACCCCTTTGTTCCATTCACTAATCTTGTTGCCCTTCTCTGTACTCGTTCCAGCATCTCTACATCCTTCTTGAAATGAGGCCTCCAGACCTGTATACAGTACTCTAGGTGCGGTCTGACCATTGCCTTATACAAGGGAATAATCACCTCCTTATCCCTGCTAGAAAAATTCCTGTATATCACTGACAAGACACCATGAGCTACTCTTGCAGCCCATCTGCACTACTCAGAGAACTTCATATCTGCCTGCACAATTACCCCCAGGTCCTTTTCATTCTCTACCACTGTCAGTGTGGTACCACACAGAGTTGATACATTGCTCTGGGTTAGCTGTTTCCTATATGTAGTACTTTACATTTGTCAATGTTAAACTTCATTTGCCATCTCTCAACCCATCTGCCCAACCTTTCCAGATCTTGTTGCAGCAGCACAGCATCAGTAGTGTACTTAACAACCCTGCCAACCTTTGTATTGTCTGCAAACTTGGACATTAAGCTTGATATACCATCATCAATATCATTTATAAATACAGAAAACAATAATGGACCCAACACTGAACCCTGAGAGACTCCACTAATAACATTAATCCATGATGAGCAGTGTCCATTGATTACCACTCTCTGTCTTCTCCCCCTCAACCATCCCTTTATCCATAGTAGCAATTTGCCTCCAATGCCACACTGCTCCAATTTGTGCAGCAGTCCTCCATGTGCAACAGTATCAAGAGCCTTTCTAAGATCCAAATATATATCAATGTTATTCCGTGCATCCAGTTCTTTAATGACTATCATAGTATCCAACCAAATTGGTCAGGCAAGACTTTCCCTTAACAAAACCATGCTGTGTCCGAGCTATAACTGAAGTCTTGTCTAGATGATCCTGCAGTACTTCTTAAACCAGTGCCTCCATTAATTTTCCTGGAACAGAAGTTAAACTCACAGGTCTATAATTACTTGTGTCAGCCTTTGATCCTCCTTTGTTAATTGGGGTCACATTTGCACATCTCTAGTCTATGGGTACCTCCCAAGTCCAAAGAAGCTCCCATAATTATGCCTAAGGGTGTGCTTACTTCATTTGCTGCCTCCTTTAATATAACTGGATAGATCCCATCCAACCCAGGTGCCTTTTTTCATGTTTATCTTGAATAATTTCTCCTCCACTTTCCTCTCAGTTATTACAAAATAATCTAGCTCACTGCCAGAGTTGACTTCAGCTCTGGCATTCCCCTTCCTGAATAACTCCTCTTGTGAATGTAGATACAAAATACTCATTTAGTTTGTTAGCCACCTGAGCAGGATCCTCAACTGTTGAACCATCAATATCTAGTAGACCAATCTGATTCATCCCTTTTCTTCAAGAGTTTGCATAGGTAAAGAACTCTTTTCTGTTTTTCTTTGCATCCTTTGCCAAGGATTTCTCATAATCTGTCTTTGCTGCCTAATCTCCTTTGTGACTTGGTTACAGACCAGCTTATATCTATCATAGGCTTCCATGGCACCCATTAATTTATATGTATCCCATGCATTTTTCTTCTCTGCTATATGTCTCATTAGTTCATCTGACATCCATTTAGGCCTAAACCTTGAACAATATTTCTTAGTTGGTAGGTAAAACCTAGTAGCTTCCCATTTTGAATTTGCTGTTGGTAACATCATCAGTTGGTCCCACTGTATAGAATTTAAATACTGTCTCAGACCATTGTAGTCACCTTTACGAAAGCCAAAACTCTTCCCTTTACCCCTGATGGTAGTTACCTCTTTGAGTAAATCCCACTTCAGCACACTGTGATCACTGCCACCTAGTGGTTCCTTTATCTGCAGATTTTTGATGCATGAAGAGTCACTACTGATAATCAGCATCAAGAGTATTACTCCCTCTAGTTGCCTCCTGAACATGCTGATGTAGAAAACAATCATCCAATAAATCCACAAAAGCCTTGCTAGTGTGTGAGTGACCAAAACCACAAATTCCAGTCAATATCTGGGAAATTAAAATTCCCCATTTATAAGACTCTGATTTACTGGACCACTCACATTTCCCTGTACAGTTTCTTATTATACTCATCAGAGTCATTAGGCCTATAGCACACTCCTACTCTCAATTTTGATCTCCCAATGCTTATGTCACACCAAACTGACTCAACACTGCACTGTCCAGCGATGTCGACTGGCTTCACTTCCTTGGATTTTATGTGTTTCTTAACTAATAGCATAACCCCTCTTCCCTTCCTTCCTGTAGACGTTGTACTCTCCAAATTCCAGTTCTGCATTTCTTATATCTGTGTGACACCACGTCTCTGATATCCCAACAATATCTGCCTTTGGTGTTTTGAGGAATACCTCATATTCGTCAAATTTATTTACCAAACTTCTAGCACTGGTGTACACGCAAGTATACATGCACCTGTTCCTTTTCTTAGCTACTCTAACACAACCCATGTGTTTACTTATACCGCAATGACTCCCAGCAGTCTCTGAAATATCCTGCATCTTGTTTTCCAGGCTGCTGCTCATTCCAATAGAAGCAGTGCAAGAATCACTTTCACCTCTGCCAGTGGCTACTGTTAATCTATTAGTCCTTGTATACCCCCAAGCTAACAACTTTCCGACCCATCTAACACTGCCTCGATAGCATCAGCAAATATTCTTGTACCCTTTCTATTTAAGTGTATCCCATCCCTGTAGAAGCAGTCTCTCCTGTTAACAGAAGAGACTGCTTCTACAATAATTTGAATAAAAATAGTATTTTATTGTCCATATGGCAATACTTGTAACTAAATAAGTTAGTTAATGTATGCAGTGCATTACATTTCAGACTTCATGATTCACAAGAAAAAAAAAAAGCAATGACTTCTACGAGGGAATTTCTGTGCATCCGTTACATTGCCCATTCATTCCTCCCAACAGTGCACAGCAATAAACATAATATCCAGTGCTTCAGCTACATCACATGATATATGGATGGCCAGTGTGATATGTATGAAAAAAATAAAAAATAAATACTACTTTCCAGATTTCTGTTGGTCCAATTTTAATTAAATTTGGAAATGTTCGACAAATTGTTCTAATCTAAATCCATCAGCTGGGAGTCATGTTATCACATGCAGACGAACGGACAAAGAAATACTAATTGCCAGATTTCTACTGACCTAAGCTTAATGAAATTTGGGACAGCTCGACAAATCTTCCCAAAAGGCATCAATATTCATCCACTGGGAGTTGAGTTATTACATGTGGATTGGCAGACGGATGGACAAGGTGAAGACAATGATTGCCTTACGTGCTAAAGCCTAGTCAAGTATTTAAGATACAGTAATTATAAAATGTTACAGACTTCTCTATAAATTTAACTCAGCTCTATAGGTCTTCTGATTACTCTTCATATGAGAGGGGCACTGAAGGTTTGGCATGGAAGAGGGGCACGGAAAATCATTACGAAGCGCAGCTTCCTTGAATTATACTTTAGTAAAGTGTGGTATTTATTTTTATGATTGCCATTATACTGAATATAATATTGCCAAATGTGAAGGGATTTAAAAAAAAGTGAAGGACTTTTAAGAAAGACTAGAGTGGTAAAAAGAACATCAGCTTTTCAGATTAGTTGTCGTTGTTATTTGGTTTTTAGGAGCATTAGCAACTAAGGCCATATTGCTCCGGGAATACGCGGTGGTCATTCCCTGACTTTCCTCATCCTCTGTATTTGGTGGTGACAGGCTCGAACCCCGGTCTAATCAAGAAGCGTGTGCTACGCACTGCTGCTCCTTCCCACCTGGCTAGGGAGGCACCCAGATTAGCTGTCAGTTACCATATGGGTGCATATAAAAGATAGGGATCTATATATCTGGGACACTTGCATGCTGTGGAGAGTGAACAAAGGGGTGGTGAACTTAATATTTTCTAGGTTCCAGATAATTTAGAAGTCAACATGCGGTTTGAAATTTATTGTATTTGAAATGTATGATTTATACAGTCACTCTCTGACTTACGTAAGGTTATGTTCCATGGAACTCTACGTAAGTCGGAATCTCCCTAAATGCTTATGCAGCACTCGCGAATTTGATTGAATAAAAAAAAAAAAGAAATGTTTGAAAAACATGTAAATAGAAGTATTCAATTTTTTTATCTCGTGCACAGGAAAAATTACAAAAGTGTAGAAAATTACAAAAAAATTCAAAATTATAAAATTACAAAAAGAGAGAGGGAGACAGGCATAATAATGTCAGCAGGTTTTAACTTTTGAGCATCGTTGCAAGAATTAACTCCCCAGCTGATAAGCATACCACTGTGGAATTTAGGACTGTGGAGATTCAGAAGGGGTTTATCCCAACACATCACAAAATTTTTCTGCAACTGCAGAATCGGCACTGACAACTTTACCACATACTTTAATGTTTTGGAAACCAGCACAATGCTTGAACCTATTAAACCACTCATTGCTTCCCATCGTGCTGTACTTATCCTTAATATCTTCATAAATACTTCTTACTTTGGCTTGAACGACCACTGGACTCAGGGCACTCTTCTGAATCTGATTTTCCATCCATATTATTAATAGCTTTTCTATCTTCGATACAGCACGTTAACGCTGTTTTTGGTGATTACTGTTGATGTTAAGTGCATTGATCCTTTGACATGTTCTTTTATACGTGCACTGTCCCTTAAAATAGTATTCACTGCTGAAGCAGCGAGACCTAATCCCGCTGCAATAGATGACAAACTTTGTCCTGCTTCATACTTCTTAATTAATCATCTTCATTTATAAATCAATTTTGTTTTGTTTCCTAGCACTGCCAGCACTTGCACTTTACGTTTGGCCGCTTTCCCTTCATCATTGTAATACATAAATAGGAGTGAAGAGAAGTTTCTGAAAATTAGTTTTTTATATGATTGAAGATATCAGTGAAGGGGGAACTCATTTCACCATAATACTGTAACGTAAAAACCCACAGAATTCCAGTTATCAGGATTATCGCAAATGCAATAAGAACGAGTTTACTACCGCTTTATTTACTACCCGATTGCACTAACAGAAAAGCCCAATAAAGTGGAAAGTGCAAATTGTTTTATGGTCATGACTGCCAGAAACGTGCTTTTGAAAAATATCACAAAGGCATTCAAAATTGATTCTTATAATGTGAATATATGATAACGATGAAAATGTAGTGCAATTTCCATTATAAAATTTATCTTAGAAAGATAAATAGCTTAGTTATATAGCGAAAATTTCAACTTCCAAGGTCTTGGAACGAATTACCAAAAAAAAAAAAAAAACGTGCTATTGGGTTCACATTATGATATTTTCACAATATCTCCATTTATTCCTAAGGAATGCAAAATACGTTATCACAATTTTTTAAAGTTTGCACTGGCCAGCAAAAACTTATGTAAAGTCGAATTTCCATAAGTCGAGTATTATGTTAGCTGGGGAGTGACTGTATTTAGCTGTGGCTAATGCTTGCACGGTAAGAGTTCATTAGTCATATTTATTTGACTAAAATTTGGATGTTGTTATTTGGTTTTTAGGAGCATTAGCAACTAAGGCCATATTGCTGCGGGATATGCGGTGGTCATTCCCTGACCTTTCCGCATCTTCCGTATTTGGTGGTGACGGGCTCAAACCCCGGTCTAATCAAGAAGCTTGTGCTATGCACTGCTGCTGTTCCTTCCCACCTGGCTACGGAGGCGCCTGATGTCTGAGCTATGTGACGAAGGTTGGTGTGTACGTGCGAAGACAATTCGGTTCATTTGGTTTCCATGTAGATACAGTATTCGTGGGAGTAAATGAGCACATGTGATACCTGCTGCAGAAGCATCGAACAGAAATGTAGCCTGCATTTGGCTGGGAAGTGTTGTTGGCAGTTAATGAGCTTTAATATATTATTTAAGGTACAGAATAGTAAGATTGTGAAAGTGGGCACTTGCACAATTTCCCCCAGTGCCACTGACGACAGCAATAATGTGAACTAATGCAGCCATCAACCTAGTAATGTGCATGCTCAATGTAGAGAGCTTTCTTGAAGACAGTTATTTTTAGAATGTACATTTATTTAGAGTTTTCTGTAGTTTGCAAAGCTTTTTTTTCATTATTATTATATGTGAATTGTATGTTTTCATTATGGGCAAGAGAAACTATTTAGTATGCAACATGTGTGAAATGTGATTAGACAGATTTTCAATGGATCATTCAAGGTAATGTAAATCATAAAGCGACACAGTCAGAAAATAAAAGCAGTCATTAATTAAATGTAATCTGTATAT
Organism: Mastigoproctus giganteus; assembly: GCF_048544385.1. Classification (NCBI taxonomy): domain Eukaryota; kingdom Metazoa; phylum Arthropoda; class Arachnida; order Uropygi; family Thelyphonidae; genus Mastigoproctus; species Mastigoproctus giganteus. Next base: position 125,664,346 of record NC_143578.1, read on the forward strand.
ATAAAATACTTAGGTATGCTGCCCAAATTTTTCAATTGCTAATTGTTGCCGGCACCTGTTCACGCATTTCACCTTGCATGACTACCATACAGGCCAATCTTTATTAATTTTTGTACTGGCGTTTTTTGACTGAAGAAAGGCAACCTATGCCTGAAAGCTATCGAAGTGTTTATTTTATCTGTGTTCAATTTTAATAAACCATTCTAAGTTTTAAGAAGTGTAAAAATGGCTGAAAAGTGTGTAATAACTTTGAGAAAATATAGAAGAAATGCTAATAAAACATCAGAGGAGAGATCTAACAGACTAAGAGACTGAAACAAGACTCTACGACTACGAAGATGGACAGAAAACATTGAAGAAAGAGAAGCAAGATTTGAAATGAGAAGACAGGCGAAATGCCATAGGACTAATCAAATAGAAGAACTGAATGCGAATAATCAACACACATGTAACATAATCTTCCACATGTAATTAATGTGGAAGAGCATGACATAGGAAATATGCGTTACAACTGTGAGTATTGCAATGCAAGATATTGGGGACATGAGTTAAACACATCGAATGAATACACTAAATGCTATCATAATGGAAAGGTTTCATTTGACCCACTGCCTGAGACACCTATTCTATTACAAGAGCTTCTTACAGGGGATACACGTGAAGCAAATAACTACAGAGAACATATACAAGAGTACAACTCAGCAATGGCGTTCGCATCAATGGGCGCAGAAATGAAATCACCGCCTGGAAATGGTCCATACTGTTTTAGAATACACGGCCAGATTTAAAACGAGGCAAATAAGCCAAGATTTGGACAACTTTATATTTTTGATTCTGCCAAAGCAACAACAAAATGGCTTGTAAAACAATAAAACCAAGGGTGTATGGCTGAAGTAATGGAACAATTGGACCAGATGCTGTAACAAATTAAGCCATTTGCTGAGTCATATAAACAAATGCATCAAATAACCCAGGCCAATCCAACAATGAATGTGCACATGGCATTTATTGAAGATCTGGACTTAGATAAGAGATGAGATAATGCACCCACATTCAAAAATGGAGGTCACTGCAATATTTGTTGGAGAAGACGGGGAACCACTTGCAAATAGAGACATATGCATATATCCCAAAGGTAACTGCTGTAGAATTATATCACCGCTAAACAAGAATGGTGAAGACTGAAGGATCTAGATTAAACTATTTACACCATAATCAGAAAGATGGCATATGTTACGCTGGTTACAACTAGTGCTACTTTCTTCTTCTTCGTTGTCCTCGCCTTCTTCCCACATTCATATGGGGGTCGGCATTCCCTTCCTTAATTCTTTTCCTCCATTCCTTTCTAACCAGAGCTTCCTCTCTCTTTCAAATCCTCTGCCACCTTGTCCTTCCATCTCAGCTAGGTCTCCCCCTCTTCCTCTTCCCTACATACTCCTCACTTCTTCGTTCCACATGACCAAGCCACCTCAACCTAGATTCCTGTATTTTTTTACTCAGAGGCCCCACTTTAACTGTACCTCTAATGTAGTCATTTCTTAACCAGTCCTTCCTCGTCACACCACACATCCATCTCAGCATCCTCATCTCCACCACTTCCATCTTCTTCTCCTGGGCCCTTGTAATCGCCCATGTCTCAGCACCATACATCAATGCGGGTCTAACCAGGGAAGGGAAGAGTGTATAACAGTTTTATACACTCTTCTCTTCATTCTACAATTAATTTTATCACACAGCACCCCACTCATCTTTCTCCAGTTCAGCCATCCACATTGCACTCTGTGCTGTATTTCTGCGCTCAATCCTCCATCCCTCTCAACGATCGATCCCAGATGGTAGCTTTTCCTCCTGCAGTTTTATAGAACTCTCAACTTTTCCATTCAATACCATATATTCTGTCTTTGTTCTACTTATCCTTCCAATGCTTTCCCCCATTCCTCCAATTTCTTCTCTGGCTTTCCTTGGGATGATCGCACAGTACAATATCATTCGCAAATAGCATACTCCATGGTGCTCTACTCTTCACTTCTCTCACCAACACATCCATTACCAGATCAAACAGATATGGGCTGAGAGCTGATCCCTGGTGCAGTCCAACTTCTACAGAGAACCCCTCAGTCATACCTACACTGCACCTAAACAATAGTGCTACTTTACTTTGCTAAAATGTCTTGAAGCAATCATAATCAGTTGTCCAAGAGAGAATCCAGTAGAAAAATGTTAGACAACCTAATGTTTAAAAGCATGCTGTACTGGTAAACAATACTGTGGCTATATTTTAATATAATATATTTATTTAATAAAATATATTTAATATATTTTAATATAATTGCACTGGTTAAAGAAGCACTGCAAGATCATCTAGACAAGACTTCAGTTATAGCTCAGACACAGCACGGTTTTGTTAAGGGGAAGTCTTGCCTGACCAATTTGATTGGATACTATGATGCAGTCACAAAAGAACTGGATGCAGGGAATAACTTTGATATTATATACTTGGACCTTAGAAAGGCTTTTGATACTGTTGCACATGGAAGACTGCTGCACAAATTGGAGCAGTGTGGTATTGGAGGCAAATTGCTGCTATAGATAAAGGGGTGGTTGAGGGGGAGAAGACAGAGAGTGGTAATCAATGGACACTGCTCATCGTGGACTAATGTTATTAGTGGAGTCCCTCAGGGTTCAGTATTGGGTCCATTATTGTTTTCTGTATTTATAAATGATAATGATGATGGTATATCAAGCTTAATATCCAAGTTTTCAGACGATACGAAGGTTGGCAGGGTTGTCAAGGACGCTACTGACACTATGCTACTGCAACAGGATCTGAAAAGGTTGAGCAGATGGGCTGAGAGGTGGCAAATGAAGTTTAACATTGACAAATGTAAAGTACTACATATGGGAAACAGCAACCCCAGAGCAACGTATCAACTCTGTGGTACTACACTGACAGTTTTAGAGAATGAAAGGGACCTGGGGGTGGTTGTGCAGGCAGATATGAAGTTTTCTTAGCAGTGCAGACGGGCTGCAAAAGTAGCTCATGGTGTATTGTCGATGATATATAGGAATTTTTCTAGCAGGGATAAGGAGGTGATTATTCCCTTGTATAAGGCAATGGTCAGACCGCACCTAGAGTACTGTATACAGGTCTGGAGGTCTCATTTCAAGAAGGATGTAGAGATGCTGGAACGAGTACAGAGAAGGGCAACAAGATTAGTGAATGGAACAAAGGGGTGCTCTTACGAAGAAAGGCTTACGTTTTGCAAATTACAGTGTCTGGAGACTAGGCACCAGCAAGGTGATCTAATAGAGGTGTATAAAGCCTTGAATGGTTTGAGCATGCTCAATGCTGATGGGATTCTTCCTCTTGCTCAGAATAATCACCTGAGAGGGCATAAATTCAAATTGAGGAAAGACAGATGTAGGATAGACGTGAGGAAATTTGCCTTTAGCCAGCGGGTGGTTGGTTGCTGGAATAGACTTCCATCCCTTGTCATGGAAGTTGATAGCCTAAATAAGTTTAAGGCTCAGCTGGACAGGTATTTCGAACGAACAGAGGGGTGAAGTGGAAATGGTTATTTTTTATTTATTTATTTTTTTTTTTTTTTGGCTGATGCTGCATAAGCTTGCTTTCTTGCATCAAATGCCTCTATTTTCTTTTTTTTCAAATTTAGTTTATAGTGCAGTGTAGACTTAAAAAAAGAACCTTGTTTTTCCAAAAAAATCTTTTGTTTTCCTCCTGATTTTTGTCTGTTTTAGCGAGAAATTCTTCTTTCCTCCTGCCTACAAATAAATAATTTCTAGTCAAAAGTTGGTAGCTATGTCCACGGCTACCTTGATTTACGATGATGAATCAGTCTTTTTTATTGGATTTGATCCCCATCTTCATCTCACTGTTGAGTTTCTCCATTTTTTGCAAAAACTGTTTTCAGCATCTTTTTTATTTTCCTAAAACTAGTAAAGTTATATTAAAAAGAATTTTTTTGAAAATTTTGTGAATTTATGCTGTTTCATCAATAAACTGATGTACACTGCACAAAACGTACATTATGCAAAAATATAAATGCTGAATAACAGCAGTGTTCTCTATAATGTGTCAGGGCCATGCAAATGGGAGGTGCATCGGATGCACTGCACCAGGGTCCCTAATTTAGGGAGCCATCAATCTCAACATAAATAAATGAGGTCCATCTTTTGCATCTAGACCTCCCAAGTACCTTTGCACGACCCTGTAATGCATTATCATTTCATAGTATTTGTGTGGCACTACGCTTATTGACAATGCTTTTCGGTAAGATGCCAAAGAAATGTGATGTAAAATTTCAGAAGTTATATTATAAGGTTTTCCATATATTCTAAAATCTGAAAAAGGCAAAACCTTTGCCTTATGCAGATATAATTTTTAAATTTAAAAGGTAGGAAAAGGAATGTAATTGAACACATTTGCAAAGAGATAAGCATAAGGACAGTGCAGTGCATAGAAAGAAATGCAAAAATAGATGTAGTATTTTTAGTGACGATATGATATGTGCTGAATGTTTATCTGCATATGCTGCCTTAGAATATAATCTTCCTCTGAGACGTGCTGATAATGTAGGCACAATGTTCAGATATATGTTTTCCAATAGTGAAATAGAGGGGAGAAAATGCTGTAGAAGAACAAAAACAACAGGAATTATCTTCTTATCTTATCCGTGACATTGTACAGATGTATGGAAGTACAATGTCACAGAAAAAAAAAGAAGAGTTAGTAATGGCTCTGAAAAATTGCCTAGTTTTGATTGCTGCAGATGGCAGTAATCAAAGTGATACAAAGATAAATCCCACTGTGGGAAAGTTCCGAAATAATAATAATTAAGTCTTATTTCGTTGGGAAAGAAGGTCTGATCTAGTACCAACGGAGTAATAGGAGCAAAAAATTTATTGGTAGAGTGAAGAACATTCTCAAGAGAGAGACGTCCACAGCAAACAAGAGACCAATAATCAGACACACTGAAGCAGAACCTCCTCACACCCAGCAAGAGAATACACTGATGCAAAGAGAGCTCCCAGAGTAAAATAAACAAACAAATCTTCAATGAAAACCAAAGCACTTTCTACAGGGGTATTGGACAAGACAGGAAAAATGGAAGCGAACCACACAAGCAGAAGGCAAATGAGGAGTTTTGGGGCAACATATGGAGCAGTGAAGTAAGACATAACACCCAAGCCCTCTCATAGAACTAGAACAGAAGAAAACCAAGGACATACAAGAAATGAGAGAATAAGAGATTCAGGAAAAAAGTACAGCAATTGATCAGGAAGTCCCACAACTGGTGAACCCCAGGAATAGATAACGTCTACAACTACTGGTACAAGAAGCTCACTTGCACACACACACACACACACACACAAGTACCTAGCAGAGCAGTACAACCAAACGATAAGTCAAACAGAGACAATCCCAGAATTATTTACTCAAGGAATCGCACAACTGTGGATGGGCTGAAGGCCAGGATACAAGAACCCAGCAAAATACAGGCCAATCACCTGTCAAATCACCAGTTAAAGGCCAATCACCAGTTAAAGCCATAAACACTTACGCAATCGCAGCAGTAACATACTATTTAGGGATCATAGATTAGACCAGGGGTCGTCAACCTTTTAATACCTACCGCCCACTTTTGCATCTTTGTTGATGGTAAAATTTCCTTACCGCCCACCAGTGCCGCAGTAATTTTTAGAGGGGAGGGTTTGTAAAAAATATGTACTTAAATTTATCTTTTTATTTATACCTTATATATACATAGATAATTTAAATTTAATGAATTTCTGCATCTCCATCGATACAGCACCTACTAGTGCAGGAGCTGCTTAAATTGAAGAAAAAGAAAGTTAAATGTAAAAACAATAAAGTTTATTGAAATTACCTTTAATTAATGAGATCCTTGAGGCTGATGCTACAAGACTAAATATTTGATATCTGGTTCGATTTTCGTAAGGAACAAACAAAGGTCTCCTCTTTCGGTGACATTCAGACTGTTTCTCAGTTTGGTGATAATATGATTAACAGCACTAAAGCCTGATTCTACAAGATATGAGGTAGGGAACGGTGTCAATTAATTAAATATCATTTTCCACATTTTGCCCAGCCAGAGTTTTTGGTATCCACCACTATCGAAATTATATTTGCTCTCTTCATCATATTTAAGTTCTAATAGTTCTTCTTGGCAAGTTATATCAACCTCAGCAAAATTTGCAGTAAAAGGATTTATCATCCAGTCATACACCTTCAAGTTAAAAATATCTTTAAATCGTTTTTCCATATCCAATTTAAGTTCTTTGAGGTGGCTAGTGAACCTTTCAATCTCCGCTGGAGTTACATCATCTTTTATAGTGACAATTCAGGAAACTGATGAAATTCTCTTCAAAAGATTATGACGGAGAAGATCAAGTTTTTTGATAAATAATGACACAATATTTTTGCAACTGATAAAGAGTTATATTGGCTCCTTGAAGCTGCAAATTAATTTCATTAAATCTCTTGAAAATGTCCGCCAAATAAAGGCATCATTCTTTACTGTTTTTAATTGTTGATAGGGACCAGCCTCATTATTACTTTCAAAAAACTGTATGACACTATCATATAATGCTACAAAATGAGACAAGCATATATATACCCTTTGAGAGCCATCGAACTTCTGTGTGTAAAAGTAACCTAATAAATTGCTCATTATTGTCCTGGCACAGCTATCGAAACATTCTATCATCTTTGGCATTAGATTTGATCTTATTTACAGCTCTAATTATTATACTTAATGATGAATGGAGACTTGTACTTAAATATTTTCCACAAAATGTTGTCTGTGCACCACACAATGAATACACAAAACATTTGGCACTTCTTCCTTCAAATAAGCAACAAATCCACGATAGCGACTTACCATTGATGGTGCTCCATCAGTAGTGCATGCAACAATATTGTTCAAGGATATATTATTTTTTGCAAAGTATGATTTCACAGCATTAAATATTGATAATCTTTTTGTATCTGTAATAAGATTTACAGTGAATAGCATTTCTTCTTGCAATGTATTGTTTTCATCAAGGTACTGTACATATGTTATCAATAGAGCATTATTATCTGCAAGGGTAGACTCGTCCAACTGTATGGAAAATGAAGAGTTTTGGAGAATACTATAAATTTATTTTCAACATTAACCACCATTTCGTCAATGCATCGTGTTACTGTGCTATCGCTAAGGGGCAATGTTTTTAAAACTTCAGGTATATCCTGATGCATTACTGTTGAGATAAATTCTTTGATAGAGAGTATCATCCAAGTATCTCCAATATTATGGCTTTTACCACTTTTTGCAATTAATTGTGATATACAATAAGCTGCAGTTAATCCATCTTCGTTCTTTGCATGTTTCTTAGACTTAAATGATGCAGTTATTGTTGAACGATTTTGAAATATTTTATGCATTTCTTGAAAATATTCAGTGGTCTTATTTTTATCTTTTAAATACTTTGTAACAAAATGTTCTCACAATCGACTTGGCTTCATTAGATAATGTCATTTGGCACAGTAAGCACATTGGAAGCTGTTTATTTGTAACAGATTCAATGAAACCCATCTTCAGATACTCTGGTAAATAGCCATGAGCATATTTCTTTTTTTTGAGACATAGGTTCACAATTTGTTACACAATTTATCATATTCATAATAACTGCACAATCATACACCAACCATTATTAAAATTATAAATAGTGTTATATTATATTAAAATAATGATGTAGATAAATTTTTGATAAAAGCGCTAAAACACTAGCTTTCAGATGCATCCGTCTCCTTTTTCAACAGTGAGGTTTATCTACAGCACATCCTTAAATATCAGCAAGGTCACGGGGTTCTCAGCACATGGTTCTACACATCTACAATTGGTTCTACAATCCGTTACAAACACAATTTATCAACTTGTTCCAAGCCGTGGACGCGTGCTTACTCTCACAAATCTAACCCTGTATTGCCCCCCACCATGAAAGAGGTACAGCTGAAGACTGAGTGATGGCCGGTGGTAAGTCCCGCCCTCGTTATGCGCACTAAACTCGTGCCTTTGGCTACTCAGCTCATTAGTTGCTCCCTTGTCCACGAGTATACTTTGAGAAGTGTCCGGTGAATTATTATCTATATTCAAAGTTTAGAGATGGAATTCAAAAGTAAATTGCAAAAGCATATTTTAAAAAGTCAAACTCGTGAAGTTGTTAGCAATGTATTCGATATATGGAGGAAGAACAAAATTTGTAACAATGGACAAAAACCCCCACCCCCCCACCATGAAAGCTTGAATCACCCGCTAGTGGGTGGTAGGAACCAGGTTGACAACCACTGGATTAGACTAACACCGAGCTGGAGGATATCATGAGAAAGACAAGGATGATGATGATGACCAAGAGCTGCCAACATCACCCAAAGTCAGCAGTGGAGACTGACAATAGTTCAGAAAGAAGGAGCCTGACCGATCTCATCAAGCAACAGGAGACAGCGATAGCTAACCTGAAGGATTGCTTTCAGAAACACACACCAGCACTGTTAACATGCCATAAGGAAGAGAGACAGGCAGGATATCCCACTTAACATAAGTGAGGAGTCCACTCCCACCCAGATGGAACAAACAAAGGTAGAAAAATGGGCAAAGAAGACACTCCATGAGAGACACTACAATGACCTCCATCAAGACCACATAGATAAAATGGCTTCCAGTGCATGGCTCACGAGCGGGATGCTCTTCCCTGAGACTGAAGGATTCATGCTCACCATCAAGACCAGGTAATCAATGCCAGGAACTATAGAAAATACCTCACAAAGAAGCCTGGAATATCAGATGACATGTTGATGATGTCATCTGGCCTGAGAAACAATCCAACACATCACGGCAGGATGCAAGGTGATCACCCAGACAGAGTACACTCATAGACATGACCAGGTAGCTAGGATAATACATCAGATGCTAGCAAGAAAATACAGTTGATCAAAGAACATGTACAGTATTACAAGTATGAACTCCAGGCTGTACTAGAGACTCCAAATGACAAGCTATACTGGGACCGGTCCATAATAATGAACAAGACAATCCCACACAACAGATTGGACATAACCCTTGTTCACAAGAAAGAAAAGGCTACCTATCTGATTGACGTAGCAGTGCCCAACACTGGCAACCTGCAGAAAACCCACAAAGAAAAGTTCAGGAAGTACATGGACCTAAGACAGGAGATCAAAGAGATGTGGTATATGTAACAAGCAACAACCATCCCAATATCGTGTCAACCACCAGTATGGTGCCGAAGATCCTACTTAATGGCCTAACAACAATATGGGCCTCAGAGAACACATACAAGGAACTCCAGAAAGTTGCAATCCTGAACACCTGTTGGTTCGTCAAATAGTTCCTCAATCAACAGTAACACCAGACATAACGACCATCCTGTGCGCTTGGTTCCAGTACCTGTCACAGGATGAAATAATATATAATAAAAACATCAAATCGAAAGCAGCTTGCTCTTAGTGCCAGAAAGGTGACTCTACAGTGTACACTCCTGAATAACCTGAAAGCATGTAGAATTCCTTCAAAAAAACTGCCTGGAACTTTGCATTGATAATGCATTGATGAGCCTGCTACAGTAGGCCTAAAAACTACAGTAGAAGATATTAAAAGAGGGATTGAAAACTTGATCGTAACAGGCTGTGTTGTCATCTTACTAATTTATGTGATGAAAAGGGTGTTGCATTCCTGTGAAAGTAGATTAATATTTGGTGGATATTTACTACCATCTAGAAAGCAGTGCTAAAAGGAAAGACAGATTTAAACACTTTAAATTGATGCCTGCCACTGCAGTAAAAAAAAGATTGAGGTGTGAGTGTGTGTCATTTCAAATCCAGCCGATCATCCAAAAGTTTTGAAAAAATACAGATTGATAAATTCAAGAAAAAAAATTGAAACACAAACTTCCTGTGAACGCAATCGTAAACAGGCCAAGCAAGACGATAACCCTAGGTGTGTTTTTCTCACTCGTGCAGAAAGTCTGTTCAAGTTACTCTTGTCTGGTTTGAATAAAGCTATATGCTTTATTTAATCTGATGTCAATAGTTGAAAATTCGAACATAGTTCTTCAATCCAACAAATCTGACATCCATTTACTTAGGTCATTACTGCTAAGTATATTGAAGAATATGGAGGTATGTTGAACAATGTGAAAATTTATTATTCCAGCAGTTATTAAAACTTTCACTTCCTATTTGGAAGTAAATTACCATAGCATACTAAACCAGGAGGATGATTCTGATTTGATCATTGCATTTCTTCTGTCGAGGTGAGTCTAAAACTAGAGAAGAATCTGTGTTTTCGTTAAGTGAGAAAGTACTTTATTGTTACTTGCAACTGTATAGAGCAGAAGCTCCCATTTAAAAATTATGTTCTTATAAATGTCAAGGTAACAAAAATTTCATTAATTGGCAGTGCATCATTTTAAAATTTGAAACTTTTAGGAAGTTGACAGCACTTGGTTTTGTGAAAAATAAAGCAATAGATGCTTGCAGTATTAGTTCTGTCACCCTTGGTGTGAGAGCCTAACAAACATTATTATGAAAGAAGAAAGAAATGATGTACAGTTGGGAAAATTGACAAGAGCAGAAAGAAGCATGAAATATAACAAATTATCTCAAGTGATTATTGGCATTTTAATAATTCCTCATAGAAATGCTGAGTAATTAGATAACATTCAACCAGTGAAAAAAAAAAAAGCTAAATTCAGATCTCTTTCTGGTGAAACTTGGAAAAATGCTCGTGACAGCCACCAAGTCTGAACAGGAGCTCCATTATTATAAAAAATTCTCAACATTTCTGAAGCGGTGCAAATTTTGCAACAGTATCTTTTGCAAAGCAGTCATAATCAGTTGATATCTAACAAATAATTCAAGCCAAAATGCACAGAGAGAGAAATCCTAAGCAAGCTAAGGTTTGGACAGATTTTTTTTTTTTAGTTGTTGGCACATTGGCTTCTGTGGCCATGTTGCACCTCCCAAGGTTTTTACATTTTCTACTCTGACTCAAGCCTGAGGCGGGATTCGAACCTGCAACCTTTAGGTTGCCAGGCAGGCACTTTACCCACTCGGCTAGCCCGGTTGGCATTTGTTTCGACAGATACCACATATAGTAGACTCAATTTTCTGGGATAGATGGTAAAAAAAAATCCCAGATAATCGATTTCCTGGTTAATCCAAAAATACAAAAATCCCCGACACACGTAAGAGACAGATTCCAGGACTTCTTACGTAAGTCGACTTTTATGTAACTTGGGAATGACTAATAACATATTGCTACTGTTGTTGTTTTTGGTTTTTAGGAGCATTAGTAACTAAGGCCATATTGCTCCGATATTGCTACTATATTACACTGGTGTGCAAAATTTAAGGACCAGTCAGGTTTCCACTTCTCATAGGAGTGGCTTGGATATGGGAAAAACATACCAAAGGAATCTCATGAGGTACAGAAATGAAATTTCCGTACCTCAACACAACAACGGAAACAAAATGGTACAGAGGGACTTTATTCAAAAATGGCAACATAGCACTCACTGTCATGATACAGATGCATCACTGCCAAAGATGGAACAAAGGAAAGAGGTGGTCCTCAGTAGGAGATATGGCCACCCCTAATGTCGATGCAGGCTTTGCACTACCTGTCCATACTTAGAACAATGTTGTTGATAAGTTCTTGCGGTAACATTGTCCGTTTCTCTGTTAGCAGCATCTTCAGCTGGTGAACATTTTCTGGTGAGTGTGGACTTGCCGCTAGGCGTCTCCCCAGAGCATCCCATACATGTTCGATGGGATTTAGATAGGAGAATGGGCAGGTCAAACCATGTGAACAATGTCCTTACTTTCCAAAAGCATATCAACAGCTGCAGTGCGATGGGGTGTGCCGTTATCGTCCGTAAACATGAACTCAGGGCCAATGGCACCACAAAACAGACACACATGGGGAAGGATTACCTCAGTACAGTAGCGTGCACCAGTTACAGTACCATCTTCCACTATCTGGAATTGTGTGTCGCCTATCCAAAATAACACCTCCCCAGACAAGAACATCCCTTTCAGTGACGTTTGCGGGGTGATACTGTGTGACAACCTCTCGCCAGATTAACTGACATCCAGAATCACTGCTGAGACTGAATCTACTCTCATCAGTAAAGAGTACCTTAAGTAACGATTTTGTGGTTGTAACCTTTAGAAATATCTGAATTCGGCGCGATACTTGTTAATGTTTGACCATTTTCATACATCCTTATTATTTTCATTTTCTAATCCAAATCGATCACTTTCCTTTTGTTGGTAGATTTACTAGTACCACTGTCACTTATTCTCTTAGTTGGCACCATGATAACGATCAAAATGAAATTTTCTGTAAAGAACTATATAGGATTAAGGCAAAAACTCACTATTATCACTCCACACAAGCTCACATTTTACTAAAGCACATTTCTGGAGGTCACTACCATAAAAACAATTTGCACTTTCCGGTTTATTGGTCTTTTCTGTTAGCACAATCTATTATAAACGGGTAGTAAACTTGATCTTATTGCATTTGCGATAATACCAATAGCTGGAATTCTGGGGTTTTTATGTTATTATGGTGAAGTGTCCCCTTCACTGAAACCTTCATTCATATAAAAAATATATAAATAAATATTAAGAATCTTCTCTTCTTTCCTATTTTTTTGCTTTTAACTCGGTATCTCACTTGTGTATGCAATTTTACGATCCTTAAAAAAAAAAAGTGAAAAAAAATTTATGTAAATCCGAAATTGTGTAAGTCGGGGACTTACTGTATCAAAAAATGTTCAGCAACCTATGTAAAAAGTACAGTGACAGATAAAACTTACCACGCACTACTCGAACACCTAATACGATGCTTCCCTTTATTTTTTACAATGTCATATATGGCCACCAACATTATAATGGTTCTTTAAAAAATTTAATGGATGCACCGTTTTCAAACTTTTGAATAATTTCAAGTTTTTGTTTAACTGAAAGAGCAACTCTTGTGTTTATCCATCATTTTCGTGATTTCTAAACAAAAAAAATATTTACTATAAAAAAAATTTGACATCCCTGACATAAATAACAAAACAAAATTTGTCTTTTTGCGGTGCAACTGAACACAAGAATCAATGCGACACACTAAAAGAAACTAAACATTTCTTCTCTCTCTCTCTCTTTTTTTTTTTTAGCAGCAGGTGTGAAGACAGCTGGGATTGCAAGATAATAGGTACATTATCTCCCAATGATTACATATATCTCCGCTTCTTGTCGTTTATTTACGACTTGCAAAACATCTGTTTATACCTATTCTAGTTATTACTTGCATTTTATGATTTCTGGTTGACTTTTTTTAATTTGAAGTCCTGAACTGTCCCGGTTAATCCAATCCCAGTAAATTGAGAGTCTGCTGTACTTGCAAACAGTTCTATGGCTGTATTTTAATATGAAATGTGTATTTTGTCAGTGAAATCTGATTTCTAATGCAGTGTGAACTTAACAGAAACCTGCTTTTCCGAAAAATCACTTTTTCACTCTTGTTTTTTTTTTTAATTTCCTATTTTCCTGATCTTTGGCATTTTGAAAGTCAAAAGTTGGCATCGGCATTGACTAAATTCTGTTCTGTTATCTTAATATTTTCTATTTAACCCCGGTAAAGCAGAGGTATAGCACTAGTGTACAATACCAGAGACCCTGGGAGGAAATTGCTACAAGTTCCAATAATTTTTTTTTTTTTTTTTTTTTTGATTTGGTAGTTGTTGGCGCATCGGCTTCTGTGGCCATATTGCACCTCCCAAGGTTTTTGCAGTACTTTGATCCAAGCCCGAGGCGGGAATCGAACCAGCGACCTTTGGGTTGCCGGGCAGGTACTTTACCCACTCGGCTCCAATAATTGGGAGGACAGATCTAATGATGTTCAATACAAGTATATCAATAAAAATAATTTAAAAAAATGTAAAAATAATTCAAACCTTGGGTTCATTGGCATGATGAAGCCATTTATTGGGTATTTATATGCCCTTCTTATTGCTCAAGTCTTCATGGACTAGCATGTCATATGGGTTCATGAATTATGGCCGAAATAGCCAGTGTGGGCCCAACTCCCCAAAATTGACCTAATGAAATTCCAAATTCCTTTGGAAGTTTATTTGTATATTAGGGAAAGGATATGGTGTCATTTTAATTTCTTTTCATTGTTTCTTCCCATTCCTTTCCAACCAAATAAATTATTTATTTACAAAATTATCTGCAAAATAAATTGCTATTTATAAGCAAAATTATTAGAAGATTAAATACCTCAATTTTATAGTCATTTAAATTTGCAGAGAATTGTGATGCAATAGTGTATAACTTTGCAATATTCTCCAGTTCTTTCTTCCTGAATCCCCTAAAAGCAAAATAAGGGTTTCTTTAAAAATGTAGAAAAACATCTGAATTTTCTTTTAAACATTGTTAATCAAAGGAATATTATACAAGGTGATTCAAAATTTGCAAACTCAACCAAACATGTAGGTAATTTATTCCAGTAATTTATAAACTACTGGCTAAAATAAAACTTAATGCAATACAGTATGAACATCTCTCCCCGTAACTTGAGTTTATGGCCCCCAGTTCTAGAACCAATTACAACTGTGAACTCTTTGAAAGACAAAGATCCCTGCCACATCATCAATAACCTATGAAAATACAGGCGTAACTACCTGAGATGACTGTGAAACTCTGAACTAGTGACCACCTGACGTCGATGCAACACATGAATGTAACGAACTGGACCTGACTTCTGGACTTGGACCTCCACCGGACTAATGCAAAGACAAAGATTGCAACTTGGACTTGGACCTCCGAAGGACCCGAACACAAAGGTGAAGATTGCATCTTATGATGCCATACAGCCATATAGCGCCCTGGCTCTGTCTAGCCTGCTTTTTACTCCTCTTTCCATAGCAGGGGGGGGACAGCCTGCTGCTCCTCCCCCTCCTGCCACCCCTCTTTCTCCTCTGGTGGGGTATGGGCATGCCCCACTATTTCAATAGGGGTCATCTTCCCTATGACCCCTTACTTCCAATTTCTAACCTCCCAGTCTTCCACCTCCCCTCCCATCTCATCTCATCTCTTTCCCCTTACAAAAGCGCCTGCCCCACACATACAAATTTAAAACACCAAAATTCATGCCTGACCTATTAGGAAATCTTATCACCTCCAGCGCTTATCCCTTATAGCCCCTCTAAGCAGCGTATAATGTACCATCTGTGCCCAAAAGAAAAGAATAATATATATTTTTTTATTTATTAATATTATTATTTATCTTTTTATTTATTTATTTATTATTATTTTATTTATTTATTTATTTACTTATTATTATTATTATTATTTTTTTTTTTTTAGGTCCTAGCCACTGAAATCTCAGGAAAATAGGTGGTAGGACCTGCCAGAGCAAACTTTAAGGGAACACCTGGCTGGCCTCCACGTGGTGGAGTATGTAAACGACAGGTCCCATCTGGGGCCTGGCAGCTAACAAGCCAGAGGAACAAGGGGCACAACATATTACACAACACATGACCCACACACTTTTAAACCTCTGGCCTTGACAGCGTACTGTTCTCAATACAAAAAACATAAGCGGAGATGGGGAAAATCCCTGGTGTCATTATACCCAAAAATACTCTGTGAAAATTTATCCTCATTCATTTTACTTTTGCTTCTCAAAGCCTTAAACACCTCAATCAAGTCTCTTCTAAGGTGCCTAGTTTCCAAGCTGTGCAACCCACATATTTGAAGTCTTTCTTCATATGGACACCCTTTTGCCAAACTCACCAGGTGGGTTACCCATTTTTGAACCCTTGAAAGAAGCTTGATGTAATTTTTTAGGTGTGGTCTCCATACTTGAACACAGTATTCTAAGTGTGGTCTAACAATAGGCCTTAAATAATGGAATAATGATGTCGTTATTTCTACTAGCAAATGTTCGACAGATCATCGAAAGGACATCATGGGCCTTCCTTGCAATCTGTCTACAATGCTTGGAGAACTTCATCTCTTACTGTATCGTAACTCCAAAGTCTCTTCCTTCCACTGCTGACTTTAGTTCAACTCCAACAAATGTATAAATAATTTTGGGGTTACTGTTCGTTCCCCAGGCATAGGACCTTGCACTATGCTGGATTAGTGCATAGTGCAATTGCCAAGCTGCCAATTCAACCTCCTTTAACTGGTTTCAAATACATTGTCTTTCAGGAGTTTCCTAATTTGAGGTTCTACGAAAATCCCTTCCTTAAGTTTGGCATATGCTAAATTATGAAACACTTCTCAAGTATGCAAATCCATTACTTTCTTTATCTACTCCCTTCACGAAATTTTTCATCAATCCAAGTGTAATGTGCAGGAGTGGAAGAATAACCTTGTTTGATTGCGCTAAAGGAATATATTTTACGTAGCATTTTCCTGGTATGAACCCGTCCTGCTGGTACCAATGTTGCACAACATAATGTTCTTCTGTTGCACGGCTGTCCCACAAACACAAAAAACAATATTTTGTGAACCCCTCCTGCAAACAAGCACACCAATAACTTGAAGATCACTGCATATGTTTCAATCATAATCCTGGTATTTTATAGCATGTAGAACCTTAGACGTGCTTTTATGACTTTAAGTCCAATCGAATGAAACACAGGAACTGATCGAAATTCGTTGCCATTATGAAGCAAAACTGCTTTTAAACTTAATTTTGAGGCATCTATGAACAAACACCATTCGTCTGACTTATGCACGACACCTAGTTCTTTCAGAATTCAAATAATGTTTTTGCAAAAACATGCACTGTCCTCTGTAGCAAAATATTTCAAAAACGTTTCATGTCTTTTTTTGAAACACTGAAATCTTTGTTCCTGCTGCGAGTATATTCCACTGCTGTAACCTAGAACCTAACAGTTCAGCTTGTTCTTTCAGCAAATTTAAGTCTCAAACCAAATCATTCACAACTCATGTTGTTTGATTAAAAGTATCTCAATACCTGAACTTGTTGTCTGATAGTCAACATCTTGTGAAGTGGAGGCTTCCGGGGAATCCTCAACTTGAACTTGATCACTATAGTCTTTCCCACTACTATTATCCCAAGCTTTGGGGAGCACTGGTACTGGCAAATCGTCACTGTGTGGAATGGGCAAAATTGCAGAAGGTACATTTGGATATATAGTGTGTTTGCTTTTTTTAGACATAATAGATATATATGTCATACAGATGTATTTGTCATACGACCCTGAAAACATGTCATGATCAGTTAATACTTGGTAAACCTTAGCAAAGTCTACAAAAATCAACACGAAAAATGCTAAGTGTGCTCTCTTCAAATTGTATAAACTGTTGCTAAAATCGATTGTTAAAATTAAGAGAATTAGCTTATATCTGTTAAAATAAATCAGTATATCTCATTACTGGCTAGACTATGCAAAATTTGAATATATTTTGGTAGAACGATACTCCCTCTATAATATTAATAAGTGTGATGTAATGCGAAAAACTATCATGGTGATTTTCGAAATCTACGCATAAAAATTGGTTAAAAACAGCATTTAAGTTCTTGAAGGTAAAAATTGTGTTGGTTAGTGTAATCATGTGAAATTTCAATATCATTAATTGCAGATTTTTCACCTTCATTCCCATAATTTCTCATTGACATAAAGGGTTTTTCTTCTGTAAATATTGATGCAAAGTAATTGTTGAGTTCATCTGCAACTTCAGCTGGAGTGTCTAATACTATCCCACATCCATTACATAAGAGTCCGATCTGATTTGTTCTTCCCTTCTTTGCATATATAAGGATAAGGAATTCTTCACATATATAAATGCCAAGAAGAGAAGGACAAACCAGATGGCAGCTATGCTTTAATCCAACAAAGTGTAAGGTATTACACCTGGGAAACAGTAATCCCAAAATAACTTATTCACTTGGTGGAGTTCAACTGAACCCAGTACTGGAGGAAAGGGATTTGGGTATTACGATACAGTCAGACATAATTCTCTGAGCATTGTAAACAGGTTTCCAGGAAGGCCCATGGTGTCCTATCAATGATCTATCGAACTTTTGCAAGTAGAGATAGGGACGTGATAATCCCATTATATAAGGCTTTTGTTAGACCACACTTGGAATACTGTGTTCAAGTATGGAGACGGCACCTAAAGAAAGACATCGAGCTTCTTGAAAGGGTGCAAAGATGGGTAACTCGCCTGGTGAGACTGGCAAAAGGGCATCCTCATGAAGAAAGACTTTGAATATGTGTGTTGCAGAGTTTGGAAACTAGACACCTTAGAGGAGATTTGACTGAAGTGTTTAAGGCTCTGAGAGGCATCAGTAAAATGAATGAGGACGAAAATTTTCAAGATTATAAGTGACGCTAGAACTAGGGGACATAAATTCAAGTTACGGGGGGGGGGGGGGGGGGGAATGTTTAGACTGGACTGCAGGAAGTTTTATTTTAGCCAGAGAGTTGTAAATTATTGGAATAAGTTGCCTACAATGGGTGGTAGAGGCTGACAGGTTTAATTTCCTTTTCTTTTATTAATTATTATTATTTTTATATCATTGTTTTATTCGGGTTTTTTTTTTTTTTTTTTTGGCCGCACGGTGCTTTCTTGCACCGTGCGGTCATTACTAATACTAATTTCTTACGAAGTTGTACCACATTGGACGATAATGTTCAGTTGTTTGTACATCATGCTCCCTAAATGTCTTATTTTGGGTATTTAAAAATGCAGTATTAAGTTGACTGACCCTTGAAAATGTTAGATGCAAGTCATCTATAGCAAGGACAGACAAAAGATTAGGCAAAGGGATGGCAGAAGTTTATCAAATTCTAACAGCAAGCTAAATGATTTTGTGATAACTGAGAGGAAAGTGAAAGAGAAATTGTTGAAGCTAAACTTAAAGAAGGCAGCTGGGGTGGATGGGATCAATCCAATTATATTAAGGGAGGCAGCAAAGGAGGTAAGAAATCCCTTAGCCATAATTATGATAGCATCTTTGGCTTCAGGAGAGGTTTCAAAGGACTAGAGATGAGCAAATGTATCACCAAGTCACAAAAGCAGATCAAAAGGTGATTAGCATTAATAGAGGCATATGATGCAAGAAAGCAAGCTTATACAGCATCAGCAAAAAAAAAAAAAAGAGCCCTTCCATTTCACCCATCCATTCACTCCAAACATTTGCCTAGTTTTGCCTTGAACTTATTTAAGTTGTTGACCTCCACTATAACAGATGGAAGTTAGTTCCACTATCAACTACCTGCACGCTAAAAACAAATTTCTGCACATCTATTCTACAATTGTCTTTCCTCAATTTGAGTTATGCTCCCTCAAGTTTGTAATCTAAGCAACAGCATTGAGCCGGCTCAAACCAATCAAAGCCTTATACACCTCAATGAGATCACCTCACAGGTGCCCAGTCTCCAGAAACTGCAGTTTGCAGAACTTAGAATTTCTTTCTAAGAGCACACCTTTGTTCCTCTCAACCTTGTTGCCCTTCTCTGTACTCTCTCTAGAAACTCTACATCCCTCCTTAAATGAGGCCCCCAGACCTGTACACAGTACTCAAGTGTGACCTGACCATTGCCTTGTATAAAGGGATTGTATAAAGGGATGACCATTGTATAAAGAGATAATCACCTCTCCGTTCCTGCTAGGAAAATTCCAATATATCATTGACAAGACTCCATGACCTGCCCTGTCAGCCTGTCTGCACTGCTCAGTGAACTTATATCTGACTGTACAATTACCCCCAAGGTATAGAAACACAGTCCTTTGATGCATGGTCAAGCAGCCTCAATACTCAAGTTGGCCTGACCATTGACAAAGGGATAATCACTTCCTTATCCCTGCTAGCAAAATTCCTGCATACCATTGACAAGACTCCATTGCCTGCTCTGACAGCTTGTCTGCACTGATCAGAAAACTTCATATCTGACTGCACAATTACTCCTAGATCTTTTTTCTACCACCCTAAGTGCAGTACCACACAGTTGGTACGTTCCTCTAGGGTTACTTCTACCCATATGCAGTACTTTGTATTTGTCAATGTTAAACTTCAGTTCCAACTTCTCAGCCCCTCTGCCGAACCTTTCTAGATTCTGTTGAAGTAGCGTACTGTCATTACTGTCATTAAGAATCCTGCCAACCTTTGTATCGTCTGCAAACTTCGACATTAAGCTTGATATACCTTGACGAATAGGCAATGCACCCATCACTGAACCACAGACTCCACTAATAATAACATTAGTCCACGAAGAGCAGTGTCCATTGATTTCCACTCTGTCTTCTCCCACTTAAACATCCTTTTATGTCAAAGTTTAGTTCACAAAGGAACTAGTTTGCATCTAGTTCCTTTGTGATCACATCATAGTATCCAATCAAATTGGCCAGACAAGACTTCCCCTTAACAAACCCATGCTGTGTCTCAGCTATAACTGCAGTTTTGTCTAGATGATCTTGCAGTGCTTCTTTAACCAGTGCTCCATTATTTGCCCTGGAACTGAAGTTAAAACTAACAGGTCTGTAATTACTCGTGTCACCCTTTTTGTGAATTGGGGACACATTTCACATCTCTAGTCCATGGGGACCTCCCCTGAGTCCGAGGAAGCTTTCATAATTATGTCTAAGGGTTTCCTTACTTCCTTTACTGCTTTCTTTTATATAACTCGATAGATCCCATCCACCCAAGGTTCCTTTCTTTTGTTCAATTTCAACAATTTCTGCTCCACTTTGCTCTCAGTTATTACAAAATAATTTAGCTCCCTGCCAGAGTTTGATAAGCTTCTGGCCTCCACTTCTCTGCAGACTTCCTCCAGTGTGAATGTAGATGCAAAATACTTATTCACTTTGTCAGCAACCTCAGCAGGTTCATCAATAGTCAAACCATCTATGTTAAGTGGACCTAGCTGATTCATCCCTTTCCTTCTAGAGTTTACACAAGTAAAGAAGTCTTTACTTATGTAAACTGTTTTTCTTTGCATCCCTTGCAAAAGATTTCTCGTAATCTGCCTTTACTTGACTAAAGTCCTTTGTGACTTTATTACAGACTATCTTATATCTACCATAGGCATCTGTGTCTCCTGATAATTTATATGCATCCCATTCATTTTTATTCTCTGCCACGAGCCTCCTTAATTCATCTGACATCCATTTAGGCCTAAACCTTGAATAGTATTTCTTAGTTGATATGAAAAGCCTAGTAACTTCCAAGATTAATTCCTTGATTGCTTCCCATTTAGAATTTGCTGTTAGTAACATCAGTTGGTCCCACTGTAGTCACCGTTACGAAAGCAAAACAGTCATCCAATAAATCTACTAAAGTCTTGGTAGTGTGTGGGTGACCAACCTACAAGTTCCAGTCTATATCTGGGAAGTTAAAATCGCCAATTCTGATTTACTGGCCCACTATTTCTCTGTACAATTTTTTTGTTGTACTTATCAGAGTCATTAGTCCTATAACACACTCCTACTCCGAATTTAATTTTCCGAGTGCTTATGTCCCACCAAACTAACTGAACACTGCACTGTCCACCCATGTCAACTGGATGCACTTCCTTAGATTTTGTGTGTTTATTAACTAACAGCATCAGCCCTCCTCCCCCGCTATCCTTTCTGTACACATTGTATTTCCCAAATTCCAATTCTGCATTCCTTATCTCTCTGTGACACCATGTCTCTGATATACCAACAACATCAGCCTTTGATGTCTTCATCAGCACCTCAAATTCATCAAATTTATTTATTATACTCCTAGCATTGGTGTACATGCAAGTATACATGCACCTGTTCTTACTCTTAGCTAGTCCAAGACAACCCCTTGGGGCTCACATCTGGTGAGTATGGGCTTGGCATACCCAGGATCCTGAGCCGGATATCATTATTCTTCTCTTTCTTGGTGATTTCCTTCTACTTCTTTCTCTCTCAAGGTAACTCAGAAATTTTTTTTTGGCTGGTGCAGCATAAGCCTCACTCTTGCTTACACCATATGGCTAATAATAACCCATGTATTTACTTGTTCCATGATGACTCCCAGCAGTCCTTGAAACCCTACCTCACTTTCCAGGCTTCTGCTCATTCCAATAGAAGCAGTGCAAGAATCAGAACCACTTTCACCTCTGCCTGTGGCCACTGTTAATCTATAATATGAGTAATTACAGATCTGTAAGCTTAATTTAAATTAAAATAGAATCTCTGGTTAAAGAAGTAATGCAGGACCATTTGGACAGGAATCCAATTATACTCAGCAAGAATTTGTTAAGGGGCGAGCTTGTCTGACCAATCTGATTGGAAAATGATGCAGAAACAAAGGAACTGGATGCAAAAATTAATTTTGATATTATATATTTGGATTTCAGGAAAGCTTTTAATACTGTTTCACATAAAAGACTGCTGTAACAGATTGGAGCTGTGTGGCATTAAGGGCAAGTTGCTGATATGGATAAAGGGATGGTTGAGTGGGAGAAGACAGAGTGGTTATTAATGGATACTGCTCTTCTTGGACTAATGGTATTATTGGAGAGCCCTAAGGTTCAGTGCTGGGCCCATTGTTGTTTTCTGTATTTATTAATGATATTTATGAAAGTATATCAGGCTTAATGCTTATGCAGATGAAACAAAGGTTGGCAAGGTAGTTAATGACAGTAATCAGGATAAGCTACTGAACAAGATATAGAAAAATTGAGCATATGGACTGAGAAATGGCAATTGAAGTTTATCATCGACAAATGCAAGGGTAATGAATATGGGTAGCGGTAATTCCAGATTAACGTACCATCTGTGTGGTACTACACTCAGAGTAGTGCAAAATGAAAAGACTTGGGGGTAATTGTGCAATCAGATATAAATTTCTCCGGCCACTACAGACATGCTCCATGACAGCTCATGGGATTTTGTCAATGATATATAGGAATTTTGCTAGCAGGGAGAATGAGGTGATATACCATTGTACAAGGTAATGGCTAGGCTGAATCCTGATTACTGTATATAGTACTCAAGATGTGGATCTGAAGGCCACATTTTAGGAAAGATGCAGATTTTCTGGTGCAGATAAGAGCAGCAAGATTGATAAAGGAAACAGAAAGTTTGTCTTACCGATAAAGGTTTTGGTTTAGTTTAGGTTTTGCCGCATCAGCAACTAGGGCTGGCTCTATTGCAACAAAGCAACAGCCCATGAAAGATAACAGTTAAAATTTCAGTGACTAATTATACCATTATATATTTATACCTAAATATATCATTGTACAAAACAATGGCCAGGCCGAATTCTAAGTACTGTACGTAGTAATCAAGATGCAGATCTGAAGGCTACATTTTAGGAAGATTTGCTGGTGCAGATAAGTGGAGTGAGATTGATGAGGGGAAACAAAAAATTACCAAAACCGGTCTTACCGGTTTTGGTTTGGTTTGGTTTGTATTTTATTGCTGCATCAGCAACTAGGGTTCTAATGCGACAAAACAACGTCCCACAAATGATAACAGTTAAAATTTCAGTAACCTAAATAATTAGGTCACTGAAATTTTAACTGTACAGTGGGGCTTCAACTTACGATGACATCGACATCCTCAGAAACCGATATACCTTGCATACAATCTCTTATTTTAAGGACCGATGATATTTGCAGGAACCGATGACTTTCTGACATAGCTGGAACGATACATGGGTGGAAATTTTCATCTTTCATCACTCATATGATTGTTCTCAACAAATTAGCGTCTTTGTTATCATTCAACAACATTGTTCAACGCGTGGTGCATGGAACATCACTCGTACAATTGTTTCAGATCTATGACAATCTGAAACTTAAGGCTCCATCAACCGGTGGCAATGCTGTGCGCTTTGAAACACTTTAAAGCCAGCAGAGGCTGGTTCAAGCACTTCAATAAAAGGGTGAATATCAAGTGTTGAAAGGCTTCCAGTGCTGATAAAAAAAAAAGCAGTTGAAATTGAATTTCAAGAGTTTGTTGATCAGAAGGGTTATCTTCCCCAGCAGATTTTTAACACTGGCAAAACCGGCCTCTTCTGGAAGCAAATGCCCAGAACGTACATCACTAAGGATGAGGTTACTTTACCTAGGCATAAACCTATGAAACATAGGCTCACTCTCCTGTTGGGTTCCAATGCCTCTTGAGATTTTAAGCTGAAGTCTTTGCTTGTGTGTGTCACTCTAACACCCCGTCCCTAGAGAAGAAGGCCTGGGTTTCAGGAAACTGTAAGTCTTCAGTGAATGAGAGCTTGGAGTTTTCTGTCCTTCAGTGAAGATAAAAATAAGCTTCCTATGAAGGAACTACTCCAGCTGGATAATGCAAAGGGCCATGATCCCCAACTTGTTCAAGCTCTTCAGTCACAATTTTATTTTGTTCAATTCAAATTTTTGCCACCCAACACCACTTTGGGTGGCAAAAATTTGCCACACAAAGTGGTGTTGGGTGACTTTGGATAGTCTTTGCCAAGAAACTGTCCAAAGACACCTGACGCTTGACATAGTCCCACAACTGCTATGCCACCATTACTTTCATCAGCTCTGCACTTCAAGTCTAAGGTAAATAATAATTTAGTTTGTTTTTTATTTTAAGATGTTTTAATTATTTATTAAATAATCTTTATAAAACACTCATTTTTAATGTAAAAATGAAATATAACATGTAAGAAATACCTATTTTATGTGTAGTTGAGGAACGAATTACAGGAAATCAACATATTATTGGTTTCAACTTACAATATTTTCAACATGCAATGGGTTTTGTGGAACAAATTACCATCGAATGTTGGGCCCACCACTGTATTTAAATGTAAGTGAAAAGGTTTATTGATATTAAAAATCTTAAAACGTCTTATTGTCATTATTGAATAAAATCTCATTGAGTGTATAAGACTCAGTCAGATGAGTAAAAGCATTAATCACAATCAGTCCTCACACATAGGAGTCATCTGCCCTCAGTAAGAATGAATGTATAAGATGACTATGTCTTATGCAGAGGTGAGCAAGAACTTCTCTTTGAGGTTAATTCGCAGACTATACTGCCAATGTTGAATTACAGGTTTTTGATGACATCCTTCTACTTTGGAAGCCACAAATTCTGTAATAGAGTTGATCCAACTGGTTAAGAGAGTTGTTGCAAATAAGGCATCACATTTTCAGCTTGTTTGTGCCACTATTGTTGCCATTGTGAGAGTAATGTAGAGTGTAATAACTGCCTGTAGTCTGTAAAAGGGACCAACAGGCTACAAAGTGTTGTGGGGTTCTGGTGATCTGGCTGTAGCATTCAGCAGTTCATTACCCCTGATCCCAAGATGGCTTGGAATCCAACAGAAACAAATGTCGAATGAACACTCAAAAAAGAGAACGTAATATCTGCTGGATCTGGATCAGGAATGGATGACAATTATACCTAATCCCTGATAAATCCTGTAGTATAATTAAAGAGTCAGTATACACCATGCACCTTTGGTAATTGTGGGTTTTAATGTGGTCCAAGGCTAACTATATGGAATACGACTCAGCTGTGTATATGCTGCATTTGTGGGGAATCTTTCCAGATATAGTATTATCTGGGAAGATGGCAGCAGATCCGACAGATGGTTCTGACTTTGAGCCATCAATAAAGACAAGCAAGAAGTCAGAGTATTTGGCTCAGTGGATAGCATAGTTGTTCATAGACAGAAGATGGTGTGATGGGCCTTACCCCAATTTTTAATGGAGTAGGTCATGATGGTATGCGAGCATGCCAAGGTGAAAGTAGTTGCCTTGGTAACTGGGCAAGGTTGCTTACGGTGATTTTAATTTCTCTGAACAGCTCTTAGACATGGATGCCAAAGGGACGGTTGGCAGTGTGACATCACATCATAGCCCAATTGCAATGCTCATAATGCTACCGTATGTGGACTTCAATGTCAAGGAAAAAATTAAGAGCCAGCTTGTCACTTCACCAGCCTTTCTGGACCCAAATGAATGCTTATTTGCTGCCAGCTGTATTCCGTGGGAATGTCTACTCAAATGTGATGCCTTATTTGCAACAACTCTCTTAATCAGTTGGATCAACTCTATTACAGAATTTGTGGCTTCCAAAGTAGAAGGATGTCATCAAAATCTAAAACCTGGTGGAACTCTAGCCTAACGGCATTGTTTAAACTAAAGCAAACTCTGCACAGAAAATGGAAACTGTCTAATGACACACAAAATAGAATTAACTACTCTAGGGCCAGAGCAATATTTAATAGGGAAAAATCTAGAGCAATCAAACGCTACATGAAAGACACATTTGACAGGGGAAAGCTACCTCGTTGCACACATAAAAGTGACACAAATCAGGGGCTTGACAAAGAAGCATGGATGGACCACATTAGCAGATTCTCCAGCATATATCATGAGTCTCAAGTCAGGGAGTTTGAGTGGGATCAATTAGTTGACAATAAGATGGAATCTGTTCTTATAACTAAAGAAGCACTAATACAGAGTATTAACTCCCTCAGGCCAACTAACACAGCTGGAGTTGATGGAGTCCCCCACTTCATGGTAAAGTATCTCAGCCCTTACCTAATTGAACCACTCCAAGCAATTTATAGCTCTATCCTTGCTTGCCCGAGTTTTCCCTGAGAACTCGGATAAGTATGCTGTAATTCCAATGCCGAAAATTACAAAGCCTAACTTTGTGGAGCACTGTAGGCCAATATCTACTGCATCTACCCTGTTAAAAGTATTGGAGAAAGCTCTGTTGCCAAAGTTGTCGAATCAGATACTGGCTGGGCAGCCTCAACAAATTCATTATTCAATAACTGCAAGATCAACAATAACTAACCTTCTCACAGTTCAAGCCGCGATACTAAATGCTTTCCAAGCCAGAAAGGAAATTGCAATAATTTATGCCGATATAAAAGCAGCCTTCGATAGTCTGGATGTACATGCCTTACTTTATCTGCTCCAACATGCCTTCCAAATAAAAGGAAATTTGCTGAAGTTCCTACAGGCCCTACTTACTTGTCAGTCCATTTATTACCACACAGATAGTCAGATCCTCCAACGTCAACTCCATGCAGGAGTTCCACAGGGTGGAACTTTATCTGGACTCCTCTTTACTGCCATGATGATCCCGTTCTGCAATGGTAGGGATGATGTATGCACTTATGCAGACGATATTAAGATCCTAACACGCATCCAACCGTCCATGAACAATAGGGCATTGTGTGAGCAGATTAATTATAAGCTTCTGAACTTATTCGTGTACTTAGATAAATTTGGCTTGGCCCTAAATCCGCAGAAGACTGTAATCATGGTGTACTCGCTCAAAAAAAAAAAAAAAACCGCCTACGCTCGTACACCCGAAACTTAATGACAAACCTATCCCAGTTGTTGAGACGTATAGAGATCTGGGAGTAACATTTGATACGAAACTTACATTCAAGTCTCATATTGACCTGATTGTAAAGAAAATGAACTACTTATGTTGGGCAACAAAACAGCACCTCTTGCACATGAAACAGACTGCAACAACCGCACGATATTTAAGAACCACAATGTATTCGGCCATTTTGTATGGCACCGAATTGTGGGTGTCAGCCACGCCTACCCACATTGGGAGAATATATGCGAGTGAATTCTGGCTGCTGAAGTGCAAACCATAAGCACCATCTCCCTCAACAGTTAAGGACCATGCAGCTCTCTGAACAGCTTAAACTGCAGAGTTTACCAGACATCATTGCCTGGAAACGATTAATAACTACAATCAAAATGATGACTGGCACGATATCATCACCATGCTTCTGGTAGCTTTGTGAGTGGCACATCCTGCCATTTGCATTAAGAGGCACAAAATCCTTGAGAATGAAGACCAACAGACTGAAGATGGCCGACAGGTTTATACCCGCCAGTGTGCTAGAATCAATTCAAGCCTTTCTAAGATCTAAATATATGATATCAAAATTATTCTTTCCATCCAGTTCCTTTGTGACTACATATTATCGAATGAAATTGGTCAGACAAGACTTCCCCTTAAGAAACCCATGCTGTGTCCGAGCTATAGCTGAAGTCTTGTCTAGATGATCCTGCAATGCTTCTTTAATCAGTGCCTCCATTAATTTCTCTGGAACAGAAGTTAAACTGTATGAATGCAAATAAGTGTGTGTGTGTGTGTGTGTGTGTGTGTGTGTGTGTGTGTGTGTGTGTGTGTAGTTGAGTGTATTCATGTCTCTGTATCATGATAAGTAAGTATGTAAGCAATGGTGTGCTGGAGCTGGCTGTTAAATTTTCAAGAATTTTGTGAGCCAGTTGTTAAATCAACAATGGCTATAATCTGTAGAGTGGCACGCACTTTAATCCACAATGGCTAACGGCATTTGGGTGATAAGCTTGTATATGGTGACACAGAAAATCCAGCAGCTGCTAAGCTGTTAGAAAATTTTCTTAAAAATCATTATTTGGCACTGTTTAAATCGATTGCAGTTATCACTCGACAATGGAGCCTCGGCACTCGATAGTGCTGAGGCTGCCGGCATTTGGGTGATAAGCTTGTATATGGTGACACAGAAAATCCAGCAGCTGCTAAGCTGTTAGAAAATTTTCTTAAAAATCATTATTTGGCACTGTTTAAATCGATTGCAGTTATCACTCGACAATGGAGCCTCGGCACTCGATAGTGCTGAGGCTGCCGGCATTTGGGTGATAAGCTTGTATATGGTGACACGGAAAATCCAGCAGCTGCTAAGCTGTTAGAAAATTTTCTTAAAAATCATTATTTGGCACTGTTTAAATCGATTGCAGTTATCACTCGACAATGGAGCCTCGGCACTCGATAGTGCTGAGGCTGCATTGTCGATGTGGCCCGACATAGCCGAGTGATCAGGAGCGTGAGTGTAGTAGCACACTCTCTTTGAGTGGACTGGGGTTCAAGCCCATGACCGCTAAATATTATTAACATTTGTAATGAAATCTATTGTAAACTCTACTGACCTGGTGGTCGTGCCAGAGTATAAACAAGAACATTTTCTGGGCGGGAAAAGTCCCCACTTAACCTGGGAAAGAAAATCGCAGTGTTTTGTTAGACCCATTCAGGGTAGTGTTACGAAAGATTCACATATGAAGGTTGATTGGGAATGTCCTGTACATGTTGATTATTGTGCCCTGAATGTGTTAATATAAAAAAAAAAAAAAATTATATATTTTTCCAGGTTAAGCAATATAATTGTGGATGAAAGGTTTGGTCATCATAAACTATGCAGTGACTTAAAAAATGTAATGTGACTTGTTAAAAAAATATATGCATACATAGTGCGCATCTAAATAAATATAACTGTCCCAATTTAGGTGGCATCTGCATCCTGTGTGGTGATGGATGAAACATGGCAAATAAATGAGCGAATGTTGTGTATAGTCAAAAAACTATAATAACCTAAATACGTGTATAAAAAAATTTAAAATAATGCATGCATTTGTGTAATTGTATGAATGTGGTATAATTGTGAAGAATAAATGATTAGTGTGTGTTGTTCTGGCAGGGCCCCCAAATCCAGACTGCAATGGGGGCAACCTATATGAACCCCCCCCCCCTACCCGGCATGCTTTCACTGGCTACAGCTGGTTTGGGATTAAATAGAGAACTCTTTGTCCGCAGTGCGATCTCCCTCCTCCAAAGGGCACTCTGGCCCTATACTTTATAGAGCCAGAGTGCCCTTTATTCCCAACCCACCCACATCTCTTCTCCCACCAGTATTCTTTGCCTGGTGGAACCTGCCACCAAAATTCTTTTTCTTTTCTTGAGAGTCCCCCCCCCTGTGGAGGGTAGGATACTTCCACAGGGTGCTCCTCTATTCCTCTAACTTACTACTTCTAGGTGGACAGCCTGACAGCTGTCCACCGTGACAGCTCTCTTCCATCCCCTTCGCTGTCACTCTCCTTTCAGAGTTTTTTTTCCATCTTTCTGAGGCCCTCCCAGGCAGTGACGGAAATGTGGAGTCCCACTAGGGGTCCTGGCAAGACCCAAAGAACAACAGCCCAACATAAATAAATCTGATCTTTACTTTAAGGTGCAAAAGTACATGCAGGTACCCAGACTTCACAAAACCCTTCACGGCACTAAGCCAGGGGTTATGGCTGAGATATCATCTCACAGGAAATATAATATAGGATAAATAAATAACATAGAGAAGATTATATTTCCTTAAAATTAATAATAATAATAATACATCAAATTAAAATAATACAATATGCAAAAAATTGCACAAAATAGTTTTCTTGAATTCAGTTTTCCATCAAATGCTTGCCAAGCTGGAGTGCTCTCACATCGATTGATGGTTGCAGAACACATGTGCAGATCTAGGATGAGCCATCTGTAGTTTTTGTCCTCTATGATTTTGCACAGGTCTGCATCCAAGGATTGAGCTTCTGATAAGGGAGGAACTGATCTTTAAAATATAGCCTCAAACGAAGAGCAACTTCGGAGTGGAGTGGAGTACTGGTTGAGGGATCTGAAAGTACAACACAATGTCCCAAATGCTGGGCACTGAGGTTCTTCCAGTGATCATTTTTATGGTGAACATTAGTCTTCTTTTTGTGCACTAAGGCTGAAAATTTGGTTAAGTTCAGTGCTTTGGCCATCAGTGATGTGTGCTGCTGTGGTGGGAGATGACACTTCCAGGTCGACCACTTCAGGAGCCAGTATTCTTTGGCTTTTAATGATTTAATTGTGGTGTTTGCAGCCAAGTAATATGCCTTCAAAAATGATCATTGATATACATTTTTATCAGATTTGCGTTCTGAATGTGTAACAAGTGCTGCTTGGCAATCCACCATTTCCTACTGAATTTGGCACAGATCTCTTCTATATAAAGATGGAATTTTAGTTTTCTGTCAAAGATTACACCTAGATCTCTTTGCTTTTGGACGTGGGGTGTCAAGACTGAGTAAATTGCCAGCTGAATTATGGTTGGCATGGGTTTCAGTGAGAAGACCATGATGGTAGATTTTTCAGGGTTAACTTTCAAGTCAAATCTCGTGAGATACTGCTGCATTTCTGATAAAGTCTTGTTGATGCATGCTGTAGTGTCTATTACTTCATCGGCCAATTTTATTTTTGTTAGGAGCTTCAAGTCATTGGCATATGATAACCTATCTGTCCTGTTCTGTATTAGCAGGTTAATTATAGCTGTAAAAAGAATGCCAGACAGGTCTTCCTCTTGTGGCACGCCTGCTTGTATTTGCCTAATATACGTCTGCTTTCCTATTGACAGTTGGATGGTTCTATTCTGAAGAAGGGATGTCAAACTTCAATACTTTGTCTGTAATGTGATAATAATTTTGAAGGAGCTAGGAGCTTAAGCAAGGCTGAGATGTTAACACTATCGAACGCAGCTTGTAGATCTAGATAAGTTATTGCAATTTCTTCTTTCTCCTCAGTGATTCAAGGACAGCATTGGTTGTCATAAGTAGATTACTAGCCGTTGATCTGTCCTGCAAAGCATAATGAATTTGCTGAGGCCTGTGAGGGAGAATCTGCATGATCAGTGTTTTCAGCAATTTCTCAAGCAAGTTCAATAAACATGAGGAGCGTGAGATGGGTCTAAAGTGCTTGGTTTCAGTTGGCTGAAAAACTTTTGGGACACTACACTACACAGACTAATACAAATACTCACACTATCTCTGGCATTCAGAGTTTGTACTGTGTCACAATGTTTATCTTGCAGTTTATAAGGGACCCCCCCCCCAGTGTCACTAGACAAGTAACACTATACACCAGCAATTGCCAAAATTTTTGAGGGAAACACAGTGATACTCAACGTCTGTCAGAAACCGTGCGAACTACTTTTTATGGTGAATATTTTAGCTCAAGGTAGTTCACAGTTTCAACATTACTTTATTAAGCTGTTTGGACCTAACTACTTAATAAACAGAACTGTTAGGTATTTCTTTTGGCCTAGGGGTACAGTGAGAAAATCACTGAGACATTACGAGTGCCATGAACTGAGAAAGTTTGTGCACCTCTGCTATACACTATATTTTGGAAGGTATCCCTTTAACTTCCTATTTCCAGGTAGTAGAAAGTCTTCCTATCATCCACTTTCTTTATCTTCACCTGTTCCTCTCATCTTCATCTGTCTCCCTTTTTCACTTTCCAGAGTGATTTTTTACTTGAGGGCCCTCTCTGGAAAACACAGGTGACATCCAGGATTCACCCAAGCCAGAGACTTCTGTACTACCTACTACACCTGGCCTGGGGCGAAGAATGGGCAACATGTGATCCCATTAGGGGACCTACAGCTCATCACAGAACAACAGACCAACACTACACTACACTATACACATTACACTAAAACTTCACGATTTCTGGACTTGACAAAGTTTGTACTGTTTCACAGAGTATACTATGCAGAGTTTGGGGGAACCCCAGGGCCGCTTGACAAGCAAACACTATACACTATATTCAGAAAGGCTATCAATGACAAGCCAGCCACTAAGGGTACTGTTCAAGATCCTCACTGTTCCTGTGGACAAAATGAACTGGGAGCACTTGGTTTATGATTGCCACTTGTACGAAGACCTATGCTCTATCCTCATTATTAAAATCCACTATTTGTCAAGAGAATTTGAACACCAACTTATCCATGAGTAGCAACAATACCTTGCCGTCTCGCAATTTGCTCAAGATTTATTTGCTAGATGCAGAGTGCTTCTACACCATCAGACAAGTGGAACATCTCAACCTTCTTAACAACCATGTCATGTTGACAGTGTCATACAATCAACAAACCTGGACATAACACAACTGATTGCGACATTTCCCATAACGACATTACCATTAGTAGAGACATGTGATGCAAGAAAGCAAGCTTATACAGCATCAGCCAAAAAAAACACTTCCAATTTCACCCAACCATTTGCACAAAAAGTTTGTTCAGTTCTTCCTTGAACTTAAGCTGTCAACTTCCACAATGATGGATGGAAGTCTGTTCCAGCAATCAACAATCCTCTGGCTAAAGGAAAACTTCCTCACATCTATTTTACAACTGTATTTACTCAATTTGAGTTTATGCTCCCTCAGGTTCGTAATCTAAGAAAGAGGAAAAATCCCATCAGCATTGAGCCTGCTCAAACCGTTCAAGCCCTTATACACCTCAATCAGATCACCTTGCAGATGCCTAATCTCCAGAAGCAGCAACTTGCAGAACTTAAGCCTTTCTTGGTAAGAACACCACTTCATTCCTCTCACCATTTGTTGCCCTTCTCTGTACTCACTCTAGCAACTCTACATCCTTCCTAAAATGAGGCCTCCAGACCTGTACGTAGTACTCAAGGTGTGGTCTGATCATTGCCTTATACAAAGGGATAAGAACCTCCTTATCCCTGCTAACAAAATTCTTGTATATCATTGACAAGACCCCCAAGACCTGCTCTGGCAGCCTGTCTGCACTGCTCAGAAAACTTTATATCTGACTGCACAATTACCTCAGGTCTTTTTCATTCTCCACTACCCTGAGTGTAATACCACACAGGTGGTACATTTCTCTGGGGTTACTGCTACCCGTATGCAGTACTATGTTTGCATTTGTCAATGTTAAACTTCAGTTGACACTGACAATGCATTTGTCAGTGTTCAACTTCAGTTGCCACTTCTGAGCCCATCTGCCCAACTTTTCTAGATCCTGTTGCAGTAGCATACTGTCATTAACAACCCTGCCAACCTTTATGTCATCTGCAAACTTTGACTTTACGCCATTGACTTTTGTATATTTATCACTATCATTGATAAATATACAAAACAACAATGGGCCTAACACCCATCTCTGGAATCTCTGGAGATTAGTGGAATCTCCAGAGATTCCACTAATAACATTGGTCCATGAAGAGCAGTGTCCATTGATTTTCACTCTGTCTTCTCCCACTCAACCATCCTTTTATCCATTGTAGCAACTTGTCCTTAATGCCATACTGCTCCTTAATCTCATTTGTACAGTAGTCTTCCATGTGCAACAGTATCAAAAGTTTTCCTGAAATCCAAGTATATGATATCAAAATTTATTTTTTGCATCAAGTTCCTTTGTGACCACATCATAGTGCCGACCGGGCTAGCCAGGTGAGTAAAGTGCCTGCCTGGCAACCCAAAGGTCACGGGTTTGAATCCTGCCTCGGGCTTGGATCAGAGTAAAATGCAAAAATCTTGAGAGGTGCATTATGGCCACAGAAGCCGATGTGCCAACAACTAACAAAAAAAAAAAAAAAACATCATGGTATCCAATCAAATTGGTCAGACAAGGTTTCCCTTTAACAAACTTGTACTGTGTTTGAATTATTACTGTAGTCTTGTTTTGTCTTGATTCCACAATGCTTCTTTAACCAGTGACTCCATTATTTTCCCTAGAACAGAAGTAAATTTACAGGACATGAATCAACCTAACAAGGACATTTTTGAATATCCATCATCTCTGCAACCTGATACTAACCCGGTCTTGACAAACCTGGACAAGACTCAACTGAATGTGACATTTCCAACAAGAGCATGTATCAACCTAAAAAGGACATTTTTGAATACCCATCAGTGGACAATCCCATGCTAACCGAGGATAGGATTCTCCAGTCACCCGAAATGCCAGGGTAGGAACACTTGCTAACCCACCCACATGGCTGGGTAGGATTCCCTTTGATTTCTGCTAGCCTGGAAACATCTCAGGTAGGATGCTAACCCTGAATCCCAAGGTGGGATTATGGGGTTCTCCCCTAATGTGCCATTGGAGTTCTTGCATGCCTCCCTTTAACGTGACTGTTTATCCGATCCTCTTGAGGGCAACATCTCCCATTTTGCCTAGGTGTGAAAAATCTTGCCTCTTTCTCTGCATCCTCTGTCACTCTTTATTTATCCTCCCCCTTCTTGATGCACATCCTATACCCCTGATTCTAGTTTTTTTTTTTTTTTTTTTTTTAAATTTGGTCACCATTCAGAAAGCCCAGTCAGAGACCAGCCAGAGAATAATGAGCAGCTCGGCTTACCTCTTAGCACTGTATATGGGCAATGTGGGGGTCCCCCCCCCACAGGAACCCTGCAGCCAAAACACAACAGAACTCAAAACAATGCTATACATTCAACTTTTCTGGCTTTTATAGTGGTACTGTAGTACTTCCCAAGAATACTTGGGGCACAAATGCGGGGAACCACCAGTGGCACCTGACCCCAAACACTATGTACACTATATTTTGGAAGTTTTTGCAAGCAAATTTATTTCAGTTAGGATTGGAGTTAAAGCCTTTGTGTATTTGTGGTGAAAAGGAATCGTCAAAGAACATATTGTTTGATTGCTATTTGTAATCTTATTGTTTGATTAAGATCATTTATTAACTTTATACCTGAGTTAAGAGAAGGAAGAGACGAAATATTATTTGAAAGTAGTACAAATTTCTCAACGTTGCAACAATTTTCTGTTAAGGTATTTGGGAATATAAGAAGGTATTATTTAAAGCAATCAAAATATGTAGTAGTTTAAAGATCATAAATGAATATGACTATTAATTGGCAAGAAAGGATCCCCCCCCCCCCACAACACATAACAGTCATTTGTATTAGAAATGTAGAGGAATTTACAAATTAAATTTAAATAAAAATGAACAGAAGATAGCGAATAATTGGTTTGAACTTGAAATTATGGTGTTCTTGCTATTGACTCCCACTGGTATGATGGTTTTTGGTTCTTTTTGTTTTTTTCCTCCAGTGTACGGGATATTACTGGCATCCATTGTCTCCAGTGGATGCAGGATCGCTCCGTCTCTTTTTTTTGTTTGTTTGCTGGTACTCAGGCTTGGGTACAGAATTGCTGGCACCACTATATTGCAATACCTCCAGTGGGTGTAGGATTTTTGTGTGTGAATAATGTAGATAATGTGAAACTCTATGACAAGATATCGACGGTAATAAAAAGACGGTGTGTGGTGTGGTGAGGAAAAGGAGAAGAGATGGTGAACACAGCAAATACTTGATGAATGAGAATGAGAACCTAATAACCAAGGACGAAGAGATAAGAGGAACATGGAAGTATTTTGAAAATATGTTGAACGTGCAGGACAGCCAGCAAAAGGGACAAAGGCAGGTTGATCATAAAAGAGGGGATGAAAGCGAAGATACGGAGAGAGAACAGACAGACTTGACTTGGAATGATGTAGTGCCGGCATGGAAATACATCAAGACAGGTAAGTCTGCTGGTATGGATGAGATAAATGGAGGAAGGCTACAGGCGAGGCAGGGATAAGATTTGGGATGAGAGACAGGTGCCGAAGGACTGGAAAGAAGGTTTGATTATCCCGTTGTTCAAGAAGGGGAACAGGGAAAAGTGTTCTAATTATAGAGGCATCACACTGACATCACATGTGAGTAAGCTGTATGAGAGAGTGTTAGAATGGAAGATAAGAGGAACGATTGAAAATAGGATGGCCGAGCAACAGTACAGCTTTAGGCCTAGCAGATCGACAGTGGGTCTAATTTTCTGCATCAGGCAACTGATGGAAAAGTGTTATGAACAAAATAAAGAATTATGGATGGCATTTTTGGATATAAAGAAAGTATTTGATGCCATAAAGAGAGAGAAAGTGTGGGAGGTTTTGAGAAACTTGTGGATAGAGGAACATCTTGTGGAGAGAATTGAGAATATGTACACCAATACAGTGAGCAAAGTAAGAACAATGATGGGGCTGATGGAGAGCTTCGAAATAACATCAGGTTTGAGGCAAGAAGGCATCCTGTCACCATAACTGTTCATAGCTGTCATGAATGATGTACAATGTAGAGTGGTGGAACAACTTGGACAGGACCAGATGAACATGCTGTTCGCAGATGACTTCTGCATATGGCGAGAGAGCAGAGAACAAATGCAACGGCAAGTCGATATATGAGCTAGTATGGTCAATGAATTTGGACTGGTTTTCAGTCAGGAGAAGAGTGAAGTAATGGCTATAAAGAGGAGTGGCGAGCTTGATGGATACATTACAATGGAAGGGAAATAGCTAAAAATGGTTAACAACTTCAAGTATCTAGGAAGCACCATTACAAAGACTGGAGTAATAGACGAAGAAATAAGTAGAAGGATACAAGCGGGTGGGAATTTCTATAGGCAGATAAGAGATCTGATTTGGAACAGGAACATACCACTGAAGTGTAAGAAGGCTATATATCAGGCCTATTACGTACAAATTCTGACATATGCATCTGAAACTTGGACTATGAGGAAAAAGGATGAAAGCAGAATTCAGGGGCAGAAATGAGATTTGTGAGGAGAATATGTTATAAGAAAATATAACATAGAAGGAAAGAAAAGATGCAATAAAATCAGAAATGATGTGATTAGGGAGAGAATTCAGGTTGAAAAACTCCAGAATAGGATTGAAAGGTCCCATTTGAAATAGTTTGGACATGTCAAGAGGCGTTTGCTAAGAAGAATGTTTGATTTACAATTAAGGGACAAAAGACCAAGAATGAGATAGCAGGACATAATAAAGACCGATGTCATTAAAAGAAGAAGAAATTGGAGCGAAATCAATGACAGAGAGAAGTACACAGACAGGGCATGGTGGCGAGGCTTCATACGTCGACCCGTGGAATAGTGGAAGAATGATAGACGATGATGATGAATAATGTAGATAGCAGAAACTGGCCTGCTCGCTGGCTAGGGATGGGCACTGGGCAGCATTCCCTCCCCAAGTGTTGGGGGACTGCTGACTGGTGGCAAAGAGGTCTGGTACAATATTAACAACACACCTACAATGATTATATTAACACACATCAGGCCCTTTGTACAGAAATATATTAAAAATCATAACGGTACCAGGTGGAGTTGGATGTCTGTCCAGAGACCACACCCAAAAACAATTAATACATACATACACATATATATACAGGTAGTTCCCGACATTACCAGTTAATTCATTCTTAGCGTGCACTTGTAAAGCAGGAATTTATTTCCCATAGACATAATATTAAAAACAGGGGTTTACATTCTCAACAGTGAAATTAGTTATTTATTAGTTTATGTTTAAACAATGATTGATTAACCAAAGAAATGAAAACTTAGCCTTATTATAATTTGCTTGTAAAATCAAGCAAATTATAATAATAAAGAAATTATTTTTGACCTAAAAATGTTAATTCTTCATTATCATCATCGACTAAATGCATACTCATTGATCACTCATTATTGGCAAGTTTCAGATGCAGATGCATTCATTACCTTCAACTTAATGAATCCACGTTGGGATCTATTCAAAATACCATTCTTGTCAATTGGTACTCAGTTTGTTGTACAGGGAGTCGTCTTCTTCAGAAATGCTTCAAGAGGCATTTATTTCCAAGATAATCTTCTCTTTTCTTTATAAATTTCACGATAGCATGCATAAGCATTTTTTTATCGGAAAGCACAAATCGCAACTAACACGATTTGCGTAGAGTAACAAGTTTATGAAGCTTAAAAAAAAAAGATTGAAGAGAAGATTATGAAAATTTATTTATGTTTTTTTATACGATTGAAGGGTTCAGTAAAGGGGAAACACATTTCACCATAATAACATAAAAAACCACACAATTCCAGCTATCGGTATTTTTGCAAATGCAATAACGTGGAGTTTACTACCCATTTATAATTGCTGCAGTAACAGAAAAGCCCAAATTGTTTTTATTGTTTTATGGTCGTGACCTCCAGAAATGTACTTTAGAAAAATATCACAAAACCGTTCAAAATTGGTTCTAATAACAGAACATACGATAACAATGAAAGTGTAGTGCATTTTAATGATTTGAATTGGTAACTAATACAATTTACACTATAAAAATAACCTTTTAGAGAGTTATATAGCGGAAATGTCAACTTTCAAGGTCGTGGAACGAATTACCAAAAAACAGTGTTATTGAGTTCACATTACGATATTTTGAAGGTACAATGGTTTCTCTGGAATGGATTAATATAAAGTGGGGTACAGTTTTTTTTTTTTTTTTTTTTTTGGTAGTTGTTGGTGCATCGGCTTCTGTGGCCATAATGCACCTCCCAAGGTTTTTGCAGTACTTTGATCCAAGCCCGAGGCGGGATTTGAACCTGCGACCTTTGGGTTGCCAGGCAGGCACTTTACTGACCCGGCTAGCCCGGTCAGCGAGGGGGGGGGGGTTACAATGTATTGTATAGCTATGCACGTGGTTTGAAATGTGGGATTTATGAATGTTTAACCTTCATTTTTTTGCAATTAATGTTCATATTTTCAATTTTGTTGATACTTCATACTTGGAAAAAAAAAAAAAAAAAACTCGTAAAAGGGGAACTGTCTGTACATTTAAGAAGGTAGAAAAAATTTCAGATTCTGAAAGCTGCATAATTTTTTATGGATGATACTCTCAACACTGACCATTTATGACAGCCTTCTGTCTGGTATAGGATCTTACCAGTAATCAACAACTGAACATAGGATCTTAACAGTAATCCCAGTTTGTTATAGTTTATATAGCAGCCTTCCATGAGGAATGGTATCAAAAGTTTTACTAAAGTCTAGGTATACCTTGAAAGTTTTTACCTGCTTCCAACTATTTAATAACTATAGCATAGAATTTACCTTCAACTTAACGAATCCACGTTGGGATCTATTCAAAATACCATTCTTGTCAAGATGATCCTATGATCCTGACTTCATGATCTTCCCTACTACAGAAATGAAACTCTCTAACCTACTATCCAATTCCTCTTTAGTATTGCATTTGTGGATGGCGATAAATCTGCACTCCTCCAGACAGAGGGGACCTTTCTGGAAGCTAATGATGCTTTCATTAACATTCCCAACTGTTTTATACAATCATATACAGCATTTTTATTATAACTGAATATATCACATCCTCCCCTACATAAAGTATTTAATATATTGCATGTACAGTCAATTCTGCTGTAATGCGGTACATGTGTTCCTAAAAATCTCAGTGTTATGGTATTTCGCACATTACAAACAACATGACTTATGGAGAAAATAGGGATTAGGGGCAGAGCACTTAAAAAAAAAAAAGTTCAGTCAGGTAAATAAAACAGTAAAAAAAAGTTAGAAACCCAATAATATTGCTAACACAAGTTTAAACATCTTAAATTTCAAATAAATAATTAAATATTACAGTAAATACTGTATAGCACTTTACCTTGACAAGATATGAAGTTTGTTTGATTGATTGATTGATATTTCTGTTCACTGACATTTTTTTTTTGTATTATAAAATTTTAAACAGTAAAAAAAGATGAGCAATCAATAACGATGAACATGACAAGCACAAAAGAGAAGATTCTGAAAATTTAATTTGTTTTTTATATGATTGAAGAGGAAGGGGAAACATCTCACCATTACATAAAAACCTACAAAATTCCAGCTATTGGTATTATTGCAAATGCAATAAGATCGAGTTTGCTACAGGAGGAGCACATTCTTGAGGTCACTGCAAATTGTTTATATTGTTTTATGGTCGTGACCTCCAGAATGTGATCCTCCACTCGTGCTGTCCCACTTCACCAAAAAATCTGTTCGAACAGAAAATCTTGTAAATACAGTGAATAGTAAGTTTGATAATAAGTATCTCTGACCAATACAATTACAGGCAACCTCCGTATAACATGATGCTTCCACAACATGGTTTCACTCTAAGATGACTGATAAATTGCAGCATTCCTCGCACAACACGGTACTTATATAACACGGTTTTGCTCTAACTCGGTTAGAGAATTTCGGTAAAACTCGCATAACAGGGTATTCTTGAGCTTTTGTGTGTGGGGGGAACCCTGCTATTATGTTGGACGTGATTTTTCAACATTTCCGCTCTTTTTGAACCCTCCCACTGTTGACTCGCTAGTCAAAAAGAAATCATTGAGAAATCCCTGTATTTTATATTGTTGGGAAATTCCCACATTATGTTCTGTGCTTTTGAACTTGTGGAAAAATCTAGATTTCAAATTTTATTACTATTGGATGCCACACCAGGCCATCCAAATGTTGAAGTTGTGTTCCTACCACCATATTGTACTAGGTTAATACAACTTCTTTCATTCAGCCATAAGATCAAGGCATTATATCCACCTTTAAAACTCATTACATCAAAAAATCTTTACAATGGATTTTGGATAAAATTGATTCTGAATCTATTGAAGTAATGGAAACATTTCTCAATTATGGATGGTTTACTGCATTAAGAATATTAAACAGGAGCATCAAGAGATAACACGGTTCCCTACCACTTCTATTTGTATATATGTGTTTGTGTGTGTCGCTGAAGCCGAGTGGTCAGAAATGAGGGTACATAAGTACAGGCAACCCCCGTATAACACAGTATTTCTAAAACACAGTTTTGCTCTAACACATTTTTAATTTCAGTAAACCTCACATAACAAGGTATTTTTGAGCTTTTGTCTGGGGAAAACCCTGCGATTGCTGCGCAGGTCGTAGCACTACCTTCAGCTTGGTGCTGGGTTTTACGTTCACCTGGTGTTACTCGCAGACGAAATTGCACATGATCCAATATGAAAATCACGTTATACTCGCATTGTTCCCTAATATATCAATCATGTTGGAGCATATATATAAAATGCACGTTATAGCAGAACTGACTGTATATAAGTTATAACACTGACCAATCGTCCAAATCTGGTCTATTCATGTTAGCATGGTGAAAAAGAAAAGCAGCTTTTGGATGGAATCAGATAAGTGAAGATTGGTGCTGATTACAGAAAATGTTTGATAATTAAGTGTTTACTTGAAAGATATCATGAGTCATCAATCAAAATTTGGTTACAATATGTGATATCTCATTGTGTGGTATACAATATGTGATAGTGTGTGGATAATTACATAATAATACCCATATAATACTTTACATGTGAGCATGTCCTTCAAAATTTTGAAGCTTTATCAGGTAGATAAAACAGAATTCACTGAAACTAACTGTAGCTAAACACCTATGATACATATGTGCTGTGTTCATTAATTAATGAATATATTTTAGCATTTCAAAATATGTTTGTGGTTTTGGAAGACAGACAAATTAACAATTTAGGGATTTAATCTAGGCATGAAATACAATTGTAGCTATACTCACACTAAGACAAATAGCTGTTCCATGCATTATCCTATTATCGAGGGGGAGAATAAGGGAAAAAAAAAATTTTAATGGACTATTATATATTCATTTGCAGGAATAATTAACTGAATATTGTTGTATTTAGATTTTTCCTTTCTGTTACAATAAAATATAATATCATAAGATTTAAAATTTCAGGGTACATGATTAAACTAAAAATAAAGAAGAATAACATACTCTTATTTTTGGATCTATGTAAATGTGAACTTAGAAAAAACACTATTTTCAAACATTAACTCAAATGATTATTAAAGTCATTAAGAAAAAATAAATTTGTATTAAATGCTGAAACTTTATGATTTCTGGAAAATATTTTTCATAAAATACACATTAGAATAACTTAATTACAATATTATATATAAAAAATCTATATCAAATAACTTAATTGATGTCATCTTATATTCCAACCCATTGTTTTTATTAGTAAAAGCAAATGTCTCATGTGCAGTGGCTTAGGCACATGCCCATAAAATATGTAAACTGCAGTTAGACTACTTTTAAAAAATGTCTTTATAAAAAATAATTTAAGGTAATAAGAGCTATTAGATGCTCAATATCTCCTATATTATATTAATTATTACATAATTAAACAGGGATTACCTTGATTTCTTTTATAAGGAAGCTTCTTATCCAACTCTCCAGGTCCAACAACACACAAAATGATTAAAAGGATATTAACTAAGTCTTAATGTGTTCCATACCGCTAGAGTGAATGCAAATTAATAGTCCGGGATCAATGTCGAGATCCCAACCCTATAAATAAAGTTTAATAAATTTTCTATAAATCTTAAACCTTTCTATAAATTTTTATATTTATAGAAAATCTACGAACAAGGGTATGTTGTTACGTTATAAGAGTTACCACCCTGTATACCTACAAGAAATCGGTCAAGCTAAACCAGTTCTTAAATGCGTTTAAATATTCTATCACACAGAGTGGACTTCAGGTAGAAATAAATGAATTAACAAAAAGATTTCTTAACAGAGGTTATTCTATTACTTCTATCAACAAAATTAAATTGATTGCTCAAAAAAAAAAAATAAGAAATAATTACGAGAAAACAAATATAGACATAAACCATTTTATTACAGTGCCATACGTAGAATATTGGTTTAACAGGCTGAACGACTTGTATAAAAGGTACAGATATGAGAATAATAGCCAAACCTATTAACAAATTGCATACTTTATTAAGACAACAACATTTCTTTCAAAGACTGCAACTCACCGTATGTGGGCTCCACGAGGGGGTTTTAGAATTTTGTATTAAACAACACAAAGCCTCAGTTCGAGGGTTGCAAGCCGATGCACCTGAATTAGCATTTCATGCTGTGAATGAGGTTTATTTGTTCCTTTTTAATGAAGCCAAAGTCATTAATATTCAACATAATTACAGCAAATTACTCATTGCGGAAACACTAGAAATTAAATTATGCAAAAACGCCATTAACATTCGTAGACTGTTCCTAATATCTGATGATTGGTCCTATGAACGCATGCGTGATAATGATTAAAATTTTCTTTTAAACCAGACACACTGGCGTATCTTAGTTTCATTCCATCCTGTGAACACGTATCAATGAAAAGTTTCGTCCAACTTAAGGAGGAATAAATATGCCATCATGTAATTTTAATATTTTTAGATTATTTTAGTACTAGACACTATGTTTTCTGATGCCGATGGCTGTGGTTGGTGGTTTTGGGGTCAGGTTAGGGTCTCGACATTGATACCGGACTATTAATTTGCCTTCACTTTAGTGGTATGGAACACATTAAGACATAGTTAATATCCTTTTAATCATTTTATGTGTTGGACCTGGAGAGTTGAATAAGAAGCTTCCTTATAAAAGAAATCAAGGTAATCCCTGTTTAATTACGTAATAAAAAAATAATGTGGTGTCATCCAATAGCAGAAAAGTTTTTTTTTTTTTTTTTTTATTAAAAATTAGTGGCCACCCTGTTTATGCAAAAACTGGTATATGCTGCCACCAGAGCCACATATGTCCAAATTGACAGTTACCATGTGACCTGATAATGTCATTGGGCAGCAGTATAAGGAAGCTT
The DNA here is from genome assembly GCF_048544385.1 of Mastigoproctus giganteus. NCBI lineage: Eukaryota > Metazoa > Arthropoda > Arachnida > Uropygi > Thelyphonidae > Mastigoproctus > Mastigoproctus giganteus. The sequence goes on from NC_143578.1 coordinate 125,708,622, forward strand.
CTTATACTTATACGGATTTCATGAAATATGGAGCATCATGATTATGGTGAGCCAATATGCTATTAATTTATTTGAATAAATGCATGTTTGCTTCAAAACTACAGGCAGGATGTTGTATACGGGATTACCTCGCATAGCGCAGTTTTGAACAGCGTGGGTGTCGCCATTTACAAATTGAAAAAAAATTAACTGCATTATGCACCAATACATTTGATATGTATGTATATATTAAAATGCCAGTACGTAAGCCAATGCGTTATGGATTCAAGGCCACACTGACTGTTGTCGCAACTCCCATTATATACGGACTCTGTTAGCAATCATTCATTAGTAAACACTAGATACCGAGCAGCGAGGTCATTCACTGTGCGTAAGCTGCACAAATATTTTTTGCTGTGTATTTTTATTAAAGATTATTTTTTAAAAACGTTACACCTTTATACGCAAATATGAGTGGAAAGAAGAAATGTAATGGTGCTGAGAGTTCTAGATCCAAACATCGAACGAAGTACGAAAGTAAGGCAGGCGTTTCAAAATGACATTCGATGTTATAAAGAGATGTATGCAGATAAAAAGAAGAAAAAAACTGTGCAAACTAAGCTGATCAGTTATTTTTCAAAATAAAAATACAGTACACACTTCATTTATATTCTTTTGGTATGTACATACTGCAATAAAAATCATTTGTGCTGTACTTACTAGTATTTTTCATTTTGTTTGCAAAAACTTCGTGTGCATCAATTTATGGTAAACAAACACCTATATATTTTTGCAACTCGAGTCATATAATCAAATTGTCGGAACGCATTACATTAAAATACATACTAATAATACCTCGATTAGCGCGGTTTTCCATAGCGCGGTATTTTTTTGGCACAAATTAACTGCGTTATGCACGGTATTCCTGTATTGTACAATCATAGTACAACATATTTTAATTGAAATCATTTACTAACACTACTAAAATCAGGAAATTACATTTTAAAGTACTTACTCTGTGGATGAAAAGACCACAACCCACAATTCAGAATATTTCAAAACTAAGAGGAGTAGCTTCTTTATTACTGCATCTGACATCACTTCATTTTCAATGCTGGCCTGTGTAGCTATGACTATTCCTGTTGTTCCATTTACCACAATGTCTGCAAAAACACAGTGAAGTGGCATCATGCTGTAACTTCTTTCTACTATACTAATATTTTCCCTATTAAAAAAAAAAAAAAAAAAAAAAAGGAGGGTGATAGAATAACCTTTATTCTCAAATAATCTCAGACACCTTTAGAGAAAACCTAAATAATATGCACATAGTATTTAGGGTCTAGTGGCATTGGTGATACTCCACGATCAGTCCTCTTGTGTTGAATACAGCACTCTGTAAAGGCCAGATAGTGTGAGTGATATGTGGTTTAGTAGTGCAGTGTAGAGTTATGTTGTTCATCTGGCCTCAAGCCTAGGAGGTTGGAACACCACAGACCCGTAGTTACTGTACCACGCACAGTGAGCTGGGCCAGGAATAGGGATAGTGTTCTCTGGCTGGACAAATCTTGACGTGGCCTGAGCTTGCCAGGGAGAGTCCCTTAAAAAAAATAAATAAAAAAAAAAATCAGAAGTTTTTGTTAGAAAGGAGTGAAGGAGAAATGATGTTAAGTGATGGAATATAGGTGAAGGTGGATGATGGAAGACTTCACTCCCATCAGGAATTTAGAAGCTAAAGGGATAGAGGGGGCATCCCTGTATAGAAAGTCCATCCTCCATAGGAGAACTGTTAAGAACAGGGAAAGATTTAGAGTGGTAGAGCTCGTTCTAGCAACTCTACATCCTTCCTGAAATGAGGTTTTAGGGGGAATCAGTCATAGGGTCAGAGTGCCTTATGTGGGAAGGGAGATGGTGCTAGATGTTCTCTGCACATATGCAATGATATGTCATATGTATGACACATTACATATGTCAGCACATCCGATGCGATTTTTTAATTTTTTCCCTGACATATATTTAGGGAACTATTTCACAATAAACAACATCTTCCGCACTCACATTTGCCTTCTTTCATTCTTCATTTTACACCCAGACATTCTCTTTCATTCTTGGTACAGGTAACAGTCTTCCACATGCTTAAACACTCATGTTCGGTTACATCCTTCAGGGGGCAGGTCCCATATGCATACATTCATACCAAATACTTTCATATGGTTACCAATTTGCACTCCACATAATCTTTTGTGTTTGCACTGGGCAGGAACCATATACCGATAGGCCAAGTTTAGTACTCATCTTAAGTTTGTCCATATTTAGGTAGTTGTCACAGTCTGGATACTCATGGTTTGGTTTCTTCAACTGGTCTCGAAGACCTTTTTGACAAAGTATGAAAAAGCTATACGTAGTAAGTCTCCTCAGAGACTTACTACATATAACTTTTGTCAGACTTATATTTTTATATGTCACACTATATAGCTTTTGTCATTAATATTAATGTAATTCTGTGGCTATGGCAGTTGAGACAATCATAACGAATATTTGCCCAATCCTCATAAGCATTTCACGGGTACCTATGAAATGTTCTTCACAGGTACACTTGGGGTCTTAGGTAATAAAGGAATGATGTCCGGTGAGTATAAAGATAGTACGTTGTTGTTGTTTGTTTGCTATTTGGTTTTTAGGAGCATTAGCAACTAAGGCCATATTGCTCTGGGATATGCGGTGGTCATTCCCTGACCTTTCCGCATCCTCTGTATTTGGTGGTGACGGGCTCGAACCCCAGTCTAATCAAGAAGCGTGTGCTATGCACTGCTGCTCCTTCCCACATGGCTACGGAGGCACCTCTATAAAGATAGTATAGAGGACAAAGGTATACCAGAGGAAAAGTTTGGACTACCTTCAAGAGGAATCTCCTAGCGACCCCCCCCCCAAGGCTGCATTAATGCTATGGCCAAACAGGGCCATGGCCAGGGTCCTCACCTGAAGAGGGGCCTCAGTCTATCTTTTTTCTAAAGTAGTGATAAAAATTTATAATAATAATAATTAGCATTAGCAGAGGCATACATTGCAAAAAAGCAAGCTTATGCCGAATCAGCCAAAAAAAAAAAAAAAACCTCCCATTTCACCCATCCATTCACTCCAAATGCCTATCCAGCTCAGCCTTAAATTTATTTTAGCTGTCAACTTCCACAACAACAGATGGAAGTCTGTTCCACCAATCAACTACCCACTGGCTAAAGGCAAACTCCACACATCTATTCTACAACTGTCTTTCCTCAATTTGAATCTATGCCACCTCGGGTTCTTAATCTGAGCATAGGGAAGAATCCCATCAGCATTGAGCTTGCTCAAACCATTCAAGGCCATATACATCTCAATCAGGTCACCTCGCATGTGCCTAGTCTGCAAGCACTGCAATTTGCAAAACTTAGGCCTTTCTTGGTAAGAGCACCCCTTTGTTCTCCTCACCAATCTTGTACTTCTTTATACTCATTCTAGCAACTCTACATCCTTCCTGAAATGAGGCCTCCAGATCTGTACACAATACTCAAGGAGTGGCCTAACCATTGCCTCGTACAATGGAATAATCACCTCCTTGTCCTTGCTAGCAAAATTCCTATATATCATTGACAACACTCCATGACCTGCTCAGCAAACTTCATATCTGATTTCACAATTAACCCCCCCCCCCAGGTCATTTTCACTCTCCACTTCCCTGAGTGTTGGTACGCTTCTCTTCGGTTATCGCTACCCATATGCAATACTTTGCATTTGTCAATATTAAACTTACATTGCCACTTCTCAGTCCACTTGCCGAACTTATCTAGATCCAGTTGCAGTAGCATAGTCTTTACAGATATATCAGGCTTGGACATTAAGCCTGATATACCTTCATTAATATCCTTGATGAATACACAAAACAACAATGGGCTCAGCACTGAACCATGGGGAACTCCACTAATAACATTAGTCCACAAAGAGTAGTGTCCACTGATTACCACTCTCTGTTGTCTCCCACTCAACCATACCTTTATCCATTGTAGCAACTTGCTCTTAATGCCATACTGCGATAGTATCCAATCAAACTGAGCAAACAAGACCTCCCTTTAACAAACCCATGCTGTGTCTTAACTATTACTGCAGTCTTGTCTAGATGATCCTGCAATGCTTATTTAACCAATGACCCCATTATTTTCCCTGCAACACAAGTTAAACTAACTGGTCTATAGTTACTTCTGTCACCTTTTGAACTTCATTTGTGAATTGGGTATACATTTGCATACCACCAGTCCATGGGGAACTCCCTCGACTCAGGAAGAAGCTCTCATAATTATGGCTAAGTATTTCCTTACTTTCTTTACTGTCTCCTTTAATATAACTGGATTAATCCCATCCACCTCAGGTGCTTTCCTTATGTTTAACTACAACAATTTCTCCTCCTTTGCTCTCAGTTATTACAAATTCACTTAGCTCCATGTTAGAGTTTGATAAATTTCTGGCATTCCCCTCCTTGAATAACTCCGCATGTGTGCATGTAGATGCAAAATACTCATTCATTTTATCAGCTACCTGACCATGATCATCAATAGTCAAACCATCTATGTTAAGGGGACCAATCTGATTCATCCCTTTCCTTCTAGAGTTTACATAAGTAAAGAACTCTTTGCATTCTTTGCCAGATATTTCTTGTAATCTGCCTTTGCCTGCCTAACCTCCTTTGTGACTTGATTACAGACTAGCTTATATTTGGCATAGGCTTCTGTGTCACCTGATAATTTATATGTATCCCATGCATTTTTATTCTCTGCCACGAGCCTCCTTAATTCATCTCACATCCATTTAGGCCTAAACCTTGAACAGTATTTCTTAGTCGGTATGAAAAGCCTAGTAGCCTCCAAGATTAAGTCCCTGAAGGCTTCCCATTTAGAATTCATCATTGGTAACATCATCAGTTGATCCCGCTGTATAGAATTTAAAAACTGTCTGAGACCACTGTAGTCACCTTTATGAAAGCAAAAGCCCCTCCCCTTTTATCCTTGATGGAAGTTACATCTTTAAGTTGTTATTTGGTTTTTAGGAGCATTAGCAACTAAGGCCATTCAGGGTATATGCAGTGGTCATTCCCTGACCTTTCCACATCCTCCGTATTTGGTGGTCACGAGCTCGAGCTCCAGTCTAATCAAGAAGTGTGTGCTACGCACTACTGCTCCTGCCCATCTGGCTATGGAGGCCCCTGAATAGTAGACAGTAGCAATTCAGCTGGGATTGAGGTTTGTCGGTGTGGTGGAGGGGTGTCCAGTGTTGGTGGGTTTTGGTCTTGAAACTGAAGATGATGATTCAGGATACTTTTTATGGTTATTCTTCTGTTGAATAGGTTCCGTGCAAAATTTGAGAAAAACATGTCTTTGGTTTGGATCAATATATGCTCCTCTGGAAGATTGGCAATCTGTGTAATCAGGATACACCTCAAATCTTCATACTCAGAAAATGATATGGGATCAGGTTTCCTCCTGGCTACAATGGCAGTGTGGGTCATCCGCAATGCCCATAGATGTTAATTTTTCCTATATTGATTCATGCCCCACGAGAAGGTATGTGGTATACATTCTGGGGGGAAAACCAGGATGGGGCTTTTGGTTTTGGTGAAAGAGACCTCCGGTATGAATTTCCTTGTGATCTCGCCCTTTGTAGAGATAGTCCCTCAGTCCTGCCAGACCTGCTGCAGGGGAGCGAGGAGATGCCTTTTCTCCACTTTTGGATTATTTTCCAGGTTCGTGGTGAATCTAATTGTAGTTCCGGATAGTCCCTTTCATAGATAGTAAAGCATTCTGCATCTTAGGTCAAGTAGAAAAGCTCAACAAGAATTTGGAAAGCATGGGTGCTTATCATACAGCAGGCTCTGGTATTGGTGAGTAGAATGGCCCTTTGGATGGTGGCTAGCTTTCTCTGGTTGGTGACTATGGTTGCCTGGTGAAACCAGACCCACTGTAGTGTAAGAAAAGAGCTTTATAGAACAGGGCCAGATTGTGGCAATTTAGACCCCAGTCCCTGAGGGTGACTCTTGCCACCAAGGCTGCATAGTTCTGGAGTTTTGTTTTAATATATTGCAGATGTGGGAGAAAAGAGAACTTAGAGTCGAGAATTACTCCACAATATTTTAGCTGGGCTAGGGAGCAGAATTTTATGGTTTTGGCATTGATCTTGATCTGCACAGGTCTGGCAGGGTTTAGGTGCCTTTTAAGTAAGATGCTAGAAGTTTTGTCTGCAGAGATTGTTAGGTTATGATGGGTGGTCCAATCCTGGAGGATCCGGAATGTTCAATTGGCCTTGACTTCAAGTTGTGATCTTGAGCTGGCAGTCATGGAGAGAATGAATTGGAGCTGTACAAGTTGGAGTGGCATAGCATTAAGGGCAAGTGGCTGCAATGGATAAAGGGATGGTTGAGTGGGAGATGGCAGAGAGTGATAATAAATGGACTGCTCTATGTGAACTAATGTTATTAGTGGAGTAGGGTTCGGTGCTTGACCCATTGTTGTTTTGTGTATTTATCAATGATATTGATGAAGGTATATCAGGCTTGATGTCCAATTTTGCAGATGATACAAAGGTTGGCAGGGTTGTTAATGACAGTAAAAGCAGCATGCTACTGAAACAGGATCTAGAAAAGTTAAGCAGATGGGCTGAGAAGTGGCAATTGAAGTTTAATATTGACAAATGAAAAGTACTTCATATGAGTAGCAGTAACCCATGAGAAACATACCAATGGCGTGGTACTACACTCAGGGAGGTGGAGAATGAAAAAGACCTGGGGTTAATTGTGCAGTCAGATATGAAGTTCTCTGAGCAGTGCAGATGGGCTGCCAGAGCAGGTCATGGAATTTTGTCAATGATGTATAGGAATTTTTCCAGCAGAGACAAGGTGATTATCCCTTTGTATAAGGCAATGGTCAGGCCACACCTTGAGTACTGCGTACAGGTCTGGAGGCCTCATTTTAGGAAGGATGTAGAGTTCCTAGAACGAGTACAGAGAAGGGCAACAAGATTGGTGAGAGGAACAAAGGGTGGGCTCTTACCAAGAGAGGCTTAAGTTCTGCAAGTTGCAGCATCTGGAGACTAGGCACCAGCAAGGTGATCTGAGGTGTATAAGGCCTCGAATGGTTTGAGTAGGCTCAATGCTGATGAGATACTTCCACTTGCTCAGATTAAGAACCTGAGGGGGCATAGATTCAAGTTGAGGAAAGACAGTTGTAGAATAGATGTGCGGAAGTTTTCCTTTAGCCAGCGGGTAGTTGATTGGTGGAAGAGACTTCCATCTGTTGTTATGGAAGTTGATATCTTAAATAAATTTAAGACTGAACTAAAACATCTGGAGTGACCAGATGGGTGAAATTGGAAGGTTTTTTTTTTTTTTTTTTTTGGCTGATGCTGTATAAGTTTGCTTTCTTGCATCATATGCCTCAACTAATGCTAATGAGATCATCTGCATAGGCCTGTGATTTCACTGGCCCCAGATCTTGGTTGAGGAACTCTTTTTTTTTTTTTTTTTTTTTTTTTTTTGTTTTTAGGAGCATTAGCAACTAAGGCCATATTGCTCCGGAATATGCGGTGGTCATTCCCTAACCTTTCCGCATCTTCCGTATTTGGTGGTGACCGGCTCGAACCCCGGTCTAATGAAGAAGCATGTGATTCGCACTACTGCTCCTTCCCACCTGGCTACGGAGGCGCCCTGTGGAACTCGTATGCTCTTATGCATCTTTCTGGTAATTTTGGAGTAGGGACTCGCTACACAGATGGATCTATCACTGAACTAGGATTTAATACATGAGAATATATTGTAGGGAATCTGAGCCTGCCCAAGACGCTTGGCCACCAAAGTGAGTCGAACACCTCAGTAAAGTCAACAGAAATACTTCTCAGTTGTTGCTTGGATGGATATATGATGAGATTTATTGAGGCCATCCACCGTCGAGTGCCCCAGACAAAAACCAAACTGATTACAGGCTTACAGGTTAGTATTTGCATAGTGTTTGTCTACCCTTGAGAAATAATAGCCTCTCGAAATTTTGATGATGACTGTCAGGAGGGCAATGGGTCTGTATGAAGTTAGCTGTTGTGGTGGTTTCTTTGGGTTTTTAAGAAGCCTAATTGGCAGTTTTTCAATCCTGTGGGAAGGATCCTTCTGCAAGACAGTGGTTTTAACAGGTTGAGAAGGAGAGTCGGGTTATGGTCAGCCACTTTATTAACAATCTTGGGCTCAAGGAGATCTAGGCCTGGACATTTCCTGTTCTGTGGCTTGGAGACTGTTAGCTGGAACTCCTCAAGTGTGAAGGGCTCTTCTATTGCCAGTGTGGAGTATTCATCATTGGCAGCACATAGCTGGGCTTGTCCAGGTTAAAGGTCTGTGACTGATGGATCCAAGATATTAGGGATACCACCCTTCAGCATTTCCTAGGGCATACCGTCCTATTTCATTGCTATCAAATATGGGGAACTATTTGAGAGACTTTTGGTTCCTTAAAACCATATTGCACATCATGGTAACTCTATATACCATGCCTCCCCCAAGGATCGACATTGCCAGTCGAGGCTACCAGATGCTCCCTCAATGTCCTTTTTCTTTGTCAGATTAGGGCTTTGTAAGAGTTCCTGGCCATCTGAATTGCTGCCAGAGTGTGTCAACCTCTGCTTCTAGCTCGTTGAAAAGCTTTCCTTTTATTGTTGACTTCCCTCCTAAGATGCTGCAGCTCCAGGGATTACCAGGGCATGCGCAGGGAGGGGTTTTTCCATTGGCAAGTAGCATCACAAGCATTTGTGATGGCTCTCGTCACCGTTCTCTGATGTGTGTCGGGTTCCTGGAAGTTGTGGATTTTTGCGGACAGAGATGCAGCAGGGTTGTCTAGAGCCACAACAGAGTTGTTCCAGTTGGCATTATCTATTTTATATCTTGAGCATTGATCTAGTCGTCAGCTGTTGTTGTTGGGTTCTGGATATGTTGTAGGTTATAAGACGGTGGTCTGAGGTGGTCCAGGATTCTCGGACATACCAGCCAGATAATATACCTTGCCATTTGTCTGTTGGCCAGGGTGATATCTATGTTTGCTTCCCACAGGGTGGAAGAGAAGGTCGACAGATTACTGGATTTGTTAAGGATCGTGAGAGGGGTGTTAGAGATGAACTCCTCCAAGCGTTATTCATTGTGGGAGCTACTGTGGATGTCCGAGATTGCAAACCATGCTGGAGATCAGCAGATCACATCTGCACCAACGATGATTTTTTCATTAGGGATGAGGGTGACTATACTGTTCAGGTAATTGATCATTAGAAGAATGTCCTCTCTGGATCTGGAATAGATGGATACGACATAAAAGGTACCCAGAGGGCCAATGATATGGGCACACACACTGCCCAGGCCATGCAGAGATTGGATATTCTTGTAGTGGTGAGATCTGGCAATGGATTTCCAAGAAGTCCTGTCATCTGCCTGAATGATTTTGTAGGAGAGTGGGTCTATTTAAGGGTTCTTGTAAGATCAGGATGTCACTGTTTTCCTCGTTTATGATTAGTTTCAGTTTGTCTGGAATGACTTTTGCACTCTGTGCATTAATCTGTAGAAATTTTATCTGCTGGGTATTAAAGCATTTAAGATGTAGACCCATAGTCAGTTTTTCATTGTTGTCTTCTTTGCCTTCAAGTAGATTGGACAGCTATTGTCTCTGATTGAATGTTCATGTGGGAGTTTTAAGCTTTTGCAATTAGCACAAATGGGGTCCTTGGTCTTATTGGGGCAGTCCCTATACTCATGTCCCCTCTGGGCACAGTGCCTGCAGGCTGCCTCGGCCTGGGGTGCAGGTGTGTGTGTGTGTGTGTGTGTGTGTGTGTGTGTGTGTGTGTGTGTGTGTGTGTGTGTGTGTGTGTGAATGCCCAAACCTGCAACATTTGAAGCATTTGGGGACAGCTATGTGCTCCTTAAAGTGGTGGCTGTCCCACTCAATGAAAATCCTATCCTGGGTTCTAGTTGTGTTCCATGCTGGGGGAAGGGATTAGTTCAATCACCCAGTTAACTGTGCTACCAGTCTTGGATTTGGTGTGGTATTTTGTTTTTACTAATTCCTCTAAGGTTTATTATTAGTCATATGGTGCAAGGAAGCCTGAGGCTTATGCTGCACCAGCCAAAAAAAAAAAAAAAAAAATCCCGAGTTACCCTGAGAGAGAGAGAGAGAAAGAGAGAGAGAATAGAAAGGAATCACCAAGAAAGAGAAGAATGATGATATCCAGCTCAGGAACCTGGGTTTGCCAAGCCCATACTCACCAGATGTGAGCCCCTGGGGTTTGCACAGGATGTGCCGCCTGAATATTGAGAATAAACTTCAGTGATTTGTGCGAGTGTAATGCCTTTATCTACATCAAAGACAATGATTGAGGGCCCTTTTTTCCTTGGCTGTTCTGCCATCAGTCCCAGGTTGGGGATAGTGGGATTGTTTAGTATGTTTTCAATTTCTTGCTGGTTTCTGTTTCTATAAGTACTCTGATGTTGTGGGTTTTTCTGATAGTTTTGATTTGTGTGGTCTTTGAGATTGGTCACAACTTTTTTAATTTCTTCAATCAGCTTTAGTTCTTATTGATTTACTGGTTTTAAGATGACTATTTTCGGAGGTTTCTGTAGAATCTTTCTCTTTATTGCTTGGCTGGTTGTCTCGTGATTCATTTTGTTATTGATCCTCAGCATGTCTGAATATAAACGAGGGCAATGTAGCATTTCTTCCCCTAGAATAGGGTACATTGACTGTTCTTTATACATAGGGAGCCATATGCAGCAGAATCAATATGGCATTCACAGTGACATGTGCAATGCAAAAACTTATTTAGTTGATAGCCTAAATAAGTTTAAGGCTCAGCTGGACAGGTATTTCGAACGAACAGAGGGGTGAAGTGGAAGTGGTTATTTTTTATTTATTTATTTATTTTATTTTATTATTTTTTTTGGCTGATGCTGCATAAGCTTGCTTTCTTGCATCAAATGCCTCTACTAATGCTAATGCACTGCTGCACTGTACAAGTAGTGCCGCTCTCAGTTTCATACACTGGAGGGCATGTCATCAGCAGAAGTCAACGTGTTATGGAACAGCTGTTAACTGTTTCACTGTACAAGAGTACAAATGGACAAATTATTGTCGTGAAGTTAAAAAAAAAAAAAAAAAAAAAACTCTGGAGGAAACCTCTTGTCCAGAATGAGCTCATCCAATTGTCACAAATGAACCGTTGTATTGGCAGACACAATCAGCACAGATCTTATGACAACTGATAATGTGACTAGGCAGCTTAATACCTACCATGGGTCTATGTTAAGTGGATTCCCAAGTGTCACATCGATGAATAGAAAAGGTTGCGAATAGGATTGTATCTGATGCTCTTAGAAACATAAGACACAATACTATATCTTAGTTTTGCGAGATGAAAAGGACATGAATTCTACGATTAAATAGTGATCTGTGGCTAAGCACTCTAAATCAGAGTACAAATGATTGACATAGCACAAAGTTGAAACATCAATCAACATGGCCGAAGAAATTCAAGACTATCAAAAGCACCAGAAAGGTTATGAGCATGCTGTTGTTTGAATAAGAGACTTCTGCTATGCCATTCATTTATAGAGGTGAAGAGTTCACTCACAGAATTATGTAAGAATCCACAAAGTTGATTTTCAAGGTGGCATCATTAACAAGAGACCTATACATCTAACTGTGGATGTTATTTTGCTATTTTATGATAATTTTGCTTTATTAGCATTAATAGAGGCATATAATACAAGAAAGCAAGCTTATACAGTATCAGCCAAAAAAAAAAAAAAAAAAAATCCCATTTCACCCATCCATTCACTATAAAAGTTTGAACAGTTCTTCTTTGAAATTATTTAAGCTATCCACTTCCACAACGACAGATGGAAGATGCACAGATGATGTTGTTGTTGTTGTTATTTGGTTTTTAGGGGCATTAGCAACTAAGGCCACATTGCCCTGGGGATATGCGTTGGTCATTCCCTGACCTTTCCGCATCCTCCGTATTTGGTGATCACAGGCTTGAACATCAGTCTAATCAAGAAGCGTGTGCTACGCACTGCTGCTCCTGCCCACCTGGCTATGGAGGCGCTGCATACAGATGATGAAGCAAAGAAAGTTGTTAATGGTACTAAGAGCATTAAAAATACTTTTATGAGTTATGAAAAAGAAAAAACACTGAACCACACGACAAATACAACAAATTCCTGCTGCTTTTAAGATTAAACATGGCAATGTGCAATTTTGCTCCTATGGACCAAGCTATCCAATATTCAAAATAAAATAAAATAAATAAATATAAAGGGAAAAAATTACAAGGCAAAGCAACATACCAGAGGTGCAAGCCCCTGCACAAGGAGATGCACACCTACACCAAAGAATGGGAGCCACTTTTAAAATAAACATAAAATTGGAAATGGGAAGTTATAAGCACTACCTCTTCAAAGGGACCACCGTATAAATTCCAATAAAGATCATATTTCAATCATTTAAAAAATAATATATTTTTTTTTTTTTAATTAAATTACCAGTTATTTGTCAAAAAAAAATTTCTGAGAATGTCTCAATTTTCTTTTGAGGCACTCTCACAGTTGTATTTATTTTTCTAATCCCTGCAGTCTTGTTGTTGTTATTTGGTTTTTAGGAGCATTAGCAACTAAGGCCATATTGCTCCCGGAATATGCGGTGGTCATTTCCGGACCTTTCCGCATCCTCCGTATTTGGTGGTCACGGGCTCGAACCCCGGTCTAATCAAGAAGCGTGTGCTACGCACTGCTGCTCCTGCTCAACTGGCTACGGAGGCGCCGTCCCTGCAGTCTTGTATATAAAAGTTTAGAAGAAGCTAGTTATTTGCACTATCCTCCCAAAACTCATGAGATATAAACAAAACATTTTTGTTAAAGAAATTCTTCGTATGTTGGCCCACCTTCGGCTGAAATGACTGCTTTGATGGACTAATTTCTGGCAGAAAACTACAGCTGTATTGTGTTTCACTCCCCTTTAAAGAATTCCTGAGTTCCACTAATTAAAAGAATCAACTTGGCCTGGTTCTAATTCATTCTAAAGATGTGCAGTGATTTAACCTCAGAATTTTACAGAATATTAATACAAGATGCAGCATTCGTGCTTCCACAAATTGAGATCAGTGGACCCAGTTACACCATTAGAAATACTTCTGACATTGACACCTCTTCACAGCTGGGATAATACACTGAAGCTAGTAAACATTCTCCAGTCATCCTCCATAACAAAACACATCTATCATATGTGCTTTGTTATGGAGTCCAGGCTCAGTGTGCTTTCACCATACCAATGAATGATGTATATTCAACATCACCATTCTAAATCATTTTCTGATGTACAATTATTTAGAACATGAACAATAATACATTAGTACAGCATTCGGTACAAGATCTTACTCCCCCCCCCTCAATAAATGAAGTTATAAATACCATTGAAATTCCAGTTCTAATATTGAATAAAAAAGGTAAACCATTACAGCATTACAACAAGATAATAACCCGACCTTGTCACAGTTACACAGAATATAAAATGAGAGATATTTTTCGTAATACATATATAAAATTAGTTTTTTCATTCAAAAATCTGCTCATTTTTTAAAATCATAGTGAGTTTTAACTAAGAAATAAATGATTTAAACAATATCATGTACCAGGCAAATAGCCAAGATTATTAAGTCTAGCAAAATATATTGGACCATTATTTAGATACAGTTGTACAAACTTATCAGATGTATACACATCAAATACTTATCAGATGTATATCACAAATACAATTTTCAAAATGAAGGAAGACAGACCGAACTTTCATCATATGTACAAAATAGTTCACACTTCCCGAAAGTGGATGCAGTAATCCTGATAAAAGAAAATAATGAATATAATTTACAAAATTTAAACTACATGGTTAGAATACTTTAAATGCTAGACTGCCTCAGGATTTTTTAAGGTCACAGAAAGCCTGGTCACTTCTTCTGGGCTTTCTATGACCAAGGGGCTTATCTTATCCACTGTCTTTCTTTTTGCACTCATGTATGAAAAGAGCTCTTTGTTTCCATTTTTAGGTCCCTTTGCTAGTGATATCTCATACTTATCTTCACCTGTCTCTTACTTTATCAGTGGTTTTCGTTACAAATATGCTTATGAAATTCATAAAAATCAGTATCTCGCCATAACCTGCAACTATACTTTTTTAATTATGCTCAATTAAACCCTTAACTTTCTGGTCATTACCTTGGCCATCATTCTTTTACAAAACTTCTCCACTGTAACAAATGCATTGGTACCTACCAGGATAAATCCTTTGAATACTTCTCATAATGAACTCATATCCACCAGCTTATAGATATATATCTCCAGTTAGTAGAGCCAAAGAAGTACCTCAATCCATTATAGACCCTCCTTCCTTGAAATTGATGCCCTCTCCTTTTCCTGTGACCATAGAAATCTCTTTGGACACTATCCATTTTATGTGAGAGAGAGAGAATCTTTATTGCAACTACATGAATGCAATGTACAAAAAATTAATGTTGCAACTGTCCTATCAAAGACTCACATCAGAATTAAATAATTATGTACACAATGATATAAAAAGTAAAAATTAGAAAAAAAAGTAACATGATATCATGAATCTTCCCATGATTCAGTATTTACATGCTACATCATATAAAGTTATATTTACAATATATATAATATACACGAATGGCACTCATATGTTCTATGTGGAGACTTGTCGATGTGGTCTTGTTTGAAGACATATATGGTGTGACTGTCACCACATGTAGCAAACAAGTTGTACTGCAGCACAGGAGAGCTGGACAGATGGTGTGGAGAGGAGCACGAGCTTCTTCTTACTGGCTTCTAGGATTTGAGCGAGCTGATAAGACCTCTTTCCCATAGGTTTTATTAGTGCAGAACTTATTCAAGTCGGCATCTAGGTGCTGTACTTCCATTAGCAATTGATTTGGAAGGAAGCAATCTGAGATATGAAATCTCCAATGCTTCAAGCAGAGCATCAGGGTAGACCGAAGTTCTGGCTTGGGTATTCACCAGTAACACAAATCCCAAATGGGTGGTGTTGATATTTGGTCTGTGACCATCTTAACTGTGGCTACCAGTCGCTGTACTTCAATAACATCAGGTAGTTGCTGCGTCCCCAGTGAAGTAGCTAAGGTTGTAGTTCTGTCCTGCGATGGGAGACAAGCTTTCCTGTCAGCCCATTTAAGGAGCCAGAATTCTGCAGTGAGGATTGGCTTCTTCATTGCAGTAGCTGATACCCACACTTCAGTGGCATAGAGGAGTGGAGTATAAATTATTGTTCTAATGAATTTTCTAATTATTTGAGGATCCTTGATATAGATCAATTGCTGTTTAGCCACCCATCGAAGAGAGGCTGCTCTGGATGTGAGCTTGTCTACATGAGGATAAAACTGAAGTTTTGAGTCAAATACTATTCCCAAATCAACATGGGTAGGAATGGCAGATATTACAATTCCATCGAGTGTCGGAGCTATTGTAGTGTTGGGGTTACTTCCCTCAAACCAACCCCTATAGGGGTTGGTTTGAAGGAAAACACCATTAGTTTTGTTTTTTGTGGATTGATTGAAAGTCCATATTGTCTGAGGTAAGAGGCGATGTTGATGAGGCTATTTTTAATGTGCTGTAACCCCAAGGTGGTTGTTGGATGCAGTAGGCGTTAGAATTGTTATATCATCTGCATACATGATGATTTTCTCAATGTTACAGACAAGAGGCACGATGATGGCTGTAAATAACAAGTCAGATAGAACTCCTCCTTGTGGAATGCCAACAGATATTGCCTTCTTGTGCAATTTTCCATGGGCATAAATCTATAACACCTTGTCATGGAGGAGTGATGCTATGAATCAGAGAATATTATCTTGGATTAGATAGTGGGCTTCAAATAAGCAAAGAGTGCTGACACACTGATGGTGTCAAAGGCAGCTCCGATATCCAGGTACGTGATAGCGAGTTCCTCATGGCGTTCGGAAGCAGACGATATAGTACTTGTGGTTGCAAGAAGGTTCGTCACCGTGGACCCATTCGGATGACATAGTGGATCTGTCGCAGCTTATCTCATAGGATGTGAATCATTAAGATGGGCAGCTCGCCCACCTTAATGAATCACATCCTTGCACTGTCAAAATTTGTATGGAGTTGGGAACTTTGTTGAGAACCAACCTGAGAATATTACAGCCCACAAGCTGTAATATTCTCAACAAGGATCCAACTTCATACAAAACTCTGCAATATTCTCTAATATTTGCACTTTCTCTGACACCTTGGAATAAATAACAGTCATCCAGATAGCTCAAAATTCTGTTTCTCCCATGTCATATTTATTTCCCGTCACGATTTCCAATGAGTAAGAGGTAGATTGAAGTTGTCCATAATAAGGCAATTACTCTTGGCTGCCCAATCAAGTTGCCTATAGAAATTTATGTCAAACTCCTAGGAGTCATTTCATCTGCAACATACCCTGACTATCATCTTCCCTTAACCGCATATTGGTCTCCGTGGGTAGCAGAGTGGTGGAAAAAGGCCCGGGTTTGAATCTCATCACTAACACAAGGAACTTTTATGGCCTTTTTTCACTCCATGCTTGAGTTATTCAGTTTTGGGAGTGGAAGCAAGGTCCTCCCCCAACAATCTTTTCATCCTGCAAAACAGGCAAATCGAGCAGAGAACATATTCAATTTATGGACATATTACATGTGGGCAGATGAATTAGTTCTTGGGGAGCTATAATAAGACACTTTACTTATTACCGCATGTAATCTTGCACCAAACAGACTCAACATCCATCTGAACTTGATCTCACTCTGGTACAGTCTGAGTGCTTTTAGGGACCTGATAAGAAGCATGACTCCCCTCCCATCCCTCCTGAACATGCTACATAATAAAATTTTTCATTCACTATCTCTGCCACATCTCCTTTAGTCTTATTATATCAGCATTGATTCCATTAATCAAAAGCTGAAATTTATTTTAATTTATGTAATACTCCTGGCATTACCATAAAATCTTGTATCTTCGGCATCTCGATATTACATGAGTTCATGGAATAAGAAATTGGCCAGAAATTGCATACATTGTGCCTCCATCCTAACTTGGCTTGATACATTACAGGCAACTGTAACCAGGTCATGGAACATGAGGAGTTTACATAGCCAATTCGATGTCAGTGCAAAGAACTGGGGATGGAAGAAAAAAAAAGCAAAGAACTTTAAAATACAGTTGCTGCATTTCATCATGACATGCACAGTTTACCCAACAAAATATATAACATGCATTATTTAGTTACCTCCCCTGATGGTATTCTCCACCTTGTCGTGGTGGGGGGGGCTTGCATGTCCCAATGACCCGGAGAGCTAAGCCGACGGTAGCTTAGCTACTGGTAGGGCCTCCCAAGCCAGACAGGTCAAAGGGTAGGGGCCAGACTAAGAGAGATACCCTGGCCCTCCGGGTTGGGGGTTGCTGCAATGGGCTAGCTCCTCGTTCAGTGTAAAAAATACACAAATGCTAAAAGACCTACAAGTGAAAAGTTACTGGGAGTGCATGACAGCCCGAAGCTTAACCGACCAAGACACCTTGAACCGCACTTTATGGCGGAAAAAAATTCCTAACAAGAAATAACTTGTAGGCTGAGGAAACCCATTGTAAATGGAAGCACTTCTCTTGAATGAATTATTTAGTTATCTTTAATGGAAGAAAAGTCTGGGAATACTGTTCTGGAGTGGCCCTTCCAGAACAGTATTTACAGACTTTTCTAAGATTTTTTTTTAGAAAAGTTCTAGATTTGTTCTAAATCTTTTTTTAGATTGTTTTCCAAACTTATTTAAAAGAACCAGCTAAAAGTGATTCTCTTAATGTTTTTGAATTTTCAGTTTCTGAAAGTTGTCAGGTATAATAATCACAAGGCTATTTATTTAAATTAATGTTATTATTTTTTGTTTCATAAATCTTTTACGTCACTATAACATGTAATGTAAAATAATCATACATTTCATTTGTGCCAGTTGCATATAGTTCTTAAATAAAGAAAAGAAACAAATTTGAGGTTAATGATGCTTACTTGGCTTCTAAATGACAGAGCAACTGATGATCATTTGTTACTGCTTTGGATCCAATAAGTAACATATTTGATGCATTTTTTGAGTCAATTTCATGATCCACTTGAATCGTATGAAATAATGCTGAAATGGCAGAAGGAAAAACTTTTCAAAGTGGTATTGAATTAAATGAATTCAGAAATATACACAGATTAGAACAACAAAAATACATTGTCCATAACAAAAATGTTTACAATTATTTTCAATACACGTAATGGCATGCCACAGGTGGGGGGTACAGGCTTGGCACATGTGGTGTTCCAAGCTGCATATCATGATTCTTCTCTTTCTTGGTGATTCCCTTCTACTTCTGACTCTTAGGTGCCGCCATAGCCAGGTGGGAAGGAGCAGCAGTGCGCAGCACACGCTTCTTGATTAGACCGGGGTTCGAGCCAGTCACCACCAAATACAGAGGATGCGGAAAGTCAGGGAATGACCACCGCGTATTCCCGGAGCAATATGGCCTTAGTTGCTAATGCTCCTAAAAACCAAATAACAACAACTTCTGACTCTTGTTCTTACTGTCTTATTTATTTATTTTTTTGTAGTGAGGGTTTGCTTGCTCTCTCTCTCTCTCTCTCTCTCTCTCTCTCAAGGCACTTGTCCTAGCCTAACTGTGGACAGAAGGCAATGGGAAAGCACGTCTAACTATTTTATTCCTAGACATGGCATACAACTCAAGAGTAATGAGATCTGTCAGTAGGACCTTGGCAGTAAGCCAAAATGTCGAGCATGGCCAAAGAATTCACTGGATTTCCCATGTCGTTATCAACCAAAACCCCTATGAGTATATAGGAAATAGAGGGGAGATGGCAGGAAGAGGGGAAAGATAAGTAGCCTGCAATGTTATGACAATAAATACAATGGGTAAATTAGAAACATTATGACAATAAATACAATGGGTAAATTGAAAAGGGAAATGGAACAAAGTAAAATAAATACTGGGGAGTTGTATGCAACTATATAGAAAGAGAAAGGAGACTTAGAAGTGATGAGGTATGAGTTTTATGTTTCTTTGCGAGTGGTGGGGAATATATATATATATAATGTGTGGTTTGTAAAATAAAGTGTCTGTGAAAATGGAAATGAAAAGTACACATGGTGCCTGAACTAAGAGAAGTTTAAAGGATAGTCGAAAGTGGAAGTGAAGTAGTGGTTAAACAGGTGAAAGAATTTCCTGGCTATGTATCATATTTTCATTTACTAAATTCAGATTTTGCATATTTGCCATCACCTGATTCGACCTCTTACTAAAATTGCCCTCCCATATCTGAATACAGTGTTATTTACTTATTTATTTCTTTGTTATTTATTATTTTTATTTTTATTTATTATTTTTATTTATTATTTTTATTTTTGTATATATTTTTGTATTTTGTTTGCTCCCTCAGTCTCAGTTCATTATTGTACTAGGTTTTTCTAATTCTTTCACCTGTTTAACCACTACTTCACTTCCACTTTCGACTATCCCTTAAACTTCTATTAGTTCAGGCACCGTGCATACTTTTCATTTCCACTTTCACAGACACTATTTATTTTACAAACCACACATTATTTATATCCTTTTGCTTCCTTAACTGCTGCACTGCATGCTTTGGAGCATTAGACATATGATAACTTTTGTATTTTTGCTCATCTGTTTAATTGGTCACTTCCCCGTCACACGGATACAGTTCCCATTTATGATTTTACCCTTCCCCCCCCCCACATGGGGCTACTTCAACTGATACATATATACACCACGCGTGAACACCCAGCTTTCTCCTTCAATCACCACTGACTTTCAACGTCTTCCGGTTTTCTTGTTTTTGCCCCATCTCTTAGATTTTTTTGCGTTTACATTTCATTCTTCTCTCTCCACAGGATTTTATTTATCATTATTTTTATTTTATAGTTTATTTATTTTTTTATTCTTCCTTCTGGTCTCTGTCGGGTTGGCTGTGATGTATACCGTTTACGTGTATATCATAACAGAAACAGAGACCTGGCCTATTGTTGTGGCTCCTGCCGACCCTTTTTAAGAACTAGTTATAGTCCTAGGACCCACAGCTTTAGGTTCTTACAATAATTATGCTCTCATTTATTGCATTTTATTTTTATTTCAGGTAAACTGATTTTTTACTTACAGGTTCTCCCTAATCTTCCATGGTTACTACACCTGATAGCTCAACTCCCCTACCATATACACAAATATACTGATTTTTACCTTTTTGTCTATTATTCATTATGGTTGCCAGTCCTTTCTGTATTTACCATAGTATCCGGATCCATAACCCTGTCTTATATACATTCTATAAATTTTGCATAAACTTTATAGCTCATTCATGTTTGTTAAGACTTTCGTAATTTCATTGCATCTTTATCATTTTATATATATATAAAAAAAAAAAATATATATATATATATGGGTCCATGAACTTTCTGTGATTTTTGACAGGGTCCGTATATCTCAGTAGTTTGGGAACCACTGGTCTAGAGTACTGGTGACATTTCTGTATACACAAATTAAGTTTGGTATTTTATTGGTTTTTAACCAACTGATGCAACTTTTTATTGCATATTACTGCACGTTATTGTTATTTAAAACTGTTTTTGATGTAGTCTGGGATTTTTGATGTGCTCTGCACCATATCACAGTTTCCCTTTAAGTGTTAGAGTAATTAAAGGTCGCACACAAACAATCACAGAGAGGGCGGAATTGTAATTTTGCCCCATGCTGCTGACAGGTGTTCGTGGTGTGACAACTTCTCCAACCCCACCCCGAACTTAAACTCCCCTTCTTCAATTAAATGAGTGCAATTTTTTCAAAATAAATTTTGTATAACAATTAAGGATGATTACGCAGAAACTGCCAAACACACTAAGCCTTGAAAAATTTCCCTTGAAGTACATATGAACTGATTGAAGATTTACATAGACGACTCATTTTACAGACTAGCTGAATGTTTTCGTACTTATTTTATTATGCACCCATGTTGGGGACTTATAAACTAACGATGTGTGTTTACTAACTATCTGATAAAAATCCTGCTTTAGGATGGAATATTTACTACATACATCATTAATTTGGCATCATTTTCAGTCATTTACAAAAAAAGTAGCACTTTAACTACTCCAATTTTTATTTAGTAAAGTAACAAAATATGAACCAGAAATTTGTTACTGTAATGAAGTAGTCAATTATTATTATATTTTTAAATATTAAATTACCTGGTAAAAGAAAATGGGTAAAATGACATAAAAAACTCTTTCTCAGTTGTTCAGAAACTCTGCATTAAGTCTAATGCAGCGTTATAGCATTAAGTCTAATGCAGAGTTTCTCAACTAGTGCAAGGGAAGGACTCATTACTTGGAATTCTGTTGTGCTGAGAAATAAATTTTTACGTAATTTATTTACAAGTATTGTCTGTATAAATATGAAGGAGATCTTTTTAATTCATTTTCTGGATTGCCTTCAATATTTATTTGTTTATTATTTATTTAATATATTTAATATTATTTAATATTTATTTGTAATATTTATATACAGTAAAATGAAAAAAAATATTATATATACCATATATATATAAACTGCCCTACCATTAATATCCGGACACCTACATTTCTACATATTAGCATTAGTATTAGCAGAGGTATATCATGCAAGAAGAAAGCTTATGCAGCATCAGCCAAAAAAAAAAAAAAAAAACCCCTTCCACTTCACCCCTCCGTTCGTTCGAAATACCTGTCCAGCTGAGCCTTAAATTTATTTAGGCTATCAACTTCCACAACAAGGGATGGAAGTCTGTTCCACCAACCAACTACCCGCTGGCTAAAGGCAAATTTCCACACATCTATCCTACATCTGTCTTTCCTCAATTTGAATTTATGCCCTCTCAGGTGATTATTCTGAGCAACAGACAGTATCCCATCAGCATTGAGCATGCTCAAACCATTCAAGGCTTTGGACACCCCTATCAGATCACCTCGCTGGTGCCTAGTCTCCAGACACTAATTTGCAAAACTTAAGCCTTTATTCGTAAGAGCAACCCTTCGTTCCGTTCACTAACCTTGTTGCCCTTCTCTGTACTCGTTCCAGCAGCTCTACATCCTTCTTGAAATGAGGCCTCCAGACCTGTATACAGTACTCAAGGTGCGGCCTGACCATTGTCTTATACAAGGGAATAATCACCTCCCTATCCCTGCTAGAAAAATTCCTGTATATCATTGATAAGACACCATGAGCTACTCTTGCAGCCCGTCTGCACTGCTCAGAGAACTTCTTATCTGCCTGCACAATTACCCCCAGGTCCTTTTCATTCTCTACCACTGTCAGTGTAGTACCACAGAGTTGATACGTTGCTCTGGGGTTGCTGTTTCCCATATGTAGTACTTTACATTTGTCAATGTCAAACTTCATTTGCCACCACTCAGCCCATCTGCTCAACCTTTCCAGATCCTGCTGCAGCAGAATAGCGTCAGTAACGTCCTCAACAACCCTGCCAACCTTTGTATCGTCCGCAAACTTGGACATTAAGCTTGATATACCATCATCAATATTATTTATAAATACAGAAAACAACAATGGACCCAACACTAAACCCTGAGGGACTCCACTAATAACATTAGTCCATGATGAGCAGTGTCCATTAATTACCACTCTGTCTTCTGCCACTCAACCATCCCTTTATCCATAGCAACAATTTGCCACCAATGCCACACTGCTCCAATTTGTGCAGCAGTCTTCCATGTGCAACAGTATCAAAAGCCTTTCTAAGATCCAAATATAAAATATCAAAGTTATTCCCTGCATCCAATTCTTTTGTGACTGCATCATAGTATACACAATCAAATTGGTCAGGAAGACCTTCCCTTAACAAAACCATGCTGTGTCTGAGCTATAACTGAATTCTTGTCAAGATGATCCAGCAGTGCTTCTTTAACCAGTGCTTCTATTAATTTTCCTGGAACAGAAGTTAAACTCACAGGTCTATAATTACTTGTGTCAGTCTTTGATCCTCCTTTGCGAATTGGGGTTACATTTGCACATCTCCAGTCTGTGGGTACCTCCATTGAGTCCAAGGAAGCTCTCATAATTATGGCTAATGGATTGCTTACTTCCTTTGCTGCCTCCTTTAATATAACTGGATAGATCCCATCCACCCCAGGTGCCTTTCTTGTATTTATCTTCAACAATTTCTCCTCCACTTTACTCTCAATTATTACAAGATCATCTAGCTCACTGCCAGTGTTTACTTCATCTATGGCATTCCCCTTCCTGAATAACTCCTCATGTGTGAACGTAGATGCAAAATATTGATTTAGTTTGTTAGTTACCTGATCAGGATCATGAACAGTTGAACCATCGATATCAAGTGGGCCAATCTGATTCATCCTCTTCCTTCTAGAGTTTACATAAGTAAAGAACTCCTTGCTGTTTTTCTTTGCATCCTCTGCCAAAGATTTCTCGTAATCTGCCTTCGCCTGCCTAACCTCATTTGTAACTTGGTTACAGATCAAGTTATATCTATCGTAGGCTTCTGTGTCACATGTTAATTTATATGTATCCCATGCATTTTTCTTCTGTGCCATATGTCTCATTAGTTCATCTGACATCCATTTAGGCCTGAACCTTGAACAATATTTCTTAGTTGGTATGTAAAGCCTAGTAGCTTCCAAGATAAGTTCTTTGAATGCTTTCCATTTTGAGTTTGCTGTTGGTAACATCATCAGTTGGTCCCACTGTATAGAATTTAAATACTGTCTCAGACCATCGTAGTCGCCTTTACAAAAGCAGTAACCCTTCCCTTTACCCCTAATGGTAGTTACCTCCTTGAGTAAATCCCACTTCAGCACACTGCGATCACTGCCACCTAGTGGTTCCTGTATCTGCAGATTCTTAATGCATGAAGAATCACTACTGATAATCATATCGAGAGTATTACTTCCTCTAGTTGCCTCCCGAACATGCTGATTTAGAAAACAATCATCCAATAAATCCACAAAAGCCTTGCTAGTGTGTGAGTGACCAACCCACAAATTCCAGTCAATATCTGGGAAATTAAAATCCCCCATTCTAAGACTCTCTGATTTACTGGCCCACTCTATTTCCCTGTACAGTTTCTTATTATACTCATCAGAGTCAATGGGCCTATAGCACACTCCCACTCTCAATTTTGATCTCCCAATGCTTATGTCACACCAAACTGACTCAACACTGCACTGTCCAGCGATGTCGACTGGCTTCACTTCCTTGGATTTTATGTGTTTCTTAACTAATAGCATAACCCCTCCTCCCTTTCTATCCTGTCTATCCTTTCTGTAGACGTTTCCCCAAATTCCAGTTCTGCATTACTTATATCTGTGTGACATCACGTCTCTGATATCCCAACAATATCCGCCTTTGATGCTTTGAGCAATACCTCAAATTCATCAAATTTATTTACCAAACTCCTAGCATTGGTGTACACGCAAGTATACATGCACCTGTTCTTTTTCTTAGCTACCCTAACACAACCCATGTGTTTACTTGTACCCCAATGACTCCCAGCAGTCTCTGAAATATCCTGCATCTTATTTTCCAGGCTGCTGCTCATTCCAATAGAAGCAGTGCAAGAATCACTTTCACCTCTGCCAGCGGCTACTGTAAATTTCCTGTGAATATAACCTTTATTCACAGGAAAATAACATGTGATGAAACCTCTAGCCTTTATAATAGACAGTAGTCTCTATGAAACATTTCCCACTAGTTTTATGTGAATGCCGTCCGATATTTTCCACCATTTGGCCTTCAAGCAGCTACTAGTTAATTCTGTTTTTAGGACAGTCACTCCTCACACGCACCAAATGATCTAATTCATGCCAGAGGTTCTCTTTGAAACCAGATCAGATCTCTGATCTGGCCTGTCCAATTATTCCATATTAATGTCCTCAAACCAGTCCATCACAATGCGATCCAATACATACATGCTGATACAGGTATGGGACTTCCCCGCCATGCTGCCAAACGTCTAGAGAGACTTCTCTAGACGTGCTGGCATATGTGGCTGTGTCCAAAACAACCAATGGCCCCAGGACAAATCACAATAAATAGCCCAGACTATCATGATCCTCTACCAAACTTCATTGTCAGAACGATATAGTCTGCCATGTTGTGTTCTCCAAGCATCTGCTGCATCCAGTCACGCCCAAAAGACTGGTAGACCATGTAAGTAAATTAATTGGTTACTCCAAAGATCTATGGTAGAAAAAAGGCGGGCCTTACACCAAGCTAGATGGCTTATGGCATTCATCGGAATGATTAGTGGATTGCGAATGGTAACCTATATACCAAACGTGGTAACTCATATCATGCAGAGTCTTGTGCACTGTACTAGTGCATGAGATGCTGCATGTGTCCCAAACGATTGGGACCAGCATGTGTCTCAATCGTTTAACTGAGGACCTCCATTTGTTGCAAGAATGATTCTTTGCAGAGCTTGCTCTCCTGTCAAGTTCTGTCAGTTTTGGAGGTTTTTTGGGTTGTTTCATCAAATTTCCGCATCAATCTGCTTCCATTCAATCCTATAAGCAATCGTCTTCAGATCTTCAGTGCCATTGAAATATCTCTTACAGACTGACTGCTTATGTGGAACCTATTATCATAATAGGTTCCACATATAAGCAGACAGAGTTAACAGATTTCCCTGCTGGAAGTCTGTTAACTCCGTTAATTGAGGCATCTTGTATTCACAACCATATTAGTAGGTCTTCTCAAAGACCTATTATAGCATAGTCATAGTTGTGTCTGACATGTAGTGTTTGAGTAGAACATGACCAACTATCAACTGTTGGGTGTCTGGATATTAATGGTAAGGCAGTTGTATATATTTACAGGCAACTCTCTGTTTACAAACATTCGATTTACAAACATTCGCTATAACGAACGTCACAATTCATTCAAAATTTCTTAAAGTCACCAATAGATATAGTTAGCATTAGCAGAGGCATTTGATGCAAGAAAGCAAGCTTATGCAGCATCAGCCAAAAAAAAATAATAAATAAAATAAAATAAATAAATAAAAAATAACCACTTCCACTTCACCCCGCTGTTCGTTCGAAATACCTGTCCAGCTGAGCCTTAAACTTATTTAGGCTATCAACTTCCACGACAAGGGATGGAAGTCTATTCCACCAACCACCCATCCGCTGGGTAAAGGCAAATTTCCTCACGTCTATCCTACATCTGTCTTTTCTCAATTTGAATTTATGCCCTCTCAGGTGATTATTCTGAGGAAGAATCCCATCAGCATTGAGCATGCTCAAACCATTCAAGGCTTTATACACCTCTATCAGATCACCTCGCCGGTGCCTAGTCTCCAAACATGGTAATTTGCAAAACTTAAGCCTTTCTTCGTAAGAGCACCCCTTTGTTCCATTCACTAATCTTGTTGCCCTTCTCGGTACTCGTTCCAGCATCTCTACATCCTTCTTGAAATGAGGCCTCCAGACCTGTATACAGTACTCTAGGTGTGGTCTGACCATTGCCTTATACAAGAGAATAATCACCTCCTTATCCCTGCTAGAAAAATTCCTATATATCATCAACAATACACCATGAGCTACTCTTGCAGCCCATCTGCACTGCTCAGAAAAATTCATATCTGCCTGCACAACCACCCCCAGGTCCCTTTCATTCTCTACCACTGTCAGTGTAGTACCACAGAGTTGATACATTGCTCTGGGGTTGCTGTTTCCCATATGTAGTACTTTACATTTGTCAATGTTAAACTTCATTTGCCACCTCGAAGCCCATCTGCTCAACCTTTCCAGATCCTGTTGCAGTTGCATAGTGTCAGTAGTGACCTTGACAACCCTGCCAACCTTCGTATCGTCTGCAAACTTGGACATTAAGCTTGATATATCATCAATATCATTTATAAATACAGAAAACAATAATGGACCCAATACTGAACCCTGAGGGACTCCACTAATAACATTAGTCCACGATGAGCAGTGTCCATTGATTACCACTCTCTGTCTTCTCCCCCTCAACCACCCCTTTATCCATAGCAGCAATTTGCCTCCAATGCCACACTGCTCCAATTTGTGCAGCAGTCTTCCATGTGCAACAGTATCAAAAGCCTTTCTAAGATCCAAATATATAATATCAAAGTTATTCCCTGCATCCAGTTCTTTTGTGACTGCATCATAGTATCCAATCAAATTGGTCAGGCAAGACTTCCCCTTAATAAAACCATGCTGTGTCTGAGCTATGACTGAAGTCTTGTCTAGATGATCCTGCAGTGCTTCTTTAACCAGTGCCTCCATTAATTTTCCAGGAACAGAAGTTAAACTAACAGGTCTGTAATTATTTGTGTCGCCCTTTAATCCTCCTTTGTGAATTGGGGTTACATTTGCACATCTCCAGTCCATAGGTACTTCCCCTGAGTCCAAGGAAGCTCTCATAATTATGGCTAAGGATTTGCTTACTTCCTTTAATATAACTGGATAGATCCCATCCGCCCCAGGTGCCTTTCTTGTATTTATCTTCAACAATTTCTCCTCCACTTTACTCTCAGTTATTACAAGATTCACTAGCTTACTGCCAGAGTTGAATACACCTCTGGCATTCCCCTCGCTGAATAACTCCTCATGTGTGAATGTCGATGTAAAATATTCATTCAGGTTGTTAGCTACCTGAGCAGGATCATCAACAGTTGACCCATCGATATCAAGTGGACCAATCTGATTCATTCCCTTCCTTCTAGAATTTACATAAGTAAAGAACTCTTTGCTGTTTTTCTTTGCATCCCTTGCCAAGGATTTCTCGTAGCCTGCCTAACCTCCTTTGTAACTTGGTTACAGATCAACTTGTATCTATCATAGGCTTCTGTGTCACGTGTTAATTTGTATGTATCCATTCAAAATTTCTTAAAGTTGCCAATAGATAGAGTTAGCATTAGCATTAGCAGAGGCATTTGATGCAAGAAAGCAAGCTCATGCAGCATCAGCCAAAAAAATAAAATAAAATAAATAAATAAATAAATAAATAAATAAATTTTAAAAAAATTAATTAATTAATGGTAAGGCAGTTGTATATATTTACAGGCAACTCTCGGTTTACAAACATTCGATTTACGAACATTCGCTATAACGAACGTCACAATTCATTCAAAATTTATTAAAGTCGCCAATAGATAGAGTTCCTTATAAAACGAAATGCCAAATGTATAGTGAACATAATTATAAGATTTAAATAAATAAACTTTTAAAAAATGTATTTATTACAATAATTATCAGAAAATTATTATATGATAATTATACTGAACTGTTCTTGGTTAATAAAACTAATATAGCCAGTAAAACAATGTTGGTTTACATGCCATGCCACGTAGAATGATGAAGTCTGAAGAAGATATTGATAAGTAAAAGTTGAATACATATGTATATATACAGTACTTATATTATGTTAGTACTCATTTTCTTTTTTTCTATTTTGTAACTCTGTTTTGAATTAAAATTAAAAAGTATGATGTCTTGTTTTTTTATTCTTTTCTAATTTTATTTTACATTACGTATCGTGTACGATAAACCATAATGCATACATACATTATAATAAAATGTATTGTATAGACCATTCAATGTTTATTGCATGGTTTTAATGCTTTAAAATGGCTGCTAACATATACGATAAGTATCATAAAAGCTCAGGAATGCAAGATACACATAACAAACAAATCATATAACGAACGTCTTGGAACTCTTCGTAAACCGAGAGTTGCCTGTATTTTTTCCTAGTAATCCGTCTAAATTAAAGAATACTTTGTGGTACTAAAAATTGAGAAGCACTGGTCTAATGCATAATTCTTTCGTGCTTTATGGTTGCAGTCGGAATCATCTTGACTGATTTAACAGGCATTACTGGATGCATTGTATACAGATTCGATAATCCTAATCGCAACTCCATTTCTTTGTTGAAAAAAATCAGCAATATGACCACAAAAAACGTGGATTAAAAAGAGTACAAACTTACCTAAACACAGAACGTTCATCCCATTGATGACTAAAGAAACTACTTACACACATATTATTCCAGAACAAGTGACAGGAACCGACATGGCTCCAAGTCATTTGAAGTAAAGAGTTCACTCAAAAATTAGCAAAAGGGTGGGAGCACTTAAAAAAAAAAAAAAAAAAAAAAAAACTTATTACTAATGAGTGGTCCATGTTTCGGCGATTTTATAAATAAAGCTGATTAGAATTAATCAGCTCTATTATGGTTTTCTTTATAAAATCCCTTCTGTCATGTCGAAACTAAGTTGCAGACACAAGAACGTTTTGTCTTTTGCATTGTTCCAGAACTTCCAACGAACTTGAGGTTCTGGTACTTGCGCCATTGCAATTTTATAAATTCGGCCTTAACTGCAGCCACGTTAACATGGTAGCTTGAATGCTACTGATCTAGGCACAGTTTTCAGAGGCTGCAAAGCAGTAGCAATAATAATGTGCCCTTTTGACATAGTGAGGGGTAGCATTTGGCTTTGCCTGTTTGCATCTAGTCGCTGTGATGGCATGATACGATCCTGCCTGCAGTAGCGAAATTACCATTAGGAAAAGTCTTCCAATGTTGAGCAGCAGAAGTAGATTTGAAGCCCAATGGTTTGGTAGACTTGAAGCCCAATGGTTTGGTTACTAAAGACCATAGGGTGTCTTGTTCTGATATCTCTGGGGGGGGGGGAGAATTTGTAGGTTTGCCTCTTAAATTTCCATTTGCTTTCTTTATTTAAGAAAGCTGTTATAATCAAACTACCACCATGTACAATGTTTTAAAAATGTCATGTGCACTCAACTTCCTCATCAAGGATTAATGCTTGATTAAATTTTTGATTAATGTCCATTCCTTTTAATGTTCTTCCTTATAAAGGCATTTATGCATAAGCATTTTACTGAACAGAAAGAAAATCAAATATACAATGCTCCATTTTATATAAGGCTTCTGCTTGCCTTAATTATTTTAGGCACAAAAAACAGTACAACATTAAGTCAAATAAGCAGTCAATGAGCAGGCATACTTACCATTCATACAATGTCCTTGCACTTTGACAACGTTAAATTGTTATTTATTATGAAATTGTTAATTTCCATGCTAAATTAATAAAATTATGTATTATTAATATTAACTTTATATATTTAGAAAGGATACAAAATAGCGTCTCCCCAAAAACTTTGGGGAAAGAAGAGACATCAGAACATTACATAAAAAATCAGAACAATCACAGATTTAATTTATCTTCTGTATTTATTTATTCATCCTAATAAATAAATGAATCTTTATTATGCACTAAAGGGGAGTACAGAACTTAGTACATAATACCATTCACAGGAAGGAGCCAGGGGTTTACAGCACGATACGCATTAAAACAGAGAACAAGGTATCTTAAATATAATGTTAACAAAAACTGATATAACAAACAGATAACATATAATATATATAGACTGCTGTATAGTATTCTCGAAAGGTGATTGTATCTTACCTACGTTCAACACATTTTAGTTGAAATACAAGTACATATACTGGTCAAAAAAATACAAACCTCTATTCAATATCGAATCAGGCTGCCTTTGTTTCGAATAACAGCACATGTGCATCATAGCATGGATTCCATACATAGGTAAACTCACTGTTTTAGTGAGTTTTGGTCTAATTTAACCATTCTTCCAGCAAAATATTGCATGGCTCCAACGAAGTTGAAGGAAGGGGACTTAGTTGCCAACTAGGATTACGAGAAATCTTTGGCAAAAGATGCTAAGAAAAACAGCAAGGATTTCTTTACTTATATAAACTCTAAAGGAAGGGGATGAATCTGATTGGTCCACTTGACATCGATGATTCGACTGTTGATGATCCTGCTCAGATAGCAAACAAACTGAATGAGTATTTTCCATCTACATTCACACATGAGGAATTATTAAGGTTTGAAAATGGCAGAAGGTTATCAAATTGTAGCAGGATACTTAATGATTTTGGAATAACTGAAAGCAAAGTGGAGGAGAAATTGTTGAAGTTAAACATAAGAAATGCACCTGGGGTGGATGGGATCTATCCAGTTATATTAAAGGAGGCGGCAAAGCAACTAAGCAAACCCTTAGCCATAATTATGAGAGCGTCCTTGGACTCAGGGGAGGTTCCCACGGACTGGAGATGTGCAAATGTATCGTGGCAACCCAATTCACAAAGGGGGATCGAAGGGTGACACGAGTAATTACAGACCAGTTAGTTTAACTTCTGTTCCGGTAAAATAATGGAGTCACTGGTTAAAGATGCATTGCAGGATCATCTAGACAAGACTGCAGCAATAATTCAGACACAGCATGGGTTTGTTAAGGGAAAGTCTTGTCTGACAAATTTGATAGGATATTATTATGATATGGTTACAAAGGAAATGGATGCAAAAATAATTTTGATATCATATATTTGGATTTCAGGAAAGCTTTTGACACTGTAGCGCATGGAAGACTATTGTACAAATTGGAGCAGAATGGTATTAAGGGTAAGTTGCTACAATGGATAAAAGGATGGTTAAGTGGGAGAAGACAGAGGGTGGTAATCAATGGGTGCTGCTCTTCGTGGACTAATGTTATTAGTGGAGTCCCACAGGGTTCGGTGTTAGGTCCACTGTTGTTTTGTATATTTATCAATGATATTGATGAAGGTATATCAGGCTTAATGTCGAAGTTTGCAGATGATACAAAGGTTGGCAGGGTTTTTAATGACAGTAATGGCAGTGTGCTACTGCAACAGGATCTAGATAATTTGGGCAGATAAGCTAAGAAGTGTCAACTGAAGTTTACCTTGACAAATGCAAAATACTGCATATGGGTAGAAGTAACCCCAGAGAAACGTACTAACTGTGTGGTACTACACTTAAGGTGGTAGAAAATGAAAAAGACCTGGGAGTAATTGTGCAGTCAGATATGAAGTTTTCTGAGCAATGCAGACAGGCTGCCAGGGCAGGTCATGGGGTTTTGTCAATGATATATAGGAATTTTGCTAGCAGGGAAAAGGAGGTGATTATCCCTTTGTATAAGGCAATGGTCAGGCCAAGGCTTGAGTACTGCATACAGATCTGGAGGCCTCATTTTAGGAAGGATATAGATTTACTTGAGCATGTACAGAGAAGGGCAACAAGATTGGTGAGGGGAATGAAGGGATCCTCTTACCAAGAGATGCTTAAGTTCTGCAAATTGCAGTGGCTGGAGACTAGGCACCTGCGCGGTGATCTGATTGAGGTATATAAGGCCTTGAATGGGTTGAGCACGCTGAATTCTGATGGAATCCTTCCACTTGTTCAGATTACGAACCTAAGGGGGCATAAATTCAAATTAAGAAAAGACAGATGTAAAGGGTTTTCCAATAGTAACGCTCGATGTTTGGCAACAGCACATGACGAAGTTGACAGTCACACAGGTGGTATCTTTGGTAGCCGTATTCAGTTAGTCTCTGCATTTTATTATGGAGCGTTACACGACTGAGCAATGAGTCGAAATTGTAAAAAATTATTATCAAAACCAATGTTCTATTCGTCAAACGTTTCGTGCACTCCGTGCAGTTTATGGTGTCGACGAACGTCCTTCAGAATCCACAATTTGCCGTTTAATAAACAAATTCGAAGCAACTGGGTCTGTGGCAAATCTGAAAGCGCCTGTACGTCAGCGAAATGCAAGATCCGTTGAAAATATTGCTGCAGTCCGGGAAAGTGTGCGTGAGAATCTGCAACAGTCCATTCCGCGTCGGGCTCAAGAACTTGGCCTGTCTTCGACGACAACTTGGCGAATCCTGCATAAGGACTTAGGGCTTCACCCTTATAAAGTGCAATTAACCCAACAACTAAAGCCCAACGATCATGCGCAGTGGCGTGCATTCGCTGATTGGGCGCTAGAACAGTTGGAGGTCGATCCTGATTTTGGGCGAAAAATAATGTTTAGTGACGAGGCTCATTTCTGGTTAAGTGGATTTGTTAACAAGCAAAATTGCCAAATTTGGAGCGACGAAAACCCACGGGAGATTCATGAGGTCCCACTACATTCCGAAAAAGTTACGGTATGGTGTACACTTTGGTCCGGCGGAATAATCAGTCCGTATTTTTTCGAAAACAAAGAAGAAGTGGCACTTACGGTCAACGGTGAGCGATACAGGGCTATGATAAGAGATTTTTTTGGCCTGCAGTGGATGGAATCGATCTAACAAACATTTGGTTTCAGCAAGACGGTGCTACGTGCCATACGGCACGTGATACAGTAACACTATTGCATGAGAAATTTGAAGGTTCCGTTATATCGCGAAATGGTGACGTTAATTGGCCGCCCAGATCCTGCGACCTAACGCCACTGGATTTTTTTCTCTGGGGCTTTCTAAAATCCAAAGTCTATGCTAACAAACCACGGACGGTTGCCGCCTTAAAGGCCAACATTAGGCGCGTTATTGCTGAAATTGAGCCACTTTTATGCGATAACGTCATCACCAATTGGGTATCCAGGATTAACCAAACCAGACAAAGCCGTGGCGGACATTTATCTGATATAATTTTTAAAACATAATGTTAACACATATACTTCATAATAAAAATAAAAATAGATCACTATCACTCTCACAATTTGTTTTATTGCGTTACAAAAATCGAGCGTTACTATTGGAAAGCCCTATAGAATAGATGTGCGGAAATTTGCCTTTAGCCAGCGGGTGGTTAATTGCTGGAACAAACTTCCATCTGTCGTTGTGGAAGTTGATAGGTTGAATAAATTTAAGGAGGAACTGGACAGGCATTTGGAGGCAATGGTGTGATTTTTTTTTTTTTTTTGGCTGATGCTGCATAAGCTTATACACTTGCTTTCTTGCATCACATACCACTACTACTAATAGCTTTCTCCACCATAACCCACACATTTTCAATATGATTAAGATCAGGTGAATGGGGGGGGGGCAAGTAAGATGGTGGAAACAGTGGTCTCATCAGGAGCCAGGAACTGGATTTCGTCAGACCAGACAATGTACTTTCCAACCTTCACTGCTCAACGTTAAGGTAACTGAGCTCACTATAACCATACTTTCTTGTTTATTGGTGAGAGGAGTAAAACCCAGTTCAGCCATTTTTACTGCTGTTATTCTGGGTTTATTTGACTGACTATAGCTTTCTGTTACCCAACACAAATCTTGTCAGCTTCCATTGGCCTTTTGCATCAGCGAGATGCTTTCTACCACAGAAAAGACATTGGCTAGATGTTATTCAGTTATTGGACCAATCGATACACCCAAGATATAGCAGTACATGAAAACCCCGCAGGGTTGCAGTTTTTGTGATATCAGCACCTTCTACCATGCCACGAAGGTACACACAATGTCTAATACTGTACTGAGTGATGACTAGACTTCTGATAAATGCATATAATGCAAATATTACAAGCAATACACAGTAAACTCCCGCTATTCGTGGTATCCGTATTCGCGGTTTCGCGATTTAATATAAAATGAAACCTAAAAAAATGTGAATTTTAAAGCGCCGTGAATATTTTCCGCCATAAAAAAAACATGAGCGTGGCTAAAATTATCTTTCCCGGTCAAAACAGTGCTCAGTGGGTGGGGGGAGAGGGGTGACAAAATCGCAAGCGTGGATGTTTCTTGCTAATCCTTGTTCAGTGTGTTATGTGCTTGTCATGGAAGGTTTCGTCGTTTGCTTTTAATTTCTATGCTTATAAATTGAATAAATTTATCAATTTATAAATTGATATGCTTACAAAAATGATAAATCTACCATTTAGCAGTGTAAAATAGAGTGTGTTAACGGAAGAAAGTGACTTTATTGTGGACAAGTTCTTTCTAACCCTACAAAAATATGGCTACGAATAACAAGGGAAATGTGAAAAGATCAAAGAAGGTGGTGAGGACATTAGTGAATAAAATTGAGTTATTAGATAAAATTTCTAATGGTGAAAGTGTCTCCTCAGTGGCAAAATATTATAAAATCAATGAGTCAACGGTACCATCAATCAAAAAATCGAAAGCAAAAATCCGCCGTAGGGTCCGTGAAAACGCACTAATTGCTTCAAAAATTTGCTCTGTAACTCGTGATGTTAAATTAGAAAAAATGGAAAAGGCTTTAAATCTGTGGATAGAAGACCGAACTCAAAATAAAATTCCATTAAGTTCACTCATCATTCATGAAAAGGCAAAACTAATTTATCAACACTTTAGCGAAACTGGTGATAGCACTGGCGGGATAAGTTTTTTTGCTAGCAAAGGCGCTGGTTTGAAAGATTTGTTTGAAATTTCTAATAAATATTACATTTAATATTAAATTATTTCTTATTTTCATTTCGATGCCATATGCTTGCATTTCACTATGTACTGTCTATGTACATAGTCATATTATGAAGGTACATATAATACATACATAGACAAAATTTTAGACTAGTTTTTCTTATATATTTCATACTTTGGAACGGAACCCCTTTATTTCTATGGGAGCCATAACTCAGTATTCGCGTTTTTGGTATTCACGACTTTTCTCAGGAACATAACATCCGTGAATAGCGGGGGTTTACTGTACTTGATCATTTTTTAAAATGTTGATCTCGGAATACTTAACAAGTCACTGTACTGAAATTAAATTAGCGTGTGAGAAAATTTTCACAGAGCGTGGGAAAATTTCAATGCTGTTTTGCTATTTATTTTCAAGCTGTCGATTCCATCAAATGAAACGCTTCCGTTAAATATGCCAAAAATGCAATCTGTAAAACAGCATTATAGTCAGATACAGGTTATAATATAAGAACAGCATTACAGCAAATCAGCGTAGAGCAAACTGCATTACAACGAGGGCCTGCTGTATTTAAATTTTTCGCCCTGTCCCTTCTTATGCTGAATTGCACTCATCTCTATGTATTTAGCTATCCGTGGCAGCCTATTCATTACCATGATACACTACTGTCTCATTTGGAGATGTCTTGGTTTCATTCCTGTTGACCACAAGAGGAATTTCTGAAGTCCTCTTCATTCAAGGCTGTGTTTAGCTTTTCCTGTATTTTGCAGCCCGCACATGAAAATCTGTCTGTGAATGCACATTTCTGCAGACATAATACTTACCGTTATGAGCATACACTTGGGGGCCATTAATACCAATATATATAGTATATATACTACATATATGCCAACCTATTTTATATCGCATGGTAAGAACACACTTTGTTGCTACTGAAAGAGTGCCCCATTTCCTAATAAGTATGAGTGTACCTAATAAGGTGGACACTGTCTTTTTGCTTACTACGAACCTTATATGGTCACGGTCTAGGGCTTGGGTAGCTGATAGCATCTGGGTCAGAAGGAATCTCCAAGTGACATAATATTTGAGATCAGCATCAGGATAGACTTCAATCTGAGTCAAATGGGAAAATTATCCCAAAAATTCGGCTGGGAAATTAGCCCTATCATCGTCTTCACTAAGAACAGGATCTGTCTCTCAAATATTAAATCAGGTATCCTACAAATGTGAAAGGATTTGACCATACTAATATTCTTGAAGTGGATGGAATTTGACCATCATCCACTTATGAAGCCAGTATTCTGCAGTGAAATAAAATAAGTAAAATAAAATAAAAATGGAATTTAAGCTGAGTATATTTGCCTTAATTTCCAATTTTCTAAATCAGTTCCACACAAGAGCTTCGACTGCTACTAGTGGCATGCGTACTGCAGGTTGGCCACCCCGTTTATATTATAAAATAGAATTTTTTTCCTTTTTTAATTTGAATACAATTTGCTTAAATTTTTTGATCAGTATTATAATTGTTTTTATTGTTTTAGTGTTGGCAACGTCTGACACTGAAACTAAGTGCAATTATGTGCAGAATCATACAGCAACAAAGTTCTCCTTAGTGATTTTCAAATATTGTTACTTCTTTTGTAATAATAATAATGACTGCTTACTAATTTTGGTCAGCTTCATCCCCATTGCAAATGAAAGGTGTTTAATTTTTGCTTCAGCTTATTATTGATATGCAGGAGGTAAACGGTTCATGATTGCTGCCGTAATATATGTACAAAATATTTTGTCGTAGTACTATGAAAAAACTTAATACATGGAAAAATTAATATGCTTGAGTAACTGAATTTCTCATGTGCTAAAGACCAGTGATAAAATAAGATAAATGCCAATATCATCCAAATTGCATACTCAAGTAAATGTAAAGCATCTATTGATTAAGACCTACCTTCAAATGAAATGGATAAGTGCTTCGATATTTTCGCTTCTTCAGTGAAGTCAACAACCATACTGTGGTGTGCAGAACCTACAACAAGAAACACGCGTACTATAAATATATTTTCGGAGCTTTAAAAACTTGAACAGCTATAGAATTGCTTTAAACACCAAAATCCTTAAAATCATGCATAGAATAGAATTATTAAAATACGATGCAAACTAGACTATTTACACTGCATTGTTTTCATGAGTGTGTTGTATAAAATGTTAAGGTATATTGTTAATTTGGGAGGAAACTTAATTGTTCTGGTCTCACCATATTATAAAATTTTTTAAAAAAATTACTAGTTTGTTTACAGATATATAATTAATAGATTTAAGTAAAACTAAATGTAACATGGCATCATATGTTTAAGAGTATAAATTATCTATATAATATTACCCTGCTGTTGCAGACATGACAATCCAGTTGTGAAGATAATCCCTCAATATAATAATGTACACCTTTTGGCATCTCTCATATTGTGGGATTATCTTCACAACTGGATTGTCATATCTGCAATACCAGGGTACCTGCCCACCCACCAATGAAAGGCCAACAAGTCTTGAAACGGTCACCAGGGGGAGCCTGGCATTAGCATTAGCAGAGGCATTTGATGCAAGAAAGCAAGCTTATGCAGCATCAGCCAAAAAAAAAAAACCCACTTCCACTTCACCCCTCTGTTCGTTCAAAATACTTGTCCAGCTGAGCCTTAAACTTATTTAGGCTATCAACCTCCACCACAAGGGATGGAAGTCTGTTCCACCAACCAACCACCCGCTGGCTAAAGGCAAATTTCCGCACGTCTATCCTACATCTGTCTCTCCTCAATTTGAATTTATGCCCTCTCAGGTGATTTTTCTGAGCTAGAGGAAGAATCTCATCAGCATTGAGCATGCTTAAACCATTCAAGGCTTTATACACCTCTATCAGATCACCTCGCTGGTGCCTAGTCTCCAGACACTGTAATTTGCAAAACTTAAGCCTTTCTTCGTAAGAGCACCCCTTTGTTCCATTCACTAATCTTGTTGCCCTTCTCTGTACTCGTTCCAGCAGCTCTACATCCTTCTTGAAATGAGGCCTCCAGACCTGTACACAGTACTCTAGGTGTGGCCTGACCATTGCCTTATACAATAGAATAATCACCTCCTTATCCCTGCTGGAAAAATTCCTGTATATCATTGACAATACTCCATGAGCTACTCTTGCAGCCCGTCTGCACTGCTCAGAGAACTTCATATCTGCCTGCACAACCACCCCCAAGAGTCCCTTTCATTCTCTACCACTGTCAGTGTAGTACCACAGAGTTGATACGTTGCTCTGGGGTTGCTGTTTCCCATGTGTAGTACTTTACATTTGTCAATGTTAAACTTCATTTGCCACCTCTCAGCCCATCTGCTCAACCTTTCCAGATCCTGTTGCAGCAGCAGTGTCAGTAGTGTCCTTGACAACCCTGCCAACCTTTGTATCATCTGCAAACTTGGACATTAAGCTTGATATACCATCATCAATATCATTTATAAATACAGAAAACAATAATGGACCCAACACTGAGCCCTGAGGGACTCCACTAATTCCATTAGTCCAGTGTCCATTGATTACCACTCTGTCTTCTCCCCCTCAACCACCCCTTTATCCATAGCAGCAATTTGCCTCCAATGTCACACTGCTCCAATTTGTGTAGCAGTCTTCCATGTGCAACAGTATCAAAAGCCTTTCTAAGATCCAAGTATATAATATCAAAGTTATTCCCTGCATCCAGTTCTTTTGTGACTGCATCATAGTATCCAATCAGGTTGGTCAGGCAAGACTTCCCCTTAACAAAACCATGCTGTGTCAGAGCTATAACTGAAGTCTTGTCTAAATGATCCTGCAGTGCTTCTTTAACCAGTGCCTCCATTAATTTTCCTGGAACAGAGGTTAAGCTCACAGGTCTATAATTACTTGTGTCAGCCTTTGATCCTCCTTTGTGAATTGGGGTCACATTTGCACATTTCCAGTCTATGGGTACCTCCGCTGAGTCCAAGGAAGCTCTCATAATTATGGCTAATGGATTGCTTACTTCCTTTGCTGCCTCCTTTAATATAACTGGATAGATCCCATCCACCCCGGGTGCCTTTCTTGTGTTTATCTTCAACAATTTCTCCTCCACTTTACTCTCAGTTATTTCAAGATTCTGTAGCTTACTGCTGGAGTTGAATACACCTCTGGCATTCCCCTGCTGAATAACTCCTCATGTGTGAATGTCGATGCAAAATATTCATTTAGTTTGTTAGCTACCTGAGCAGGATCATCAACAGTTGACCCATCAATATCAAGTGGACCAATCTGATTCATCCCCTTCCTTCTAGAGTTTACATAAGTAAAGAACTCTTTGCTGTTTTTCTTTGCATCCCTTGCCAAGGATTTCTCGTAATCTGCCTTCGCCTGCCTAACCTCCTTTGTAACTTGGTTGCATATCAACTTGTATCTATCATAGGCTTCTGTGCCATGTGTTAATTTGTAAGTATCCCATGCATTTTTCTTCTCTGCCATATGCCTCATTAGTTCATCTGACATCCATTTTGGCCTAAATCTTGAACAATATTTCTTAGTTGGTATGTAAAGCCTAGTAGCTTCCAAGATAAGTTCTTTGAATGCTTCCCATTTTGAATTTGCTGTTGGTAACATCATCAGTTGGTCCCACTGTATAGAATTTAAATACTGTCTCAGTCCATCGTAGTCGCCTTTACGGAAGCAATAACCCTTCTCTTTACCCCTAATGGTAGTTACCTCTTTGAGTAAATCCCACTTCAGCACACTGTGATCACTGCCACCTAGTGGTTCATATATCTGCATATTCTTAATGCATGAAGAATCACTGCTGATAATCAAATCAAGAGTATTCCTCCCTCTAGTTGCCTCCCGAACATGCTGATGTAGAAAACAATCATCCAATAAATCCACAAAAGCCTTGCTAGTGTGTGAGTGACCAGCCCACAAATTCAAGTCAATATCTGGGAAATTAAAATCTCCCATTATAAGACTCTCTGATTTACTGGCCCACTCTATTTCCCTGTACAGTTTCTTATTATACTCATCAGAGTCATTGGGCCTATAGCACACTCCTACTCTCAATTTTGACCTCCCAATGCTTATGTCACACCAAACTGACTCGACACTGCACAGTCCAGCGATGTCCACTGGCTTCACTTCCTTGGATTTTATGTATTTCTTAACTAATAGCATAACCCCTCCTTCCTTCCTATCCAGTCTATCTTTTCTGTAGACGTTGTACTCCCCAAATTCCAGTTCTGCATTCCTTATATCTGTGTGACACCAAGTCTCTGATATCCCAACAATATCTGCCTTTGATGTTTTGAGCAATACCTCAAATTCATCAAATTTATTTACTAAACTCCTAGCATTGGTGTACACGCAAGTATACATGCACCTATTTCTATTCTTAGCTGCCCTAACACAATCCATGTGTTTACTTGTACCGCAATGACTCCCAGCAGTCTCTGAAATATCCTGAATCTTGTTTTTCAGGCTTCTGCTCATTCCAATAGAAGCAGTGCAAGAATCTCTTTCACCTCTGCCAGTGGCTACTATTAATCTATTTGTCTTTGTATCCCCCCAAGCTAGCAGTTTTCCGACACACCTAACACTGCCTCGATAGCATCAGCAAATATTCTTGCACCCTTTCTATTTAAGTGTATCCCATCCCTGTAGAAGCAATCCCTCCTGTTAATAAGTACAGTCCAGGCTGAAAAAAATTCTACCCCTTGAGCCTTGCACAATCTTTCCAGGGCCGAATTGATCGACAAGGCTCTCATCATATACTCCCTCCTATCGTATCTGGGCAGAATTGCAGACACTTTCAAATTCAACCCTATTTCACGGCTTTTTTTCAACAGTGACCTGTACTTGTTAAGCAATTCTGCCGGTCTCCTACTCTTGATATCGTTAGTGCCCACGTGTACAACTATATCACCTTTTGTGCCCTTAAAAGATGATATCTGCTCTCCAACGTCATCAACCTTTGCCCCTGGCAGACATACCCTGGTCCTGTTCCACCTATCCTTTTTACAAAGCATGTTCCCCGTTTCCCTGACAATAGAGTCACCAACAACTACTAGTTCCTTTGGGACCAGTGCATTCTGCCTTGGGGGTTGCTGCTGTGTTTCCCGATGACCAAGTGCAAGCTCTGGCGTTGATGTGGGCAGCTGAGAGCTTGATGGGCCCCTCAATTTAGTTCCTTCGAGGGCATCCACCCTGTCCTTCAAGCTCTCATATAGGCCCATAAGAACGCTGAGTATCCCACTTCAGCACACTGTGATCACTGCCACCTAGTGTTTCATTTATCTGCAGATTCTTAATGCATGAAGAATCACTGCTGATAATCAAATCAAGAGTATTATTCCCTCTAGTTGCCTCCCGAACATGCTGATGTAGAAAACAATCATCCAATAAATCCACAAAAGCCCTGCTAGTGTGTGAGTAACCAGCCCCCAAATTCCAGTCAATATCTGGGAAATTAAAATCTCCCATTATAAGACTCTCTGATTTACTGGCCCACTCTATTTCCCTGTACAGTTCCTTATTATACTCATCAGAGTCATTAGGCCTATAGCACACTCCTACTCTCAATTTTGATCTCCCAATGCTTATGTCACACCAAACTGACTCAACACTGCACTGTCCGGCGATGTCGACTGGCTTCACTTCCTTGGTTTTTATGCGTTTCTTAACTAATAGCATAACCCCTCCCCCTTCCTATCATGTGTATCCTTTCTGTAGACGTTGTACTCCCCAAATTGCAGTTCTGCATCCCTTATATCTGTGTGACACCACGTCTCTGATATCCCAACAATATCTGCCTTTGATGTTTTGAGCAATACCTCAAATTCATCAAATTTATTTACTAAACTCCTAGCATTGGTGTACACACAAGTATACCTGCACCTGTTTCTATTTTTAGCTACCCTAACACAACCCATGTGTTTACTTGTACCGCAATGGCTCCCAGCAGTCTCTGAAATACCATGCATCTTGTTTTTCAGACTTCTGCTCATTCTAATAGAAGCAGTGCAAGAATCTCTTTCACCTCTGCCAGTGGCTACTGTCAATCTATTGGTCTTTGTCTCCCCCCAAGCTAGCAGTTTTCCGACCCACCTAACAATGCCTCGATAGCATCAGCAAATATTCTTGCACCCTTTCTATTTAAGTGTATCCCATCCCTGTAGAAGCAATCTCTCCTGTTAACAAGTACAGTCCAGGCTGAAAAAAATTCTACCCCTTGAGCCTTGCACAATCTTTCCAGGGCCGAATTGATCGTGGAGTTTCCGAGATTAGGTAACAGTAGTCTTCTCTACTGGGGAAGCGTTGCCTATTCGACGAATATGAGTAGTATGAGTTGAAGGAGTTACTGTCCCTTTCATTCTTCTACACCATTTCTTTTCTTCTTCCACTCCTACTATAACTTTCCCTCTACTTTTTGCTTTACTAAGTCTAATAGGGACTGGATAGTAGACTTATTATCCCGCACATATACAAACAAGCCTTGAAACGGTGCCGTCTGG
Source organism: Mastigoproctus giganteus (assembly GCF_048544385.1). Taxonomy (NCBI): domain Eukaryota; kingdom Metazoa; phylum Arthropoda; class Arachnida; order Uropygi; family Thelyphonidae; genus Mastigoproctus; species Mastigoproctus giganteus. The sequence goes on from NC_143578.1 coordinate 125,751,623, forward strand.
ATGGTGGTGCCCACTGAGAATAAGTAACAATAGTCTTCTATTTTAGTGAAGCATTACTTATTCTAGGCAATGCAATACATGGCAACTCATTGTGAAGGATGAGCACAATATGAGATACAGATAAAATGATGCTCTTTTACACTACTAATGTAGTTTTCTCGGTGTATTTACATATATCTATGGTGTATTTACACCAATATTATATAGATAATTAATAGATAAAAAATTTCTAATATTGCGACAATATGCTCTCTCTTTTAACAAACAAGTACAGTGGATACTGCTTATTTTGATCATTTTGGGATTCAGCATAACAATAACCGAAGAAACAAGAATGCAGCTGCTTACAATTGTTTATTGATACAGATGGAAATGCGTACATAAAAAGGTGGAAGTGTGAGAGAAAACATGAAAATCAAGAAATATAAAATAGTTGGACTGTCCACTATTTCTTTGAGAAAGTCATGAATAAAAATGAAACTCAATTTTTTTGTATATCCATACAAATCATTATAAATGAATAAAGAAAATTTTAAAATCAAGAACTGGAAAAGGGTTAGTACTCTACTGTAAAACAGTCAAATTGATAGTAGTACAGATACAGTACTTTCTTTCGTGGAATAACGATACCAACAACCATATGAACTGTACAAAGCAAAATCAGCCACGCTGATTAACTAGCCACGCAACTTGTTGGAGTTTAAAAAGCAAACTGAGATGTTACATAGTCACTTCCACTGCACATGCGTAGCCCGCTATAAGGCAAAAAAAATCGATAACATAAAGGTCTGTGATATTATATGTCTGATCGGGACTTTAAAAAAAAATTATAACATTATCCATTATCATAATAAGCAGCGTGCAGTGTATATTTACAGTGGGACATTAATGCACAGTTATACATGGCTTTCATTTTAAAATGTAACTGGATTTTCACTTCATAATATTTATTATAATAACAACCAAATATGTAAAACACAATTCACAAAAGATGATAGAAGTGCTCATCTATTATCTCCATTCTGCTGAATGTAAGAGCAGACACAATTTGGCCTCAGTAGCTCTTGTGTTGTTAAGCTAAATAGCAACAACAACAACAAACAAGCTGAATGTAAACATTCACTCATTTCACCATATTCTGTTCCACTCTATGAACAGTTGTTTGATTTATTCTTGAAATAGCCCCTGAGATGTTTGTTTTCACTTGTTCTATGATGTGAGGGTTGCTCTCATAAGTCCTTTGGGATGGAGCTACAAAAAGAAATCAGGTGGAGATAGGTGGGGAGACTTAGGGAACCATAAACACTAAAAGTGACTGTTCTCCAAAAATTCTGGCAATAATTCCATGGTCATTCGTTCACGTGGTATGGCAAGTGGATTAGTTTTGCTGAAACCAGGAATACCTCAAAAATGCGATAAACATCAACCTCAAAAATGCGATAAACTTGATTAAAATGTTTTGATAACTTTCTGATGTCACAGTGTCCTTAAAGAATATTGGATCAATAATCCTGCACCGTGAGAAATCCCAACAAATGCCAATTTTAATCGAATGCAGTGGACTTGCATGATATGCATGGGGATTATCCAAATTCCATAATCAATCATTCTCACTATTAACACAGCTGCTCAGATGACACCATGCTTCATTGGAAAAACGTCTTGTCTAACACCTGAATGTGGTTATGAATAAAGGCCTAAAACCAATTACAGTAATAGAGCCTAGAAGTATGATCAGTATGCAGCACTTCATGCATGACACGAATGCAGTACATTCTCAAATGCAGCAAACGTGTGGCTTTATGTGCACTACATAAAGACATTTTTCTTCTGTTGGGAATAGTTTTCCTAATTATTTAGAGGGGACTGCAACAAACTGAGCCTCACATCTTCCATCGCATTGTACTTTAGTACCATGCATCTGCAATTATGCTTTCAATCACACACACAGACCTGGTCTCTTCAAACTTTCCAACAATGCAGTAAATTGTGGTTTTGTTTGGCACCTTTGCCTCTGGGAACACTTGTTGGAGCTACTTGGCAGAACGTATACGATTTCTTACCAAATTAATGCTTCAGTATGAAAATTCTTAGTTCGAGAGTCAAAACCACCTTTCTTGATCAAAAATTCATGTTTTTCTCTGGTACAATAGACCAGTACACGTCAATTTTCCACGTTCCTAATAGCTCATTTGCTTAAAGTTAGGCCTTACTGATTAAACCCAATCAATCCCTCTACCATTGACCAATAAAATCTAGGGCAAACAACGTACAGAAACTGACAGTTATGGGTTGCATTTTAAAATGATGCCTGAACCGGATTGTTCACCCCAAGAAGTAGCAAAAATGAGTACAAGGACAAATTTTCAAGAACAGCTCCTCTAAACATGTAGACATGTATATTATCTTATGTAGGGTGGTTCCAGAATGTTAGTTAAACTCCACCTTTGTACTCTGATGATAGATAACTAGAACAGCTAGAAGTATGTGTAGTATTATGTGTTGCAGTATTATGTATGTATTATGTTGTGCAGTGTGTTGTTTAGTTGTTTCCAAACACTTTGCCACCTGGAAGGAGATTACCTAGAAAGCCTGGCCATATATATATCACGAGGACATGGGCTATAACCAAGGGTATGATCAACTCGGTGACAAAAATTATTTTGAAAAGAAAATCAGATACATGTTTTCATTTAGGGTTATTATAAATTTATTAATAGAAATTTGTTAAGTCAAATATATTAGTGCAATATGTTATTCATTAAGAACGCATGTTTATTTGAAGAGAATTTATTGCATAGTTAAGTATACATCTTAGAATTTTTTTAACAATCCTGGAAAATAAACTATAAAACTACAAATCCTTTACTTTTTTAATCCATATTGTAGTTGTAGGTTGTACCACAAAGATATGCTATAATTTTTTGCCGATTATAGTTATTGACCTTATTTAAAATTCTGTGGTCAGTTTCTTCATTGTGTGTTCATTTCTATGGATGTTCATGGCTGGCAATAATTCTTTCAAAATGTATATCTTAAGTTTTTTGAATTTTCCTTAACTTATCTATAAAAATCCACAAAGTAGGGTAAGCAATACTACTACCTAAGGCTAATTGTAGTTTGCAATGGCAAGCTTCAGCAAAATTGTTTGTTCTATCACTTTCACTTAATGTTCATTAGCAAACTACAATTAGCCTTTGGTAGTAGTATTGCTCAACCTACTTTGTGCATTTTTATAGATAAGGTAAGGAAAATTCAAAAAACTTAAGATATAGATTTTGAATGAATTATTGCCAGCCATGAACATCCACAGAAATGAACATGCTAGGAAGAAACTGACCACAGAATTTTAAATAAAGTCAATAACTATAATCGACAAAAAATTATAGAATATGTTCATGGTATATCCTACAACTACAATATGGATAAAACATAAAGGATTTGTAGTTTTATAGTTTATATTCCAGGATTGTTAAAAAACTTCAAAGATGTATACTTAACTATGCAATAAATTTTCTTCTAATAATCATGTGTGTTCTTAATAAATAACATATTGCATTAATATATTTGACTTAACAAATTTCCATTAATAAATTTATAATAACCATAAATTGTTAACAGGAGAGATTGCTTCTACAGGGATGGAATACACTTAAATAGAAAGGGTGCAAGAATATTTGCTGAAGCTATCGAGACAATGTTAGGTGGGTCGGAAAACTGCTAGCTTGGAGGGAATTTACAGACTAATAGATTAACAGTAGTAGCCACTGGCAGAGGGGAAATGATACTTGCACTGCTTCTATTGGAATGAGCAGCAGCCCGGAAAGCAAGTTGCTCGGGATCACGAAACAAGTAAATACATGGGCTGTGTTAGAGTAACTAAGGGCAGTGGTGAGCTATAGTGGGCTCACATGGGCTCGTGAGAGCCCATTGTTATTTTTTTTGAAAATTTGCGAGCCCATTGTTGAAACGATCATCTATTTTACAAATGAATTCATGAATTTAATTATTGAGTATCCAGAGCCAGAACTACTGTGGGGTAAGCGGGGGCCCATCCCCAGAATTTTAATGGCACAAGCGACCAGTTATGTATTTTAAAACTGCTTCATTTTTGAGTTAATTTCAGTCGTACCTCAGTTTAACAAACTTCTTTATAGGAAATTTTTTTGAATTCCCCTTGGTAATTACACTCAACATACTGTAGTTTCTGCAGAACGACAAATTATGAGAGACAACTTTGTACACATTGTTCTCACCTCTAGCCTTTGGGCAATTAGAAAGCGCGAATTAAGGGTGAAAGGGATTACCATTCCACGTTAGTGGGATCCATAAAACCTATGCAGCCACATTCCGAGAAGTCACACTAGTTTTCTATATCCAGTCAGAGAATTAAGAAGATTACCAACACGAATAATAGCCTCTGGTCAACCTGTGTTATGGTTCCCCTTTAGCATTAGCATATAATGCAAGCTTATACAGCATCAGCCAAAAAAAAATAATAATAAAAAAATACCCTTCCCATTTCACCCATCTGATCACTCCAAATGTTTGTCTACTTCAGCCTTAAATTTATTTAAGCTATCAACTTCAACAACAACAGATGGAAGTCTGTCCAGTAATCAACTACATGCTGGCTAAAGGCAAATTTTCATACATCTATTCTGCAACTGTCTTTCCTCAATTTGAATCTATGCCCCTTCAGGTTCTTAATCTGAGAAAGCAGAAGTATCCCGTCAGCATTGACCCTGCTCAAACCATTCAAGGCCTCATACACCTCGATCAGATAACCTTGCAGATGCCTACTCTCCAGATGCTGCAAATTGCAGAACTTAAGCCTTTCTTCGTAAGCGCACTCCTTTGTTCCTCTCACCAATCTTGCCCTTCTCTATACTCATTCTAGGAACTCTACATCTTTCCTAAAATGAGGCCTCCAGACCTGAATACAGTACTAAAGGTGATGTCTGACAATTGCCTTATACAAACGGATAATCACCTCCTTATCTCTGCTAGCAAAATTCCTATATATCATTGACAAAACTCCATGACATGCTTGGCAGCCTGTCTGCAATGCTCAGAGAACTTCATATCTGACTGCACAATTACCCCAGGTCTTTTTCATTCTCCACCTCACTGAGTGTAGTACCACACAGTTGGTACGTTTCTCTTGAATATACTGCTATCCATATGGAGTAAAAAAAATAAAAAATAAATTTTCTGTTTATACTCCGGGACGAACAAACGGTCAGAGGAGTTCACAAGATAGACAGAATACAAGAAACAGCACTGTATTCAGCAGTCAAGGGCTTGAACCCTGGTCACTCAAGGCACGTATACTTATGCACCCCCCCCCATGTCTGACCACTAGGCTACGGCAGCCTTTACTTTGTATTTGTCAATGTTAAACTTCAGTTGCCACTTCTCAGCCCATCTCCCTAACTTTTCTAGATCCCGTTGCAGTAGCATACTGTCTTTACTGTCATTAACAACCCTGCCAACTTTGTATCATCTGCAAACTTGGAAATTAAGCCTTCATCGATATCACTGATAAATAAACAAAACAATAATGAGCCCAGCACCAAACCCTGGGGGACTCCACTAATAATATTAGCCCACGTAGAGCAGTGTGCATTTATTACCACTCTCAGCCATCTCCCACTCAACCATTCCTTTATTCATTGCAGCAACTTGTCCTTAATGCCATATCTCTCCAATTTGTACAGAAGTCTTCCATGTGCAACAGTATCAAAAGCTTTCCTGAAATCCAAGCATATGATATCAAAATTATTTTTTGCATCCAATTTCTTTATGACAACATCGTAGTATCCAATCAAATTGGTCAGAGAAGGCTTCCCCTAAACAAACTCATGCTGTGTCTGAACTATTACTGCTGTCTCGTCTAGGTGATCCTGTATCACCTCTTTAACCAGTGACTCCATTATTTTCCCCAAAACAGAAGTTAAACTAACAGGTCTATAATTATTTGTGTCATCCTTTTAATCCTCCTTTGTGAATTGTTGATACATTTACACATCTGCAGTCCATGGGGACCTCCCCTGACTCTACGAATGCTCTCAATAATTATGGCTAATGGTTTGCTTACTTCCCTTGTTGCCTACATTATAACTGGATAGATTCCATCTGCCTCAGGTGCCTTTTTTATGTAATTGTAATCTGCCTTCATCTGCCTAACCTCCTTTGTGACTTGATAATTACAGACTTGCTTATACCTGCCATAGGCTTCAGTGTTGCCTGATAATTTATATGCATCCCATGCATTTTTATTCTCTGCAACGAGCCTCATTAGGCACCTCCGTAGCCAGGTGGGAAGGAGCAGCAGTGCGTAGCACACGCTTCTTGATTAGACCGGGGTTCGAGCCCGTCACCACCAAATACGGAGGATGCGGAAAGGTCAGGGAATGACCACCGCATATCCCGGAGCAATATGGCCTTAGTTGCTAATGCTCCTAAAAACCAAACAACAAACGAGCCTCATTAATTCATCTGACATTCATTTAGGCCTGAATCTTGAACAGTATCTTATTTAAGCCTAGTAGCCTCCAAGATTAAATCCCTGAAGGCTACCCATTTAGACTTCACCATTGGTAACATCATCAGTTGATCCCACTGTATAGAATTTAAAAACTGTTTGAGACCATTGTAGTCACCTTTACGAAAATAAAAACCCTTCCCTTTACCCTTGATGGTAGTTTCATCTTTAAGTAAATCCCACATCAGTACACTGTGATCACTGTCACCTAGCGGTTCCTTTATCTGCAAATTCTTAATGCATGAATAATCACTGCTGATAATCAGATCAAGGATATTACTCCCTCTGGTTGCCCCTCAAACATGTTACTGTAGAAAACAATCCTCCAATAAATCCACAAAAGTCTTGCTAGCATGCGGGTGACCAATTCACAAGTTCTAGTCAATATCTGGAAAGTTTAAATCCCCCATTACAAGACAATCTGATTTAGTGGCCCATTCTATTTCTCTGCACAACTGTTCATTGTACTCAGAGTCATTAAGCCTATAACATACTCCTACTCTCACTTTCCCACTGTTCATGTCACACCAAACAGACTGAACATTGCACTATCCACCCATGTCAACTGGATGCACTTCCTTAGATTTTGTGTTTCTTAACTAACAGCATAACCCCCTCCTCCCTTCCTATCCTGTATCCTTTCTATACCAAATTTGAATTCTGCACTGCTTATATCTGTGTGACACTGTCTCTGATATCCCAACAATATCTGACTTTGATGTCTTGATTAGCACTTCAAATTCATCAATTTTATTTACTATACTTTTAGCATCAGTGTACATGCAAGTATACATTCACTTGTTCTTACTCTTAGTTACTCTAACACAGCCCATGTATTTACTTGTTCCATAATGACTCCCAGCAGCTCTTGAATTCCCCAGCTGACAAGAAGTTGTGTTTTTCGGAGAAGTGAGTGATCCACATGTTTCAGTAAATTTCTCCTGTCTATGTTTACATGGTCACAGTAGCTGAATATCTGAGTAATTCTGATATTTTGCACAGTATTCAAAGAACTAGTAACAGTAGCGACATCGAGGGGGGTAGGAGGAATAAGGCCACTAAGATATTAAGTAAACTTTCCAAAGATGAAGTGTTGGCAGATTTGAAAACCGCCTCGAGGCTTTCACTGTGAAGAAAATGTTCCAAAATAGTATAATGGCATACAGGCAATAATTTAAAAAAAAAAAAAAAAAACTGTATGCATTATATCACCAATCTCAAAAAAAGCAGCGTGAATTAAGGATTATTGCTAAAGAACTTTATGTGGAAACAATAAATATCGGTCATGCGTTCGGGCCAAGTCGCAACATCACTATAGTAAAAGCATATAAATTAATTATTCTAACTATCAATGCTATCGCTAATTTGAAAAATTCTGAAGGAAATTATGAAGCTAAAATTGAGAGCATGTTGAAGTTAAAAGAATATGAAAGAATCAAAATCGAAAGTAAGATTACATCTAAAAAATTACCTTGTGACAAGTTAAGGATAAGTTATTAATGCAACAGAGTAATTTTAAATTAAATAAAAAATATAATGATACTATTGATGAGGAATTGAAAGAAATTTTAAATATAATCCTATCTGGAACTGTGAAATATGAAAGAACTTTCGTCTCCTGGCAAGACGGTGAAAAATGAATAAAAAATTTAAGTTCTCTGATAAAATATGAATAAAAATTAATGATTTTAGAGATTTTGTCGAAGACAGTTTATCTTTAAAATTGAGTGAAGTTCCCTCTTCAATTAAGAAATATCTTTGAAACCATTGCAATTAGCAGCGCTGAAGATGAGCGAGCTTTCAGCGTAATGAATAATATTGTGACAATTAAACACGTTGTAGGTTATAATGACCATACATCTAAATGAAAAACCATTGCTTCAATTTGATCCAGATGGCGCCCAAGGCAAAGGGCAGGGCCCAGGGCCCTTGTCCAGGGCACCATTCTTTCAGGGATGCCAGATTTTTACAAATCGTGAAAAAATATATCTATATCCTTAGTAAGGGTGCGCCGAAAAATCTTTCTGCTCGGGGCACCAAAATACCTTGGTCCTGCACTGTCTGGATCGTTACATAAAATCATTCCTCTGTAATCATTGCTCAGCTACTGAGCAAAGCTGAAAATCGACAACAAATATTAATAAAGAAGTAGATTCCATATGGCAATTTTTAGAATAAATTTTTCTTGAATATTTGTATAATTTTTTTCATGTAATCTGTGTGAATTTTTTCTACCTTTTCTAGAAAAGTTTGTTTTTTATGTAATATTTCTTTTTATATTGTAGAATGTTTTGTGATAGATTTTGTTATTTGTGATATGGGAAATATTTCATGTTATTTTTTATTTGCGATATTAAAACTTTATCATAAAAAAATGTATCCATTATATTTCCCTAGTTGTTAAAAAAAAAGAAAGATGAATAAAATTTGGCACATGTGCAAAGGAGCACACCCGGGATGGTTTCATATGAATCCTTCACATTTCTTTTAGGTATTTTGATTTGTATATTGATTACGAAATAAAAGAGCTTCTGTATTGTAAATATTTTATTTAACATTCACAAATTTTCATAATTCCTGAAGACAAGATACAATGGATTTATGATAACTAAATTAAGAGTGTATACTTGCAATTGCAATGTATGTAAATGTCTCTAGAAAACTGTGTCAATTGAAGTACCGATCTTGTAGTTGAAACGGCACACACAGCTGTTAGAGGAACCTAACAATGGAATGTTACGAAAATGCGAGACAAAAAATAAATTGTTGACAAATATTTGTATAGTTGCAGTCATATCACAAATACTAGGGAAATTCCAGTGGTGAATTAAACTCTGGCAGTGAGCTAGATGATTTTATAATAATTGAGACCAAAGTGAAGGAGAAATTGTTGAAGATAAACATAAGAAAGGGTGGATGGGATCTATTCTGGGGTAGATGGGATCTATCCAGTTATATTAAAGGAGGCAGCAAAGGAAGTAAGCAAACCGTTCGCCATGATTATGAGAGCATCCTTGGACTCAGGGGAGGTACCCATGGACTGGAGATGTGCAAATGTGACCCCAATTCACAAAGGGGGATCAAATGGTGACACAAGTAATTACAGACCTGTTAGTTTAACTTCTGTTTCAGTGAAATTAATGGAGGCACTGGATAAATAAGCACTGCAGGATCATCTAGACAAGACTTCAGTTATAGCTCGGACACAGCTATAACTGAAGTCTTGAAACGAGCTGTAACTGAAGACTTCAGTTATAGCTCGGTTTGTTAAGGGGAAGTCTTGTCTGCCCAATTTGATTGGATACTATGATGTAGTCACAAAGGAACTGGATGCAAAGAATAATTTTGATATCATATATTTGGATCTTAAAAAGGCTTTTGATACTGTTGCAGATGGAAGACTACTGCACAAATTGGAGCAGTGTGGTATTGGATGCAAATTGCTGCTATGGATAAAGGAATGGTTGAGTGGAAAGAGACAGAGTAGTAATCAATGGACACTGTTTTTCATGGACTAATGTTATTACAGGATTTTCCCAGGGTTAAGTGCTGGGTCCATTGTTGTTTTCTGTATTTATTAAATGATATTGATGATGGTATATCAGGCTTAATGTCCAAGTTTTCAGACAATACAAAAGTCAGCAAGGTTGTTAATGACACTAATGACAGTACGTTGCTGCAACAGGATCTTGAAAAGTTGAGCAGATGGGATGAGAATTTTCTATCAGGGATAAGGAGGTGATTATCCCCTTGTATAAGGCAATGGTTAGGCCACACCTTGAGTACTTTATACAAGTCTGGAGGTGTCATTTTAGGAAAGATGTTAAGCTACTAGAACAAGAACAGAGAAGGGCAATGAGATTAGTAAATAGAACAAAGGGCTACTCTTACAAAGAAAGGCTTAAGTTCTGCAAATTGCAGTGTTTGGAGACTACGCAGCAGCGAGGTGATCTGATTGAGGTGTATAAGGCCTTGAATGGTTTGAGCATGCTCAGTGCTGATGGGATTCTTCCTATTGCTCAGAATAATCGCCTGAGAGGACATAAATTCAAATTGAGGAAAGACAGTTGTAGGATAGATGTGCGGAAGTTTGTCTTTAGCTAGCGGGTGGTTGATTGCTGGAACAAACTTCCATCTGTAGTTGTAGAAGTTGATAGGTTAAATAGATTCAAGGCAGAACTAGACAAATATTTGGAACGAGTGGATTGGGTAAAATGAGGAGTTTTTTATTTTTTTATTTTTTTTGACTGATGCTACATAAGCTTGCTTTCTTGCATCATGTGCCTTTACTAATGCTTGTATTGTTGCAATCATACTTACTGCAGTATGATTGTTGCAAATCATACTTACTTCACGAAGTATGATTGTGATGTCATACTATTCAAAAATTCTAAAACGTTAGAACTAGAGATACTATCGTATCCAGGAATCATTGTGTGTGTGGGGGGGGCATGATGACCAGGCTGACTCAAGATATCATACCGGTCAGAAAAAATGCGTCAAGTGCTCTAACCACACTACTAGTGAGTGCTCGGTACAGACTAGTAGTGTGAACGAGGGAAGCGCCTCTGGCTGAAGCTGCAGATCACTTGGCTTCCGTGACCGATCAGATTTACTCGGCAGGAATCCCCAAGGATGTTTCACATCAAAAAGTCGGCAAAACTGCGAGCCCATTGTTAAAATATTCACAGCTGACCACTGACTAAGGGTAAGCGCAGGTTTGTGTACACTTGCATTTGCACCAATGCTAGGAATATAGTAAATAAATTTGATGAATTTGAAGTGCTGGTCAAGACATCAAAGGCAGATATTGTTGGGATATCAGAGACGTGGTGTCATACAAATATTAGAAAAGCAGAATTGGAATTTAGGGTGTACAATGTGTACAGAAAGGATATACAGGATAGGAAGGGAGGAGAGGGTTATGCTGTTAGTTAAAAAACACAAAATCTAAGGAAGTTCATCCAGTTGACATAGATGGACAGTGCAATGTTGAGTCAGTTTGGTGTACCATAAGCACTGGGAAAGCAAAAATGATGGTAAGAGTTTGTTATAGGCTTAATCAATCTGATGAGTAACATGAACAATTATACAGAGAAAACGAGTGAGCCAGTAAATCAGTGTCTTATAATGGGGGATTTTAACTTCTCAAACATTGACTGGAACTTGTGGATTGGTCACTCGCACACTAGCAAGGCTTTTGGGGATTTTTATTGGATGATTCTTTTCTACAGCAGTATGTTAGCATTAGCAGAGGCATTTGATGCAAGTAAGCAAGCTTATGCAGCATCAGCCAAAAAAATAAATAAATAAATAAAAACCACTTCCACTTCAACCCTCTGTTTGTTCAAAATACCTGTCCAGCTGAGCCTTCAACTTATTTAGGCTATCAACTTCCACGACAAGGGATGGAAGTCTGTTCCGCCAACCAACCACTTGCTGGCTAAAGGCAAATTTCCGCACGTCTATCCTACAACTGTCTTTCCTCAATTTGAATTTATGCCCTCTCAGGTGATTATTCTGAGCAAGAAGAAGAAACCATCAGCATTAAGCATGCTCAAACCATTCAAGGCTTTATACACCTCTATCAGATCACCTCACTGGTGCCTAGTCTCCAGACACTGTAATTTGCAAAACTTAAGCCTTTCTTCGTAAGAGCACCCCTTTGTTCCATTCCCTAATTTTGTTGGGCTTCTCTGTACTCGTTCCAGCAGATCGACATCCTTTTTGAAATGAGGCCTCCAGACCTGTATACAGTACTCTAGGTGTGGCCTGAATGTTGCCTTATACAAGGGAATAATCACCTCCTTATCCCTGCTAGAAAAATTCCTATATATCATTGATAATACACCATGAACTATTCTTGCAGCCCGTCTGCACTGCTCAGAGAACTTCATATCTGCCTGCACAACCACCCCCAGGTCCCTTTCATTCTCTACCACTGTCAGTGTAGTACCACAGAGTTGATACGTTGCTCTGGGGTTGCTGTTTCCCATATGTAGTACTTTACATTTAGAGAGGCAACCAGAGGGAGTAACACTCTTGATCTGATTATGAGCAGTGATTATTTCATGTATCAAGAATTTATAGGAAAAGAACCACTATGTGGCAGTAATCACAGTGTACTGATGTGGGATTTACTTAAAGATGTAACTACAGAGGTAAAGGGAAGGGTTTTTGCTTTTGTAAAGGTGACTACAATGGTCTCAGAGATTTTTTAAATTCTATAGAGATTTATATAGATATTAAATTCTATATAATTATCACCAACTGATGATGTTACCAACAGCAAATTGAAAAATGGGAATTCAAGTAAGTAATCTTGGAAGCTACTAGGCATTTTTTTTTTTCCAACAAAGAAATACTGTTCTAGATTTAGGCCCAAATGCATGTCAGATGAACTAATGAGACTTGTGGCAAAGAAGAAAAATGCATGGGATGCATATAAATTATCAGGTGACACAGAAGCCTATGGTAGATATAAGCTAGTCTGTAATCAAGTCGCAAAGGGGTTTAGGCAAGTAAAGGCAGATTATGAGAAATCTTTGGCAAAGGATGCAAAGATTTCTTTACTTTTATAAACTATAAAAGGAAGGTAATAAATCAGATTGGTCCACTTGATATCAGTGGTTTGACTGTAGATGATCATTCTCATCTCAGAGTTTCATCTACATTCTTAGAATGAAGATGCAAATCTATCTGAGATGAGTATTTTGCATCTACAAATCGCACATGAGGAGTAATTCAAGGAGGAGAGGGCCAGATGTTTATCAAACTCTAACTGGGAGTTAAATGATTTTGTAATAACTGAGAGCAAAGTGGAGGAGAATTTGTTGAAGTGAAACGTGAGAAAGGCACCTGGGGTGGATGGGATCTATCCAGTTATATTAAAGGAGGAGGCACAGTAAGTATGAAAACCCTTAGCCATAATTATGAGAGCATCCTTGGACTCAGGGGAAGCCCCCACAGACTGGAGATGTGCAAATGTATCTCCAATTCACAAGGGGATCAAGGGTGACACGAGTAATTACAGACCTATTAGTTTGACTTCTGTTCCAGAGAAATTATAAGTTAATTATAAGTTAATCAGTGGTTAAAGAAGCATTTTAGGATCATCTAGACAGACTGCAGTAATAATTCAGACAGCATGGATTTGTTAAGAGTTAGTCTTGTCTGACGAATTTGATTGGATACTATAACATGGTCACGAAGGAGTCGATTCCAAAAAAATAATTTTGATATCATATACTTGGATTTCAGAAAAGCTTTTAATACTGTTGCACATGGAAGACTACTGTACAAATTGGAGTAGAATAGCATTAAGGCTAAGTTGCTACAATAGATAAAAGAATGGTTGAGTGGGAGAAGACAGAGAGTGGTAATCAATGGACACTGCTCTTTGTGGACTAATGTTATTAGTGGAGTCCCCGAAGGTTTGGTGTTGGCCCATTGTTGTTTTTGGTATTTATCAATGATAGTGATGAAGGTATATCAGGGTTAATGTCTAAGTTTGCAGATGATATGAAGGTTGGCAGGGTTGTTAATAACAGTAATGACAGTATGCTACTGCAACAGGATCTGGAAAAGTTGAGTAGATGGGCTGGGAAGTGGCAACTGAAATTTAACATTGACAAATGCAAGTACTGTATATGGGTAGCAGTAACCGCAGAGTAACCCCAGAGAGGAGGCTTGAAGTGGTGTAACCCATGTTTAGTCTCTAGAGCTAAGTTCCGGTCAACCCTTCCCTATCTCTTCCATCATGCAGTATGATTGATGACTTTTGAGGTTATGATGAACGTCGTGGCGAGATCCAATATTCTTTACATTTCGAGGGTACAGCTCTAAAACGGTGTTCGCAGGCCGGCCGCTAGTTAGTACACCAGACCGAACCTATTGCTAACTCTCTAGGAGGCTTCCGGATCAGCTAGTGTATAATCTTGCTACCACTACTCGGCCAGATAGTGACTGGAGGGAGTCCGAGTAGTGTGTATGAGGGGGAGCATTGTCGAGGCCACATTATGTCAAGGATCTGGGTATATTCTTACCACATGTACGCCATATCCAAAAATTTCATTACTTCATACAGCATGTCCCACCCACTTTTTCTTACTATTGAACACACCATAAATTGTCAAACTAATAGAGCAAGCTTATCTGCGAAAAGATCTAAACCTCCCAAGAACTTCTTAATTCATTTCACAAATATACGTGGTCTCGATTCCAATCTCAACGATGTCCATTTCCTCTTGCAGTCTGCCAAACCCAATGTACTTTTTCTGACAGAATCTCGGTTATCGGTTGATTCAACTACTGCTCATCTCAGATGCCCAAATTATTCGCTGTATGATTCCTTTAAACTGAAAGGTGGTACTTGTGCATATGTCCGTTCTGATGTTCCCTGTCAGAGACTTGGCAATTTGGAATCTCCTCTCTTTGATCTTCTCTGGCTTAAAATCTCTACCTCAATTGTGTCAAATTCATCTGTTGTCTCTACCGTTCTCCGAACTCCACTAATCACTTGGAGCTCTTTGACTTCCTCTCTTTGCAACTTGACTTTCTCCAGTCTAACTTTCCTAATAGTCAGGTAATTTTCCTTGGTGATTTTAATGTTCACAACTCCAGCTGGCTTCCGTTTTCTAGTCACACCGACCCAGCAGGTCGAGATGCTGAGGCTTTTGCAATTACTAATGACCTAGCACAGATTGTTCATTTACCTACAGGAATACCGGACACTCCTAACCATACAGCCAATACACGTGATCTTTTTCTCACAAACAACCCTTCTAAGTACACGGTCGAAGTGAGAGGTCCTTTAGGCACTTCAGATCACAACTTGGTGATCTGTCTCTTCTCCAATGGAACCTTTATCACATAGCTATTCCCAACCTCGTGTTGTTTGGCATTACAAGAATGCAAAATGGGATGACCTGCGAGACTTCTTTTCTTCTTTTCCTTGGTCGGATTACTGTTTCAAAACTTCTGATGTCAACGTTTGCTCAGATCGTGTCAGTGAAATTATTCTTGCAGGAATGGAATCCTTTATCCCATACTCCACTTTAAAATCTCGTCCTTTATCTAAACCTTGGTTTTGCAATAAATATGCTAAGGCTGTTCAAGAGAAGAATGTTGCATATCTTAATTGGATTGTTTCTAATTCTTCAGTTTCATTATCTGCCTACACCAAAGCTCGCAACAATTGTAAAGCAGTTATTAATCAGTCCAAACTAGAGTTTGAACAGGCTAAGAGTAGAAAACTTGCTTCTTGCCCTAATGGTAGCCGAGCATTCTGGTCTCTTGCCAAAGCTATTGGCCGCAACTTTTGCCCATCTCTGCTTCCACCTCTGTCCAAACCAGATGGTTCTGTTGTCACTTCAGCCAAGGATAAAGCTGACCTGCTAGCATCCCATTTTTCTTCCAGCTCATGTATTAATGATCTTGGTAAAACACTTCCCACCATTCCCAACATGCTCCATTCAATACCTCCTGTGGTCTTCCATCTAAAGGACGTCAGAAATATTTTGATAAATATTGATGCTAAGAAAGCTCTAGGTCCCAATGGTATTTCGCCACTTGTTCTCAAAACCTGTACTCTTGAACTTACTTTTGTTCTTTGCCGCCTTTATTCACTTTCTTATTCCAAAGGTGTTTTTCCTTCTGCTTAGAAATTTACTCATATCCAGCCAGTTCCTAAAAAGGTTGCAAATCACTCCCATCCAATTATCATCCCATTGCAATTACTTCTACTCTTTCTAAAGTAATGGAGAAATCAATTAACCACCAACTCTTAAACTACCTAGAAACCTTCCTTCTGATCAACGATCGCTAGTATGGATTCTGTCGGTGCCGATCCACTGGTGATATTCTGGCCTATGTTACCCATTTATGGACTAATTAAATGGAAAAGTTAAGTGAAACACAAGCAGTTGCTCTTGACATCTCAAAGGCTTTCGATCATGTTTGGCATAAAGGTCTTCTAAACAAGCTTCCATTTTATGGTTTGCCAACTGTTTTTAGTAATTGGTTATCCAGTTTTCTCTCTGATCGCTCACTGAGGGTGATGGTAGATGGCTCTCTGTCTTCTAACTTCTCCACTAATGCCGGTGTCCCCCAAGGTTCAGTTCTTTCCCCCACTCTTTTTCTCTTGTATATTAATGACCTTCTTCCATTGACTGGAAATCCTATCCATAGTTTTGCCGATGATAGCACATTGCATTCCACTTTCCATTTTGAGAAACCTTGTCCTGCTCAATCAGCTTCAACTTCTCGAAAATCTGCTACCAATTCCTTAAATGCCGATCTTCAGGTAATTCTCCAGTGGGGCAAAGACAACTTAGTTGATTTCAACCCTTCAAAAACTCAGTCTTCTCTTATATCTCGCAAAAAGGATTCTTCTGCTCCTATGCTTATCTTTAGAGGCACTCTGATTTCTAGGCTAAATGATATATCTGTTTTGGGGATTACTCTGACTTCTAATCTCTCTTGGCACAAGCACATTACAAATATTGCTTCCTCTGCATCTAAAAAACGTGGTTTTCTCTTTCGCTCTCGGCGTTACTTTTCTTCCAAACAGCTGCTCACTCTGTATAAATCGCAAATCCGCCCTACCATGGAATATTGTTCCCACATCTGGGGTGGTGCCCCCAAAACCTCTCTCAGTCTTCTTGATTCCATTCAGAAGAGGGCAGTTAGGTTAATTAATGATTCATCTCTAACAGAGTCTCTCCACTCACTTTCTCATAGACATACTGTTTCTGCTGCATGCCTCTTCTACAGATATTTCCATGGGCACTGTTCTTCTGAATTGGCTTCTATAATTCCCACTCTCTCTTTCAAAACAGTCCGAACACGTGCCGCCACCAGGCAACATCCATTTACTGTCCAACTTCAAACCCACAGAACCAACTTTTCATCTTCCTCATTTATTCATTCAACTGCCGTTTTCTGGAACAACCTTCCTTCATACGTATTTCCTGAAAATTACAATCTAGAGAAGTTCTAGCCCAATGTCAACAAATATCTTCTTTCGTCTTCTCAACCTCCAACCCAAGCACGGTACTAAGTACTATAGGTTCTAATACTTCTCATGTTTGGGGTTCACATTAAAAAAAAAGGGAAAAAAATGCCAACTGGGTGGTGTTATTCAGGGTAGTGGAGAATGAAAGTGACCTGAGGTAATTGTGCAGTCAGATATGAAGTTTTCTGAGCATTGCAGATAGACTTCCAGAATAGGTCATGGGGTTTTGTCAATGATATACAGAAATTTTGCGAGCAGGGATAAAGAGGTGATTATTCCCTTTTATAAGGCAATGGTCAGGTAGACTCATTTTATGAAGGATGTAGAGTTCCTAGCACAAGTACAGAGAAGACCAACAAGACGGGTGAGGGGATTGAAGGGTGTTCTTACGAAGAAAGGCTTAAGTTCTGCAAATTGCAGATTGAGGTGTATAAGGCTTTGAATGGATTGAGCAGGCTCAATGCCGATAGGATTCTTCCTCTTTCTCTGATTACAAACCTGAGGGGGCATAAACTGAAATTGAGGAAAGATAGTTGTTGAATAGATATGCGGAAATTTGGCTTTAGCCAGTGAGTAGTTGATTGTTGGAATAAACTTCTGTCTGTCATTGTGGAAATTGATAGCTTAAATAAATTCAAGGCAGAACTAGACAAGCATTTGGAATGAATGGATGGGTGAAATGGGAAGGGGTTTTTGTTTTGGCTAATGCTATATAAGCTTGCTTTATTGCATCATATGCCTCTACTAATGCTAATAAAAGCATGTATATAATTTTCTTTTCAAAATAATTTTTATTGCTGAGTTTACCATCACCAATAACCAAACCTGAACCAATGTTACTAACTATTCCTGGTTGCCACTAACTCAGCAGAGAACAGTGAGCACCTTGTAGGCAACCCTAGCAATGCCAGCCCCAGCCAACGAGGAAGCAGGCAAAATCTACTTGAACTAGTAGCAAAAAACCACAGGAATTCCGGATCCACTGGAGGCAGTGCAATACCAGTGGATGCCAGCAATATCCTGGCATCCACTGGTATTGCACTGGGAGTCCAACCCAGAGAACCAACATAAGACCCCATCTCTAGCAGGGCTAGAGGCTAACAAAATCCTATCCTGGAGGGTTATTATTAAAAAAATAATAACAAAATAAATTAAAAACAATAATAAATAAATAAATAAAAAATAATAATAAAGAAACAAAACTAGAGGTATGACTAAGAATTAATACAATCTTTAATGTAAATATTAACTATACTGTAGGATCGTCAAGGATGTTTCCCTGAGAGCAAAAGAAATTCCAAGCTAAGATTATATACAAACAGTTGTGAAAGTTTTTTGAAGTTCTGGATCGAGGAAGATTAAGAGGTTAAGTCCAGGTAGGCCTGATGTAGCCAAGAGGTCAGGATCAAAAGTGTACTACCATAATCTCTTTGAGTGGACTGTGGCTCAAGTCCATGACTGGTAAATAAGATTAAGGATTGTATTCATGATTTGTTGTGAACTTCACTGACCGGGTGGTCGTGCTGGAGTATAAACAAGAATTTTTCACTCCATAGAAAAGACAAATGGAGATCTGAATCATGGATTAAATGTTCGAGGTGGTCAAAAGAATTATCCATTTGAAATTGTAACTTTTGATGATAATACGGCAGAAAGGGTCACGGAAGATTGTTGAAAAGTGGCTTGTTCTGTTTACTTTTATAGAATACTTCAGAATAGAATGTTTGCAGAGCAGATAAACAAAGAAGAGTTGTCAAAAAATGCTGTTTCATTGCCTTGTACTAAGATGCTTACTGAATTTTGCAGTTTAGATCTTGAGTCTGAATATAAATTACAATAATATTGCATGTGCAGAACTGCAGCTGCAGAGCATAGAAAGTCCGAACTGAAAAAATTTGAAGTTAACAGAGCCACATCTTGTCAATAAGAAAGTTGTAGTCAAGCTGGGAGGAAACCACCTACGAACATTAAAATTAACTTCTGATGAGAGCTGGCAGGTAACATTGTCAGTTATGTTCCCGGCACATTTCTTAACTCCTATGTACAATGTTATTTTCTTTTGGTGTCTGCAGAGAGAAATTACAGGAAATTCCTATTATCTCAGTTAGATTCTACGTTTCAGCTTTTATCCAAGTCCTTTTTATGTAAAGTACAAGTCTAGGGGTAAAACACCTGCTAAGACCAGCAGGATTATAGAAGACATCATCCTGCAGGCCCGCAACATTGCTAGAAGCATAACACACTGCAGGGATATAAGCTTTGCCTGGAACTTTTAACGTTTGTAGATCTGGAGTACCAAACACCTGAAGCAAATGTAGTAATTGGGATAAAAACTGTGTCGTAATATGAACAAAGCATTTTCATATTCAAATTTCAATCTGATCTGGTGATTCGAAATGGCAGTCGTAAACACCTTAAATGTTATGTTTGTTTGTTGTTTGTTTGTTATTTGGTTTTTAGGAGCATTAGCAACTAAGGCCATATTGCTCCGGGATATGCGGTGGTCATTCCCTGACCTTTCCGCATCCTCCGTATTTGGTGGTGACGGGCTCGAACCCCGGTCTAATCAAGAAGCGTGTGCTACGCACTGCTGCTCCTTCCCACCTGGCTACGGAGTCACCCTTAAATGTTATACTTAACTTTTAAGTATAACTTATAATCTTAAAAGTTACACTGTTCGTATGAAAGAGAGAATTCACCCAGCAGTTTAAAAGTATACCAAGATCAGGAACCAGAGGAATTTTCTTTTCATTGATTCTAATCTTTGGAGTCTTGTGTAGTTTGCATATTGTGAAAGGCTGGTTATAGAAAAGTAATCTGCCTGTATTCTTAACTTTCTAGTGTTGGAAGCAAAAATCATTAATTTATTGAGATTGACCAGTTGATCACTTCCTCTAAAGAAAACAGCTCTATAACTAGAGGAAAAGTGATACAGAACAGATCTGTATATAATCATTCAATAAAAAAATCAACAGCCTGTGGTACAGAGACAGAATAGTGCCATTTGCGGTCATGCCATAAATGGGATGGACAGAAGATGATATCTGCGGTTTAAATCAGTGTCACTTGCAATCATACACTATTAAGATAAGCACTACTAGCTTTTCCAAAACTAGATCAATCATTTTAATTTTCAGTACCCCAGATTTGCCATCCTCAGTAACAGCTGGATATTTAAACTGCCGAATTCGGCCTTATATCCCTAATCTTATTCGTTGTTTTAAATGCCAAAAATATGGACACTCCCAACAAGCATGCAGAGGTGATGCCATTTGTCCTATTTGTGGTTCCAAGGAGCATACACAAGCAGACTGTTCAGCCTCAAATCCCATTTGCCCCAACTGCAAAGAAAGTCACCCAGCCTTTTCCAATCTTGTGAAATGTGGAAAACAGGGAAGAAAATCCAAAAATATAAAATAGAGCACAAAGTCACATACACTGAGGCACGCTGACAGGTTATGATGACCATACCCAGTCGTTCATATGCATCTCACACTTGAAGCTTTCATTCAACAGCAGCACAAACAGATGTATCAATACCTCAGCACATCTCTATCTAACTGGGTCAAAAATCCATTATCAAACTCTGGAAAAGACATGCATCAAACTACAACCAGTGAATCGACCAGCACTTCAATCAGTACCCCAACTCGGACAGTCCCGCATGACAAAGAAAAATTAAAAACTACTAAAGACAACAAGAAATCTCAATCATCCACCAGTAGTATGGAAGTAGATGTGCACTCAAATCATGAAGAACCCATAATAGAACTTCGTGCAAATGACACTATGATACCGGACGCCCTACCTTTCTGAAAAAAAAAACTGAAAAAATGCTCCTCAAACAAAAAACAGTCAGATGAATCATCCTCAACTAAACCTAAATGAACCACAGCATCTTACAATGGAATTGCGGAGGTTTTCGTTGCAACACTGATGATATTCAATACCTAATTAACTGATATTCTCCAGTTGCCTTTTGTTTACAGGAAACTTACCTAACCTCATAAATTTCTCCTTCGATAAAGAACTATTGCCTTTTTCAAAGAGAAATACAGCTAATGTTGCCCATGGTGGTGTAGCAATCCTAGTAAAATTGAAGATCCCAACTAAACATGTCCCACTTCAAACTGAAATAGAAGCTGTTGCTGTTTGTATAACTCCTCATAGTGCAATAACACTTGTTTTTTTTTTTTTTTTTTTTTTTTTGATTTGATAGTTGTTGGCGCATCGGCTTCTGTGGCCATATTGCACCTCCCAAGGTTTTTGCAGTACTTTGATCCAAGCCCGAGGCGGGAATCGAACCCGCGACCTTTGGGTTGCCGGGCAGGTACTTTACCCACTCGGCTAGCCGGGTCGGCTGCAATAACACTTGTCTCAATCTATCTACTGCTAAACTGTACTTACTCTTTAAAAGATCTTGAAGACCTCTTTGTACAGATACCTCTCTGTATATTAGGGGACTTTAATGGCACCACCCCCTTATGGGGACTCTCCTAAGTTGGATAGATGGGGTTGACTAATTGAAAGCTTTTTAGAGGCACTAAATGTCACTATACTCAATACTGGTGCACAAAAACGTGTATAGCTCCCAACAGGACACACCTCAGGAATAGATCTCTCAATTTGTTCACCAGTACTGGTCCCATCCATTGAGTGGTATGTAATAAATTATCCCATGGGCAGTGACCACTTCCCAATAGTATGCAATAGTACTCAACCTTGCAGAAAATGCAAATTTGTCCGATCAGACTGGGCAAAATTTCAGTCATCAATCATCCTTGATGAGAAAAAAAGTCTGCCTCCAGCATATTGATAATGTGACAGATTACATCTTCTAAAAGTGGCTAAAGACACAATAACACTATCAAATCTGTTGGGCCAAAAGCATTGTAATTACTGGTGGAATGAGGATAGCACCAAAGCAAAGAAAGCCAAAACTAAAGCCTGGAATTTATTTCGCCAATTTCCAACCACACCCAATCTCATTAATTTTAAGAAATTAAAAGCAAAAGCATGTTTATGCAAAGGCAAGCTAAGAAAGAATCCTGGACCCGTTTTGCATCATGCATTAACAAAAACACTGACACCCAAATAATACGGGAAAAAATTAGACAGCTTTCGGGTAAGTTTCCTACCGTACCTTCTCCAATCCTGTCCTGTAATGGACAAGATCTGTCTAGTCCTTTAGATATTGCAAATGCTTTGGGCAACACATTTGCTGAAATCCCAGCGGCATCAGCTTATACTCCATCATTCCAAAGAATTCAAAACACTGCAGAACAGCACTCTATTAACTTCCAAACTGCCCTCCTTCTACTGTATAACAAACCTCTACAATATTCAAAACTCTTGCATGCCCTTCAAACAGCCCACAATGGTGCTGCGGGACCAGATGGAATCTATTGTCATGCTACAACATTTCGATGACAAAGCTTTGCACCTACTTCTGGTCTTTTTCAACTGTATCTTTCTATCAAATGTTTACCCAGCTTCTTGGCATCATTCTACTGTTTTGGCGTTCCTAAAGCCTGGAAAAGATCCAACCAATCCCCATAGCTATAGACCAATATCCCTCTCAAGCTGCCTCAGCAAAATCCTAGAAAAAATTGTCCACAGTAGAGTGCTACCTCCTTTAGACTAGACAAAGACAGTAGGAAATTTAAAATTGAGAAAGGAGTTTGACAAGGAGACACAATATCTCCGAAGCTGTTTACTGCTGCCCTTGAGGAAGCTTTCAGAAGATTAGACTGGTCGCAGAAAGGAGTCAATGTGAATGGAGAGTACCTAAACAATTTACAATTTGCAGATGACATTGTGCTCATAAGCCATGATCCCAAAGAATTAGAGGAAAACCTTAATCAGTTATGCACAGTTAGTAAGGATTTTGGACTAATGATGAACAAGTATGCCACAGAAAGGGAAATAATGATTGAAGGAGCAGTAATTGAAAATGTGGAGTCATATACTTATCTGGGACAAGTTATTAGCTATAATAATGATAAATGGCTGGAAGTCAAGAGAAGAATAAATTTTGGATGGACAGCATTCAGGAAATATAGTGAAGAGCAATATCCCAGTTTGTCTGAAACGTAAAATAATGAACCAATGTATACTCCCCACCATGAGTTATGGAAGTGAAACTTGGGCACTCACCAAAAGAATGGAAGAGAAGCTGAGAACTACACAGCAAAGAATGGAACGAATTATATTTGGGAATCAGACTGTTAGATAAGAAGAGAAACACATGGATTAGGCAGCAAACTCAAGTAAAGGACATTCTTATCAAAACTAAAGAACCAAAATGGTCTTGGGCAGGACACATAGCTCGAAGACATGATGACAGATGGACTAAGAAAATAACAGAATGATATCCAAGAGGAGCTAGAAGAAAACCTGGAAGACAAAGGCGGAGATGGATAGATGAAATTCATGAGTTTGTGGGTAGTAAATGGTTGGCCAATGCTCAAAACAGAAAGAACTGGAGAGGCCTTCATCCTGCCGTGGATTGAAAATGGCTGATGATGAAGACATCCAATAAGAAAAAGTTCAATTGATATCACACTTTTAGCATATGTTTCATTGGACTGACCCTAGAAAACTTTTAAGATCAATGATAGCTTCTCCTGTTTCCCCTCTCCCCTCCACCCACAGAAACCTATTTATATAAATTAAAGTATATTTTGCATATTACTCTAGAATGAAAAGTCGAATGGAGGCCAAATTTTTAACCTATGTTCTGTTGATCCTTGGGAAAATTTCAGGTCCAGTTACTATTTCACAGCCCTCATTCCACCCTGGGATGGTTCTAAATTCAATTCCGATTTCATAGCATTCCCCCTCCAGTTTCTCCTTACATAAATATTACTATAAATTTGGAATAGCTCTGATCCATTTCAAAATTTCAATGATTACTTAGAATATTTTACGAATCTTTATACCAAATTTTCACATTAATGGGTTGACTTATTTTATTATAAATCATGAATTATTACTATTTGCTAGATTGTCAGAAATGTAATGTACTGCATACATTAATTATATTGTTTCTAGTAGGTTTGCTATTCATGTCAGATGGCATGATGAATTTTTTAATTTTCAATAAGGATTAATTCTTCATCTGAAGAAGTATGTATATGTACATTCTTATCAATTCACACACACACTGGCTTCTTTTCTGGCCTTCTAGTGAAATCTACTCAACCACAAACTCATGCTGGCCAACCTGCTTTCTGTCACATAGCTTTCTGTCCATAGCTAGTAAGCAGATTAATGCATGTTGCCAACAGGGATAACAGACACTTTTTAGGCTGCATTCTACGTATCACCACCAGAACATTGGAGAAGTTGCCTGCAAAGGTAGCCAATGAGCAAGTTTTTAAAAAATTTGAGCAATTAGGTTGCACTCACACACATGACACTGAAGCAGTTCTTCAGTGCTTAAACCTCTAACCAATAAAAGATCCATCACATCTTTCATATTATTGGTTAGTTAGCTGGGAAATTAAGCACTGGAGATCTGCTTCAGCGTCTGTAGTCTTTGACAGGCACTTTTTGACTACAGGAAGAATACGAGAGGGTTTTTTTTTTTTTTTTTTTTTTTGTGGCACAATAAGTTTGCTTTCTTTTTTTTTTTTTTTTTTTATGTGAACCCCAAACACGAGAGGTATTAGAACCTATAGTACTTAGTACCGTGCTTGGGTTAAAAAAGCATGGGTTGAAGGAGAAGTATGGGTGGGCGGGATGCTGGAAACTTTGCTCTAGAGACTAAACATGGGTTTCACCACTTCAAGCCTCCAATAAGCAAAGTGGTGGTATTTCACCGGTTGATGAAAGTCATCTACCACCTAGCATCACTATACCATTTTAATACTAAATCCTCTGAACATATGAGATTTTAGGAGTATATCTCATACATTAAGCGAGCAAAGCCTATACTAATTATAAATGGGACTTAATCGTGAATGTTAAATCACCACTCCTTAAAATAAGTTCGCAATTAAAATTATATTGATCAATGTTCCTTACCTTCTTTCACTGATTTTACAGGTGATAAGCTTTCTTCTCTATTCTCAGTTCTTGGAATAGTTTCGTTGAATTTTGAAACATCTTTGCTACGCATTGTCAAGAAGGAAGAAAGTGTGTCATTAAAATTTACCTTTGCATGCATTCTGTTAGAATCTAATTTATCTTTTGCACCAGTTTCTAATGCTGCACTTGCCAGAATAAACTTTATATCTGTTGGAGTTATCTCATCAGCAATTTCTTCCATCGAAGGAACTTTTATGATTGGCATTGTCTGTTTACAGTCAAGTGACATGACTGTTAGACTAGCCTCGGTATTCAAACAACCAGCAGGTGGAGTAAGTAGAGTATCAGTTGGAGTAGTAGAAATTGTAAATGTACTGTGGGCATTAATGTCATTTGTGACAGCTTCAGTAGAAGGAAAAGAACACAAAGTATTGCAAGCTGAGAGGTCCGGAACAAGTGGAGAGGAATATGACATTATTTTCTTCGATTTAATGTGAGAACTTTTATTAGCACTGCTTACATATTCTTCACCACTAGCAGAAATTTTTGATAATTGAATATCAATAGGGGAATTAATAAAGTCTATTCCATTCATATCATAAACACCGTGAAAAGTATGTGATAGCTGCTGCGAAAATATTTGCGTATGGGTGCTGTTTACACAAAATTCTTGGGTAATGTTTTCTTCTGGATTCATTTCATGGAGATTTAAAACTGTTGCAGAATCAATCGAAGATATAGTCTCCTTTGCTCCACTGTTAGTTTGTTCCAAAGAAATGTCAAAATTAGGGATACATTTCACTTCAGAAATTCTTTTTTCCTTTGGAATCTTATAGTCACGACTACCCTTAACTACTGACGTGATGCATGTTGGTTCCACACTCGCAGCAATCTCTCTGTGGTTATAACCTTCAGCAATTGAAGTACTAGGAAGACAGGATAAAGTATTGCTAACAGCGAGGTCAGGAATAAATGAATGTGGCAATGTTTGTGTTGAAATTGTGTAGCCAGAACTTTTAGCACTTACATATTCCTCATTATTAGCAGAATTTTTTGATAACTGAATGTCAGTCAGAAAATTAGCAGTGTTTGTTTCATTCATATCATAACCATCAAGCAAGGAATGTGATAGTTCCCGCGACAATGTTCGGTTATGGATGCTGTTAGTACAAAAGTCCTGAGTAGTGTTTTCTTTGTCTGGATTTATTTCAAGGAAGTTTGAGATTGAAGTCAAAGATTTATTCTCCTTTTTTTCTCCACTGTCTGTTTGCTCAATGGGAATACCATAATTATGCATATATTCAACTTCAAAAATTCCTTTATCCTTTGAAATGTCGCAGTTATAACCATCTTTAAGTACTGACAGAATGCGCTTTCGTTCCAGGTTTGCTGTTTCATTTTCATTCTTGTTATAACATTTAGCATCTACTATATTAAATGAAGCTAATGTCTTTACATGAGCACTGTGCGCATTAATGCTCTGAAGTGGACTATGGTTAACTACGGGGATCCTGGTTTCTTTAGATTTCAGAAATTGTTCAGTTTTGTTAAATTTGGATGATGTATATTTTTTCACATTTGATTCTGTTCTGTGGCCTTCCAATTCTTTGATTTTCATTGTTTTAGTAATATCCAGTTCCTTCATTTTTTTAGTGGTAGTATTTGAATGTGACATCTTAACGAAATCAGTGGACTTAGAAAAAGATAACTCTCTCTTTTCTGTAGACTTTTTAAATTCCTTCTTTGGTGTGTGAAATGCCAGTATATTCATCTCTGGATTATTCTCCTCTGGATGAGAGTCCTCGAGCGACTTTAAAAAAAAGAAACAAAAAAAAAAAAAAATTAAATTGGTATGCACAAACAAAAAGTAACTAATGATGCAATGTTTTATTACTATTATGTTATATCCAATTTGTAATACACAAATGAAAAAAAAATATCACCACTATCAGTGTAAGAACTATCAAACCCATTCTCATTTTTTAGTTTTTTGAGTACAGTAGAGCATCAAAAATCAAAATGTCAATAATCAGAACAAGGCAGCATTTATTTATTTTTTTATGCTGATGCCATAAAATAATTCAATTAAGCAACAGTTATTGTGATCACCTTTGTGAATTGAATTTTGATTCTATTCTCAAAGGTGAATGGCAATTCTAATAAGTAAAAATTAGAGGAATATTATCCAGAGGCTATAAAAATGAAGATAAAGCACAAATTTACACTTTTATTACCTTATCAATTAAGAAAATTGGCGAAGGTAAAGAAAGCCTGCACGAGAACGACGAGAAACGTCGGATAACTTAGGCGGAAAATTAGTTTGCCGATACGGCACTCTAGCGCTGCTCACTCGGTAAACAGACGGTAGATGTTATAGGTCAGGAGCAAAGTCGAGAACAATATACTGATTGACAGGTAGGCATGACAAACAACGTGCTGATTGGTATGCTAACACAACACACGATAACATCGGTTTAGTGTCACTGTAGCAGCACTAATGGTAACTTTTCCTAATTGTACATGCCCTAACATTTACCATAACAAGAAAAGAGGTCAGATCGACTTGAATCCCATGGGAGCTTGAACCCCTCCCGAAATGGAGGGGGTAACCTAACCTTTTTTCTTTAGAATCAGTCATATTTAGAAATACATTCATAAAAAAATAAATTTTTTTATGACTGTATTTTTATTTTCTTGTTCAATATGCCCTAATGGTGAAAAAAGATCAGGTTACCTCCACTTGAATCTCATGGGAGCTTGAACCTCTCCAGAAATGGAGGGGGTAACCTAACCTTTTTTCTTTAGAATCATGAGTGGACTAGCACATAAATTGTTTATTAATAAAATATTAATTTTTTATTACTGTACTTTTATTTTTAAAGACACTCATGCGGATACACACGTATCATAACATCAATCAGCACCTTAATAGCTATTCAGTATTATATATATATATAAAGAATCTTTCTTTCTTTTTCTATTTTTTCTCAACCTAACGTTTAAGTTTAGGTAGCAAAATACAAGGAAACCTTCTCTTTTATTTCCTAACCTACCATTTAAGCTCAAGGTCATGAAATACAACAAAAAACAAAGAAACCTTTTCCTTTTTTCGTAACCAAACCAAATCAATAATACAGTAAAAGCACTCATCAACTCCAAAAATCTGCTTTTAATAATGAGAAAAAAAAAAAAAACACAAAGAAGAACATAAAAATGAATGGAACAAAAAACTTTCTCAAAAAAAAAAAAAAATTCATGAGTACAAATCATGCAGTTGGACCTGAATAGCTATTCACAATTTGAGTAACAATAGTGTGAAAAGTATCTTCATGATTTTTCCCATAAATTTGATGCAACATATTTTCTTTTATGTGAACCCCAAACACGAGAGGTATTAGAACCTATAGTACTTAGCACCGTGCTTGGGTTGGAGGTTGAGAAGACGAAAGTAGATATTTGTTGACATTGCACTTGAACTTCTGTAGATTATAATTTTTAGGAAATACGTATGAAGGAAGGTTGTTCCAGAAAACAGCAGTTGAATGAATAAATGAGGAAGATGAAAAGTTGTTTCTGTGGGTTTCAAGTTGGACAGTAAATGGATGTTGGCTGGTGGCGGCACGTGTTCGGACTGTTTTGAAAGAGAGAGTGGGAATTATAGAAGCCAATTCGGAAGAACAGTGCCCATGGAAGTATCTGTAGAAGAGGCATGCAGCAGAAACAGTATGTCTATGAGAAAGCAAGTGTAGAGACTCTGTTAGAGATGAATCATTAATTAACCTAACTCCCCTCTTCTGAATGGAATCAAGAAGCCTGAGAGAGGTTTTGGGGGCACCACCCCAGATGTGGGAACAATATTCCATGGCAGGGCAGATTTGCGATTTATACAGAGTGAGCAACTGTTTGGAAGAAAAGTAACGCCAAGAGAAAAAGAGAAAACCAAGTTTTTCAGATGTGTGCTTGTGCCAAGAGAGATTAGAAGTCAGGGTAATCCCCAAAAGAGATATATCATTTTGCCTAGAAATCGGAATGTCACTAAAGATAAGCATAGGAGCAGAAGAATCCTTTTTGCGAGATATAAGACAAGACTGAGTTTTAGAAGGGTTGAAATCAACTAAGTTGTCTTTGCCCCACTGGAGAATTACCTGAAGATCAGCATTTAAGGAATTGATAGCAGATTTTCGAGAAGTTGAAGCTGATTGAGCAGGACAAGGTTTCTCAAAATGGAATGCAATGTGCTATCATCGGCAAAACTATGGATAGGATTTCCAGTCAATGGAAGGTCATTAATATACAAGAGGAAAAGAGTGGGGGAAAGAACTGAACCTTGGGGGGGGGGGACACCGGCATTAGTAGAGAAGTTAGAAGACAGAGAGCCATCTACCATCACCCTCATTGAGCGATCAGAGAGAAAACTGGATAACCAATTACTAAAAACAGTTGGCAAACCATAAGATGGAAGCTTGTTTAGAAGACATTTATGCCAAACACGATCAAATGCCTTTGAGATGTCAAGATCAACTACTTGGGTTTCACCGAACCTTTCCATTGCATTAGTCAATTGAATTGAAGAGTTGGCAGTTAATTGATTTCTCCATTACCTTAGAAAGAGTAGAAGTAATTGCAATGGGACGATAACTGGACGGGAGGGATTTGTCACCCTTTTTAGGCACTGGCTGGATATGAGCAAATTTCCAAGCAGAAGGAAAAAAAAAAACCTCTGGAATAAGAAAGCGAAAAAAGGCGTAAAAGAATAGGAGTAAGTTCTGGAGCACAGGTTTTGAGAACAAGTGGAGAAATACCACTTGGAAGAAATACTTAGAAGGATTGTTTGTGAGAAAAAGATCAAGCGTATTGTTGGCTGTATGATTAGGATTGTCTGGTATTCTTGTAGGTAAATGAACAATCTGTGCTAGGTCATTAGTAATTGCAAAAGCCTCAGCATCTCGACCTGCTGGGTCAGTGTGACTAGAAAACGGAAGCCAGCTTGAGTTGTGAACATTAAAATCACCATGGAAAATTACCTCACTGTTAGAAAAGTTGGACTGGAGAAAGTCAAGTTGCAAAGAGAGGAAGTCAAAGAGCTCCAAGTGATCAGTGGAGTTGGGAGAATGGTAGAGACAACAGATGAATTTGACACAATGAGGTAGAGAGAGATTTTAAACAAGAGAAGATCAAAGAGAGGAGATTCCAAATTGCCAAGTCTCTGACAGGGAATATCAGAACGGACATATGCACAAGTACCACCTTTGAGGCGAAAGGAATCATAAAACAAATAATTTGGGCATCTGAGATGAGCAGTAGTTGAATCAACCGATAACTGATATTCTGTCAGAAAAAGTACATGGGGTTTGGCAGACTGCAAGTGGAAATGGCCATAGATGAGATTAGAATTGAGACCACGTATATTTGTGAAATGAATTAGGAAGTGCTTGGGAGGTTTAGATCTTTTTGCAGATAAGCTTGCTCTATTAGTTTGACAATTCATGGTGTATTCAATGGTAAGAAAAAGTGCTGTATGAAGTAATGAAATTTTTGAATATGGCGTACACGTGGTAAGAATATACCCAGATCCTTGACATAACGTGGCCTCGGCAATGCTCCCCGCATCCACACTACTCGGACTCCCTCCAGTCACTATCTGGCAGAGTAGAGGTAGCAAGATTATACACTAGCTGATCCAGAAGCCTCCTAGAGAGTTACCAATAGGTTCATTAATGTGACCCATCAACATATGTTTACAGCTGCCATTTATTCCTTTTGTTACACTTTTTAGTTTCTTCCACTGGGCTTCAATATTATTCGTATGTGCTCCTGTAGGTGGATTTACAAAACGTTCCTTGTGTTTCACCATTAAATATTCGTACTTCTTTTTTTTCTAAGGCCGTAATACAACTGTATGCACGCCATTCATCTGTTATGATGGTAGTATTTTTCTTCACTACTTTTCTAATAATGCGCAAAAGAGTTTTTGCTTTCCGATTTTTTATCAATTTCATGAAGATGAATTTAGATTATCTTTCGAACACACCAAACACCCATTTCTTCTTAGTAGTTAAATTTCGTCCTCTGTGATGTTTTGGTTTTACCAATACAGTTTCGTCTGCTTCTACAATTGTCCCTGATCCACCCAACTTAATGGGTTTTTTATTAACTGCAACCACAAATATCTCTTAGTTTCTGATAAAACTTAATTGCTGTCACTTTTGAAATTTCCAGATGTAATGCTGTCTTAGTTACTGGCATGCACGTTGACCAAAAGTATATAATGTACATTATGTTTTTCAATGAAACTTTTGTATTTTCCATAAAACTATGTTTCAATAAAGAAACTCGTGAAGAACATTTTTTGCAAAATCACAACTTTCCACATGACTCTTCGCGATTCAATTAGTTGAAAATAATCATTGCACTTAAAACAGTACAATTTCGGTCTTATCAATTTAGTTTTCATCAAAAAATCAAGCAACGTTTCATTTTCCTTACAAATTTCTTCCATCTTTAAAAGATTCATCGCTACTATTACCTGTTCACCGTTCATTACGAAACTATTATGCACCATTCTTTACTGGTAAATACACATCATAATGCCAACCAATGACTACACAGTAGCTTGTCGTCTGTCGTGCCCACCACCAATCATTTCATCGTTTCCCACGCCTACCTGTCAACCAGTATATCGTTCTTGACTTTGCTCTAGACCAATAACACCTACTGTCTGTTTACTGAGTGAGCAGCGCTAGAGTGCCGTATCGGCAAACTAATTTCCCGCGTAAGTTATCAGACGTTTGTCGCCGTTCTCGTGTAGGGTTTCTATACCCAAGCCAGAAAATTAAATGATACGTGAAAATCAGCAAACACATTGAATGTCGAATTGACAAACAATCAACAAACTGAAAGTTGTCCAACTCAACTACTCTGGCTGAAAAGAAAGAGATCTGGCAGCAAAGAATTATGAAGTTCAAAAATGGTGCAGCAAAAAATAAGTAATTATTTTTGGTTAAAGGCCTATACATGTGTGTAATTGTGGCTGAAAATTCCATTTTTTTTTTTTTTTTTTTTTATCTATGAATACAAATATGCATATACTAACTTAGTGTTTTTATTTCTAAACTTACTACTTTTTTTTAGTCTCCGGAACAGTATTTTTGAAAAGTTTAAAAATCCAAACAATCAGATGTCCAAACTGCCCCCAGTCCCAATTAGTTCGAATTATCAACACTACTGTATTACATAAAAGCACAATGTTATAGCAGCAGTTCCCAAACTACTGAGATCTATGGACAATTTCAAAAATTGAAATAAAAAAAGTTTACAGACCCCTTCAGAAAACAAAAAGTTTGCGGATCCCTATATATATATATATATATATATATATATACACACACATGTTTCTCTGCGTGTGTGTTTGTGTATATATGTCTCAACACCGGGTTTTCCGAAAAGAAAATTTAAAGTTTTATGTTTAACCAACTCAACTTTTATTCTTATTTTAAATAAATATATAATAATAGCTTTATTTATCATCAATTTGCTATACATAGAATGAATAATTTGACCAGTTAAAGAGGGTCCATTTTGCAGACCCCCCTGGAATTGGTCTACAGACTCCCCAGGGGACTGCAGACCCCAGTTTGGGAAATGCTGCTTTATAGTATTCTTAAAATTCTACAGAATGGCAAATATCAGCTGTCTGCATGAGTTTGTAAAGAAATAATTCATCAATGTTTTTATGGAAAAAAGAGCTTTCCAAAAATCAAAAAAAGAAGCTAGGAAATTATAGGCAGTAAAAGAAAAATATTAAATTAAATTTAACTTTATTTAATTCTCTAAGCCAGTGGTTTGCAACCGGTGTGTGCTGCAAAACCATTCAAGGTGGGCTGCGAGATAAATTAAAAACTTAAAAAGGTCAAATTTTATAATTTGTAAGAAAAATAACAAACTTATTCCTGTGCACTATTACCTGTTTGTCAGGAGTTAGTGCCAGCCAGGTATAATAACGAAGTCATTATATGGAGACGAAATTTGTCTTCTGCACATGGACATAACATGAGTCTGGATAATTCCCACCGGAATGCCCTTTGGTGATATGGTTATGATTTGTTTATAATTTCCTTCCAGCTGCCACCTTGCTTTTCCATAATGCCTCAGCATTTCTAACCCCAAGAGACCACTGAAGCACTGGAAGGAAATTGATTACAGTGGAATTCCGTAGAGAGAGCAGTACCCACGATGGGAACTCGTGAACTAAGTCTATACAGCCCAATGCTACCTCCATATAATTATTACAATGGACATTACACTGTAATACCTTCTCTATGGTGCTAGTTATCTGAACATAAGCGCTGTCTAGCAATTCATGCCCATTGGCCAGTTCACCTAAGAGGGAAAAAAAAAGATTCTCAAATAATTTTGCTTCGTAAGTGATATAAGCAGTATTGTGAGAACATTTGTATAATTATATAAAGTATTTTAGCAGTCTGTTTTTTTTTTATTGTTTAACTTAATTGTTACTTTTTCATGCCTAAGTAACCCTAAAATTAAAATGGAAAATTTCATCGGAAGACGTGAAAGAATGCTGCAACAAGGATTATGTTGGGAGGCCCACAAGTGATAAAAGCCAGCTTGATTTGAGGGAACTCACAACCAAAGAGGCATAAAGTTATACGAAGTATATGGACAGTTATTTAAGTTCATATTTTGTTTGTGTGAAGAGAAGGATTGTCCTCTACATCTGTGTGTTGTTTATGGCAAAAAAAACTTTCTGAGAATGCCATGGCACCTAGCAAATTGAAGAAACATTTAATCCCTAATCATGTGAATATTGTGGATTCACGTGGTTAGTGATTAAATATTTGAAATAGCTAAAATTTTTTTAGCTCTTTCAAAAAATTTCTTGAACAAAAAAAACCAAAAAAAAAACAACATGGCATTTTGAGAAAAGAATACAAAATTCTGAAAGGGCTCAGATTGTAGCAGAAATTATTGCCTTGAAAAAGAAACCACACACAATAGCAGAGTCCTTTACCTTGCCAACTTATCAATTAATTGTCAGAACACTGTTTTTGGAACACAAAGAAACTGCTAAAATACCAGTCGGATGACATTATTCAAAGAAGAATAATCTAAATGTCTTCTAACATCGAGGAACAAAATCTACAAGGCTAAAAAATCAGATTTCACATTACAATGGACAAGTCTACTGATATTAGTGACAAAGCACAATCACTAGCCTTTGTTCATTTATTCAAAGAACTGAAATTATAACTTAATTCTTATAGTACAAAGAGCTTAGAGAACACACCATAGGTAACAACATTTTTGATACTTTAACTGGCTGCTTAGAAAAATTAGAACTGTCATGGAAATCATGCATGGATGTGTGTGTGCGCTGATGGTGCTCAACAGAGGATTCATTTCATTTGTAGAGAAAGAAAACCCGAATGTGATGTTTATGCATTGCTTTCTGCACAGAGAGACCTTGTTGGAAAAACACTATGCAATGAGTTGAAATCAGTGTTAGATCAGGCCTTCTTAATAGTCAGTTACATTAAATCAAGACCAGTAAATACCTGTCTCTTTAATCAGCTTTGTAGTGCCATGGATGCTAGGCATGAATCTTTAATTTTGCACACAGAAGAAAAGAACAATTTTTACTAATACTTAAATAATGAGCTGTGGTGTGTGAGGGTAGCTTGTCTAGGGGAAATATTCATCCAGTTGAACAGCTTGAATACCAATATGCAAGGCCAAACTATAGACAAGCTACTAGCATTTAAGAAGAAAAAAAAAAAAAAAAAACATTGAGTTGGCTGAACAGAGCAAGAAGGGGAAATATTGATGTTTCCATTAATACCTGAAACCAATAAAAAGGATATTGCTCATCTCATAACCGATCACTTTGAAGTATTGGAAAACAACATTGAAAAATACTTTCCCTCGCTAAATACAGAGAGTTTTGACTGTGCACAAAATCCTTTTATGTCCATTTCATCTTGCTTAGGTTTCACAGAGATTGAAGGTTTGTTTGTTTATTTGTTATTTGGTTTTTAGGAGCATTAGTAACTAAGGCCATATTGCTCCGGGATAAGCGGTGGTCATTCCCTGACCTTTCCGCATCCTCCGTATTTGGTGGTGACGGGCTCGAATCCTGGTCTAATCAAGAAGCGTGTGCTATGCACTTCTGCTCCTTCCCATTTGGCTATGGAGACACCAGAGAGATTGAAGGAGAAAAATTAGCATCAATTTAATGTGATCAAAGTCTGAAATTAAATATAGTGAATTTCCCCTAGGATTTGGATTTCAATCAAAGATGAATATCCTAAAATTTCAAATCATGCCTTGAGAATTTCATTGCAGTTCTCTGCTACTTCTTGTGTGAGTTAGGATTATTGACATTAACATTAAATCCAATAAAAGGGAAAACTGATCATGAAGACAAAATGAGAGCAAGTTTATCTGAAATACACCCTAACATACAGGAAATTGCATAAAAGCATCAAGCTCAGATGTCTCATTAAAGTATTTCAGTGAAAACTGCCAATTCGTATATTTGGCAACTAAATAAATAAACTTCCTTACAATATGAGAGTACAGCTCTAAAACGGTGTTCGCAGGTCAGCCGCTAGTTAGTACACCGGACTGAACCTATTGACATGAATTGTCAAACTAATAGAGTAAGTTTATCTGCAAAAAGATCTAAACATCCCAAACACTTCCCAGTCCATCTCACAAATATACGTGGTCTCAGTTCTAATCTCAACGATATCCATTTCCACTTGCAGTCTGCCAAACCCCATGTACTTTTTCTGACAGAATCTCAGTTATAGGTTTATTCAACTGATAACTAAGATAACGGTTAATTCAACCGATAACTGAATCTGAAGTGCCTAAAGGACCTCTCACTTCGACCGTGTACTTAGAAGGGTTGTTTGTGAGAAAAAGATCAAGCGTGTTGGCTGTATGATTAGGATTGTCCGGTATTCTTGTAGGTAAATGAACAATCTGTGCTAGGTCATTAGTAATTGCAAAAGCCTCAGCATCTCGACCAGCTGGGTCGGTGTGACTAGAAAACGGAAGCCAGCTGGAGTTGTGAACATTAAAATCACCAATGAAAATTACCTCACTGTTAGGTAAGTTGGACTGGAGAAAGTCAAGTTGCAAAGAGAGGAAGTCAAAGAGCTCCAAGTGATCAGTGGAGTTGGGAGAACGATAGAGAATAGAGATGAATTTTACACAATGAGGTAGATAGATTTGAAGCCAGAGAAGATCAAAGAGAGTAGATTCCAAATTGCCAAGTCTCTGACAGGGAATATCAGAATGGACATATGCACAAGTACTACCTCTGAGGCGAAAGGAATCATACAGCGAATAATTTCGGCATCTGAGATGAGCAGTAGTTGAATCAACCAATAACTGAGATTCTGTCAAAAAAAAATACATTGGGTTTGGCAGAATGCAAGTGGAAATGGACATTGTTAAGATTAGAATTGAGACCACATATATTTGTGAAATGAATTAGGAAGGGCTTGGGAGGTTGAGATCTTTTCGCAGATAAGCTTGCTCTATTAGTTTGACAATTCATGGTGTATTCAATAGTAAGAAAAAGTGGGTGGAACATACTGTATGAAATAATGAAATTTTTGGATATGGCGTACACATGGTAAGAATATACCCAGATCCTTCACATAACGTGGCCTCGACAGTGGTCCCCACATACACACTACTCGGACTCCCTCCAGTCACTATCTGGCAGAGTAGAGGTAGCAAGATTATACACTAGCTGGTCCAGAAGCCTCCTAGAGAGTTACCAATAGGTTCGGTCCGGTGTACTTACTAGCGGCCGGCTGGCCTGCGAACACCGTTTTAGAGCTCTACCCTCAAAATGTAAGGATATTGGATCTGGCCACGATGTTCATCATAGTCTCAAAAGTCATCAATCATACTGCATGATGGAAGAGATAGGGAAGGGTTGACTGGAACATAGCTCTAGAGACTAAACATGGGTTCCACCACTTCAAGCCTCCAATAAGCAAAGTGGTGGTATTGCACCGGTTGATGAGAGTCATCTGCCACCTAGTACGCCTGGTAACATAGAGGGGCGGCATTCCTCCAGTGGTGTGGGTGCCACACCACATGGATGAATTTAGGCCTAAATCTTGAACACTATTTCCTTGTTGGTGTGAAAAGCCTAGTAGCTTCAGAGATTAATTCTTTGAATGCTTCCCATTTTGAATTTGCTGTTGGTAACATCATCAGTTGTTTCCATCGTATAGAATTTAAATACTGTCAGACCACTGTAGTCACTTTTACGAAAGCAAAACCCCTTCCCTTTACCCTTGATGGTAGTTACCTCTTTGAGTAAATCCCACTTCAGCACACTGATCACTGCCACCTAGTGGTTCCTTTATCTACAGATTCTTGATGCATGAAGAATCATTACTGATAATCAGATCAAGAGTATTACTCCCTCTAGTTGCCTCCCGAAAACAA
This sequence comes from Mastigoproctus giganteus, assembly GCF_048544385.1. Taxonomy (NCBI): domain Eukaryota; kingdom Metazoa; phylum Arthropoda; class Arachnida; order Uropygi; family Thelyphonidae; genus Mastigoproctus; species Mastigoproctus giganteus. Next base: position 125,789,707 of record NC_143578.1, read on the forward strand.
TCATCCAATGATTGTTTTCTCCAAGAGAACAATCATCTAATAAATCCACAAAAGCCTTGATAGTGTGTGAATGACCAACCCACAAATTCCAGTCAATATCCGGGAAATTAAAATTTCCCCATTACAAGACACTAATTTACTGGCCCACAATTTCTCTGCACAATTGCTCAATATACTCATCAGATTCATTAGGTCTATAACACACACCTACTCTCATTTTTCATTTCCCAGTGCTTACGTCACACCAAACAGACTCAAACAGATCCAAACAGACAAACTGCATTGTCCACCAAAATCAACTGGATGCACTTCCTTAGATTTTATGTGTTTCTTAACTAACAGCATAATCCCCTCCTCACTTGCTGTTCTATCTATCCTTTCTGTATACACTGTACTCCCCAAATTCCAGTTCTGTACTGCTAATGTCTGTGTGATACCATGTCTCTGATATCCCAACAATTTCTGCCTTTCATGTCTTAACTAGCACTTCAAGCTCATCGAATTTATTAACTACTCCTAGCATTGGTGTACATGCAAGTATACATGCACCTGTTTCTACTCTTAGTTATCCTAACACAGCCCATGTATTTACTTGTTCCACTATGACTCCCAGCAGTCCTAAAAATTCCCATTGCCTTGCTGCTAAATTGCATTTCAACAGAAGTAGTGCAAGAATCACTTTTACCTCTGCCAGCGGCTACTGTTAATCTATTAGTCTGTGTGTCCCGCCCAAGCTAGCAGTTTTCCGACCCACCTAACTCTGCCTCGATAGCATCAGCAAATATTCTTGCACCCTTTCTATTTAAGTGTATCCCATCCCTGTAGAAGCAGTCTCTCCTGTTAACAAGCACAGACCAGGCTGAGAAAAATTCTACCCCTCGAGCCTTGCACAATCTCTCCAAAGCAGAATTTAACGACAAAGCTCTCATCAAATATATACTCCCTCCTATCATGTCTGGGCAGAATTGCAGATGCATTCAAATTCAACCCTAACTCCTGGCTTTTTTTCAGCATTGTCTTGTGCTTGTTAAGTAATTCTGACGGTCTCCTACTCTTAATATCATTAGTGCCAACGTGTACAACAATCTTTGTGCCCTTAAAGAATGGTATCTGCCCTACAATGTCATAAACCTTTGCCCTTGGCAGACATACGCTGGTCCTGTTCCATCTATCCTTATGCACAATATGTTTCCCGTTTCCCTGACAATAGAGTCACCTACAACTAGTTCCTTTGGGGCCAGCGCATTCTGCCTTGGGGTTTGTCGCTGTGTTGCGTGATGTCAAGTGCAAGCTCTGGCATTGATGTGGGCAGCTGAGAGCCTGATGGACCCCTTAATTTAAATCCTTTGAGGGCATCCACCCTGTCCTTCTAGCTCTCATATAAGCCCATAACAATGCCGAGTTGGCGCCCGATTTCCTCAACTATCATGTCCCGTTCCTGATTGCTCCACAAATATCAAACAAGCAGTGCATTTCAATAGACTGTGATTCAGAGGACAACCGCCACCCTTCAGTTCTCCCCTGAGCCACAGCACTTCCACTAGTTTGAGCCTTTTGCTTTGCTGCTCTGGTCTGAGTCATGATTTCTAATCAAGTTGAATAAAATTCCAATGCAAAATATAACCCTAAACCTATATCCCAATGCAGTTATAACACTATATACAGAGTGTCTCAAAAATATTGGTACAAACGTTTAGGGGAGGTAGGTAACATCTAAAGGAATGTGAATCACATAGGAACCCATAACTGGAAACATCACCGTAAGTCGGTAGACGGCACTGTTCATCAGTTCGCGAGAGGGAAATTTTCTGGATTACTCATTCAAGCAGTAGCCGCCACATGAAGAGCATGCATCGATATAAAAACTGTGAACTGGCAGACATGCACCTAGTGCATGGATTAGCAGAGGGCAATGGATGAGCTGCTCAACAAATTTATGGAGAATGCTTCCCAGACAGACATGTAGCGGACCACCATTTGTTTGCACGTGTGCATCAAAATTTGTGGGTCATTTAGAGGTAACAGGAGTAGTGCAGGCAGACCACATTCGACGCGATCTCCCGCCATGGAAGAAATTGTGTTGAATGCTGTCCAGAATAATCCTACTACCAGCACACGTGCCTCTGCCTTAGGAGTGTCTCGTTGCAGTGTACAGCGTGTCTGGTACGACGATTGCTTACACCCCTTTCATCTCCAAAGGGTTCAGTTACTGCTCTTCCCCCAAGATCATCCTGCACATGTGGCTTTTGTGCAGTGGTTTCTCCAAGAAAGTGTTCAAGACTTGAATTTTCCAGCCTATGTTTTGTTCATGGATGAGGCTTATTTCACTTGGGAAGGCTTATGCTGATGTGTAGGCTCACTACAACCCACACGGTGTGCGCCCCCATGCAGCACAACATCGCTTCGCAATAAATGTGTGAGCAGGTGTAGTCGGTGACTGCTTAGTCGGCCCATACCTGTTAACATCCTGCATGAACTCAACTAAATATCGGATCTTTCTTGAACAAGTTCTACCAGGGTTACTTGACAATGTTCCAGCAAATGTGAGATGTAACATTTGGTTTCAACATAACGGGGCGCCTGCCAATTATCGAAAGTGTGTTCGTGACCATTTGAACAGGCATTTTGGGCATCGATGGATTGGCCGTGGTGGATCCGTTGCCTGGCCCCCACGCTCACCTGATTTATCGAGCCTTGATTTCTTTCTGTGGGGGTCCTCAAATCTATTGTGTATGAATCGCCTGTGGAGACGGAAATGGATCTCATGGTGAGACTCGTCTGCACTGCTGCTACTGTCAAAGAAACTCCAGGTGTGTTCAACTGTGTCCGCCAATCCATGCTGCGTCGGTGTCACGCATGCATCGCGTCTCATGGTGGAACCTTCGAGCATCTGTTGTATCATCATGAAATGCATCCATCTCGTACTCCATTGTTAATATTATGTCAAATAAATGTTTGCCACTAATTACTGTCTTGTGTAATTTCTGCTTCTTGTGCCTCTGCTACTACTTTCCCGTGACATTTCCGGTTATGGGTTCCTATGCGATTCATATTCCTTTAGATGTTACCTACCTCCCCTAAACGTTTGTACCAATATTTTTGAGACACCCTTTTTATGTATTTCGGTATCGAATATTATCTCCAAGTTACGTTATATGACTTTCTTATCCCCTGTCAACTTATATGTATTAATTTATGATGTTATATTTGTAATAACTAGGTCGCTATATTTATTTAGTTAAAAAAAGTACAATTTAATTGACAATGAAATTTAATGAGATTAATAAATTTTACTGATTAATTGATACTACTATACTCGTTAAACCTTACGTACTACTATATTTCCGTTAAACCTTACGCTAGCACACGTATCATATAACAATAGCAGAAAGTTACGAACGGTTAATCTACGGACACAAGGTATTATTTACTTTCCTAATTGTGCTATCTAAATTCAAAATAAACCACAGAGCTTGACTAGGTCTATAAGCTACTTACAGAAAATAATTTATTCTAACCAAAAACTGATCTCTATTATATTTATGCTCAATAGCCAATGTTGCAAGATTGCACACTCTACTTTGACCAATAGCATTTCTTTTATTATTCGTAATTTACTAAATGATCTTTTGGCAGATGCAGCTGACACGGCAGGGTAAAAAATAACATAAATAAAGTAAAAATTTCTGAAAAGTCACTTTCTAGGGCACTATATTTTAAAATTAACAAATAAAAAAAATTGTCTGCTAATAAATCTTGTTTAATAAGTGTGATTAAATTACAATACTGTATTGAATTGGCAGTTTGGGAGAGAGTACAGATGAATGCTTTTTTTATGAGATTTTCACACTCACTTAATATATCAGCATTTGACATATTGTTTTTGGTTCTAGTATTGCAAAATAAATTTTTACTAACTTCATACTTTTGAAACGATTTTTAATTTGTATTATAATATGTATTATAATCTGAAACATAGTAACAAACACTGATTTTAAAAATCTGATCTCTATTATCAAACAAAAAAAAATCTGAAGCTAATTCATCGTATTGTCTTTTAGTACTACATTGTCATTTGACTTCAAATCTGGGATCTACTCCAAACTCCTTGGCAATTTGCTCAGATTTGTATTTAATTTGTTTGTATGAATTTCGAATGCTTTGTAAATTTTTACTGACTCAATCCAGTAAAGAAGTACATTCATTCATCAAGGTTTATACTCTATATCATGCATCTGTAGAGTTTTTGAAGCATAATTAATTTCACACATTACGTTATTCAAAAATATACAAATTAAAATAAAATCAAATGTTGTCCCTTGCTTCATTATTCTAAGTGCTTCATTTCGTCTGCTTTTTTAGTTCATTTAAGATTAATATCTGTCAAATCTTTTATAATATCCACAAAACCAACTTTCACAGCTGTTATAGACCATAATCTACCAGACCAGTGAGTAGTGTTGAGTTTTTTAATGTAACTTCAGATTCCCTAGTAAATTTTTTTCCCAGTAATTTTCTATTGTCAAGGAGACGGGAATATACTATGCAAGGTTTTTTTTTTTTGTAGTTGTTGGCGCATCAGCTTCTGTGGCCATAGTGCACCTCCCAAGGTTTTTGCAGTACTTTGATCCAAGCCCAAGGCAGGATTTGAACCCACGACCTTTGGGTTGCCAGGCAGGCACTTTACCCACCTGGCTAGCCCGGTCGGCACTATGCAAGAAGGATAGGTGGAACAGGATCGGGATATGTCTGCCAGGGACAAAAGTTGATGATGTTGTAAAGCAAATATCTTTTAAGGGCACAAAAGGTGATGATGTTGTTGTACAAGCTGGAACCAATGACATTAAGAGTAAGAGATCTGCAGATTTACTCAACACGTACAGGTCAATGTTAAAAAAAAAGTCTTGAGTCAGGGATGAATGTGAAAGTGTCTGCAATTCGGCCCAGACACAATAGCAGGGAGTATATGATGAGAGCCTTGTAGATCAATTCGGCCCTGTAGAAATTATGCAAGGCTCAAGGGGCAGAATTTTTTTCAGCCTGGTCTATGCTTGTTGACAGGAGAGACTGCTTCTGCAGGGATGGGGGTACACTTAAATAGAAAGGGTGCAAGAATCTTTCCTGGTGCTATCGAGACAGTGTTAGGTGGGTCAGAAAACTGCTAGCTTGAGGGGGGATACACAGACTAAAAGGTTAGCAGTGGCCGCCGGCAGAGGCAAAAGTGATTCTTGCACTGCTTCTATTAGAATGAGCAGCAGAATAGAAAGCAAGGTAATGGAGATTTCCAGGACTGCGGGGAGTCATAGTGGAACAGGTAAATACATGAGCTGTGTTAGGTAACTAAGAGTAAGAACAGGTGCATGTATACTTGCATGTACATCAATTCTAGGAGTATAGTTGACAAATTTGATGAGTTTCAAGTGCTAGACAAGATATCAAAGGCAGATATTGTTGGGATATCACAGATGTGATGTCACACAGATATAATCAGTGCAGAATTGGAATTTGGGGAGTGCAATGTTTACAGGAAGGATAGACAGGACAGGAAGGGAGGAGGGGTTATGCTATTAGTTAAGAAACATAAAATCTAAGGAAGTGCATCCAATTGATGCTGGTGGACAATGCGGTGTTCAGTCTGTTTGGTGTGAAATAAGCACTAGCAAAGGAAAAATGAGTAGGTGTGTGTTATAGGCCTAATGAATCTGATGAGTATAATGAGCAATTGTGCAGAGAAATAGTGGGCCAGTAAATCAGAATGTCATATAATGGTGGATATTAACTTTCCAGACATTGACTGGAACTTGTGAGTTAGTCACTCGCACATTAGTAAGGCTTTTGGGGATTTATAGAATGACTCTTTTCGACAGCAACATGTTCAAAATGCAACCATAGCGAGTAATACTCTTGATCTGATTATCAGCAGTGATTATTCAAGCATTAAGAATTTTCAGATAAAGAAACCACTGGGTGACAGTGATCACAATGTACTGAAGTGGTAATTACTTAAAGATTTAACTACCATCAAGGCTAAAAGGAAGGGCTTTTGCTTTCGTAAAGGTGACTACAGTGGTCTCAGACAGTTTTTAAATTCTGTACAGTGGGATCAACTGATAATGTTACCAACGTTGAATTCTAAATGGGAAGCCTTCAGGGACTTAATTTTGGAGGCTACTAGGCTTTTCATTCCAACTAAGAAATACTGTTCAAGGTCTAAATGGATTTCAGATGAATTAATGAGGCTCGTGGCAGAGAAGAATGGATAAAGGGATGGTTGAGTAGGAAACGACAGAGAGTGGTAATCAATGGGCAATGCTCTTCATGGATAAATGTTGTTAGTGGAGTTACCCCAGGGTTCGGTGTTGGGCCCATTGTTGTTTTGTATATATATATATATATATATATATATATATCAATGATATTGATGAAGGTATATCAGGTTTAATGTCCAAGTTTGCAGATGATACAAAGGTTGGCAGGGTTGTTAACGACAGTAAAGACAGTATGCTACTCCAACTGAATCTAGATAAGTTGGGAAAATGTGCTGAGAAGTGGCAACTGAAGTTTAACATTGACAAATGCAAAGTACTGCATATGGATAGTAATAACCGAAGAGAAACGTACCAACTGTTTGATATTACACTCAGGGAAGTGGAAAGCGAAAAAACCTCGGGGTAATTGTGTAGTCAAATATGAAGTTTTCTGAACAGTGCAAACGGGCTGCGAGGGTAGGTCATGAAGTTTTGTCAATGATATATAGGAATTTTTCTAGAAGGGACAGGGAAGTGATTATCCCGTTATACAAGGCAATGGTAAGGCCGCACCTACAGTACAGTGTACAGGTCTGGAGGCCTCATTTTAGGAAGGATGTGGAGTTGTTGGAATGAGTGCAAAGAAGGGCAACAAGATTGGTGAGGGGAACAAAGGGGTGCTCTTACCAAGAAAGGCTTAATTTCTACAAATTGCAGTGCCTGGAGAGTAGACACCTGCGTGGTAATCTGATTGAGGTGTATAAGCCCTTGAATGGGTTCAGCAAGCTGAATGCTGATGGGATTTTTCCTCTTGCTCAGACTAAGAACCTGAGAGGGCACAGTTTCAAACTGAGGAAAGATAGTTATAGAATAGATGTGCGGAAATTTGCCTTTAGCCAGCAGGTAGTTGATTGGTGGAACAGGCTTTCATCTTTTGTTGTGGAAGCTAATAGCCTAAGTAAATTTAAGGCTGAGCTGGACAGGCATTTGGAACGAATGGAGGGGTGAAATGGGAGCGGTTTTTTTTTTTTTTTGGCTGATACTGCATAAGCTTTCTTTCATCATATGCCTCTACTAATGCTAATTTAAAAAGAACATCCCATCTTTTTGTACTATTTCCAATAAAATTATACAAATTTTGAAGAATGTCGAAAAATGAAACGTTATTACAACGATCTATATGATCATTGATAATTATATTTAAATTGTGACTTTCACAATGAATGTACTCTGCATTTGATTGGCTCCTTTTAATGCAAGACTGCACACCATTATAAACCCACTCATGGCATTAGCCCCACCATATCCAAGCCCATAACATTTTTCAATGGGAATATTTAGTTTGTGTAATATTTTCATTATATTATCTGTCATCATTTCTGCCGAATGATCATTCATGTCACAGAATCCTAAAAATGTTTCACAAATTTCAAAATCTTTGGATTTTTCATTTTCTTTGCGAATTATGTGAACATATTGTACAATAACACTTAATTGATCTTTTTTTTGTGAGATCTTGAGTAGTATCTAAAATTGATGAATAGAATGGTGCTGAATTAATTTTGAGTGTTACTTTTGTTAATTTGGTACTTAACATTCTATTAACTCATTTTGGATAGTGGGGCTTAAATAAGTTATTGAACCAGATGGCTTATTAATAATTTGTTCCATTACATCATCATAGTAGGAAAGTAAATGGACTTGCGATAAAAAATTGTTGTTGTAATCTTCCAAAAATCCTTCCTGATGACCGCGAAATGCTAAAGAATTTTTAGCCAACATGAGCGTTATCCGAAACAACCGTTCTAGTACCATGTTCCATATGCAGCATCTAAAATTTGTGAGTAGTACAGCCACAAATGAGGAACTGGACCATACATTGAAGTAGAATAGTAGTACGTGTCACTAAAACTTTTATTTTGTTGTTCAGGATCCCTTGGAAATGGTCCTTTAGGTCTCTGAGGTGACAAACTCATAACGCTTCTTTTTGTTTCATTGGAAATGTTGATGTCCAAGTATTCTCCAAGATTGCTTGAGGAAATAAATGGTACACTGCGTTCAACACTAATTTCCAATGAAGGCATATCTATGATTGTTGAATTGTTTTTGTTTGATGAACATGCTTGATTTAAATGATCCGCAGATATATTTACACCAGCAGCATTCTTTTCCACATTTTCGATTCAATACTGGTCTTTTCTTTACCTTCTTCTGAACAAAATTCATTACTGTGTTTTGTAAAGAAATGATCTAATTTGGGTAATTTATTGACTGCTAGTTCTTTTGCTTCCTTCATTGTTCTTTTTTGGACTGCACTCTTTCCCTTTTTCTTTTCATCCATTTTTAACTAAAAATTTTATTAATTTAATTTTAAATATAAATAGCAATAATAAAGAAATGTTTTTGTATGTCAATTGCTGTTTTGATAATGACTTGAACAAACTTGAATTCAAATTAATCAACTAGCAACTCTGGACCACCGTATAGGGATAAATATTTGTATACGCGGGGGCTATCCCCCCCCGTCCACTTGTCAAGTTGGGGAATCCCAAACACCATATGATATGATGCGTGCACACACAATAACCAAATGTTTATCTCATCACCATGCAAAGTTGCATTTGTAAAAGCAAAATAAAGACTGCCGTCATTTGGGTTTGTTATGTTTTGGTGATAAGATAAAGGAATTCCTTCCTTATTTCTAGTTGTATCATGTTGAAGAGCTCAGTGAAAAAAATATTTTCATTACATGTTGCATCTGTCTATAAGCCCTAGCATAGTAGCAGCGGCCCCTACTTCCATCTGTTTATGTGACCTGGTGAAGTAGGGTACCTAGGCTTTGCCTACTTTTGCTATACAGTAGCTACGCCCCTGCCCTGAACTTACTACTGCCTTTTTTCACTTTCTTATTCCAAAGGTGTTTTTAATTCTGCTTGGAAATTGCTCATAAAAAGGGTGACAAATCCCTCCCATCCAATTATCATCCCATTGCAATTACTTCTACTCTTTCTAAAGTAATGGAGAAATCAATTAACTGCCAACTCTTAAACTACCTAGAAACCTTCCGTCTGATCAATGATCGCCAGCACGGATTCCATCAGTGTTGATCCACTGGTGATATTCTGGCTTATGTTATCCATTTATGTACAAATTCAATGGAAAAGTTCGGTGAAACACAAGCAGTTGCTCTTGACATCTCATAGGCTTTCGATTGTTTGGTATAGAGGTCTTCTAAACAAGCTTCCATCTTATGGTTTGCCAATTGTTTTTTGTAATTGGTTATCCAGTTTTCTCTCTGACTGCTCACTGAGGGTGATGGTAGATGGCTCTATCTTCTAACTTCTCCAATAATGCCAGTGTCCCCCCAAGGTTCAGTTCTTTCCACCACTTTTTTCCTCTTGTATATTAATGAATTTCTTCAATAGACTGGAAATCCTATCCATAGTTTTGCCGACGATAGCACATTGCATTCCACTTTCCATTTCGAGAAACCTTGCACTGCTCAATCAGCTTCAACTTCTCGAATATCCACTACCAATTCCTTAAATGCTGATCTCCAGGTAATTCTCCAGTGGGGGCAAAGACAACTTAGTTGATTTCAATCCTTCTAAAATTCAGTCTTGTCTTATATCTCGCAACAAGGATTCTTCAGCTCCTATGCTTATCTTTGGTAACACTCCGATTTCTAGGCAAGATGATGTATCTTTTTTGGAGATTACCCTAACTTCTAATCTCTCTTAGCACAAGCACATTACAAATATTGCTTCCTCTGTTTCTAAAAAACTTAGTTTTCTCTTTCGCTCTTGGTGTTACTTTTCTTCCCAACAGCTGTTCACTCTGTACAAATTGCAAATCCGCCCTACCATGGAATATTATTCCTACATCTGGGGCAGTACCCTGAAAACCTCTCTCAAGTTTCTAGATTCCATTCAAAAGAGGGCAATTAAGTTAATTAATGACTCATCTTTAACAGAATCTCTCAATACTCTGTGTCATAGACATACTGTTTCTGTTGCATGCCTTTTCTACAGATACTTCCATGGGCACTGTTCTTCTGAATTAGCTTCTATAATTCCTGCTCTCTCTTTCAAAACAGTCCGAATACGTGCCGCCACCAGTGAACATCCATTTCCTGTCCAACTTCAAACTCACAGAACCAACTTTTCATCTTCCTCGTTTATTCATTCAACTGCTGTTTTCTGGAACAACCTTCCTTCATATGTATTTCCTGAAAATTAGTCTACAGAAGTTCAAGGCTAATGTCAACAGATATCTTCTTTCGTCTTCTCAATCTCCAACCCAAGCATGGTACTAAGTATTATAAGTTCTAATATCCCTCATGTTTGGGGTTTTCATAAAAGAAAAATAATAATAATAAATAAATAAAATAAAAAAATCTTTGGCTTAGACTTTATTAAAATATATAAGTTCTTCCTTGATTGAACACAGTATTTTTTTAGTTATAACCACCACATAATTACTATATATTTGATAAAGTGTGCCATAAAATTCACATTAAAGTGTGCTACGAGCCCAAAAAGGTTGAGAACCTGCTCTAAGCAATAACAATAAGTTAAATTCTCTTATTATTGCTTTGTTTACCTATTAATATTAGTTGTATAATATGGAAATTACAAATGAGAAATGCTATAAGTTCTTATTTGAACAAAATAATTCAGATTTAAGCATCTATATATCAGGGTCAGAGCTAAAAAAAGTATACCTAATTAAATGCAGTATACTTTTTTTTTTTTATCTGTCAGTGTCAGGTCAGAGTTTCTAGCTCAAGACTTCCACATCTTATCATACAACTTTGATTGCAATATTAAGGGTTAACGTAGCCGAGCAGTCAGGGGCAAGAGTGCAGTCATACATGCTCTTAGGCCGGGACTACACCGCATTTTAGCACATCCAGTTTGATGGGACCTGTTTGGCAGGAAAAGGGCGGCTAATGGTTTTAAATGAGAGCAGCTACACATTTCTAGTTCAACTGCATCATGCTGCGGCTAGACAGGATGATCAAACAACAGCAGACACATACGTTTGAGTGGCAGTGCACAGTGAATTTGTGTGGGACCTGTTTTTCATTCTGTGGGCTATTTTCCTATCGTGTTTGGCAGATACAGCAACAGCTTGATGTAAACTGAACACCCAAAAAGCATTTCGGCAGGATGAGTGTAGACGGAGAATGGCATCCTTTTAGACAGGAGGGATCCACTAAAACGCAATGTGTGGTTCCTTCCCGTGAATGAAAATATGATTTACGATTGTATTTGTGATTTATTGCAAATTCCTCTGACCTGGTGATCATGCAGGTACAAGAACATATCCTGTATGTGTTGATAAATCCTAAGGACAATTCGAGTGATTCTGTAGCATATAATTAGTTCTGTAAAGCAATTTCCATCCCTAACTGGGGTGATCAGTAGTTAAATTGTAAAACTCTAAAAGACCAGTTATGCTGGTGCTTTAGTATTCCTTTATAACAAGACTTGTATCTCTCTGTTCAGTATCTCCATATAGCCAGTCATTAGTATTTTATGCCATTTTGTAGCGGGTTACCTTACCCACACATACACACCCTTTCATTATGGTAGGTAAGCCTTTGATGATCTTAACAAAACAGACAGAAGTATGTAAATATGAGAAATTGGCATATAAAGGGGATGAAGAAAGTCATAGGCACCTCTCTTAAATGCATTTTGCATGCACTTCAAAGGGAAGAATAAGCAAAATTGTGAGAGGGGAAACTGCATCAGATCTAGAAGGGAGAAAGAGTGGAGTGGAAGAAGGGCACACCTCTGTAGGGAAAGGATGCTAAATGAACATTAGAATCGACACTGCCTTGCACGTACCATGTGGCAGCATCACACGTCCATATTAGTCTCTGCTAAACAGCTACCATAGTAGCACAATATTGGGGATTCGCCACCACCGGTGTTTCCCACAACTGCACCATCAGTACCCTCGTGAAGTAAACAGAACTCTGTAAATGCCAGGGGAGAGAGAGAGAGAGAGAGAGAGAGAGAGAGAGAGAGAGAGAGAGAGCGAGCGTGTTGAGGAGAGCTAGGAGATTGAGAATTATGGAGGAAGTTGAGGAACTGAAGGAACAATATATAAGGTTAAGAAAAGAATACACAGTGATGATACAAAACAAGAGGGGAATCATGGAAAATGTTTGTAAGAGAAAAAAAATGAAAGAAAATGTATGGACCAAGCCATATAAAATGCTTTTTCAGTAAATAAAGATAGATAAGGTGTATCACACTATGGAGAAGAATGCAATGAAAACATACGATTGAGCATCCTCCACGAGTAATGTGCTCTCCTTGTTTCTTGAGGATCGAGAAAGTGTAGAAAGTAAGGAACAATGAAGATAAGAAAATTGAACTCTGAGTCCACAGGGATTGGAGATGAAGAGGACTTTTCAATGGAGGAACTGAAAATTGCACTGGAAAAGACAAAGAATCGAAAGGCACCATGAAAGGATGGCAATAGATGATGGGAATAGTTCAATGTTTTGGGGTGAAATATGGCCAAGGGTTGTTAGCATTGTATAATATACATTTGAGAGAAGTCTTTCCATTGCAATGGAAAGAAGCATGCATAAAGACACTGCTTAAAAGTCCGGAGAAAGATGTTAAAGATCCTTCATCTTATAGGCCTGTGGCTCTGTCACCAGTATTAAGCAAGACAATTGAGAGGCTACTGATGAATAGAGTGAATGAGAAGTATGAAGAAAAGGGGTTGTATGGCCTGGAGAGTATGCATTTAGAAAGGGCAGATCTATGGAAGATGCAATATATAAGATGGTGCAATGTGTATGGGAGACTTGAAAATTGTCCTAAGAATCTTTATAGATTTTAAGGGGGCATTTGACAGATTATGGTGGCAAGGTTTTTTTGTTCGCTTAAGGAAAATGAGATGCTCAAAACAGCTATATGGGGTGTTGAGTTACTTTAGCAAGATGGGTAACCACAATTACAAAATATACTAAAGTTACAAAAGAAGTGATGATGAGAATGGCTCCCCAGGGCTCCATCATTGGGCCTTATAGCTGGAATATGGTGGTAGATAAGCTTTCAGAACAACAGTGGGATTAGCTGTGATCTGATTGCCTATGCTGATAACTTAATGTTGTTGGTGTATGGGGGGGTCAAGGTAGCAGCTGGAGGATAGAGCTCAAACAGCTTTTAGAACAACAGTGGGATGGCTGAGACCCGATCGTCTATGCTGATAACTTAATGTTGTTGGTGTCTGGGCAGTCAAGGTAGCAGCTGAAGGATGGAGCTCGAACAACTTTGGCAGTTGTGGAGACCTGGGTTGAGAAACGTAAGTTTGAAATATCAAATAGTAAAAACCATATGGTGATGTTAAAGGGATGTGTAAGCAAAGGGAGAGATCCAACAGTGAAGCTGTTTCCAAGCCCCATTTCATATGCCCCCTTGGTCGGATACCTGGTGTTATCATTGATGAACGGTTGACATTTTTGCCCTATGCCTGGTATATAAAATAAAAGGTTAGGCTAATATATACAAAAATGAAAAGAACTGTTAGAGTTGAATGGGGGGGGATTCCAAAGGAAGTCGCTTGACCTCCTGTATAAATGTATCTGTGTTTGCATATAATGACCTAATGCTTGTGGGGCATGAGGGCATAGAGTGGAAGATAGTCATGTTTGCAGGAGACTGCTGTCAGCACAAAGATTTGCCCTTTTGGGTGTAACACATTATTATTTTTATTATTATCAGCTATATGGGGCAAGGAAGCCTGAGGCATATGCGGCACCAGCCAAAATAAATTCCCGAGTTACCCTGAGAGAGAGAGGAATCACCAAGAAAGAGAAGAATGATGATATCCAGCTCAGGGCCCTGGGTGTGCAAAGCCCATACTCACCAGATGTAGGGCCCTGGGGTTATGCCTACAGAACTCTCTCGAATGAAAAGCTGCAAGTGCTGGCAGGAATTTAATAACTGCAAAAAGAGCAATGTAATATGCCACTAAGAATAAAGTATGTGCACAGATATGGAATGAGATTGTGTGTGAATATGAGGAGAGAATATAGAAGGGAAAATCTCAAAAGAGAACAAAAAAGGTTTCAAGAAGAGTTAAGTGGCAAATGGCAGCCGAGATGGGGCATGTCACACGAGTTTATTGCCAAGGTTGACACAATACAAAAGAATAAGAAGTGGCCTAGTTTTGGATTGTTTTCAATGATGCTTGTGACAGGGCACGGCCTGAGGAGACTGTTGAAGCTTGGAGTAGAGGTGAATAATCTCTGCCGGGGGTTGGGAGAAATAGAAGACATGGAACATCTGTTGAGGCACTGTGTTGTTTAAAAGGACATAAGAAGTGTTGAAAGAAGGACTGGCACTAGTTCTTTTTGGATAAAAGAAGTATACTGCTCTTCTGGACTTCAAAAATATCATAGTTTAAGAAGGAAGAGAGCACTAGGTGTAAATATGTAAATAGGTTTTTAAAGAGTATTGCGTGAATTTGTAAATAGTGTTTTCAAAGAGTTGAGTTTAGTTTTATAGAGTTATAATTTATATATGAATAAAAAATATTCTGAATGTGAGTTTTATGTTATAAAGTTGGAGTTTCTTAGGTTATACAGTTTGAAATTTAGTGAGTTATAATTTGAAGTTGATGAGAATCAACCGAAAGAGCAAGCTGGCTTTAGGACAGGATTCTCAACTATGGACCACCTTCATGTAATATCACAGCTAATAGAGAAAGCAAATGAATATAAAACACCATTATTTATTTTTTTTTTCTTTGGTAGTTATTGGCGCATCGGCTTCTGTGGCCATAATGCACCTCCCAAGGTTTTTGCAGTACTTTGATCCAAGCCCGAGGCGGAATTCGAACACGCGACCTTTGGGTTGCCAGGCAGGCGCTTTACCCACTCAGCTACACCATTATGCCTGGCATTTGTGGATTATGAAAAGGCATTTGAATTTGACTCCATACAGCATAAGGCAATGTTTCGGGCACTGGAAAGACAAGGCATAGAAACCCCATATATTATGATTTTGAAGAAAATATATGAGAATGCTACCTCCTTTATTAGACTAGGCAAAGATAGTAGTAAATTTAAAATCGAGAAAAGAGTTTGACAAGGAGACACAATATCTCCAAAGCTATTTACTGCCGCCCTTGAGGAAGCTTTCAGAAGATTAGACTGGTCGCAGAAAGGAGTCAATGTGAACAGAGAGTACCTAAGAGCTACAAGATGATCTGTAATAGAGCCACAGAAAAGGTTCGACAGGCAAAGGCAGTTCATGAGAAATCGCTAGCAAACAGAGCAAAGAGGGGGGGATAAGGAATTCTTTACATAAATAAATGCTAAGAAGAGCAGGATACTACTATCCCCTTTCCCTTTACGTAAGGGAAAGGGGATAGTATTAAATACACCAGCTGCCGTTGCAGATGAACTCAACGGTTATTTTGCATCGATATTTACAGAAGAAAAACCATTTGGGGCAATGGAAAATTGTGGGGGCGAAGTTGAAAAATATGTAATTAATGATATTGAAATTTCGCAAGATTATTTAATGAAAAAACTTTCGAGCCTACAGACCAGTAAGGCTCCTGGAGTTGATGGAATATACCCTATAATCTTAAGAGAGGCGGCAAGCGAGTGCATTGAACCATCTAGTGATGCGAGCATCACTAGACTCTGGGGAGGTTCCCTTGGATTGGAAAAGTGCAAATGTATCTCCCATACATAAGGGTGGCTCTAAAAGTGCAGTTGGAAATTATCGTCCTGTCAGTCTGACTTCAGTAGTAGGGAAAATCATGGAGGCAATGATCAAGGGCGGAATTCAGGATCATTTGGATCGAACTGAAATTCTCAAGGATACTCAGCATGGTTTTGTAAAGGGAAAATCATGTTTAACAAATCTGGTTCACTATTTCGAAAGGGTCACTCACGAGCTGGATTTAGGGAATAATTTCGACATTGTTTATTTAGATTTCAGCAAAGCTTTTGACTCAGTCCCACACGAGCGGTTGCTTTATAAGCTGGAACAGGTTGGAATCACTGGGAAAATCCTTAGATGGATAGAAGGATGGCTTCAGGGCAGGAGGCAGAGGGTTGTGATAAATGGCTATTCCTCAGATTGGGTTGATGTAAGAAGTGGGGTTCCCCAAGGATCAGTATTAGGACCACTGTTGTTTTTAATTTTCATAAACGACACTGATGAAGGAATAGAGGGCGTGATGTCTAAATTTGCAGATGATGTTAAAATTGGTAGAGTAGTTAATGATCACTGTCAAGCTGAGCTTCTTCAGAGAGACCTAGATAGACTTCAAGAATGGTCAGAAAAATGGCAGCTGTGCTTTAATCCAACAAAGTGTAAGGTATTACACCTGGGAAACAGTAATCCCAAAAAAACTTATTCACTTGGTGGAGTTCAACTAAACCCAGTACTGGAGGAAAGGGACTTGGGTGTTACGATACGGTCAGACATGAAATTCTCTGAGCATTGTAAACAGGTTGCAAGGAAGGCCCATGGGGTCCTATCGATGATCTATCGAACTTTTGCAAGTAGAGATAGGGACGTGATAATCCCATTATATAAGGCTTTTGTTAGCCCACACTTGGAATACTGTGTTCAAGTATGGAGACGGCACCTAAAGAAAGACATCGAGCTTCTTGAAAGGGTGCAAAGATGGGTATCTCGCCTGGTGAGATCGGCAAAAGGGTGTCCTTATGAAGAATGGAAGAATGAAGTCACATACTGAAGACTTCGAATATGTGGGTTGCAGAGTTTGGAAACTAAACACCTTAGAGGAGATTTGATTGAGGTGTTTAAGGCTCTGAGAGGCATCAGTAAAATGAATGAGGACAAAATTTTCAAGATTATAAATGATGCTAGAACTAGGGGACAAAAATTCAAGTTACGGGGGGAAATGTTTAGATTGGACTGCAGGAAGTTTTATTTTAGCCAGCGAGTTATAAATTACTGAAATAAGTTGCCTTCATGGGTGGTAGAGGCCGACAGTTTGGGGAAATTCAAAGGTCATCTGGATAGTACTTTCAGGTAAGGGAAGCGCATAGGATGATAGGTTTAATTTCCTTTTTATTTATATTTTATTTTATTTATATTTTTTTTATTTATTAATTATTATTATTTGGTTATTTATTTTATTTATTTATTTTTTTTTTGTTTTTATCATTGTTTTGTTCGGATTTTTTTTTTTTTGGCTGGTGCAGCATAAGCCATAGGCTTTCTTGCACCGTGCGGCCGTTACTAATACTAATCCCAAAGAATTAGAGGAAAATCTTAATCAGTTATGCACAGTTAGTAAGGATTTTGGACTAAAGATGAATATGGCTAAAACAAAAGTAATGAACAAGTTTTGTTTTTGTTTGTTTGTTATTTGGTTTTTAGGAGCATTAGCAACTAAGGCCATATTGCTCCGGGATATGCGGTGGTCATTCCTTGACCTTTCCGCATCCTCCGTATTTGGTGGTGACGGGCTCGAACCCCAGTCTAATTAAGAAGCATGTGCTATGCACTGCTGCTCCTTCCCACCTGGCTACAGAGGCACCTGATGAACAAGTATGCCACAGAAAGGGACATAATGATTAAAGGAGCAGTAATTGAAATGGTGGAGTCAAGTTATTAGCTGTAATAATAATAAATGGCTGGAAGTCAAGAGAAGAATAAATTTTGGATGGATAGTATTCAGGAAATATAGTCACATACTGAAGAGCAATATCCCAGTTTGTCTGAAACGTAAAATAATGAACCAATGTATACTCCCCACCGTGACTTATGGAAGTGAAACTTGGGCACTCACCAAAAGAATGGAAGAGAAGCTGAGAACTACACAGCGAAGAATGGAATAAATTATATTGGGAATCAGACTGTTAGATAAGAAGAGAAACACATGGATTAGGCAGCAAACTCAAGTAAAGGACATTCTTATCAAAACTAAAGAACTAAAATGGTCTTGAGCAGGACACATAGCTCGAAGACATGATTACAGATGGACTAAGAAAATAACAGAATGGTACCCAAGAGGAGCCAGAAGAAAACCTGGAAGACAATGACGCAGATGGATAGATGAAATTCATGAGTTTGTGGGTAGTAAATGGATGGCCAAAACAGAAGGAACTGGAAAGTTGCTGGAGAGGCTTTCATCCTGCAGTGGATTGAAAATGGATGATGATGAATTTGAAGTTGTAAATTCAATGGATTCAAAGAAAAGTTAAGGGTTATAAATGGTTACGAGTTATAAATTTTGAAGATTTTATAAGTTAGATTGCAGAGAACCGCCTCCTCGAGGCAGGGGCAGGGGCAGTAACATACCGTGCCATGTTCGACCTGTCAGATGGGAGGGTCTGGCTCAAGATCAAGAAAAAGTTGGTCAAAATTATAAATGTCATTAAAGGTGGATGAGCCAAAGGCTCATCCACGTTTAATGACATTTATAATTTTAACCCAACGCTGCAGTAAATAGTAAAAAGAAGCTTTTTACTTTTTGCAAAGGTCTTACCTTTTTAAAAAAAGTAAGACGTTTGCAAGTACTGTGAAAGGCATTATTATTCCTCTATACAAGATGTGGATAGCCGACATAGCCGAGTGGTCAGGAGAGTGAGTGCAGTAGCACACGTTCTTTGAGTGGATCTGGGTTCAAGTCCATGACTGCTAAATATGATTAACATTTGTATTGATAATTTACTGTAAAGTCTACTGACCTGATGGTCACTTCGGAGTATAAACAAGAACATTATATTTTTTTTTCCTTTTCCCGTCCTACCACATGTAATAACTCTACTCTCTGTGAATCTAGTTTGATGAAATTTTATATCTCGTTCTTTAGAATGATTTTTTAACCCTTTCCAAATTTCATTAAAATCAGACAAAGAAATCCGGCATTTTTTTATTTTTTCCATACATATCACATTGACTATCGAAATACTGTATGCAGCCAGATTTTCTTCACATAAAGAAAATCCGAAACTTAAATAACTGTCCATATACTTTTGTATAACTTTGCACTTCTTTGGTCGTGTGTTCCTGCTCAAATCAAGCTAGCTTTTACCACTTGTGGGCCTCCAAATATAATCCTTCTTGTAGCATTCTTTCAAGTCTTCTGATGAAATTTTCCATTTTACTTTTAAGGTTACTTAGGAATGTAACAATAAAATGTTACAATAAAAAAAAGACTGCTAAAATACTTTATATAATTATAAAAATGTACTCGCAATACTGCTTATATCTCTGCAAATTACCAAGCATAAATATCTGAGAATTTTTTTTTCTCTCTTAGGTGAATTGGCCAATGGGCACAAGTTGCTAGGCAGCTTTTGCGGAACCATCTTTTTGTTGGCCAGAAAGTGCAGGAGGTCAGCGGGGCCATGTTCACAAGCCATTAAGTCACACAAACAACCAGAGAAAATGGATGAATAAAACAAAAGACCCTATTATAACCAGGATAAACAAATTGCATCTCCAACTCAGAACACTCACACAGTAAAGGACCAAAACAAGCATGCGCAAGTGTCCATACAATAAGAAAAGCACCAAGAAAACCATTGATCAGAGATAAACTGAATCCCCAACAGCAAGTGTAATTAGTGAATGCCTAATGCAAGTCAACCTGAACTCTCCTACTCTTGATAGCTCATAGCAGGACTCAGAGAGAGAACAAAATCTCTTCATACCATAGCAACACAGAGAAGATAGAGGATGTGCTTTCCCTGAAATCAAACAAGGTCACAGCTGCTGTAAGAACCAAGATAATTCACATCTATGTGACCATGGAGAAAGTTCTTTTGGACCTCCATATCAGAAATGAGATGTCACTAAATTGGAGGCACAGACTTCGACTACTGACCAGGAGAAACAAATACTACACTGTTCCTGCATATATGACCAAGTGCTGAGGAGCAATATTCAAACTGACCAAGTGACAACAACAAGCAAAAATGCCAGTGGAAAATCCCAAACCTAATCTGGTAATCATTAAACCCACACAAAACTGGACCCAGGCATCCAGCAAAGCCATAAAGGAGACCATTACAAGGTACATCAAGAATAACATGAAAATGCTCAAATGTGAATTATATCAGAAAGACCAGGAACAATGGAATCATTATTGAAAAGCCATAAACAATGGTACTTAGGCCCTTCTAAATAACACAGTGACTGCTGAGCTTGGCCTCAAAAGCTAAAACATCTATAGGAGGGAGGCCTATCGATTATTATCTTTGATGTCCTCAAAGAGGTGACAAAGGATGAGTTTATCAAAGGTGTACAATCAAAATCTCTGTGAATCATTCTCCAAAAATGACACTCTTAGCGGATTTCATCCAAAATATTTCACATCCTCAACCTCAAAACTCAACAACCAACTGGATAGTGGAGCTTTCACCAGAGATCTGGAAGACAATTTCTACCATGTATGCCAAGAATCTACAATGGCTGGCAATTGAACAGGTACAGAGAACACTTTCCAGAGCCTAAATGTTTCAGATTCTTAAAATATGGGCATACAACTAATTCTTGCTCACAGACAGAACCCACCTGAGGCCATTGTTTCAACCATCGCCACTTGCACAAAGACTGCCCGAAGAAGATAACACCTGTATGCACAACTTTCAAATCAAACAAAATGGATTCTGCACACTCCATTCATGACCCAAATTGTCCCCTTTTCCAAAAACACAGCCTCCTCAAGCAACAAATGGATTATGACTGCACACCTTAATCAAAATCCAAACAGAGAGATCAAGTTCATTCAGCATAATGTGCAAAGGGCACAACTTGTCACTGACCACTTTGAAGAAAATAGCAGATGAAGAAAGCATTGATATTTTTCTTTTACAGGAGTCATATGTACATTCTCAGCATATCATTGGTTATCCTATCACATATAAAATCATTGAATTGGCAGGTGACATCCCAAAAACAGCAATCATTGTCTGGAACAGTGATATCACAGTCACAAAAATAACATTTTGCTCCCCATTGGCTGCTTGTGCCCACATCATTTGTGAGCTGGGCTCATTTTATCTAATCTCCATGTACACAAGGCCAAGTGAAAACATTGAACTGCTATGCAATACCTCCAGATATTCTCTAATACCTTCAACAATCATAAAATAATAGTCTCCACTCACTCACGGCTATGGTACAGTTTAAACCCCAATTCTAAAAGTGCCCACATGGGCTCGTCAAATAGACAACTACTAGAGAACTAAAAATTGCCACCTCTACATTTGAAGTCATCAAAAAGCCAGGACAGCTTCCTGCCTTTTCCAACACCCAACATGAGATAAACATTGATATCAACCATGGCTTCTAGATCCCTTTCACAGAAGATCTCTTGCTGGAGTGTCAAAGAAGCATGGACCACCTCAGACCACTGGGTTATTACTTTTTATCTGGTCCACACAGTGGGTCCCAATCTGCTAACTAGCAGCAATATCACTAGGCTCACCTTAAAGACAGCTGACTGGGACCTTTTTTGCTGCAACTCTGTGCAGCTCACTTGAGGATAGGCCACCTTTCACTTAAACTCGCTCACTCCAACTGAACTTGCAGATGCTATTACTAATATAGTAATACCTGCAAAGTGGCTGGCATTACTATGTTAGCTGCAAATCTCAATGCCTGCAAAGTGGCTATACCTAAAAAGAAACCATCTTTAAACTCAGTTCCCTGGTGGTGCCAAAAAATCACCATCCTCCACAGACGTACCATTCAGGCTAGAAATAGGTTCAAGTGAGCCTACATATCCTGGACTCAAACTGAAGTGGATGCTCTATGAGATGTACAAGACCATTAGAAACGCCTACACAAAAGTCATCAAAGGAAAAGAAAGCCTCGTGGCAAAACTTTTTAGCCTCCACTAGAAACTCAGACCCATATGGGGGGGGGTTAGTTTACAAAACTGTCACCTGCAAATTGTCTAGGGATGAGGTGGTTAATTCTACCCTCACACCCCCAGGAATGTTAACCCCTGGGACAAGTCCACCAAAAACATACTTAATACCCTGTTTCCCAGCGATAACCTCCTTCGTACGGATGCTCAAATGGACATCTACAATGAAAACAATACAGTCAGCAGTCAGTCCTCGTATAACACGTGTGTTTACACTACACGAATTCGATCATACCCGATTTATAAATAGGGGAATAATGTTGCATATAACACAAACGTAATTCGCTTATGCACAATTCGCCTTTGTGTTTACAAGAAATGGTAGTAGAACGCAGCGGAATCACCCCAACTGAACACAACACAGTAGAAATGAAGAGAAGATTCTGAAAATTTATTTGTTTTTATGATTTCGTAGAAGGGAAACACATTTCACATAATGTAAAAACCCACAGAATTCCACCTATCAGTATTATTGCAAATGTACAGCAATTAGATCAACTTTTACTACCCATTTATAACAGACTCCACTAGCAGGAACCCCCAACAAACAGGAAACTGCAAATTGTTTTTATTTTATGGTAGTGAACACCAGAAATGTGCTAAGCTTGTAATATGTGAGAATAGTATTTCCGCCTTTACTGCATTGTTTATTCAGTTGCTACTTGTTCGCTGTGCATTTATGTATATCAAGCTTGCTTCCTCATTTTTGTTCTTTTTATACTTGTGCTCTATTCTTAAAAATATTAGTAAAATACTTGAAAAAAAAAAGTGTGAAAAGGAAGCGTTCTGGTGAAAATACTTTGGAGAGGGGAAAAAAAAAAAGCAATATCGATAGAAGAAAAATATGAAATTGTAAAACACTTTGAGCAGAATGAAAGAACATGCGATATTGTACATGCTACAGGCCTAAATGAGGGAACACTGAGAACAATTAGAAAGAATGCAGAAAAAATAAAAGCAACTTTAATAGCAGAAACAACACAAAGTGTAACAAAATCAATTAGATCAAGACAAAGAATTGGAAGAGATGGAACGTCTTTTATCTGTTTGGATAGATCAAACAAAGAAGAGATCAGGAACAAGTTTGCTTACAATAAAAGCAAAGGCATTGGTAATATTTGAAGACCTCAGAAATAAAGCTGAAAACCCTCAAGAAGACCTCCCCTTACTACCAGTAGTGACTGGTTCAATAATTTTAGGAAACGTCACACTTTCCATAATGTGAAATTATCAGGTGAAGCTGCCAGTGCAGATGAAGCAGCAGCAAATACTGAAAAAACTGAGGAAGAGGGATATACACTGGACCAAACTTTTAACTTTGATGAAACCGGACTGTATTGGGAAAAAATGTCATCATGAACATATATCTCAAGAGAGGAAGCACGAACTCCATGCTTCAAGGATAGATTGACCGTTATGTTAGGAACAAATGCAAATGGCGACTTGAAACTGAAGCCTGTTGTTTATCAAGCAGCCAATCCACAAGCGTTAAAGGGATCGTAAGGGACTACCCTGGGTGTTTACTTTAGGAACAGAAGAAGAGGGTGGATGACAGGGCAGATCTTCACTGACCTTCTACTAGAAATGTTTGAGGATGTGTTTCGAAGCTACTGCAAAAAGAAAAATTGGGATTTCAAGATTTTAATTATTTTGGGCAATGCACCAAGTCACCCTCCAACCCTTGCTGAACTGTCACCAAACATCGAAATTCCATTTTTACCACCTAACACAACATCTCTTATCCAGCCACTTGACCAAGGAATAATTGCTGCTTTTAAGCACTATTACACAAGACACAATTTAAGATGCTGATATCAGAAACAGAAGGCAAAAATGAATGAAATAGTTAAACTCCTGGAAGCGATTCAACATAAAAAATGCAATTTACATAATTGTGGAGGCTTGGAATGAAGTGACAAAAGAATGCGTACATGGTGTTTGGCAGCCTCTTTTACCCAATTTTATTAATGATTTTAAAGGCTTTGATCCTGTAAGCTTCCTAAATTAAAAGCACATTGTGTTTCCCACGCAAAGTAGGGTTGTCTCTGAGGAATTGGAGGAAGAAGATTTAGAAGAGTTGCTTCAGTCTTATGAAGAACTTCAACTGAAGAACTGCAACACTTGTTGCTGGAGGGCAGGTGGAAGATGAGGAAGACGTGAAGTTAACCCTAAACGCTACCACAAAACAGCTTTCTACTTCAGAGTTAAATTCCGTTTTAAATTCATTTGAGAAAAAGTATGCAATGGCTAGAAGATAACGATTATAATGCAGAAAGAAGCAGAAAGAAGCAGAAGAGCACTTCATACTATTTGATCTGATTCGGAGCCATATAAGCAGCTGCTTTGTGAAAGAAGGAAGATTGCCAAACAACAGAAACTAGATGTCTTTTTTATGAAAACACCCAAGAAAGAGAAAGAAAACGAGCCACAGCCCTGTAGTTCTGGCATGACCACATTTCGTCCAAAGTCCTCATTGGCACCCCTCCACCTCCCAGTTCCAATAATGATGACAACCTGCCACCACTTTACCCATAATTCCACTGCTTCAACCCTTTTTCAAGCCCTTTCCCTCAAGCTGTCTTCATTTATTTTTAAGGTAAGAATCTAAACTTAAATGATTAAACTATTAATTTTGCATTTTTCAACTGTGTAAGTGTTTTATTACAATTATTTATTGTGTTTGGTAATGTTTTGGTTACAAATGTATGTCCAATCTTGGGTTTGTTTGTTTGTTTGTTATTTGGTTTTTAAGAGCATTAGCAACTAAGGCCATATTTGCTCCGGAGATATGCTGTGGTCATTCCCTGACCTTTCTGCATCCGCCGTATTTGGTAGTCACGGGCTAGAATCCCAGTCTAATCAAGAAGCATGTGCTAAGCACTGCTGCTGCCCACTTGGCTACGGAGGCGCCCCAATCTTGGGTGGTCGGCACCTAACCCTATTTTTCCCATAGGGCCTGTTGTTTATACTGCAAAATTTTGCATTGCACGAGGGTTTCTAGGAACACAACTATAGTGTTATACGAGGAATGACTGTACTTACCACAATGAAAATATAGAACCCTTTACATTGGAAAAGTGTCCTCTGCACTGGAGAAAACAAAAAAAACAATAAGGCAGCTGAATATGACCTCACCGACGTTGAAGTGGTAATAAACTCTTCACTATCCACCCTGACTACCTCTTGGCCCTCTTCAACAAATGCCTTGAACAAGCAAAGTTTCCTACCATCTAGAAGACAGCCTCCCTGGGACTTATCTTGAAGGGCCCACACAAGCTGTTGACAGTCCCAAATTCCTACCAGCCCATAGCACTCTTACCCGTACTTAGCACGATCACTGATAGTTTACTTTATGAAAGAACACACTATTACCTAGCAGTAAACCTGCATTAAAATGAAACAATATGGCTTCAGAAAGGGATCCTGTGCAGAGGATGCCCTTAACACTCTTATAACACCCCACTGCCACAGACCAGAAGTATTTAGCTGGGGCTTTCAATGCGAATTTGGTGGCCAAAGTGTCCTGAGGATTATTCAGCAGGCTGGTATTCCAATCTTTATCACTGCCTCCAAGATTACTTTTAAAGATTGTCCAGTTGTTGTGCAAACCAAATACAAGGAAATGTCATGTCACATCTCCAGGAGCTGCCCACAAGGGTCCACTGTTGTTGTAGTTGGGTTTTAAGAGCATTAGTGACTAAGGTAGAGGTTCCCAAACTTTCTCGGTTCACGGTGCCCTTAGTGTCCCAGTAATTTTTTCACAACGCCCCTAGGCCAAAAGAAATAGCTAACACAGTGGCTTCTGAGCTTTTAATAATCTGATTGTGTGTGTGTGTGTGTGTGTGTGTGTGTGTGTGTGTGTGTGTGTGTGTGTGTGTGTGTGTGTGTGTGTGTGTGTGTGTGTGGTAAAATATGTTATATGATAGTTATTATCATAAAATAATTATAAACAAAATTACATTTCATAATGCAAATTATATATACTTATAATAATAATTTTATTCTTTATAAAGTACTAAATAACCATCAATTTTAGATCACCATAAAATTAAAAAGATATGGTACAATGGATACTGTACACCTTTTTATAATGAAATAAATTTATAAATTTCAAAAAAAAAGTTACTTAAAACCAAATTACATGCCACCCCTGGAATGTTGTCGTGGCACCCCAGTTGAAAACCACTGGACTAAGGCGATATTGCTCCATATATGCTATCTGTAAATTGTATGTGTTCTGAGGCTGATTATCTGTTTGCTGAAAGAAATACCCGATTTTCTGAGAGAAAAAAAACCATACTACCCTACGACTGAGACTGATTATCTGTTTGCTGGACGAAACACCCGAGTTTCTGAGGGGGGAAAACCATGCTACCCTCGGTACAGCTGATACTGACTTTACTCAGCTGTGTTATGAAAGAGGCCCATAAAAATTCCTCACATCATCAACGGGACTCAAACTCAGGTCTTCCACCCAGTGTGGGGAGGAGAGCGATTCAACGAACTGTGCTACCCACAAGGGCACATTTTAGCCCCTCTGCTTTGGACAGTTGTCCTGGATGAACTCCTAAATCTGGAAGTATAGCACTCCACCATCCATGTACAATCCTAACATATGCTGATGATGTCATCATGCTAATCGAAGCAGACAGCAGAGCACAGCTAGAAGCCAA
Organism: Mastigoproctus giganteus; assembly: GCF_048544385.1. Classification (NCBI taxonomy): domain Eukaryota; kingdom Metazoa; phylum Arthropoda; class Arachnida; order Uropygi; family Thelyphonidae; genus Mastigoproctus; species Mastigoproctus giganteus. The sequence goes on from NC_143578.1 coordinate 125,816,531, forward strand.
ATCTTCATCTGCTTTAACCCAAATCCAGACATGGTTATATCTTCATAAATTGTGAATTTCATTCAAGAAAATGCAAGCCCTTCTGATTGAAGGAACCCTTAGTCCAAGAAGATCACCAACTGTACACCTTGATAACCAATCCATTAAACTGGAAAAGAATCTCACGTTTCTTGGCATGATCATTGATGATAAACTTACATTTTATCCTTACCTTATCCACCTGGTTGGTAAGATAAGAAAATATACTTCTTTAATTGCTAGAATTTCCAAATGCAATTGGGGATAAAGCACCACACATTGGCCACCATCTATAAGACTATGTTCATTCCAGTGGCATTCCATGGTTGTTTCACACTTGGTTTCACAGGGCGATTATTGACAGAAACAAAAGGAAGATTGATTACATCCAGCAGCACACCTGCCCTTCAAGTACTGGCTGGGGCCATGTCACTCCACCTTGAAGCCATTGCCAGGAGGCTTTGTTACTGCTTCAGAAAATCTCTTCTGGCAACAATAGTCAACTTCATACTGGACCCAGCCATAATCGGAAACAAAAGAATAGAATGTACAATCGAACCTGGTTATAACAAGCACGGAAATAACGAGATCACGGCTGCAATGAGCAAAAAGCCACAATGATTTAATTTACATGTATGGTGTGCCAATTAAATAATGAGACTGACAATACTACAAAAAAAAAAAAAAAAAGAACAACACTAATGGCAAAGTAAGGTTATATATTTTCAAAGTAATCACCTCCAATGTGTACATACTATTTACATCTTTTATACAAGTTTTGAAAACACTTCTGGAACTCCTCTTCCGGTACTGATTTCAGCTGGTCGATCACTGCATGAAAGGAGTGCGTATCGCACTCCTTTCATGGTTGTTTTCGTTTTGGAGAACAAAAAGTAATCTGCAGGAACCAAATCAGAAGAATATGTGGGGGGGGGGGAGTTCAATGAGTTGAATCAATTTTTTTGCCAAAAACACTCAAATGTGTTTTTGGCAAAAAAAAAACCGATTCCACTCTTTTCTTGACTCTCGACTCTCTTTTCTTGAATCTCAACGAATGCAGTACAAAAGGGGAACAAATTTTTTCTCTTACCCAGATCTTCTTTTAGAATTTCTTGTACAGATTCCTTATTGCTACCAATCATCTCAGCAAGCAACCTCACTGAAATTGATCTGTCTTCAGTCAATTTTTCTAACGTGTGTGACAATCTCTGGTGTTTGAAGAGAGATTAATAGAGCAGGTCAGGGATCATCCTCTAACGACTCACATTCTTTATGAAAACGAGAAAACCATTCAAACTCTCGGTCGAGACAAATGTTCATCAGCATAAACTTTTTTTAAATCTTTGCTTCATTTTCAATTTTCTGATGCCATGCACAAAACTACTATTACTCTTTTGGTCATAAATCACAAATTACTGACCGGACAAGTTTTAACTTGCACTTGTTGGAAAGAGCACACTCTAGCAGATCTAATCATGTACTATTTTGGCCTCTTACGTTAATACTAAACGCAGAGTGCATGCAGTCTCATTATTTAATTGGTGCACTATGTATTCCCATACACTCACTGTTATAACAAGCATAGGCGCCTCCATAGCCAGGTAGGCAGGAGCAGCAGTGCATAGCACACGCTTCTTGATTAGACCGGGGTTCGAACCCGTGACCACCAAATATGGAGAATGCGGAAAGGTCAGGGAATGACCACCGCATATCCCCGGAGCAATATGGCCTTAGTTGCTAATGCTCCTAAAAACCAAATAACAAACAAACATAACAAGCATACTACACAGATATACCATATAAATTTTGGTAACTATGCAAACATTCTTAAATGCTCGGGTAGTCAAAAAACCCAATTCTTGGAATAGACAAAAATTAAAGGGGCAACTAAGCTTTCATAACCACCCACATCGGATTAGGGACCGGTTTATGTTCTAACCTTGTCCTTTCGGGGATGAAAGGACAAGGTTAGATCATAAACCGGTGAGGGCTATATAATAGTGCATTGGCATTCCGCTTGTAATTTCTATGGTTGCATTACGCTATTTACAGATTGTTTTGTATTCACTGAACCATAAATTTATTTCGGGACTTCTAAGAATTTTGGAAACGATAATTGTTTGTATGCAGATCACTTTACTGTCATTTTAAAGCAAAATAAGTTAGAGACAAACCCTTCCTTCAGAAACATGTCTACTAACAAACGAAAGTGTCTCTCGATTCACAAAAAATTTGATATTATTTGTGAGCTAAAACATGATGCAAAAAATGTTGAAGTGTGTAAAAAGTTTTCATTGTCCTCTTCAATAGTATCAATATTGTGGAAGAATAAACATGTTTACATATCGGCACTGGAAAAGAACATAACTGGAAAAAAAAATTAGAAAATGCAAGGTTACAAACATTGATGAAGCATTGCTTCAATGGTTTACTACACTAAGAAGTGCTGGATTTTCAATAGATGGTCTGATCTTGATGGCTCAAGCAGAAAAATTTTCTAAACAATTTGAAGACTCAGGCGGTAAAATTTGCTACATTGGGTTGGCTGGATCGATTTACAAACCAACATAACATCGTTTATGCAAATATTAGTGGAAAATCTCTTATCTGCAGATCCAATAATGACAAATGAATGGATTGGGTATGTTTGGCCAGAAATCATGAAAGATTTGAATGACAAAGACATCTACGACACCAGCAAAACAGGAAATCATGAAATTTTAATTACTGGTATTTGGATTGAGCAAATTTAGAATTACACTTAATTGTGAAAGAAATCCACAACTCAAAACCTATAAATTTATCCAAATTTAACAATCAGAAGAGGGTGGGAAAAAACAAACCATAAAATATATTTAGGGTATTTCTTGTAAGATATTTTAAATGCTTCTTTTTACTTTTACGATAAGAAGCTATCGTGTTTTATATTACATTATTAATTCACATTAATATATTATAAATTTATCTGAATTTCATCATTATTAATTTAGCTGTTTATTATCATAATTAAATAAACAGAAAACATTATTTTTGGCTCCCTGTATTACTTTTTAGCCACTGGCATTTTAAAGTTTAAAATAGATATTGATTCTCCAGAGATGCTGTTGGATCGAAATTCATTATTTAATAAGTGCTCTGCTGGCTTTATTTTTATCTTTAACCAATATTCAACATTACTAATATTTTATGCTTCAAATAGACACATTAAAATTAAATATTTTATGTAGTGTTGAATAAATACAAAGAAGTTGAGGGTTTAGTGTCAAACAACATTAACTGCAAAACTGCATTTTTATTTTGAGACTTTAGTTTAACTTTATACAAATAACAACGTATATCATGTCATAGAACTGTATCTCTCTAGTACTTTACAAGTTAGCTTGGGCTATAAGCACAATTCCAGTAAACCAAGAAAATGTCAAATGACTTTTTCTTCGTTAATTACAAAAATGTTAAATTATTACATAAATATTAATGTATTCACAATAATAATAAATAAAAAAATAATTATATTCATGTATGTTGGCTGAACAGATAGGTGAATGGTATAATCCATTTCATCACGTAATCTTTCTCTTCACAAAAACTAGACATGCTAGAGCTAGAGCAAAAACAGATTTGGAATAAGTGTCCAAAGATCTATCTAGTTCACATATTTTATCAGTTATCTAATTAAAGTTAGAGGCTAACACAACATCCAGTACAGATTCATCTTTGTTGCATAATGCTTATTGTTTTATGATGCAGTGAATGTATGGGGTGATGTAAATAAGAATGGTACTAATGTGCTTTATTACTACATTTACATTTTTTTAAACCATATTTTTTGCATCATCAGTTTCACTCTACAGAGTTCTTCCAATTTGAAGTTGAATTCACTATTTCAGAAGGAAGACCATGCTTCTTCAAATTAGTATAGCATAAATTGTGAAAAACTGCATTTGAATGCAATACTAGCGTGAAAGATGCTGATTTATGAGGTTGCAAGAGAAAATTGTTGAAATATTTTTGGCTGTAGAAGCACCACAGTTGCTGACCCCTGCTCTATATCAATGGTATAGGGTAGGAGTCAGAAGTTTGGTGCTTCTACAGGCAAAAATGTTTAAGTAGACCAGAGTGCACTCAGAAGAATAGTGCACAAATCCCATCATTCCTTATTGAATGCCATCATCTAGGAGTTCAGGGAGGCTATAGAAACTGATATCAGTACACGGCCAATACATAGAGAACTGGATATGTGAAAGAGCTGTAGTACACAGCTCTTAAAAATAACCACATGCAATGCACAGTTTCAACTTGCCTAGTGCATAACCAAAGTCCCTGGAAAGCTGTACTATGGAGTGATGAATCCATCCCAGTACATTGTTTATAGATCTCATAGCCATGTTCAGTTATTTACCAGTGTGTCATCCCAGCTATGAAGTTTTATGGTGGTGCAGTTCGGGTGGTTCTCCCAAGATTGAAGCTTGGACCATTGGTAATAATTTCTGAAAGTGTCTCTTCCTGTGCAATGAATTGACATTCTGGATAATTCTACTCTTCTTGGCAGCAATATGGAAGGGGGCTTTTTGCATTTCAGCACAATAATGTTTCACTGCACAGCCTGTACGGACTTGGTTTAAAGGCATGGGAATGTACACCTGGGGCAAGGCCAATGTACCTGCAATCAATAGTTGAACTGACTACCAAGAAGGAGGAATGGACCAAACTACTGCTTTCTTCTTATCAAAAATTTTTTGGGGTCTATCTTTTTTTTATCAAAAATTTGTTTGGGGTCTAACAACGAGGACAGTGTGCAATTGAAGCCAAAAGTGGGCACGTGTTATTAAATACTGTTATCAACAAAAGGTTCATTGAAACATACAGGCGTCCAGTTACTTTTTGCTACAATATAATGTATATAACATTAAGTAAATTAGCAGCACTTGAAAACTAGGCATATAATTTTATAGACATCTGTTAACCAAATTAAAAGTGTAACAGGTTTTTAAAGGGTTGAGTAAACTGAATGCTGATGGCATCTTTACTCTCTTTCTCAAATGATACAAAAAAGGGAAGTTTACCTTCAGCAAGAGAGTAAAAGATTTGGGAATAAATTTCATAGTTTTGTGGTTGAATAAATAAAGAAGGATTTGAATACAGTAGGTAAAAGCTTTTTTTTTTTTTTTTTTTTTTTTTTGGCTAATGCTGTTAAGTTTGCCTCCTTGCATAATTTTTTCTGTATTAATGTGTCAACTGCATTTAAAAAAATAATAATAAAATGTCAACTGCCTTGGGTATGTGAATTCTTACCTGAGAATAATAGTCGACTCCAAGATATCTCGGCATTTCTATGCAATCTTGCATATAGTATTCTCTCCCATTAACACTGAACTATCTTTGACTTGCAAAGGAGATAGCCTAGAAAAGCACAAAACTGAATATTATTCATTTTTGCTTTAAAATCTGTCATTATACAAGTTTATTTTTCCATAATGCTGTAGGCAACAGTAAGGACAATTTATAGCATAGCTTTTATTTTCAAATAAAACAGATGTAAAAGCTGCACTGTACTGATGTGAATTAGGGTAGCTTATACGAATATCATTACGAAATTTATCCCGACTATGATTTAAGTATTTTTTTAAAAAAAAGTGTCATATTAGGGCCACCAGAAAACTAATTCTGCCCATGTGTTGAAGAACTTTTGCCTGCTTTGCTAGACATAAAAACCCAGTTTTCTGGGGAAGAACACCTTGCTATTCACACCTGAGATCGACTAACGTAGATACAGAGTGAAAAAAGCCCATAAAATTTCTCACATCATTGATGGGATTTGAAGCAGAACTTTTCCACCCACTTTGCTGAGACTATCACTGAAGTATTGGCGAGGTGAATTGCAAATTAAAATACATAAATAAATTAGAGAACTTAAATTTTTAATCCCATGGAAAAAGGTGCCCCTATCCCCGTCACTGCAAAAACTAAAATCATGTGAAGCTTAAAAGAACCAAGCATCCTGACAGCAGACTTTTGTAAGTGTCATTAGTCGGCTTGAATGGTGTAAAGGTGAAGAGAACATTATTTAAGATGTTTAATTCTGGTGATACATAAGTAGAGCATGAATTTGAAATTTACATTCAACTGCCACATCTGCAAAAAGTTTCTGGTAACTTAGTTCAGCAAACCCTGTAAAATCCAGTACTTTAAAATCTGCCACATTTCACTAAAAATCAACATTTTATAAATAGGAAATATTAAGACAGCAAGCTGGCACTCGTATCAACAATCACATTTGTCTTTAAAAACCCATGCAAAAAATGGTGACGCCTCTCTCTTAATAAGAATCTTGCAGGACTATCTTGTCTTTTAACCTGTTTTCAAGGCAAGCAGGATTTATACTACATAAATAATACAATGGTCATAATTCTCATGGCAAAAAGAAAAAAAAAAAAAAAAACTTGCCTTTGCAACGAGCTGCCCTCGCATTGCAATACTTTAAAACAGCTTTTCCAAAATGTTATTTGATTTTGGTTTAAAAGAGGAAACTGCTATGTGGCCTGTTTCAGTGCTAACCGGTTCCTCATCAGATAGTAGGTGGTCTCTAGTAACAATATGCAGACAACAGTTGTAGTATACCATATGGCAGTTTTGTATACCATACGGCAGTACAATATGAGCTGCCATATGGTATACAAAAGTTTTCAAAGTTGTAATACAGCTAAAGCTAACTGTTGAAAGTAGTGCATTACCATGGTGACATATAATAAAGGCAAGTTTGTTCTGCTGTGAGAATTAAGCTCACAAGTCCTGCAAGCATCTCTTACTAAGAGAGAAAAGTCAACTTTTTCCATGGGTTCTTAAAGACAAATACAATCATTGATATGAGTTTTTTATTCTGCTGTGGGAATCTTACCATTGCTTTATCCTTGCAGTTTAAATCCTGTTACCAGTAAAAACAAATAAAAGGACAAGATAGTCATAAATATTCACAGATGTAAATAAATTCAGTTGGTTGTGTTCAATATTTATTGGAATGAGCTTTTCTAAAACTGCTTAACTACTAGGCATCTCTCTCTCTCCAGAAAGTTATTTTAAAATCCAGCCCCTCTCAATCTGGATTTTAAACGGCTGGGGTGCTGGATTTTAAACAGTTTACTGCATTAAGAATATTAAACAGGAGCGTCAAGAGCTAACATGGTTCCCTGCCACTTCTATTTGTTTGTGTTTGTGTGTGTTGCTGAAGCCAAGTGGTCAGGCACGAGGCGCAAAAGTACAGACAACCCCCGTATAACGGTATTTCTACAACACGATTTTGCTCTATCATGAGTGATAAATTGCTGCAATAATCGCACATCGTAGTACTTATATAACATGGTTAGAGAATATCAGTAAACCTCACATAACAGGGTATTTTTGAGCTTTTGTGAGGGGAAAACCCTGCTATTATGTTGGATGTAATTTTTCAACATTTTTTTTTTTTTTTCACTCTTTTTGAATCCCCCGCTGTTGACTAGTCAAAAAAAAAAATTGAGAAATCCCTGTTTTTTTTTTTTTTTTGTTTTTTTTTTGTTAGGAAATCACTGTGTTACATTCTATGCTATTGAACTTGTGCTTGTTGAGCCTGTGGAAAAATCTAGATTTCAAAGTTTTATACTATATGGATAAACAATTGGATAGCACACCAGGCCAACCAAAAGATTTCAGTCATCCAAATGTTGAAGTTATGTTCCTACCACCACAGTTTTACTAGGTTAATACAACTTCTTTCATTCAGCCATTAGATCAAGGCATTATATCCACCTTTAAAACTCATTACATCAGAAAATCTTTACAATGGATTTTGGAAAATATTGATTCCGAATCTGTTGAACTAATGGAGGCATGAAAACATTTCTCAATTGTGGACTGTATTAGAATCATAGATTTATGATTTTACTTTTTTACTGAAATATGATTTATATTTTTACTGAAAGAAGTAAAACCGTCAACATTAAATGGGTGTGGAAAAATGTATGACCAGAGTCAGTTCATTCAGGAAATATGGTCAAACCAACAGAAAACAGAATCGGTGCATAGTAGAACTTGCCATGGCGGTAGGAGAGGAATGTTTTGATGATATGACTACTGAAGCCCTCATTGATAGAACCGCCCTCTTCCCCACACCGGGTGGAAAAGACCTAAGTTCAAATCCCGTCGATGAAGGGAGGAATTTTTATGGGTCTTTTTCACAGGGTGGCTGAGTTAATCGGTCTCAGGCAAAGGTAGCATGGTTTTGTCTCCTGGAAACTAAGATTTTTTTTGTGCAGCAAAATAGAAAATGTCCGTCCGTCCGTCCGTCCGTCTCTGGTCGTCCCGGAGTATAAACATATAGATCAGAAGGTTAAAAAAGCAATGTCAATTTGAACACAATACATCAATAGCATAAAATTAATAAAATAAGAGCACTTATTACTTTAAGCTTTTAGAAATTTTTGTCGATTATTAAAAATGAATTTAAATACTTAAAAATGCAATATTAAGGTCTCAGCCACTCCCCTTGAAGAACTGCAACTCAGGTGCGATATACCTCGCTCTCATTATGCCTGATGTTAATTGGAGAATTCTGCAAAAATCACAATATAGCTAAAGCTTCCATGAGCCTTTGCCAACAACCACTGAATAACAAAGCCTAACAAGCAGTTCATGATGTCATCATATAGAAGCAATAACTTAAATTGTAACATGTCTTTAAGTGACTTCTTAAAATGAAATATTTAAATACTTTTCCATTTAAGGATACATTTCAATTTTATACCCTTATAATTTAGTAATTCAATATTTTTCCTATATATAATTTATAATTATTTGCCAACCACTATTCTTATATAAACTTACAAACTCAAATATTTTCAAATTATTGAATATATCTGAAGAATATTTTCAATAATTTAAAAATAATTTCTTTAATATATTTTGAAGAATACATTACAAATAGCAGAGGCTTATGATGCAAGAAAGCAAGCTTATATAGCATAAGCAAAAAAAAAAAAAAAAAAAAGCCCTTCCCATTTCACCAATCCATTTGCTCCAAATGTTTCTCTAGTTCTGCCTTGAATTTATTTAAGCTGTCAACTTCTACAACAGACAGAAGTTTGTTCCAGCAATCAAACACCTGCTGGCTAAAGGCAAATTTCCGCACATCTGTTTTACAACTGTCTTTCCTCGATTTGAATTAATGTCCCCTCAGGCATTAATCTAGGCAAGAGGAAGAATCCTGTCAGCATTGAGCTTGCTCAAATCATTCAAGGCCTTATACACCTCAATCACATCACATTGCAGATGCCTAGTCTCCAGACAATATAATTTGCAAAACTTAAGCCTTTCTTCATAAGAGCAACCCTTTGTTCCATTCACAAATCTTGTTGCCCTTCTCTGTACCCATTCCAACAGCTCTACATCCTTCTTAAAATGAGGCCTCCAGACCTGTATACAGTACTCAAGGTGTGGCCTGACTATTGTCCTATACAAGGGGATAATCACCTCCTTATCCCTGCTAGCAAAATTATAAAAATTCCTAAATTTCATTGACAAAACTCAATAACCTGCTCTGCCAGCCCGTCAGCACTGCTCAGAGAACTTCATATCTGACTGCACAAATACCCCAGATCTTTTTCATTCTCCACTACCCTGAGTGTAATACCACATAGGTGATACATTACTCTAGGGGTTACTGCTATCTATATGCAGTACTTTGCATTTGTCAATGTTAAACTTCAGTTGCCACCTCTCAGCCCATCTGCTCAACTTTTCTAGATCCTGTTGCAGTAGTGTAATGTCATTAACCCTGCCAATCTTCGTATCATCTGCAAACTTAGATATTAAGCCTGATATACCTTCATCCATATCATTAATAAATACAGAAAACAACAATGGACCCAACACTGAACCTTGGGGGAATCCACAAATTAACCCCAGGGAGTGAGTATGGGCTTGGCACACCGTGGGTCCTGAGCTCTCTCTCTCTCTCTCTCTCTCTCTCTCTCTCTCTCTCTCTCTCTCTCTCTCTCTCTCTCTCTCTCTCTCTCTCTCTCTCTCTCTCTCTCTCTCACTCTCTCACTCTCAGTAATTCTTAATGCAGTAGTGTAATGCATAAGCCTCCGGCTTCTTTGCACCATACAGCTAACAATATTAGTCCACAACAGTGTCCATTGATTACCACTATCTGTCTTCTCCCACTCAACCATCCCTTTTTCCATAGCAGCAACTTTCTCTTAATGCCACACTTCCAATTTATACAGCAATCTTCCATGTGCAACAGCATCAAAGGCCTTCCTAAGATCCAAGTATATGATATCAAAATTATTCTTTGCATCCAGTTCCTTTGTGACCACATTGTAGTATCCAATCAAACTGGTCAGACAAGACTTCTTAAGAAACCCATGCTGAGTCTGAACTATAACTGAAGTCTTGTCTAGATGATCCTGCAGTACTTCTTTAACCAGTGCCTCGATTAATTTCCCCAGAACAGAAGTTAAACTAAAGGTCTGTAATTACTTGTCGCTCTTTGATCCTCCTTTGTGAATTGGGGTCACATTTGCACACCTCCACTCCAAGGAAGCGCTCAATAAATATGGCTAAAAATTTTTAAATAATTATGGCTAAACATTAAAACATTTTACAGTCATTAATTTATAATAGAAATTTATATATTGCTGATATACCTGCCTGCCAGTATTATTTTCAAATAAATGGAAGGGAAGGGAAGGGTTTTTGCTTTCATAAGGGCAACTATAAGGGCGTCTGAGATGGTATTTAAATTCTATACAGTGGGACCAACTTGGTGATGTTGCCAAAAGCAGATTCCAAATGGGAAGCATTCAAGGAACTTATCTTGGAAGCTACTAGGTTTTACATGTCAACTAAGAGGTATCGTTCAGGGTTTGGGCCTAGATGGATGTCAGATGAACTAATGAGACATATGGCAGAAAAGAAAAATGCATGGGATACATATAAATTAACATGTGACACAGAAGCCTATGATAGATATGTTGGTCTGTAACCAAGTCACAAAGGAGAATAGGCAGGCAAAGGCAGATTACGAGAAATCTTTGGCAGAGGATGCAAAGAAAAACAGCAAAGAGTTCTTTTTTTATGTAAACTCTAGAAGGAAGGGGATGAATCAGATTGGTCCACTTGATGTTGATGGTTCAACTGTTGATGATCCTGTTCAGGTAGCTAATAAACTAAATGAATATTTTGCATCGACATTCACACACGAGGAGTTATTCAGGGAGGGAAATGCCAGTGGTGTATTCAACTCTGGCAGTAAGCTAGATAATCTTGTAATAACTGAGAGTAAAGTGGAGGAGAAATTGTTGAAGATAAATACAAGAAAGGCACCTGGGGTGGATGGGGTCTATCCAGTTATATTAAAGGAGGCAGCAAAGAAAGTAAGCAAACCCATAGCCATAATTATGAGCGCTTCCTTGGACTCAGGGGAGGTACCCATAGACTGGAGATGTGCAAATGTGACCCCAATTCACAAAGGATGATCAAAGGCTGACACAAGTAATTATAGACCTGTGAGTTCTAAGAGACCTATAGGTAAAAAGAAATCCAAAGAAGAAAAAACTAGTCAAGAAACACTTGTCATGATGAATCGAAGACGACAAATGAAGAGCAAGATAAACACTGACAAGGAGAAAATTAAGTATACTGAGTTAAGCAAAGCCATTAGAAAGAGACTCAGAGAGGACATAAGATTTAACACAACAAAAGTAGAACAAGCATTAAGAGAAAACAAAGGACTTAAATCAGCAGCCAAGAGCAGTAATACAGAAAGACAAATGATACTGAAACTGAAGAATAGCGATGGTGTACTTATAAATAGCAGAGAAGGCATAATTCAAATAGCAGAAGCCTACTATAGAGAATTATACAAGGAGCGAGGGAATGATGCCAGCAGTAGGGAAGATGGATCGCAAATTAGTATCACATATGACATACCCGATATCCTTCCTGATGAGTTAGAACATGCATTGAAGAAAATGAAGAATCAGAAATCCCTGGGGGAAGATGAAGTTACTGTAGAGTTGTTAAAATTGGGAGGAAGAGACAGGGCACAAAAACTGGCAAGACTCTTCACAAAATACATTAGAAAAGGTGTGATGTCTAACGAGTAAAATAATGCAATCATAGTTTTGCTGCATAAGAAAGGAGATAAATCAGAAACTGGAAATTACAGACCAATTAGCTTGTTATCCCACATCTACAAGTTGTTCACAAGGGTCATTACTAACAAATTAGAAAGAATACTTGATGAGAATCAACCGAAAGTGCAAGCTGGCTTTAGGACAGGATTCTCGACTATGGATCACCTTCACGTAATATCACAGCTAATGGAAAAAGCAAATGAATATAAAACACCAATATGCCTGGCATTTGTGGATTATGAAAAAGCATTTGACTCCATACAGCATAAGGCAATGTTTCGGGCACTGGAAAGACAAGGATAGCTACCCCATATATTATGATTTGAAGAAATTATATGAGAATGCTACCTCCTTTATTAGACTAGACAAAGACAGTAGCAAATTTAAAACTGAGAAAGGAGTTTGACAAGGAGACAATATCTCCGAAGTTGTTTACTGCCACCCTTGAGGAAGCTTACAGAAGATTAGACTGGTCGCAGAAAGAAATCAATGTGAATGGAGAGTACCTAAACTATTTACGATTTGCAGATGACATTGTGGTCATAAGCCACAATCCCAAAGAATTAGAAGAAAATCTTATTCAGTTATGCAGAGTTAGTAAGAATTTTGGACTAAAGATGAATTTGGCTAAAACAAAAGTAATGATGAACAAGTATGCCATAGAAAGGGATATAATGATTGAAGGAGCAGTAATTGAAAAGGTGGAGTCATATACTTATCTGGGACAAGTTATTAGCTGTAATAATGATAAATGGCTGGAAGTCAAGAGAAGAATAAATTTTGGATGGATAGCATTCAGGAAATATAGTCACATACTGAGGAGCAATATCCCAATTTGTCTGAAACGTAAAATAATGAACCAATGTATACTACCCACCATGACTTATGGAAGTGAAACTTGGGCACTCACCAAAAGAATGGAAGACAAACTGAGAACTACACAGCGAAGAATGGAACAAATTATATTGGGAATCAGACTGTTTGATAAGAAGAGAAATACATGGATTAGGCAGCAAACTCAAGTAAAGGACATTCTTATCAAAAATAAAGAACTAAAATGGTCTTGTGCAGGACACACAGCTCGTAGACATGATGACAGATGGACTAAGAGAATAACAGAATGGTACCCTAGAGGACCTAGAAAAAAACCTGGAAGACAACGAGGATGGATAGATGAAATTCATGAGTTTGTTGGTAGTAAATGGATGGCCATTGCACAAAACAGAAGGAACTGGAAAGTTGCTGGAGAGACCTTCATCCTGCAGTGGATTGAAAATGGCTTATGATGATGATTCAATTTATTTAAGGCTAATCTTTACAACAGGGTACCCTGCCCAATGGATCTTTGTAACAAGCAACGATAAACAAGTGTAGCTCCTGCTACTTATTGCTCTGATAGGCTGCTAATTTCCAGTGGTTTTTGTTAATAATGACTTCCTTCCACTTGTTGCTCCACTTAACGCAAACCTGCCACCGGCTGAAGCTAGCAGGTTTGCGTTAGAATATATGGAAACACTGGGTACCGTGTTCTGAAGAGCAAAAAATGTTTCCAAGATTCATGGAATACTGATTGCTCTCATAGGCTACTAATTAATGGTGAACTGCTAATTAGTGGGGTGAAACTTTAAAACAGAATACCCCACTATGTGGATCTTTGCAACAAGCGATCGTAGACAAGTGTACCTCCTCCCACTTATTAGTCTGATAGGCTGCTAATTACCATTAACCCCAACATAAACAGCCTGTCAGAGCAACCAAGTATCCCATGGATCTTGGTGACATTCTTCGCTCTTTAGAACATGGCACCCCATGTTTCCATATACAGGCACTCCTCGACTTATGGAAATTCGACTTTATGTAAGTTTTTGCAGGCTGCTGCAAACTTCGAAAAGATCTTGGAAATGTATTTTGCATCTGGTAGGAATAAATGAAGGTATTGTGAAAATATCGTAATGTCAACCCAATAACACATTGTTTTTTATGTTAATTCGTTCCAAAACCTCGGAAGTTGAAATTTTCACTATATAACTAAGCTATTTATCTCTCTAAAAAGTTCATTTTTATAATGGAAATCAAACTACACTTTCATCATTATCATATGTTCTGTTATAAGAATCAATTTTGAACCCTTTTGTGATATTTTTCTAAAACACATTTCGGGAGGTCACTACCATTATTATTATTTTATTATCATTATTATTAGCCATATGGTGCAAGGAAGCCTGAAGCTTATGCTGCACCAGCCAAAAAAAAAAAATTCTGAGTTACCCTGAGAAATAGAGACAAAGAGAAAGAGTCAGAAGTTGAAGTGAATCACCAAGAAAGAGAAGAATGATGATATCCAGCTCAGGACCCTGGATGTGCCAAGCCCATACTCACCAGATGTGAGCCCCTGGGGTTCAATAAAAACCATTTGCACTTTCTAGTTTATCGGGCTTTTCTGTTAGCGCAATATATTATAAACGGGTAGTAAACTTGATCTTATTGCATTTGCGATAATACTGTTAACTGGAATTCTGTGGGTTTTTACATTATGGTATTACGGTGAAATGAGTTCCCCTTCATTGAAATCTTCAACGATAGAAAAAATATAAATAAATTTTCAGAATCTTCTCTTCAATCCTACTTACTTATTACAATGGTGAAGGGAAAGGGACCAATGGAAAGTGCAAGTGCTAGCAGTGTTATGGAAATGAAACAAAATTGATTTAGAAATGAAGATGATTAATTAAGAAGTATGAGGCAGGACAAAATTTGTCATCTGTTGCATGGAATTAGGTCTCACTGCTTCAACAGTGAATACTATTTTAAGGGACAGTGCATGTATAAAAGAATATGTTAAAGGATCAATGCATTTAAGATCAACAGTGATCACAAAACAGGGTTCAGGTGCAATATCAAAGATGGAAAGCTATTAATAATATGGATGGAAAATCAGATTCAGAAGCATGTGCCCCTGAGTCCAATGGCCATTCAAGCAAAAGCAACAAGTATTTAAGAAGATATTAACGATAAGTACGGCGAACCAAGTAATGGATGGTTTAATAGGTTCAAGCATCATGCTGGTTTCCAAAACATTGAAGTATGCAGTGAAGTCGCCACTGCTGACTCTGCAGCTGCAGAAAAATTTTGTGATGTGTTGGAAAAAACCCCTTCTAAATCTCCGCAGTGGCATGCTTATCAACTGGAGAGTTAATTCTGGGAACAACGCTCAAAAGGTAAAACTTGCTGACATTATACCTGTCTCCTCTCTTTTTTAATTTTATAATTTTTGTACATTTTTGTAATTTTTTCTGCACAGGAGATAAAAAAATTGAATAAATAAATCTATTTACAATCTATCTATTATCAAACATTTATTTTTTGCTTCAATCAAATTCAGAATGCATAGTTATGAGTGCTGCATAAGCATTTAGAGAAATTCCGACTTAGGTAAAATTCAACTTACCGAGTTCTGCAGAACGCAACCCTTACGTAAGTCGGGGAGTGGCTGTACACTAATGCAAACCTGCCGGCTTTAGTGTAAAGATGTCATAATGAAAGCAACTGGTAATTAGTAGCCTCTCAGAACAATAAGTGGGAGGAAAACATTATTAATGAAAACCATCGGTAATTTCAATAGCGGTGCAAAGATCCATAGGGTGGGGTATCCTGTTGTAAAGATTAACCAAACTTTGCTTGATTTTAAACCAGTGCCCCAAGGCAGCATTCATTTGCATCTTTAGAATACAGCATCTTACGTTTTGGTATACTTTAATGCAAACCTGCCGAATTTAGTTGGTGGAAAGATAGCATTCGCTCTTAATGCAAACCACCAGTAATTAGCAGCCCATCAGATCAATAAGCGGGGGAACTACACTTGTCTATTATTGTTTGTCGCATGCAAAGATCCATGGGATGGGATACCGTGTTGCAAAGATTAACTAATGATGGTTTGAGTTAGAATGAATGGTTTTATTGCATTTATATTCCCTGTTCCTCTTGGTGCTGGTTTAAAATTGGGGGTTAATCTTTACAAGCGGGTTCCCCTTTTGTGGATCTTTGTGACAATTGGGAAACAAATTAAAGATTAACCAAAACAATCCGTAGCATACAAGAATGCTGCCAAGATCCATGGTTACTCTGGTGGGCTGTTAACTGCTTGTTGCAAAGATCCACAGGGTGGGTTGCCCCATTGTAAAGAATAACCAAATAAAATATAAATGCTCAAGGCATAATATGTTGAGTATAAAATACACTATATTGGTATTAGTGAATTCATAATGTAAAAATTATATAAGTAGTGTAATATGCCTTGAGCATTTATATTTTATTTATTAATATATTATTATATTTTATTTTATTTATATTAAACACCTTTTTGCATTGCTCATATTGTGGAAATAACAACTGGTTTGGCATGATTGCAACAACAGGGTACCTGCTCACCCACCGACGATAGGCCATCAAGCTTTGAAATGATGCCGTCTGGGTGGTGCTCACTGAGAATAAGTAACAATGGTCTTCTCTATTGGTGAAGCGTTACTTATTCGAGGTAGTGCAATACATGGTAACTCGCTATGAAGGTAGTCACAATATGAGATATAATCTAATCGATGCCTTTACACTAATTATGTAATTTTTCATTATGAGTTCACTATGGTGTATTTACATCGATATTTTATAGTGTATTTTACACTCATAACATATTATGCCTTGAGCATTTATATTTTTTGTAGGTTAATAACAAACAAAAACCTACTACTTTAATAAATAAATCCCGGCTCACATCTGGTGAGTATGGGCTTGGCACACCCAGGGTCCTGAGCTGGATATCATCATTCTTCTCTTTCTTGGTGATTCCCTTCCACTTTTCTTTCTTTCTCTCTCTCAGGGTAACTAAGGATTTTTTTTTTTTTTTTTTTCGCTGTTGCAGCATAAGCCTCAGGCTTCCTTGCACCATATAGCTAATAATAATAATAAATGCTGACGGCTAATTGCAATGAGGCAGAAATTACACTTATAATTCGATTTCTCATTATTTGCTAAGCTTATAATTCAAAAAATAGGAATAAGCTAGGAAAATTTTCGCAAAACTTTGACTGAAAGCACAAAGAATGAAGGCAATATCAGTGATTAAAATTAATAATACACCAATACGACTTTGCATAAAATATATGTACTGTATATATATTCCTTACCTCCATTTCATTTCAATTATCTTATTCCTTTCAAAATACGCCGGCTCTGCGGTTCTTCGGAAAATTTCCAAAATTGCCATCGTCTGCTCTTTCATTATTTTCGCCCTCTTCCACTTCAGTCAGTATTTATATCCCTAATAATTGTCATTCTCAAAACCACTATTTTTTAAAACTATTGATAATAATACTAAAAACAATAAGTAGTTAATGTTTGGATTTATAGATATTTCTTCTGAGAGGGGAAAAAAAAAAGAAGCTTACTTAAACTTTTTTAGTCAAATTTGCATCAGTTGGAATCACTGCCATACCTAGACTTCTGTTGGACCCGGCCATAATATTCATCTAAATTTAAAAAAAAATAGACAATCATGTTTTCACACGATTATCTTACGATATTTACTTCATATCTATAACATCTGATGTTTATATATCTTTTCGTACATCTTCTATTCACATATTGGCCAATCCATTAATTCTTCACAGCGTGATGTGTGCTTGTTAACAGGACAGACTGCTTCTACAGATATGGGATACACTCAAATAGAAAGGGTGCAAGAATATTTGCTGATGCTATCGAGGCAGGTGGGAAAACTGCTAGCTTGGGGGATACACGGACTAATAGATTAACAGTAGCCGCTGGCAGAGGTAAAAGTGATTCATGCACTACTTCTATTGAAATGCAATTAAACAGCAGCCTGGAAAGCAAGGCAATGGGAATTTCGAGGACTGCTGGGAGTCATAGTGGAACAAGTAAATATATGGGCTGTGTTAGGGTAACTAATAGTAGAAACAGGTGCATGTATACTTGCAAGTATACCAATGCTAGGAGTATAGTTAATAAATTCGATGAGCTTGAAGTGCTAGTCAAGACATGAAAGGCAGATATTGTTGGTGTCACACAGACATAAGCAGACATAAGAACTGGAATTTGGGGAGTACAATCTGTACAGAAAGAATAGACACGACAGGAAGGGAGGAGGGGTTATGCTGCTAGTTAAGAAACATAAAATCTAAGGAAGAGCATCCAATTGATGTATGTGGGTGGACAATGCAATGTTGAGCCTGTTTGGTGTGACATAAGCACGGGGAAAGGAAAAATGACAGTAGGTGTGTGAGTTATCTGATGACTATAATGAGCAATTGTGCAGAGAAATAGAGTGGGCCAGTAAATTAAGGTGTCTTATAATGGGGGATTTTAATTTACTGGATATTGACTTGAATTTGTGGGTTGGTCACTCACACATTAGCAAGGCTTTTGTGGATTTATTGGATGATTGTTTTCTAAAGCAGCATGTTCGGGAGGCAACTAGAGGGAGTAATACTCTTGATCTGATTATCAGTAGTGATTCTTCATGCATCAAGAATCTGCAGATAAGGAACCACTATGTGGCAGTGATCACAATGTGCTGAAGTGGGATTTACATAAAGAGTTACTACCATCAAGGGTAAAGGGAAGGGTTTTTGCTTTGTAAAGGTGACTACGGTGGTCTGGGACAGTATTTAAATTCTACACTGTGGCACCAACTATTGATGTTACCCACAGCAAATTCAAAATGGGAAGCATTCAAAGAATTAATCTTGGAAGCTACTAGACTTTTCATACCAACAAAAAAATATTGCTCAAGAATTAGGACTAAATCGATATCAGATGAACTAATTAGCCTTGTGATAGAGAAGAAAAATGCATGGGATTAACATGTGACACAAAAGCCTATGATAGATATAAGCTTGTCTGTAACAAAGTTACGAAGGACGTTAGGCAGGCGAAGGCAGATTACGAGAAAACTTTGGCAAAGGATGTAAAGAAAAACAGCAAAGAGTTCTTTATTTATGTAAACTCTAGAAGGAAGGGGATGAATCAAATTGGTCCACTTGATATTGGTGGTTCAACTGTTGATGATCTTGCTCAGGTAGCTAACAAACTAAATGAATATTTTGCATCGATATTCACACGAGGAATTATTCAGGAAGGGAATGCCAGAGGTATATTAAACCCTGGCAGTAAGCTAGATAATATTGTAATAACTGAGTAAGTGGATGGCCGAGTGGTTAAGACACTGGATTACCAGCTTGATGGACCCGGGTTCGAATCCAGCCTTGGTGGAAGCGAACGCGGCTGGGAGACCGATATAATAATAATAATAAAATGATAAAAAAACAAACATCGCGAAAGTTACCGCATTGGACTTACCTTCCACAAGGTCGGAGTGACGGCTGAAGCAGATAGTGCCACCATCTGGTGTCACTCACGAAAACCAACAAAATAAATAAATATCCCAGTGGCCATAAGCAGAAGCTAAACAAGTCCACCATCCATAGATGGATGATTTTACAGATATTCATACTGCATCGAGTGTGACGCAAGATAAAGTCACTCGCGTTCAGGCGTTAGACAGAGGGGTCGGTTCTAAAATTTGGAGACAGTCTCCCGAGCAAGACAGTGGAGCACGTAGTTCTGTCCCCCTTAAGGCTACCACAAGAGAAGGGCAAGAACATCCAGCCCCACCAACTGGAATTGTATTCTGGGCAACTGCACTAGTGACCACCCAGGAAGGAAGAAAACGCGAACGCTGAAATGGAGCATTGAATACATACGTCGTGCGAGCATACTATGAAATAACCAGGCTAGAGACCGATATGACAGTGTACAGACCGCAACTACATACCAAGTGGTTGGAACGATACCCAGATATTCAGGTCACCGAACAGCGATTAGCAGACCAAAGAAGGACCATCGTCACGTAGAACCTAATAGCTGCTGCTATCTCCGAAAAAATCAATCAGGATATCAGCGATCTGCTACAAAGTACAAAGAATATGGTCAATATCGAACCAGAGGAGGAACAGCAAAAAGTAATACAACCCAGAATAGCTGAAGTGGAAAGAGACGACGTCATGCTATCCAAGATAGAAGGCGTCTGGAAGAAGGCCCTAACAGAATTCGAAGGAATGGACCTCACAAGAACCCACGTGATATCTAAGCAGAGGCCAAATAAAATCCTGCGGAGAGTAATGGACCCCACAAAACCAACGTAATACCTAACATGGGGCCAAATAAAATCCTGCGGAGAGTAACGGACCAACTCAATCGGCAAATAATGCCATAACCTTGACAACAATGGTGCAACGCTGGAGGCTATCCACACAGCCGTATACTGTGCTGCCATAGCAGCCATTAGGATTAAGGGAAAAGAAACGAGAGACCAGCAACAGAAGAACCGAAAACAGAAGGAACCGCCAGCTTGAGAAAGAAGACTCCAGCAAAAGGTAGAAGAATTAAGAGTCAAGATAGGCCAGTTGACCCAGTACCAACAGGTAACAGAAGTAAGAAATTGATTGGAAAGGTGAAAAGCATCCTGAAGAGAGAGAGAGAGAGAGAGAGAGAGAGAGAGAGAGAGAGAGAGAGAGAGAGAGAGAGAATCGCCAAGAAAGAGAAGAATGATATCCAGCTCAGGACCCTGGGTGTGTGCCAAGCCCATACCCACCAGATGTGAGCCCTGTCCATGGTCTTAGTTCCAATCTCACTGATGTCCTGCACATATTACAGACTGCCAAACCCCATGTACGTTACCTGATAAAATCCGAATTGTCAGTTGATTAAACCACTGTTCATGTGGTTTCCGAATTATTCGCTGTATGATTCCTTTCGCTTCAACGATGGTACTTGTGCCTATGTCTCCTCTGATATTCTCTGTCAGAAACAGTAAATTGGAATATAATATTTTAATTTTCACTGGTTAAAAATCTCTGTATTGCATTATATCAAATTCACCTGTTATATCGTTTTCCTAACTTCACTAATCAATTGGAACTCTTTGACTTTCTCTCCTTCAAACTTGACTTTCTACAGTCCAACTTCTCTACAGTGAAGTAATTTTCCTTGGTGATTTTAATATTCACAACTCCAGCTAGCTTCCGTTTTGTAGTTATCCGGACCCAACTGGTCGAGATGCTCAGGTTTTACGATTACTGATCTCACATAGACACCCACGCTTGGAACCCTTCTCAATACATGGTTGAGGTGAGTGGTCCTCTAGCCACCTCAGATCACAACTTGGTCTCTTCTTCATGGAACTTTTCTCTCATGACCACTCTTAACTTCGTGTTGTATGGCATTACAAGAAATGGGATGATATGCGAGATTTCTTCTTTCCTTAGTCGGATTATTGTTTCAAATCTGATGTCACCGTTTGTTCACAACAGTGAAATTATTCTTGTTGGGATGAAATCTTTTATTCCGCACTCCACTTTAAAATCTCATCCTTTATCTAAATCTTGGTTTTCCAATAAATGTGCTAGGGTTGTTCGGGATAATGCTGCATATCACAATTGTCTTTATCCAAATGTCCAGGTTTATTTTCTGCCTACATCAAAGCAGTTATTAATCAGTCCAAACAAGATTTCAGTCTAAGAGCAGAAAATTTGCTTCTTATCCAAGTGGTAGCCAAGCATTCTGGTTTTGCCAAAGCTCTTGGTCAAAGCCAATTCTTTCTATCGCCACTTCAGCCAAAGATAAAGTTGACTTGCTAGCACCATACTTTTCTTCTAACTCATGTATTGATGATCTTGGTAAACCAACTTTTACCATTTCCAGTAAACTCCATTCAATGCCTCCTGTGGTGTTCCATCAAAAGGATGTCAGAACAATTTTGAAGTCTTGATGCCAAGAAACCATCAGGTCCTGGTGGTTTCTCCAACTGTTCACAAAACCTGTGCTTCTGAGCTTACTCCTGTTTTGTTGCCCATTATCACTTTCTTATTCCACAGGTATTTTCCCTTCTGCTTGGAAATTTGCTTATATCCAGCGAGTTCCTAAAAAGGATAACAAATCCCTCTCATCCAATTACCGTCCCTTTGCACTTACTCCTACTCTTTCTAAAGTAATGGAGAAGTCAATTAACTGCTAAATCTTGCACTATCTTCAACTGATCCACTGGTGATGTTCTGGCCCATGATACTCACCTATTGTTATTTATTCAATGGAAAAGTTTGATGAAACTCCAGCAGTTGCTCTTGACATTTCAAAGGCTTTTTACTGTTTTTGTATAAAGGTCTTCTAAATAAGCTTCCAACTTATGGTTTGCAAAATGTTTTTTGTAATTGGGTCAGTTTTGTCTCTGACTGCTCACTGCAGGTAGATGGCTGTCTTCTAACTTCGCCACTAATGCAGATGTTCATCTGTGCGGGTAGCACAGTGGTATCGTCATCATCCTCTCCACACTGGTTGGAAAAGCCCTGGGTTTGAATCCCGTCGATGACGCGAGGAACTTTAGTCCGCTTTTTCATTCCGTGGCTGTTAGTCGGTCTCAGGCGTAGATAGCAAGGTTTTACCGCTAGAAACTGGGTTTTTTCATCCAGCAAACAGGCAAATCGACTTGAGAACACACACAATTTTACAGACAAAATAATATGGGCAGATGTAATCATTTAAAGGTGACCCTAATACCATAATTTGGTAATAATAATGCAGATGTTCTCCAAGGTTATTCTTTTCCCCACTCAACTCTTTTCTTCTTCTATATTAATGACCCTCCATTGACCAGAAATCCTATCCATAGTTTTGATGATGACAGGACATTGCATTCCACCATTCAGTTCGAGAGAAAATTCCCTGCGCAAACTGTTTCAACTTCTCGAATATCCACTACTAATTCCCCAAACTGCTGATCTCCAGTAGGGTAAAGATAACTTAGTTGATTTTAATTCTTCTAAAACTCAGTACTGTCTTATATTTCACAAAAAAGAATTCTGCTCCTTATATGACACTGATTTCTAGGCAAGATCATGTCTATTGGTGGATTACCCTGACTTCTACTTTGTCACAAGCACATTACAAATATTGCTTCCTCTGCATCTAAAAAACTGGATGGCATTACTTTTCTTCAAAACAGCTGTTTGGAAGAAAAGTCTCTGTACAAATCGCAAATATTCCCTCTGATGGAACATTGTTCCCATATGTGGGGTTTTGCTGTCACCAAAATCTTCCAGGCCTCTAAATTCATTCAAAAGAGGGAAGATAGGTTAATTAATGACTGATCTCAAAACATCAATGAAATAAAGAGACAACTCTTTGTCTCATTAATGTTTTGCTTCCGCTGCGTGCCTTTTCTATAGATACTTCCATGGGCACTGTTCTTTTTACTGACTAAATTCAAGCTAACAGAACCAAATCTTCTTCTTGCTCATTTATTCCTTCAATTTCCGTTTTCTGGAACACCTTCCTTCATACATATTTCCAGAAAATTACAATTTAGAAAAATTCAAGTCTAATTTCAACAAATATTTTCTTTCGACTTCTCAACCTATGCATGGTAGTAAGTACTAAACGTTCTAATACCTCATGTGCTTGGAGTTTTCATTAAAAAAAAAATACTGCACACCTCCCTCGCAGTCCTGCATTACTTCTTTAACCATTCACTCCATTATACTATTTTTCCTTGGAAAGGAAGTCAAGCTACAGACCTCTAATCACCCCTTCACTTTTTTTCTTCTTTGTAAATTATTCACACATTTCGTTGATATCATCCTTCCCTGAATGCTCTCATAATTATTGCTAAAGGTTTGCTTACCCCTTTTGCTGTATCTTATTACATATTTATAAAGTGGAAACTTCTCACAAAAACAAATGGATACAGCTACATAATCATAGTGATGACTGGAAGCACTGAACTATCTCATTATCATACAATACAAACTGACATTGCCATAAGTGTGGGGGTCCCCTTACCACCATGAATCACACTGAGTAAGCATAATTCAAAGATGAGATACATAGATCTTTCCTCCCATCTCTGTTCTTGGTGAATTATTTGCATAACTTGTAACCTCCAGAAGAACTTTTGGTCTTTCTCATAATCAATGATACCATCAATCTACTTGGTAACCTCCCCAACCGCATGGTTAGTGTTGAACTATTATCAATATTAGATATAGCATCCACATAGTTACCGACACAAATTCTTGAGGCCACTCTTCACTTTGCTAATATAAGTGGTATCATCAATATGTGCACTAGGGACCCAGAATATCTTAATCCACTAATGGCTAAAACCTTATAATTAGGAAAATTCTAATCTGGGAAGCCAAAAGCACACTATACTCCTTCTGGTCCATTCTCATTTTTAAAGCAATGGATACTCCTGGCCATCAACATATATCGTACTTTTTGTGTGATAGAGCATGGAACAGTCAGAGATGATAACAGTAGAATAAATAGTAAACATCCGTACTCAGGTTTACAATACACACGATGCATCTTTACTTTTTCATGAATGGTGCACAAACGCGTTAACATAAATGTAATTGAGAAAGTATTGTTATAGAACTGATTTTTTGTCCACATTATAGAAGTGCATGAATTATTAGAATGGATAAATGAAATGGGTGAAGTAGTTGAGTGACCAATTGAAAGAGTCCATAAGTACATGCAGTTGAGGGATCATGATTTTAGCTTGATTGCCAACTAGTAATATTCTTGTATTCTTGCTGTTTTGTGGATTCCTCTGACCTTTATGTAGTCATCCCAGAGCATAAGTAGTAAAATTATTTATTTTTGGGCTAATTACTCTATGGGTTTTGCTTTCTTCCATAATTTTGATAATATTAAATACCAATGGATCATTTGCCTATCCTCGACTTCAAGATGAATTTTATGAAGGGAAAGCCCATTAAAACAACTTATATCTCTTCCTATTCAGGAATTTACCAAGAAAATGTCATTAATACAGCTTCCAGAACTGGATTAATGAGCTCCAACCCCCAATCCCAATTTCCATATCCTCCATAGCCAAGTTAGCAATATGATAAAAACAATGTGTAAATAAAACCGGGTATATATGAATATAAAAACATAAATATATAATATCATAGTTAGCTGATAAAAATAAACTACAATCGTAGTGTAAAAGCATCAATTTAATGTATCTCATATTGTGACTACCTT
The DNA here is from genome assembly GCF_048544385.1 of Mastigoproctus giganteus. NCBI lineage: Eukaryota > Metazoa > Arthropoda > Arachnida > Uropygi > Thelyphonidae > Mastigoproctus > Mastigoproctus giganteus. Next base: position 125,841,844 of record NC_143578.1, read on the forward strand.
CACGAGTTACCATGTAAGTAGTTGTGAAGTTAATTTCACAATATGAGAGATGCCAACAGGTGTACAGAATAATACTGTAATAATAATGTAAATGTACGGCATAATACGATATGAGTATGAAATAACTATATATCAGTGTAAATACACCATAGTTAGCTCTGTCCACCGATTGACATCTCATATTGTGAATTAACTTCACAACTGGGTTAGCATGATTGCAACACTAGCGTACCTGCCTGCCCATCCACCAATAGGCCAACAAGCCTTGAAACGGTGATGTCTGGGTGGTGGTGCCCACTTAGAATAAGCAACAATAGCCTTCTCCAGTGAAGAGTTACTTATTCGAAGTTGTGCAATACACGGTAACTCGTTGTGAAGGTAGTCACAATATTAAATAAAATTAAATCGTTGCCTTCACACTGTGATTGTAGTTTATTTTTATGAACTGTGGTGTAATATTAGTTATTTCACGTTCATATCATATTATGCCTTGTGCATTTACATATAAAAAGTATATTTATTATTTATAAAATAATAAATATACTGAAAGCTTTACATATCATGGCTGCCTTCCACAGAATATCTAAAAAAACAAGGGGGGAGAAACCATAAAATAAAACCACTATGCGTACATAATCACAAATACAGAACATGGGAGCCCAAGGCATAGAGCCAACCAGAAATGCATAAATGTATACAGTAATTACAATTCCCACCGCAGAATCACTCATGATACACTGAATTGAGCAGAATGGGATTATTTTACATTTAATAATGCTTGTTACTCCCTCTCCTTACACCCATGCTCAGCATGCATTTTTTCTAAGATGGAGCAAATCTGAATCCCACCTTTAATTTCTGTTGGTGTAATGTATTTTGTTGGGTGTTAGTAGTTTCTGACCACAAATCACATTGGATATTGGAAGTGCTACCTACAGTCTTATATACTCAGAGGTGAACATAGCCCTCATGCCAGAAGAGATATGTAATCATCTGAAAATTTGGCATCATTAACTTTTAATATCTTCAAGGTCTTGGCCTCACTGATATACATTATATGACAAAAAGTATTCAGATACACAAAGGCAGCAAAAATGGCTTCTATTTCAAAATCGAACACATAGTAGGGCCACCTTTTGCTTTTATAGCAACCTCAATCCTCCTGGACATACTGTCTATCAATTTCCAGTATGTGTTCACTGGAATTTATATTCATTGTTGCCTACAGAGTTGGTTTGGAAGGCCATTTTGGACACAACATAATCTACCATTTCAATGCAGTTGAGTTTGTGTTCTGAGCTGGCCAGTTAAACTTTTCCATTTTCATTGTTTACAAGCTAGTCCTGCATGGTCAAGGCACTCTAAATGCCATTTTGCATTGGTGTCTTTAACATTGCATTTATCTACAATTGTGCCACTACTGAACTGAATCCAAGGTTACGTAGCTCACTGGATAAATTGATGAGCTGACATGAACATCACTCAATTCGTAAACTCTTGGACATGTTTGGTGTCAGATTTAGTAAAAAAGTCTAATAAGCCATAGTTTGGAAATTTGCTATTGAAGAGAACATTCCTTTTGAGGATAAAAATCTGTAATTATATTTTGGGGCCATTACACATGCTTTGGCTAATGGTCTCATTGCATCTAAATCTAGCCTTTAAACTGTCCATTTTCCACAGATATGCAAGAAGCCCAAAATACATACGTCATCAGAGATCATAGCACAAGGGCAACTACTCTACAAATGGTTATGTTCCATGAGTGTCAAATGAAAGTTGCCAATACATTTTTCTAGTTGTATTCTCTATAGCCTCTAAATAACATCCACTACAATGGATTGTTTGGCCAATTAAGATGAATCATCATTCACATAGAAAGGTTACAGATGAACTTAATAGCATTCACTGCATTGCAGGATGATTTATAACAGCCAGTGTCTGTTAGAAATCATCCTACAATCTGGATTCTAGGATGGTCTAGAGGCATTCTGAAGTAATTATAAAATTATGCCAGTGATACATGACACTGATTGTTATTCTGTGATAGCAGATCACTTCTGGCAAAAGGATCAGTGCATTAAATTCCAGAAATAGCTGCTTGATGACAGCAACTCAGAAACTCCAATATTCAACAGTCTATGATTGGAAGCTATTCACACTCAATAAAACACACCTTACACCAACAGAAACAAACATAATAGGATTTACTCATCCCAAAACAGTAGTTATAATGCATGAGAATTCAACAGAGGGGGAGGCACAGAGAAATCATAACAAGCATTATTACTAAATGGCAACTGAACTTGTAAATGTAAGAGGGGGGAGTTAAAAGTTCTGGACAAAAATGACTTAGGCATTATGATTCAGTTGTACATGAATTTTCCATGCAGTGTAAACAGGTGGCTAGAAAAGCAACTGTGTGCTGTTTATGTTATATAGGAATCTTCACAAGTAGAGAAAAAGATGTCACTCAAGTTACATAATATGATGTTAAGAACACATTTAGAATATTATGTTCATGTCTGGAACATAAGAAAGGATTCAAAAGAAGGCAACCAAATTGGTGATGAGTGCTAATTGATATCAATATGTGTGGCCTAAAAAGTGCAGACTGTAAAAGCTTGGCAACTAGACACACTGGGGGTGTGGGAGCATGAGAGATGTATAAAGTCTTAAAGTGAATCAGTAAAATGAACAAGGGTGGTATATTTTATTTTCAATGGTAGGAAAAACAAGAACTACAGTACACAATTATAAAATTTTGGATAGTAACTGATAGCTGGATATCATGAACCTTACTTTTGGGTAAATTTTTGTACATCATTGGAATAAATTGCTTAGCATTGACCAAGGCACCGAGTTTGGTAAAATTCAAAGTGAAATTGGATAGTCAATTTTTAGCAATGGGGGAGCAATGAATGATAGGTTTTTTTTTTGGCAGATAGAGAAAAAGGCTGCTGCTTACATCATTTAGCTATCTATAATACTGTTTCATCCTAGTCTTTGATTATATTTGTGATCCTATGGTGAGGGTGATGGAAATTATACCTTTACATGTTTTCAGTTGATTTCATGCTTTTTACATACATTTAGTTATGTACTCACAATGGCAGATTTTTAGTTTTTGACTGAGGAAGGCAGCATATGCTACAAAACTTCATTTTTTAAATTTATTTCAATGTATAGTAATCTACTGTTTCTATTTACACTAAAAAAAAAATGTAAATAGAAACAGTAATTTTTTATATTTTTATATTAAAATTTCTGCTCAACTGTTAATCGGTATCAAAGAATTTCCCCTTCCTTCACAACTATTTCCTATCTGGGAAGATCTTTCAAATAGCTAGCCAATCCTGTTAAGATGTCCAACACCTAACCTCGTTTCAATGGAAAGATGCTCAATGTTATGGAAACATCTGTCATATATGTATTCCTATGAGCTATGGAAGCTAAGTCTGTCAGACTGATATATTTAATTGACTGAATTGTAGGTTAGTATGTGGAAGCACTTTCAATCTATATTTTTCTGGCAGTTGTGGAAGCACTTTCAATCTATATTTTTCTGCCAGTTCTGTCTGAATTATTCTCTTTTGAAGTTTTGTTTACAATCAAGGATGGATGTTGTTAATGAGAAGTTAGAGCTGCTTCTTGAATTCCTTGGAGTAACTTTTTTTTTTTTTTTGGAGAAAATTGGGGGGGGGGGGGCTATTGAGAAAGAATGCAAGCAACTCAAGTATTGCTTCTGTGAACGTATATAATCCAATATTTATTCCAAATAATACAATACAGCAACTCACCGATTTATGTAAGGGTTGTGTTCCGTGGAACTCTACAGAAGTCGGAATTTACCACATGCTTGTGCAGCACTCGCAACTGTGCTCGCTGAATTGATTAAATCAAAAAAGAAATGTTTTATGAACATGTGAATAGAATTATTTATTGTATTTATTCAATTTTTTATCTCATGCGCAAGGAAAAATAACAAAAGCATGCAATTTAAAAAATTTAAAAATTATAAAATTACAAAGAGGAGACAGGCATAATGTCAGTAAGTTTTGCTTCTTAAGCATTGTTGCCAGAATCAACATCTTCGGCTGATACGTATGCCCCTGCAGAGGTTGAGGGCTGTTGAGATTTAGAAGGGCTCGACCGCTCAACCTTACAAAAGAACATATTAATGGTGACTGGATGGTGGCTTTTTTCTTTTCATTGTAGATTTCTTTGCAGCAAGCAAGCATATCATTCACCCCTCTGTTAACTTTTAAGAATCGTTCACTGTCAGGATCCATCTTCTGAAACCTCGCCATTGCAGATGCAATTTCACGAAATGCCATTGCCATCTCTCTGGTGATGAAGCGTCTTGGCTCCTCATTTGGTTCACCTTGTGCTTTGTAAGCATTTTCTTCTGTCACTGTTGCTGCCTGCAGCAAGTCAATAAGTTCGTTAGATAATTCCTTCTCTTCTTCCTTTATTAACTCCATGTCTTTGGCATCAACCTCCAACTGAAGTAGCTCAGCAACCTTTACAATCTTACCTGTAACCTCTTCATATGATTCATCTTTTTCAAACCCTTTTACATGCAGTGGGCATATTTTCTTCTGTGCGCCATTTAAACAACTTTTAGTAATTTCCACCCAGGCCTTATTAATGTTTAAGATGGCGTGGTAAATATTGTAAGATTTCCAAAAGTCTCTAAACGCAAAATTTTTCTCACCGTCTACTGCAGACAATACTGAGAAAATGTTGTGCACAAATAGTATTCTTTCAAATATCGAAATAACACCCAGATCCATAGGTTGGATGAGTGAAGACTTGTTTGGAGGTAGAAATACGGCTCTCACGTTTGAATTGAAATCATCTATCTGCGTAGGATGTCCGGGGCATTATCTAATTGAAGCAAAATGTTGAAAGGAACGTAGTTGTCTAATATTTTTCCTCAGGAATGAAGCAGCATTTAAACCAATCCTCAAAGAGAGATATCTATGCTCTCGTTTGATTGTAAATGCACGGGTAGGGTGACTTTCCAGAATGGTACACAAGCAGTGGCTTTAATCTGTAATCTCCCACTGCATTAGCCCCAAGAAAGAGCATAGCCCTATCTTTTGAAGCCTTGAAACCTGGCATTGTGCTTTCCTCTTTGGCAATGTATGTTCGATCCGGCATTTTTTCCAATACAGAGCAGTCTCGTCAACATTAAAATTTTGCTGCGTTGAATAGCCGCCTTCATCAATATTTTTCCCAACATATCACAAAATTTCTCTGCAGCTGCAGAATCGGCACTTGCGACTTCACTGCATACTTTGCTTTGGAAACTAGTGCGATGCTTGAACCTATTAAACCACCCACTGCTTGCCACAAACTTGGGTTGGGGTTCGCTGTACTTAACCTTAATATCTTTTATAAATACTTGTTTCTTTTGCTTGAATGGTCATTAGACTCGGGGGCACTCGCTTCTGAATCTGATTTTCCATCCATATTATTAATAATAGCTGTCCATCTTCAATATAGCACCTGAACACTGTTTTGTGATCAATGTTGATCCTTTGACATATTCTTTTATACATGCACTGTCCCTTAAAATAGCATTCACTGCTGAAGCATCGAGACCTAATTCCCTTGCAATAGATGAAAAACTTTGTCCTGCTTCGTACTTCTTAATTAATCATCTTCATTTCTAAATCAATCTTGTTTCATTTCCTGGCACTGCCAGCACTTGCACTTTCCGTTGGTTCCTTTCCCTTCATCATTGTAAGATGTAAATAGGAATGAAGAGAAGTTTCTGAAAATTTATTTATGTTTTTTATATGATTGAAGATTTCAGTGAAGGGGAACACATTTCACCATAATACTGTAGCATAAAAACCCACAGAATTCCAGTTATCGGTATTATCACAAATGCAATAAGATCGAGTTTACTACCTGTTTATAATAGATTGCGCTAACAGAAAAGCCCAATAAACCGGAAAGTGCAATTGTTTTTATTGTTTTGTAGTAGTGAAAGAAAAGTGTTTTAGAAAAATATCACAAAGGCATTCAAAAATTGATTCTTATAGCGATTTATTCTTCTGTATGGAATGTTGTGTTTCCCAGTACTGTCGTTCACTTGGAATTTTGAATCATTGATCCATATAAAGTCTCGTGTTACAGTTTCCTACCTTTAATTCTTCCTAACAGATTAACATATAATTCTGAAGGATATTTCATTATCACAGCAGAAATGGTATCATTCAGAACTAAATATTTATCTTGGAGAATTTGAAATCCTACAGTGATGTCAAGCTCTGCTTTTGTAACAACCAAGCTTAAGCACCAACTGGTCCCCCCGTGACCAGTTTTTATCCTTCAGAGAGTCTCTACAGTGCAAGTGATTGCAGATTTTTTCAAAGTGATAAGGACAAAAAAACAGGTCCAAAAAGAAACTCGAGCATGGCAGGTCACCAATAATCCAGCTGTGAACTATCTGTCCCTGCAGAGAGGATGCTGTGTTGGTCCTTCAACTCTTCTTAGATTCTGTGCAAGGAATGAGTTGTCTCTCACACAAATCAATGTCACTGCATCCATTTGCATGAATACTAAGAGTACCAACATCCAATACCAAGGGCAGGAGTGCAATTTTTAAGCATAAAGTGAATGCTAACTTCTACATGTAATTCCCCCAAACACCCACTGAACTGTCAAATTTCTTACTTTATTATGTAGTAATTGTTAATAATCTTATAACTTTAATTTTAATTCTATAATTAAGAAAAAATCCTAAGAGCTATTAACCTATAACAGGAAAAAAAAAAAGTATTCAAATTTTGAATTGTGCTTGGAGCATATTAATGCTTAATCTTTTATGAGTATATGGAAAAGTGTTTTTAGTCACTATAAATACTCACTAGTTATAATAAAAAAAAGTTTAATATTATGGATTGACCTAAAGTTCCATGACTTAAATAACAGTAAAAGTAATAGTAAAATAATCTCAATTTCAGAACTTACCTCTCAAACTGTATATATATTAATAATAAGTTGTGTGGAAAGAAAGCGATTAAAAACTTCTAAAATATTGCATGAAGGAAAGTGCTCTTTTCTCAATGCTTATATTTCTATTAAATAACTCTTGAACCAAGAGCTCAAACAATGGTCTTTTGTTGACATTGTCAGTTGGTTCATATGATAGAGAAGGAGAGAATTTTTTATATATATATTTCTAATTCCTATGATGCAACTCAATTGCAGGTGTTGGAAATTTTAAGTTGCATAAATTCCATATTAGTGAAAGATTTGTGGGGAGTTTGCCATTTAAAATTAAATACTGTGTGTTTTGTTTAAACCATTCTATTGCAAGTGCTTCAAAAATGGTTAATCTATAGCTGGAAGGCAGTTTAAATAGTGTTGTTACAGAATCAACTCCTGGTTTATGATGTGTGGTCTGAATGAGTTGGCTAAGTTCAGCTGAATGCTTGTGTGCACAAGCTGGCTTGATGACAGTGGGTCCATGTGCTAGATACATTTGATGTGCTGTATTTTATTGTAGTGTCGCCAATGTAACATGCATCACATCCTTGTTAACACCGAATCAGCTGCACCATGTTGTTGGTGTTGGAAATATATTTATACGTGTTTTCATAGTTATTGAAGTACATGCTGGTTTTATCATAAGATGAGAATATTAGTGACATCAGTGTCTGAAAATAAGTCATTTAATTGCCTACCTAATTGGCTATCATACAGGAAGACCATTTTTGTGTTTCTAATAGGCATCTTTATTTTTGGATGGTTTTGTAATCTATTTTAAATTTTGTATATGGTATTTTGGATAAAGCTGTATGGATATTTCCTTTTTAGGAAAGCATTGGTTAATCATTGCCATAATGACAATATTTTATTACATTGCAGATTTGTGTAGTTAAAACAGATTTTTTAGCACTATATGGGTGATGAGAATAAAAATTGTCCAGTATATGTATTTTTCCTGTAAATACAAGTTTTTAATTATACTTAAAATTTCAGAAAAATTTTGGTAACAAACTTCAGAATTACTTCAGCACAACAAAGCCAATCACTTAATTCTTCTGTATATATAATGAATGTTATGAACATAATATTGTAGCATGAAATTATTCATTATTCCCTTCCCAGAATTAGATGAACTATGATTTAATGTTTGTGGCCACTACCTGGCACCGAGTGGTCAGGAGTGGGAGTACAATAGCACACACTCCTTGAGCAGACCGGAGTTCAAGCCCCTGCCTGCTAAATACGGTCAATCTGCCAACCCGCACTGGACCAGCGTGGCAGATTACGGTCCATTTCTCTCAACATGAATTGTTGAGGAGGCTTCCATCCTGCAGTGGGTTGATAATGGCTGCAGTTTACCTTTTTTTTTTTTTTTTTTTTTTTTTTTTACCTGGAAATAAAATAACATAAATGATACTGACTACCTTCTTTTTCAGTCCTCCACTTTACACAGGATGCACAATATAAATGAAGGGGGGGGGGGTGCATACAAGACAATTAACAAACTAATTGCAAATCAGTCACCTGCAAGCAATAAATATTTTTCTGTAGGGGCTGTCAGGCTATGCAATACTACTGCTGGGTTATTGTTATAACTTTTTAATGTAATATTTAATCTTTGTTTCTTCATATATATCAACTTCTTGTAAATCCCTGGCACTCAACTGCTACAAAGGGAAATATGTGCATGCTTTCATGAGCGATAATGTTTATTTAATAACATACACGTATAAGTTATAAATCCAGTTTAATATAAGAATACAAATATATACTAACAGTAGCTTTCGAGACGCGTGTCTCTTCATCAACTAACATTTAAATACAAAAATACAACGGATAAGTGCAATGAGCTGAGTGAGGCACGTTAATCATGCGTCATTGTTGTTGCACGGACGTGCACTGCTTTCTACTCCACTGATCATCTAGCATTGAAACGGTTGTCTCTAGGATGGGGTATAGACATATGCCTTTCTGGCGATTTAATGCCTTTGGATTGTTTACTATGTTGAGTGACTCTAGCCATAGGCGGTGGCGAAAGTGTCGTGAGTGGTCTACTATTTCAAAGTTCACCCCATCCTAGAGACAACCGTTTTAATGCTAGATGATCAGTGGAGTAGAAAGCAGCGCACGTCCATGCAACAACAATGACGCATGATTAACGTGCCTCACTCAGCTCATTGCACTTATCCGTTGTATTTTTGTATTTAAATGTCAGTTGATGAAGAGACACGCGTCTCGAAAGCTACTGTTAGTATATATTTGTATTCTTACATTAAACTGGATTTATAACTTATATGTGTATGTTATTAAAAAACCATGGACCCCAGTACACCAGGCCCATTCTTTACTAATGTTTATTTATTTAAAAGCATGCTTTGTTTAGCCAGTTTAAAATCAAACTGTTGGCATGCTATGTTGCATGTTTCTCAGGGTAACTGTGATTACAGTAAATCAAAGGGTGGGTTCCAACTCTGAATATCTTCCAGTCACTCTGAGGATGGAAATATGTAGCTATTTCCAGAACCAGTGTTAACACATTATTCCTTCCTCAACAACATAGTGATGTCATTTATGTGTTGTTCCATCCTATTAATAATAGTAATTCCTAAACCCAAACATTTCTTTGCAATATCAAGTTGCAACCAACCAACAGAGGCAAGGCGTAATTTTCAAAATATCAACATCATTCTGAATGTCAAGATAAATCATAGAGCCAGATGATGAATTTTTTTTTAAACTGAAAGCTTGTCTGCTTATTACTAATACTCATTAGGATAAGCCACTTGTAAAATAAATCACTAACAGCCACCACGTGTAAAAATAAAATAATTGTAGTCGATATTTTATTACTTTGAAAACCCAATCTAATATATTTATTCACATACAAGTTATTATCATTGTGAAATTTTCAACTGAGAAATAAAAGCATCAAAAAAGTACCCATTTTTTATTTGAGAGATAAAAAAAAAAGGTGAATATTTTCTCCCAGATACCAGTAAACAATTGTATGTTTAGCAAAGTAAAGTAAAACATGACTCTGAATAACATGGAACCGTACATAAAGAGTAATCAAGGAAGTCGAAACAAGAAAAAAACATGTGAAGCTTTATCATAAACTGAAATGATCTTTAATTACTATACAAAAGTATGAAGTGTTACAGTGAAATGATTTCATCCACTGTATCAAAAAATAAACAGGTTGCAACAATAATTATATGCTTATAATTAAGGGAATTTGAGCGGTATATTTTCCTAAATAAACCTGATCCAACTCAGACTACATGGGGATATTTGACTGGGAATTAATTTAATGTGATTGATTAGGTGAAGAGGGATGCAATTTGTCATTGTGATTCTTTATGGACTGAATAACAAAACTAAAGGTTTAGAAAAACTGACAGATATTCTATACTTGCAATGTGCATAATTTAAATGCATGCATACTTGTGAGAGAATACATTTTAAAAATATCTCCCCAGTCCCCAAATATACATATTTTTGAAAATATAAAGTAGAAAAATAATGTAGTTAAGAAAAAAATTTTTACCTTTATTCAATACGGAAAATGTTAATATTTTTCTTTTTAAATTTATACAGCACTTGAAATTCAGCATCACTAAGAAACAATCCATTGTTAACAATCTGTTTCATTTAAAAATTAATAGCCTTAGTAATGAGCAGAATAGCAAATTTACAAACTATTGTGAAAAGCAGAAAGTTGGGCAACTATATACCCATTAAAATACTTTGACAAGTTTAATATCACAATCTGTAATACAACAAAGCCATATAGAGAGAAATTACAACTGTGGTTTTTACATACAAAGAATAGTAAGCCTGTATTCCTGTTGAAGGTGATAACTATTTGGACCATTGTAGAAATATGACATTCACTCACTGAAAACAAATTTTTTTTTTTTTTTTTTTAAATCTCAAAATTGACCAAACAATATATATGCTACAAAGGCACTTATCAGTCTCTGAAAGAGCAAGTAATTATGCAGTCAGCAAATCCTATATATAAATATTCATAATTCACAGCATGTGCTAAAGTATATTAAACAGAAGAAACAGCACTGCTTAAATACTATTGCTTCAAATGATGAGGTAGAAGCAACGAAAAAAAAATTTAATGTTTTATTCAGCAATTTGGTTAGAAGTTATGTAGCATTCTTAGTTGGCATTTTAAAAACAAAATAACCATGCATATTTAATTACAGAAAAAATATGAAATTTAAAAAGTCCTGCAGACATTTATTTTGTTTAACTGGTATCGAAAATTTTCTGATAAATTTCTTAAGTGAAGAACAAAACTTTCAACAACTAATCTGCAATAATTTATTGTATCTGCAAAAAATATTTTAATTTGTTTGCATTAATTACATATAGAAACCCTCATTACCAAAGGGCCATTATTAATAGAGTATTTTAAATTATAACAAATTTAAAATGAGTTGCTGTGCTTGTATATTCTTAAATGTTTTTCTTAAAATAAAAAGAATAAGAATATTCTTGTGTTATCGAATCAAAAATATACTATTAAATATTTTTGTTATAAATCTAATATATTTTAAATAATAAAAAATTTAAAGAGTTGCAGTGCTCATATACTCTTAGAATTTTCCTTACACAAAATGAAGTATAAATAATATTCTCAGATGCCACAGAATCAAAGATGCATTTATATATTACTTAGAATTCTTATCACACAAGGAGTGGAGAGGGAATCACAGTCCAGAATAAAAGCAATGATTATCATAATTGTTATGTTCAAAATAACTGGCAAATAACTGGATGAAAGAAAGCACAAAATCATAAAAGTAACTAGTAGAAATTTATAATGCTAAAATTTCTTGTTATGCAAATGAAATTAATCACGATGTAGTTAATCCCTACTTCCTCATTTTCCAACTGTGCATATGTTGAGAATCTAGGTATGGTTAAGGCACACCCATTTCTAGCCAGAAGTAAAAAATACCGCTAGTAATGTTGCACAGACCTCATTTTTTTGCATTATTAGCAAGTATTTCATCTATTGTGTTACTATTAAAAATTTTAAATGGTTTTATATGGGAAACACAATAAAATCAATACTGAGCTTAGCAAATGGCCTCTTAACAGTTTCACAACTTTAAATAATGTTACGCTATTATTAAAAAAATTAATCATGTTCAAAATTCTACAATAAAACTGCATGTTTTATTGCTATAATTTTATAATTTGAACAACTTTTATTTCATTCTTTCTTTTTAATTTTGCAAATGTACTGTTTCAGTGTAATTTTAAATTGTAAAACTTTCATTCCTCTCAACCATTAATTTCAACAAATATACCTTAATACCTTAATTACATTTACTACTACAATCACATTCTCTGATCTTCGGCTACATACTGTTGAAAGTGGAACAAGTTCACAAAAAAAAAAAAAATCAAAATCAGAACAGCATTTATTTATTAAAATTTTGAACAAAATAACAAAGTGTAGAATTAGAATCACACAAAAAGCTTAATCAAAAATAATGAGGATGCACTTAGTGTGTGTGTGTGTGTGGGGGGGTGTATTCACTTTTTTTAGGTTACTATATTATATTACAGCTAAATTACAAATTCCACATTTAAAGAATCTCAAACTACTTGCATAGAAAGCAGGAAAAGACAGCTGTATATTGTGGAAGACAACCTTAAACCACATAACAATCAAAATTCCTCCTGTTAAATTCTGATCAATAATTTTTTTTTCAATAAATATACAAAGTTAGTTATTTTAATGAAATCTTAAAACCTTTATAAATTAAGTTTTAAATGTTTCCATGACATTATTTTCACATGAAGTCTATACCAAAATGTTAAGTTTTACACTGTTTTCAATTAAAAATTGTGATATATGTAACCAGACAGTAAAGGTATTCTTATAATTTTAAATTGTATTAAAAGAAACAAGATTTTCAATTTAACAGGTTCATTGAAATGAATATTTTTTTATTAAAAAAAATTATAACTTTGAAAACTCCTTTTTTTGAAAGGAAACATTTATCTATTTTATGGTGAATTATGTACTTCTTTTATTCCTTATTTAAAAAGAATGTACACTGTACATTCAATATTGTAGGAATAAGTTCATGCTTAATGAGTTAGGTAACATTATAAAGCGCAATATCATAATGGAATTTCATACATATGCATCTGGAAAATCATTTGACTCAACAATTCTCCTTTCTTTTCATTCTAATGATAAATGAATGTGCACACTATTCAACATATTAAACAAAGCACATAACTTAACCACTTAAAACTAAATCACAAGAAATTCACGTCAGTCATCAAAATTCTGGGACAGAAGAAAGTTTGCAGCTAAATTTTCATTTTTATCACATGCAAAGTAAGCCTGCACAACTAGATATTCTGGAAAACCAAGGGCCTTTAGCTGAAAATCAGAAAACAATAAATTTTCATTATAAAAATACGAAAATTATTAAAAATTTTATATATTTAAAAATTAAAAAATATTATAGGATGTTTAATTTCAGAAAATAAGATATTAAAAATTAAAGTAACATGTTGTAGAGTTCACTGCAATAGCAAAGTATAAATGAAGCTGCAGGGGATAGAGATGTGTCACAGAAGCAGCATGAAAATGAGTCTAGTGAATATGGACATGAACAGCTAGTGGGATTGTGCAGGCCAGGGCTGAGTATTCGGGATGCTACCCAGAAGTTACGTTATGAGAATGTATTTAAAAGCCAAGAGTTTTTTTTAACTTACCTAATCTCACACCATGTCCCATCAAAGTACGTCCCTTAAGACTTAATGTACTGAGTCCAGTTATTCTGCAGTTATTGGAAGCATGTCTGATGATTATTTTATTATTATTATTTTTTTTTTTTTTTTGGTAATCGTATCAAGTACCACTTGTGATTTTTTACTTAATCTCCAAGATATCATTAAATCACTTTGCTCAGAACTGGAACGATACAAAAATAAAAAAATAAAAAAATAATAAAAAAACATTATCTGTTTAATTTGGAATCAGATTATAAGCATTCCAAAGGTGTATAATTAAAATGTCACTATGAAACAAGACATTTGGACTTCAACTTGAAATTTTCTGGAGTTAAGAAAACAAACATTTCAAAGATGATTCATCCCTTGGAGTACAACAAACCATATTTACAAAACATTCAGATACTTCAGAACAGGCTTTTGACATTTGCTTTGATATATTTGATTGTGAAATCATTAAAACCCTTTAATGATGGAGATTTCATTAAAAAAAAAAAAAAAATTATATGCTGCATCACAGAAGCTTTGTTGTGCAAATTGTGTGGAAAAACTTGACTCCATCAGTTTAAACCAGATGACTGAACAATGCCACCTGGTAGAAATTTCACACGATGTTGAAACCAAATTTTCAGAAATCTTCAGAAACTGTTTCTTATCCATTGGATGAGTCAACTGACAATTCATCAACTTCACAAATGATAAAATCCAGAAATGTGGGATAAGATCCAGAATTTTAAGTATATGAAGAAATGGTTGATCTCCATCTGTTGAAAAGTCAGAAAAAAGGGACCTGATCTTTTTGAGGGGCTTACTTACAAAAGCCTTGAAAAATACAATATGGATTTGAACAGACTTGTGGGAATAGTTACTGATGGAGTTCCTTTGATGAGTAGGGCTCAAAAGTGCATGGTGTTTTCTTCTGCCTAAATGTTTACAGCAAATGGTACACAAAATTGAGTTGAAGAAATTAATTGCATAATCCACCTGAAACACATTTCAAAAATGTTCAGAAAATATGTTTATGGTTTTCATAAAGTTATGGATGGTGTTGTTAAGGCAGTTAACTTCATCAGATCTAGTTCTCTGAACCACAGCCAATTTAAAGCATTTCTTGAGGAAACAAGCTAAATATGGGGATATTATATATATTCTGAAACTGTTGGCTTAACAGAGGCAAAATTTTGCAGCATTCTATGTCACCTTTTGAGGAAGTAAAGATGTTTTTACTAGAAAAGGGACAAGATATGAATAAAGTAGAACCCCCATTAATCCAGACTTGACGGGACCACACCCAGTCTGGATTAGCGAAATTCCGGATCAACCAGAAGCTGTCTTTAATGTACCAGTTTTTATTTAAAGTTACTAAATTACAAAATTTTTAACTAAATTGTTTTTATATTAAATTAATAAAATATTTTAAAGTAAAAATTATAAAAAGTAAAAGAACATAGTAAGTAAACAAAATACTGTACAAAGCAATAAAGTTTTAATATAGAATGTTATATTGCACAAAATTAAACACAAAAAAAAAAAAAAAAAAACAACACAAAACAAATAACTATTTTCGAGAAGTTTACTTAAAATAGCCAATGTTTTCTTTGCTTTAATTCTGAAACCCACTTTCAAAATTAACGCATGCACAATGCTAGCTGCAGCTGTCAACTGAATAGGCCATCACTCAAGATTACGCTACGATTGTCTCTGACCATACCACATGGTCCAGTCGGATTTCTGGAGGTTACAACCATACAATAAAAACAATAAGTAGTCCCCTGTTTATTAGGCTTTTCTGTTAGTGCAATCTATTATAAACGGGTAGTATACATGATCTTATTCAATTTGCAATAACACCGACAGCTGGAATTCTATGGGTTTTTACGTTATTATGATGAAATGTGTTTCCCCTTCGATGAAATCATCAATCATATCAAAAACAAATATATTTTCAGAATGTTCTCTTCATTCCTATTTTTTAAGTTTCGTAACTTGTTACTCTGTTCTCACTTACGCGTATCGTGTTAGTTGTAATTTTTGCGTGCGGTGTTCTTTGTTATTGATTGCTTATCTTTTTTATTGTTTTAAATTTTAAACCCCCTTCCAAATGTCAGTGCACAGAAATGTATATTTTTTTTCGATAGTTAGAATTTTCCCGAATGAAAATCCAGTTGGGATTAACAGAAAGTCCGGGTCATTGGGGTCCAGATTAGTGGGGGTTCTACTGTACATTCATTAATCCTTGATGGATATGTGACTTAGCATTTTTAACATATATTACAGCCCAGCTTAATGAATAAAATGAAAAATTACAATGCAGAAACCAACTGATTTGTGAATTTGTAAATAGGGTGTCAGCCTATCAGATAAAATTAGAGCTATTGAGAGAACAATTAGCAAACAAAAACATTCTCACTTCCCTAGATGCCAAGAAACTTTTAACAAATATAATAATATGATTCCAAGTATGTTTGTCATGTAGAATATATTCAACAATCTTTTTCAGAAAGATTTGCAGACACAGAGAATGGTAAAAACATACTGAAAATCTTTGCAAATTCTTTTGAAGTTCCTATAAAGATATATAGAGCACAAATTTACACTTTGTTACCTTATAAATCAATAAAATTATATGATATGTGAAAATTGGAAGAATATTATCCACAGGTTAGCAAAATAAAAATAAATGTACACTTACATAGCTTCATTAATAATGTAATATGTGCACACTAACTACCGTACTTACCCATGTACAAAGGGTACTAGGAAAGTTTTGCAATACAGCTTTGTTTATTTAATTTTTTCAAAGTAATTTCCTCTACATTCAATACACCTCTCCATCCTCCGAAACCAATCTTTAAACTAGTTCTGCCAAGTTTCACTAGGGAGTAAAGCACACTTGTTGTCCCAAGCCCGTAGAAGGTCCTCATCACTGGAAAACCGCCTCCCTTTTAGCTTCATTTTCACATGCGGGAACAGTGCAAAGTCGCAGGGAGCAAGGTCTGGACTGTAGGGAGGGTGCTAGAGAAGTTTCAGTCCTGTCGTGGTCAAATATTCGGTGCAGGCTTTGGCGCGGTGAGCTGGAGCATTTTCGTGATGGAGGTACCAGGTGTCCATTCTTGACTTTGGCCGCAGGTTCTTCATAGATCCAATGACTTTAGGCAGGCATTGTTCAGTATACCACTTAGCTGTGACTGTCTTCTGCGTGTCCAAAACGACACGTTCCACAATTCCACTCGATTTGAAAAATACAGCTATCATTTTCTTCTTTACAGATCGGGATTTTCTGACAATTACGGGTGTGTCGTCATCATCAAAGACCCAAACTTTGTTTTGAGCCTTGGTCGGCAGATCGTAATAGTACAGCCAAGTCTCGTCACCTGTCACGATGTTGTTCACATACCGAGATTGTCCCTTATCAAACTTTTTTAACATCTCCGGCACCAAGTCACACGTCGTGTCATCTGCTCTTCAGTCAGTTGATGCGGCACCCAGAGAGAACAAAGTTTCTTCACCTGCAAATGATCTTGCAGAATCGAACGAATTGCTGGTGCATTTAGGCCCAAAGTATCCTCTATCTGTTGGTAGGTCACTCGCCTGTTTTCGTCAAGCATTTTCCTCACAGCAGTAACGTTTTCCTCCGTAACTGACATTCGTGGCCTTCCCGGCCTCTCAGAATCCTCCAGAGTGAAATTTCCCCTTTGGAATTCTCTATACCACCTGAATATCGTTGTACAATGTAGACAATCATCATCTAGTGCAAGAGTCATTTCTTCTAAGCACTGGTCTATGGTTAAACCACGCACGAAACTATACCGCAAAACTGTCCTTATCTCATTTCGTGACCACGATGCCATCGCAAGCACTTTACACTCTCACTACTAATGAATAACTGAGCCCATCGACTTGGCGCAGCAGCTACTATGCACGTATGAACATGTCTCAACATGCAGCAACAAGCAGCTTCCTGTGATTCATTGTTGCGTCATATTGCAAAACTTTCCTAGTACCCTTTGTATAAGAAGCACCTTAATTTTGGGGCCCGAAATTGGAAAAAAAAATGTATTACATAAAGTTATTGAACTCAAGTTTTATTCATCATAAAATTCATACAACTCCTCATCACTGTCAAAACTCCCATCCATTAGCTTGTCCTCATCTGTGTCTAATGACGAATCACTGTCTTCATATATTGCCTCGTCCTCAGTTCCATCTATGGCATTTGAAATGCCACACTTCTTAAATGACTTGACAACGATCTCAATCTTGATATTATCCCAGGATCTTTTCACCCAGATACAAACTTCTCTTATAGTTGGTTTCTTCACTCTTCCTGCTGGTGTCAAATTGCTCCCAGAAGATTTCATCCATTGGTTCCATTCGTCTCTCATGTCAGTTTTGAAGGGTTTGTTAATGCTGACATCAAGTGGTTGGAGCTGGGATGTCAAGGTATGACGGCAAGTTTTGTTTTTTGCTCTGCAGCAATCTTCTTTGTATTTTTTGTCATGTGTGTCCTGAACTGATCAAGCACCAATAGGGCAGGTTTGCGTAAGAGCCCACCTGGTCTCCTGCTCTAAACTTTCTCAAACTAGATCTTCATCACATCCTGATCTATCCAACCCTTGTCATGAACGTGGACAATCACTCCTCGAGGAATGTCTTCTTTTGGCATTGTTTTGCGTTTGAAAATCAGCACAGGAGGGAACTTGGTTCCGTCAGCACAACAAGCTAGAACAACTGTATAATGGCTCTTTTCATGTCCACTTGTCTTCACAGTTACAGTTTTCACCCCCTTCTTATCAACAGTTCTGTTACTTGGGACATCAAATTGAAGGAGGACTTCGTCCATATTGCAATCTGTCCCAACTCAAACTGATGTGTCTTCCGACATTGAATGACAAAACGATGAAATTCAAGAACCTTCTGCTCATAGCTTTCAGGCCTCTTTTGGGCAAGTCTGGTGCGTGTACACATGCTTAGTCCATTCCGTTTCATGAACCTGAAGCACCAATTGTGTCCTCCTTTGAAATCAGTAACTTCTTTTTCATCAGCAATTCTTCTTGCCTCATGCTGAACCATCTTTGTGGACACAGGAATTCCAATTGCCCTTTGCTCCTCAATCCATATCTTCAATTCCCTCTCTAAATCAGGCCATTTTGCTGACTTGCTTCTAATGGTCTTCTTCTGCCGTCACATTTTCAGTAGGGTTTCTTCTTCCCGTAGCCAGTCTCGGATTGTTTTCTCAGTTGGAGGAGGACCAAACTTTATGTTCAGCAGCACGATTTCCATTCATTTTTGCAAACTGGATCACTTTTAACTTGAATTCAGCACTGTACGAAAATCTTTTCTGAGCCATTTCTGGGCAGAATGTGGCAAAACGCAACCTAATATATCAGTAACAAGTGCGAAACAATGACCGCAAAGACTATAAGCGCAAAAAAGCAGGAATTGCAAGTAAAAAAAAATCTACAACCACTGTATAAGACTCACCCAGTTTTTAGACCCCAAATTTTTGGAAAAAAGGTGTGTCTTATACATGGGGAAATATGGTAATTGATATTTCTATACACTGACATTTTTTTTTTGGGTTGAAAATTTAAAACAGTAAAAAAAAGATAAACAACCAATAACAAAGAACACGGCACACAAATCAACTAACACAATATACGCAAGAGTGAGATATGGAGTAACAAGTTTACAAAGCTTAAAAAATAAGAATGAAGAGAACATTCTGAAAATTTTATTTATATTTTTTATACAATTGAAGATTTCATGGAAGGGGAAACACATTTCACCATAATAACGTAAAAACCCACAGAATTCCAGCTATTGGTATTATTGCAAATGCAATAAATTGAGTTTACTACCCATTTATAAGAGACTGCACTAACAGAAAAGCCCAATAAATTGGAAACTGCAAATTGTTTTTTTATTTTATGGTAGAGACCTCCAGAAATGTGCTTTACAAAAATATCACAGGGGTGTTCAAAATTGATTCTTATAACCAGACATTGATAATAATGAAAGTGTAGTGCATTCTAATGATTTGAATTGATTTTTTGAAATTTTATTCTATAAAGTAGTTGATTCTACTAACCAGTGATCATGTTAACTGGTGCCTAATTATTTAATTTTATGATGGGCTTACGATCGTCTCTGACCGGACCATATGGTTCTTCCTCTCAGCCAATAGCAGTGTTTGTAAATGTGTTGGCTGCATGTTTTGTTTTTGCATCCTTTAGTTGAAGTGATTTTTTTGTGTTGTGCTTATTTGACTTAAATTTACTGTATTCAATATGTGTAAGTACAACATCGTGTAAACTGATAATAAAGTAAGAAGAAAATTTCAACTTCTGAGGTCTTGGAACGAATTACCAAAAAAACAATGTGTTATTGGGTTCACATTACAATGGTGTCTCTGGAATGGATTAATATCGTAAAGGGTGTGGGGGGGTCCACTGTATTAAGGATGAACACTACCGACATCACACAAGAAATGAAACATTTATGAAAAAGCAATGCAGGCTCAAAGATCCCACTAGCGTGAATGGAGAACTAAAACATATACTAAAGATCAGTTTGTCTACCAATTTTTCGCTTTTTTTTTTTTTTTTGCATTGAAATATTAAAAAATATGCTTTTGTTTAAATATAATTAAAAATGTCTTGTTCTTAGTTACTGTATGTATACTAATGTGATAATAAATTCAAATGCACAAATTAAATTTATTTGCAATGTTAACACATCAAACCAATAGTACTATAGAGGAATTTTTATATTTACACTACAATTTTTTCTTAATGCAGCCTGCAGGCTCAGAAAATATTTGTAATGTGGCCCATTGATAGACAAAGGTTGTGCGCATCACTGCTCTAACCCAATTCCAAACTGAAATTGGTCACCTCACTTTCCAAATTAGGCAGGGGAGCCCCAGCCTAAATAATAGAAGGAACTTCATTACTTGGACTTCATTACTATAATTCCAAATTATAATTGGGAATTATAAAAGATACAATAAGAAATTGTAAGGATTTTAACTCTATTAGAAATTGTAATCGCAACATATTTCTAGAAATGCAGAGGACATATTCTCCTGAAACTTAGACAACTTTTGTTCTGGTGATCCGGCAATGGTTCGGTTCTAATAGTGTCTTCTCTTTTTTGGGATTCTGGAAGATTTTGGAGCTGCAATGTTAGGATTGCCACATTTTAATGTTTTCAAAAAATGTAACTAACTGGGCACACCAGAAAAGATTTAAAGTACTGACTTGAGTATGGACTTTTTTTAAAATAAGAATACCAAACTTATCATTATACTACTAACACTTAACATTTCCCAGCACACATTCTGAAATATCTTTCCATAAAGTAATTCAGAAAATATTTTATTACCATATTAAAAATATAAATAATTAGTTAATCAATAAAAGAAAGCGAACAGTTATTTAAAAAATCAGAGTTAGAACTATAATGCTTAAATTTTAGTTTAGTTTGATTATTTACAACTTTCACTAGAATGTATTACTTTATAAAGCCTCTTGATAGAAAATGTTTTTGTAGACTTCCCTTGATGGAAGTCTGAACATGCCTTATATTATGCAATACTGACATTGCACAATATTATTGATTGTTTAGGGCAACTTAAAAGAGATATGAAAGGAGTTTTGGTGACATCACTTAGTTCTCATCTGGACCAGCTAAGAAATGTGCACCATATATTTCAGAGGAACAGTTGTTTAGACAGATTTGGTATAAGCCATGAACATAGCTGCCAACTTTTGACTTTCAAAAAGCTGGAGTGTGGCCATTTGTAAGCAGAAGGAAAACAGGTTTTTTTGGAAAAAGTAGTTTTTTTTTTTAAGCTCCAGACTGCAGTATAACTTAAATTGTACTATCAAAATACACATTTAATATTAAAATAATACAGCCATAGTATAACTTAAAATACACTATGCTTTTGAACATTAGCTTACGCAACATTATTCAGTTAGATTTCTGTTTGGATATTTCATTAGATATCGATTGTTTTTGATTGCTTCAAGGAAAATATTGTTGCAGACTTTGCCCACTTCAGAAATTTTGAGTCAAAATTTTGCCCATAACAATAGCACTGTTGTCTAGACTTTGCTGTCTGGAGCATTTTCAAAGATTCACCAGAAAAAAAAAAAAAAAAAGATTTGAACTTGATCTGAACATTCTCACACACTAAGCACTGCTACAAGAAATAGAAATAGTTAAAATACAAAGTATGACTCAGAATTTCAAGCTTCCTTGTGCACTGGTCAGTTCCTAAAAAAAAACAAAAAAAAAAACTGCCGTACATCAATTTTTTTTCTTTCATAAGTGTCTGGCAAGTTCTCACACTGAAACTGACAGAACATCAACTGCTTCATGTATTTCTTTATCTTTAAAGACACCAAAAAGTTATCTTAAAAGAAAAACTGAAATGATGCACTGCAAAATGATGCAATTTGTGATAACTTGGCAATTTTAGGGAATCATTTTTCAGTGGAAACTTGTACACCATGTAGTCGCATCCAGCAATAAAGTACCTCACTGAACAAAAGAACAGCACCTGCTCTTGTTTTAGACTCTATGCGACCATGGCAGCAGAAATGTTTATGACTAAGTCAGAATCATCCTTCTGACTTAGTCTGCTATGACAATCTATTTACAGAATGGAAGTAGATTTGAAAACTGTTAGTAAAATACATTTGCATATAATTTTCTTCAACACAGGAGTAATGAACTCAATATGTAGATGTGAGATATGCTGGATTGAAGAGTTATGATCAGATTATAAAAAAATTGGCATAACATTTAAGAGAAACAAGCAAACTGCTTTGTTCAAGGCAGAAATGTGAACAGACTTTCTGCTTGAGTGAGAATAACATGCGTACAATTATCAGCTTGCTTGGCTTGCTTTTACCGGAAGTTTGCAGTTCAAAATTTCTATTTCTTCAATTCACCAGCTGTCTTGAAAAACTTTTGGGTAATAATCTGGATTTGATCATGAGCCAGGGCCACTCACTGGTGATTGTATTTTGTACTTTTCAATTGGTAACTCTGCAAAGTGCTCATATTGCTTTTCTCACCACTTCTAACCTCCTCTTTAGACAAATTTGTCGAAGGCTTCCACTGTCCTAGCAGCCTTGTTAGATGGCCAACATGTGCACATACTTGTTGGCCATCTGATTGTTTATAACTATACAGCCACTCCCTGGCTTACGTAATACTCTACTTACGGAAATTTGACTTTATGTAAGTTTTTGCCGGCCGGTGCAAACTTAAATTGTGGAAATGTATTTTGCATTCCTGTAGGAATAAATGGAGGTATCGTGAAAATATCGTAATGTGAACCCAATATCACATTGTGTTTTTTTTTTTTTTGGTAATTCAATTCCAAGACCTCGGAAGTTGAAATTTTCGCTATATAACTAAGCTATTTATCTCTCTAAAACAGTGGTTTTCGACCGGGGTGCCACGTAATTTGGGTATAAGTTACTTAAACTTATTATTATTTTTAAATTTATATGTTTATTTCATTATAAAAAGGTGTACAGTATCTTTTTAATTTTGTGGTCATCTATAATTGATGTTTACTTAGTACCTCTATATAATGAATAAAATTTTTATAATTGTATTATTGTAATAAATATCATATACAGGGTGATTCACTACCAGTGCGACAAACTTGCAGGAGGTGTAGGGGGCACAAAGACGAATCGGAATCACATAGCATTGCAGGGTCCGAAATGCCTTCGTCGTGCGGTAGAAGAGGTTGAATGGGAGGTCGCGTGAACAGCGATCCCGCTGGAAGGCAGCATTTGTGAACCGGTTCCGGAGGCAGTAGGATGGATGAGTATTCAAACGTTGAACTGGCCGACATGCACCTCGCGTATGGAGCTGCAGACTGTAATGGGCGCGCCGCTCTGCGCTTGTACCAGGAATGTTTCCTGCACAGGCGTGCTCCTCATCATACGATTTTAATTGTATGATGAGAAGGTTACATGAGACTGGTTGTTTCATGAGAGGTACCATGAATCGAGAGCGAACAACAAGGATGCCAGACAATGAGGAGAATGTCCTACATCTTGCAGAAGGCAATCCGAGTACGAGTACTCGAGCGATAGAACAACGATTGGGTATTCCCCAATCCACTGTATGGAGAATACTGTCAACAAACCAAATGAGTTCATACCATCTGCAAAGCGTCCAACAATTGGAGCCTGCGGATTATCCACTCCGGAGGACTTTTGCTACTTGGTTTCTTCAACAGAAATGGTTCGCAAATGCTGACTTCCAGCGGGATCGCTGTTCACGCGACCTCCCATTCAACCTCCTCTACCGCATGACTATGTGATTCCGATTCGTCTTTGTGCCCCCTACACCTCCTGCAAGTTTGTCGCACTGGTAGTGAATCACCCTGTATATATATTTTGAGTAGGGGTGCAGCAAAATAAAATGAATTACTTAGGGATGCCTTTATTAAAAAAAGGTTGAAAACAACTGTTCTAAAAGGTCATTTTTATAATGGAAATTGAACTACACTTTCACAGTTATCATATGTTCCATTATAAGAATCATATTTTGAATGCCTTTATCATATTTTTCTAAAACACATTTTGGGAGGTCACTACCATAAACAATATGCACTTTCTGGTTTATTGGGCTTTTCTGTTAGCGCAATCTATTTATAAACAGGTAGTAAACTCAATCTTATGCATTTGCGATAATACAGATAACTGGAATTCTGTGAGTTTTTACGTTATGGTATTATGGTGAAATGAGTTCCCCTTCACTGAAATCTTCAATCATATAAAAAACATAAATAAATTTTCAGAATCTTCTGAAATTGTAGTAAGTAAACATTCCTGTTTACTTACTACAATGGGGAAGGGAAAGGGACAAACGGAAAGTGCAAGTGCTAGCAGTGCTAGGAAATTAAACAAAATTGATTTAGAAATGAAGATGATTAATTAAGAAGTACAAAGCAGGACAGAGTTTGTCATCTATTGCACGGAATTAGGTCTCACTGCTTCAACAGTGAATACTATATTAAGGTGACAGTGCAAGTATAAAAGAACATGTTAAAGGATCAACGCATTTAAAATCAATAGTGATAACAAAACAGCGTTCAGGTGCTATATCGAAGATGGAAAAGCTATTAATAATATGGATGGAAAATCAGATTCAGAAGCAAGTGCTCTTGAGTCCAATAGCTATTCAAGCAAAAGCAAGAAGATTTATGAAGATATTAAGGATAAGCATGGCAAACCACAAGCTAGGTTCATGGCAAGCAATGGGTGGTTTAATAGGTTCAAGCACTGCGTTGGTTTCCAAAATATTAAAGTATGTGGTGAAGTCACCAGTGCCGATTCTGCAGCTGCTGAGAAATTTTGTGATGTGTTGGAAAAACCCCCACAGCCCTCAACTTCAGCAGTGGTATGCTTTTTTCCTACGCATGAGATAAAAAAATTGAATAAATAATTCTATTTAAATGTTCATCGAACATTTCTTTTTTGCTTCAATCAAATTCAAACAAATTTGCGAGTGCTACACAAGCATTTAGGGAAATTCTGCCTTACGTAGAGTTCCCCGGAATGCCACCCTTACGAAAGTCGGGGAATGGCTGTAACTGTTTAACTAGACTTTTGAAGTATGTGTGTACATATTGGCCATGGCATCTGTGGCCAGCATGTACACACATACTTCATAATCTTTTCTTACTTCAATGCAATGCATCAGTTGAAATAGTTTAAATCTACTTTTTTCCCTTTTAGCAATTCATTATAAATAGCAGTAAATTTTCAACAAGTATTCATCCATTTTCACAGAAAGGCATGCAGATCCCTTTTCAGCATGCAAATTAATAAGATAACAAGGACAGCCTATTATCACCAAGTATTCAATCACCTCTTTTAATACCCTTCCTCCTCTAGTTTTTAGGCTTACCAGCACAGGCTCATTATCAGCACTAGTGCCAGACAGTTCTTTGAAGGAATCCTCCATGATTTCATGTTGCTCAGAATATGTATAATATACTCGTAGAGTCACTTTCACACTGGCATTAGGAGAAAGCTGTTTTGAATTTTTAATTACAAAAGGTTACTACAATGGGATGTAGTTTTGAATCGCCTTGATTACTACTATCAATAGAAATTGAAAATATCCCAGTTTTCAGAATCATCATTACTTTCCCTATCTGGTTTTTTTTTTTTTTTTTTTTTTTTTTTGTAGTTGTTGGCGCATCGGCTTCTGTGGCCATAATGCACCTCCCAAGGTTTTTGCAGTACTTTGATCCAAGCCCGAGGCGGGATTCAAACCCACGACCTTTGGGTTGCCAGGCAGGCGCTTTACCCACCCGGCTTCCCTATCTGTGCAATTTCACTAACAGTTCATCATGAAATGTAACATTTATTTCTGCATTTCTTTCTATGCACTGCATGCTGTCATTATTTACAAATATGTGATTATACAGCTAGGCCTCGCATAATGCGAGTTCGATTAACGTGATATTCAGTAAATGCTATTTGAAAAATGATACCACTTTTCACTTTACATGATGCAAATTTCCAGTTAACGTGATCTTTTTTTTTTATGCGATAGTTGAAAAAGATTTGAATTGCGTGTTAAGCTTACCGCGAGTCATACGGTCAATAAACAAACGTTTGCCTGCGGCCCGCCTCGGTGCGTTCCATCAACCATCGGAAGAAGAAGTGTCTCCCCTGCTAATAAAGTCAATGCAGACTTGCATTTAAAAATTCAAATTTTTAAATAAGCCAGATGAAAATGTTACTGCGAAGGAAATAACGGTAAAAGAATTAGATGAAATCTTTCGTATCGCATAGAACCTCAAACAAAAGGTTTGATGTTCTCTGCGATATTTATTTCACCAGAGCCCAGAGAAGATTGTTGTCGACTATCGGAAATTGATTAATGAAAAGAGAAAGTCAACACTGTTCAAATATTTCCGCAAAAATAATTTCTTCATTGTGTATTTTATGTCAGAGGTTCCCAAAGTTTCTTGGTTCACGGTGCCTTTAATGTCTCAGTAATTTTTTCAAGGCGCACCCAGACCAAAAGAAATACCTAACAGTTTCGTTTAGTAGTTAGGTCCAAACAATTTAATAAGAAATGCTGAAACTGTGAACTACCTCGAGCTAGTAGTTCGCACGGTGTCCGACAGATGTCGAGTATTGCAGTGTTTAATTCCATAATTATTTTCATTATCTTTTACATTATATACAGTTAAAAAGTTATTTAAAAGGTATTTTTAAAATTCTTTATGGACATTCCAGAAGGTCAAGGACCAATTATAATTTTTCCTATTGGTTATGATATTCGATTAATGCATTTCCGTTTTGCGCGATGCACTCGCGGGACGAATTAATCGCGTTAATCGAGGCCCACCTGTATTGCAATTTCCTTCCAGTTGAAATTGAAAAAATTAGATCTACACACAGTACACAAGGCAACCACATTACCCATTTCAGATTTCATATTATATAAGAAGTTTTGCATATAAGTCTTCTGAAATATTACGTTGTGTTTCACGGACACCTAACTGAAAGACACTGTTAATTAGCCTCGGACTACACAAGTACTATCAACTACAGCCAATTTCTTATGAAAATAAGCAGAAATTAGCAAAAAAAAAAGGATTCTCTGTAATAAATCTAGAGACCTATGATGAATATGTCGTAACAAAATATGGATGGAACTGGCATTTTGAACTGCAACACTGACTTTGACAACTTTACTTCTGAACTCTCCCCCCACCTATTTTGCATGTTATTTTCAAGGCAGAAAATGTAATTTGTGATATGCTGAATTTGGGCAATTACAATTTGTGCTTCAAAAAATTATTCATTTCGAGTTATCAAATAAATGAATACATCTCTGTAAATTAATTGCTTAGGTTCTTAAATTGACCAGTAACAGTTACTCATAACTTACATTTAGTAGTAATAATAATAATAATAATAAAAAAAAGACTACCCGTGAGGTGGGGATTTTATGCCTCAATAGTGAACGATGAATTAGTATTGGCTATATGATGCAACGGAGCCCCGAGGCTTTTGCTGCACCACCAAAAAAGATAATAAAACAATAATAATAAATAAATAATAAAATGAAATAAAATAAAGATATTTAAAAACCTATCCAGGTGACCTCTGAATTTCTCTAAATATCGATCTTATCTACTTACCGAGGCAACTTATTCCAGTAATTAACAACTTGCTGGCTAAAGAAAAACTTCCTGCAATCCAATCTAAACCGCTTCCCACATAATTTGAATTTATTGTCTCTGGTTTTATATTTATTTAAAACAGTGACAATTTCACTGTCACCCATTTTACTTTCTCTTCTTAAAGCCTTATAAACCTCAATTAGGTATTCTAATAGGTGCCTAGTTACCAGCTCTATAGCCTATATATTCAGCCTTTCCTCACAAGGGGGGGGGTGGTTGAGGAAAAGGAGTACTGCCTGTCTTTTGACCCTTTCAAGAAGCTTGATGTTTATTTTTATGTGCAGTCTTTATACCTGAACACAGTATTCCAAGTGTGATCTTAAAACTGCCTTACACAGTGGGAATATGACTTCACTATAAGCAGATGTTTGATAAATCATTAATAGCACACACTTTCCTTGCAACCTGGTTACATTGCTCAGTGAACTTCATAATCAACTGTATCATACCTCTCAAATCCCTTTCTTTCTCTATTGTTTTTAATTTGACCCCAATATCAAGGGTATCCATGCAATTGAGGCTGCTATTCTTAAACTTGCATTTTGCTGCATTAAAACATAGCTGTCACTTTTCTGACCAACCCTTAAGTCTATCAAAATTAAGAAAAACGTGAAGAAATTCTGTTCATTGCTGATCATTACTACTCTACTATCCCTTCATTAATATCATTTAAGAAAATTAAAAACAACAGTGGCATCAGTACTAATCCTTGGGGAACCCAATGTTAGCCCAATCTGCAACCATTAATCACAACTCTGTCACCCACTCTGCAGCCACCCTACAATCCATCTAAGGATTTTCCATGTGATTTCAACATGTTCCAGTTTATACTCTCATGTGAGAGTATAAGCTGGAACATGTTGAAATCACTCCCACATGAGAAATTCAATTTCTATTTTCATCACCTTATTACATAGTAGTATTTACTCTAAATCACAAGAGTATACTCTCATGTGGGACTGAGTAAAATGCTTGGTTAAAAATCCAAGTAAACAATGTTAGAATTATTTCTTACATCCAGTTCACGAGTGAATCTGTCAAATTAGCTACCCATGTTGGTTTAACATGGTTTTCTCTTTACAAAATTATGCTGAGTTTTTTCAGAATTCTATTTAATTTGGTAATAATTTTTTTTGAAAATTCAACTGTATTCAAAGATATTTTAGAAAGTATTATAAAAGTTGAGTTAGCACTATAATTACACATTTGGTATACTTGTATAACATGTATGTAAAGTAGTCATTTTACTTTACTCAGAGTTCAGCCAGATTCTGTGATCAATTTGTTAATCGTTATATTTGTGATCTGAGTGGATCACTGAATGCTGTCAAGGTTGGTCCCAGTTTAATGTTCAGTAGTTAATTTGCAGGTGGTGTGTGGTGTGATGTACATACAGTAAAACCTCCTTATTTCGAAATTCAAGGGACCAAAAAAATACCACTCCAAGTTAACCGGGTTCGAATTAAATGATCTTTTAAAACATTGAATTTACTTACTGCGTAATTCCGGCGGGAAAAGTTGGCAAATCGCAGTTCTCGGAGGCAAATGCTAAAATAAACTTTATAGAGATGAGCAAGGAAAAAAATTTAACGATGAACTTTATTATAAAAAAGACAATTGAAATAACATTTGCACAAATTTATTTTTTTATTGTATGGTTCATGTACTTTTTTTGATGTTTTGTCCATTGTGTCTGCTAGACCAGCGTTTCCCAAACTGGGGTCCGCAAAATTTTGGACCCTCTGGACTGGTCAAATTATTTTTTCTCTGTATAGCACAAAATGATGATAAATAAAGTTGTTATTATTATATATTTATGTAAAAATAAGAATAAAGTTGAGTTGTTTTAAACATAAAACTTTGAATTTTCTTTTCAGAAAACCCAGTGTGTGTGTGTGGTCGCAAACCTTTTTTAATTTTTGAAGGGGTCTGCAAACTTCTTTGATTTTTGAAAGGGTCCATAGATCTCAGTAGTTTGGGAACCACTGTGCTAGACTATCGTCCTCACACAAATGCTTATATAGCACATACTCCATGATGGAAATTTCCGCAAATACCGCCTTACGCATCCTCCAATGGCTCTTGTTTCTTGTCTTCCAATTCAACCGTATCACCTTCTTCACAATCGGTGCTACTTTTCTCAGTAGCGTGGTTGTCTGCAGTAGTGACGACATCGTTGTCACACTTTATATAGTCTTCAAAATTGGTTGCACACCATTTCAATTTGCAGTCTTCTTGTGCATCATTGTCATCAAAATTTTCTTCACCAAAAGCAGCCTTTCTGAAGCAGTTTTTGAATGACAGAGGAAGGAGCTTCTTCCCATGAAAATACGATGGACCTCATCGCATTCAGCACGTTCCATTTCCTAATTTCCGTAATGGGAATATTCCTGGACACTTTCCCGATGAGGTATTTCACCAGTTTTTTCCAGTATAACCCTTTTACATGGTAAATAATTCCCCGATCTAGAAGCTACACTTAGCTGTTTGTGTTTGCTGGTAGGTAAAGAACTCTAATATTTTTTAGGTGAGTCTTTCACAGTTGTGCGCTGCACACTGGTCCATCAAGAGAAGAATTTTGAGATTTTGACCAGCCATCTTCCTATTGAGACATTGCATCTGCTTGAAGAATAATTTTGCCATCATCCATGCATTTTTGTCAGCCTTGTAAATGCAAGGCAGGCATTTCACTCCTTTAAAAATTGTGGTTTTTCATATTTTCCGACAATCAAAGGCTGCAATTTTTCGCTTTCATCTGAATTGCAACAAAGCAGAACCGTTACCCTTTCCTTGCTCTTCTTCCTTCCTCTACATGTTTCTCCCTTCATTGCCAGTGTTCTATCTGGCAATACATTTTGGAAAACGCGACTTTCATCCATATTAAAAATTTTCTTTGGATCGTAACTCTACAAAACAGGTTTCACATTTTCTTGCCATCTTTCTGCGGCTTCAAAGCTTCAATGTCCACTGATGATCCTTCACCACAAACCCATAGTGTTACAATATTGTGCCGTTTTTGAAATCATTGCAACCATTTAAAATCTTTGCCTAATTTAAGTGAAATTTTTTTTAGCTTTTTCTTTCTCCACAAGTCCTGATAGCGGAATATTATTAGCCTTGCACTGAAAAATCCACTCTAATAATTCACTCACTATGTCTTTGTGCTTTGCGCCCCGTATTCTCTTCATCCTTCCAATGTCGTTTACTTTCTTAAATTGTTTTTCTATGGCATCACGATTTTTAAGAAATGTTGAGAGAATTGAAAGTGGAATACCATATTGTTTTGCAATTTCTGTTTTGGTTTGCCCTCCTTTATCAACATCACAAATCAGATTTAACTTTTCTGAAATATTTAGCTCATTATATTTCCTCTTTGTAGCCATTTCATAGCCCTTTCTTCTATTTACCAAAATTGAATTTTTCTATAAGAGAAAGAAAAAACTGCCTTAAGGAGAGTATAATCTAATACACAATAGTATTCTATCATATTGCATTTAAAATTTATACGGTAGAAGCTTGTAAATCCTGTACTAAAAAAACCATAATAAAATTAAAAAGGCATTAACGATGCAACTTACCATGACGTACTTTCTCAGTTCAAGGCTATGTCCTATGCAGATTTTAATAATCCGGACCAGGCATACGATAATACCAACAAATGCATAGCTCGGTAAACAGAGAACGAAAACACTATTTGCACATGGAAACTTTCCACGTAAACACAGAATACGATTGGAGATTTCAAATTAAACAATATATTTGCGGGTCACTGCACCAGATAATAACCTTGAATTTCATTGTACACACATTTCAAATTATCTGAACTAAGAAGTATGCAAAATCCGATGGTATTTGCCAAGGACTACTCAACTTCGAATTATCCGATATCGAAATAACGAGGTTTTACTGTATGCCTCAGGAACTGGAATAAATTTCATCCCATTTCATACAATATACAAGAATCATATTTTTATCTTTTACTCTCCTGAAAGAAAAACAGTTAATCACAACAAAAGGACAAGAGCATAAATGCACTGAATAGTTTGTCTTTAAAGCAAGAATCAAAAACAAAGGTTCATTGCAATCATCTGCGCCTTAAAGAAGAAATAAAAGATAAGTAAAGTTCTACTACTTGAATATACAAAAATAATCTACAAACTGTTCATAACACCAGGCCTCAGTTCCTCTAAACTTACACAAGTGAGAAACATTTGTGTGAATTTATTCAGGGCCATGCAAATAATGGAGGTGCACTGATTGTGCCACACCAGGGCCTCAATCGGGGGAGCCATAAAAGTCTCAACATAAAAAACAAGGTCCCTTAACCACTTTTGCATCCAGGCCCCCAAGTACCTTTGCACGGCACTGAATTTAGTTTCATGTGAAGTTTCAAGAAACTGACCAATACCTAATATGTTCTCATTTTTTAACAAAATACATTCAATGCTTTAAATATGATAGACAAGAGAATGTTCACATTATTCATTACTTAAGTTCTCCTGAATTCAATCAAATATAAATGGAAATTGTTATGAAAACTATTTCTAATTCTTTACAAAATTTTTACATGTTGCAGTGGTAACTAGAAGGATGAGTTCTAAACTACTCCTAATGAAACATCATTCCAAAAAATCTTATAAAAATTTCCTAATCATTATTGTTTGTTTGACAGTTTAATTTTTAGTGCAATGAGACAAAAAATTAGTGAAATTAGTTTTACAGTTACTTTTTTTGAAATTGCATTTAGCATTCTTGCCTTTGTCTTAGCCAAGAACGTTTCTTTTAATTCAAAAGAGGCTTCCAATGCTTGTAACTTTTAACTTTGTTCAAAATAATGCATTTAACAAAAAAGAAAAAAATCATTACCTCTGATTTGTTGACTTTGCACCACTGATAATAATCACTGATAACATTTACCTGTATAAACTTTATGAAGGAAATACCATGCATTTCCTCTTTGGGCAGTAAATTCCATTGCTGCTAAAAGTACCCAAAGCTTTGTTCCAATTCTTAGCAATAAATTTTACATTCACTATTGTTTAAACTTTAAATAAAACACAGAAAAGATCTTACCACAGTATACAAATCATCACAGTAGAAAGAATGAACAAAATTAGGCTGAACAGATGCATATTTTCAAATGTTAAACTAAATTACAACTTAAATTTACTTAAGAAAAGATTTCACAATGATATCAAAATGATATCACTGAGGAGTGGGTGCGAGAGTACGTGTGAACAGGAGAAGTTTTTACAGCTCCAAAAAATAGAGAAGTTTTTGCTTTTTTTTATTGACTTAAATTAGCATATTCATTTATTTTTTAGAGTTGCTTTATATTCCTAGTAACAATACTTTAGTTTAAACTGAATTTAGATAAGAGATTTTGTAGGTTTATTACTTATATTCGTACAGGTTTTGCAGCTCCTGCGAACGAAAAGTTTTTAATTATACTTAGCCGCTTTGACTTAATTGTTATATTAAATTATTTTCTATAAGTAGCTTATAGACCTAGTCAAGCTCCATGGTTTATTTTGAATTTAGATAGCACGATTTGGAAAGTAAATAATACCCCGCGTCCGTAGATTAACTGTTTGTAACTTGCCGCCATTATATGATATATGTGCTAGCGTAAGGTTTAACGGAAAACTAGATAGCGAGTATAGTAGTATCAATTAATGGGTAAAATTTATTAATCTTATTAAATTTCATTGTCAATTGAATTGTACTTTTTTAACTAAATAAATATAGTGACCAAGTTATTATAAACTTAACATCATAAATTAATACATATAAGTTGACAGGGGATAAGGAAGTCATATAACGTAACTCGGAGATAAGGAAGTCATATAACATAACTCGGAGATAATATTCAATACTGAAATACATATATATAGTGTTATAACTGAATTGGGATATAGGTTTGGGATTATATTTTGTATTGGAATTTTATTGAACTTGAATAGAAATCATGACTGAGACCACAGCAGCAAAGCAAAAGGCTCAAACTAGTGGAAGTGCTGTGACTCAGGGGAGAACTGAGGGGGTGGTTGTCCTCTGAATCACAGTCTATTGAAATGCACTGCTTGTTTGATGTTTGTGGAGCAATCAGGAACGGGACTTGATATTTCCAACGGGAATGTCTTTGTGTGTGCGAGGAGTAAGGAATGTCTTTGTAAGGAGTGCGAGGAAATCAGGTGACAACTCGGCATTGTTATGGGCTTATATGAGAGCTTAAAGGACAGGGTGGATGCCCCTGAAGGATTTAAATTGAGGGCCCATCAGAATCTCAGCTGACCACATCAATGCCAGAGTTTGCACTTGAACATCACACAGCACAGCGACAACACCCAAAGGAACTAGTTGTTGTGGGTGACTCTATTGTCAGGGAAACGGGGAACATACATAAAGGATAGATGGAACAGGACCAGGGTATGTCTCCCAGGGGCAAAGGTTGATGACATTGTAGGGAAGATATCATCCTTTAAGGGCACAAAGGGTGATATTGTTGTACACGTTGTCACTAATGATATTAAGAGTAGAAGACCGGCAGAATTACTTAACAAGTACAAGACAATGCTGAAAAAAAGCCATGAGTTAGGGTTGAATTTGAAAGTGTCTGCAATTCTGCCCAGACACGGTAGGAGGGAGTATATGATGAGAGCCTTCTCGATCAATTCTGCCCTGGAGAGAGTGTAAGGCTCAAGGGGTAGAATTTTTCTCAGCCTGTTCTGTGTTTGTTAACAGGAGAGACTGCTTCTACAGTGATGGGATACTCTTAAATAGAAAGGGTGCAAGAATATTTGCTGATGCTATCGAGGCAGAGTTAGGTGGGTCGGAAAACTGCTAGCTTGGGGAGGATACATGGACTAATAGATTAACAGTAGCCGCTGGCAGAGGTAAAAGTGATTCTTGCACTACTTTTATTGAAATGCAATTGAACAGCCTGGAGAGCAAGGCAATGGGAATTTCCAGGACTGCTGGGAGGCATAGTGGAACAAAAAAAATACATGGGCTGTGTCAGGGTAACTAAGAGTAGAAACAGGTGCATGTATACTTGTACGTACACCAATGCTAGGAGTATAGTTAATAAATTTGATGAGCTTGAAGTGCTAGTCAAGACATCAAAGACAGATATTGTTGGGATATCAAAGATGTGGTGTCACACAGACATAAGCAGTGCAGAACTGGAATTTGGGGAGTACAATGTATACAGAAAGGATAGATAGAACAGAAAGTGAGGAGGGGTTATGCTGATAGTTAAGAAACACAAAATCTAAGGAAGTGCATCCAATTGATTTTGGTGGACAATGCAATGTTGAGTCTGTTTGGTGTGAAATTTTCCACTAGGAAATGAAAAATGAAAGTAGGTGTGTGTTATAGGCCTAATGAATCTGATGGGTATATTGAGCAAAGAAATAGAGTGGGCCAGTAAATTAGAGTGTCTTATAATGGGGGATTTTAATTTCCTGGATATTGACTGGAATTTGTGGGTTGGTCAATCACACACTAGCAAGCCTTTTGTGGATTTACTGGATGATTGTTTTCTACAGCTGCATGTTCGGGAGGCAACTAGAGGGAGTAATACTCTTGATCTGATTGTCAGTAGTAATTCTTCATGCATTAAGAATCTGCAGATACAGGAACCACTAGGTGGCAGTGATCACAGTGTGCTGAAGTGGGATTTACTCAAAGAGGTAACTACCATCAAGGGTAAAGGGAAGGGTTTTTGCTTTCGTAAAGGTGACTATGG
This sequence comes from Mastigoproctus giganteus, assembly GCF_048544385.1. NCBI lineage: Eukaryota > Metazoa > Arthropoda > Arachnida > Uropygi > Thelyphonidae > Mastigoproctus > Mastigoproctus giganteus. The sequence continues at coordinate 125,877,630 of NC_143578.1, forward strand.
TGGTCTGAGACAGTATTTAAATTCTATACGGTGGAACCAACTGATGAGGTCACCAACAGCAAATTCAAAATGGGAAGCATTCAAAGAATTAATCTTGGAAGCTACTAGGCTTTTCATACCAACAAAGAAATATTATTCAAGATTTAGGCCTAAATCGATGTCAGATAAATTAATTAGACATGTGACGGAGAATAAAAATGCATGGGATACATATAAATTAACATATGACACAGAAGCCTATGATAGATATAAGCTGGTCTGTAACCAAGTTACAAAAGAGGTTAGGCAGATTACGAGAAATCTTTGGCAAAGGATGCAAAGAAAAACAGCAAAGAGTTCTTTACTTATGTAAACTCTAGAAGAAAGGAGATGAATCAGATTGGTCCACTTGATATCAGTGGTTCAACTGTTGATGATCCTGCTAAGGTAGCTAACAAACTAAATGAATATTTTGCATCGACATTCACACATGAGGAGTTATTCAGGGAGGGGAATGCCAGAGGTGTATTCAACTCTGGCAGTAAGCTAGATAATCTTGTAATAACTGAGAATAAAGTGGAGGTGAAACTGTTGAAGATAAACACAAGAAAGGCACCTGGGGTGAATGGAATCTATCCAGTTACATAAAGGAGGTGGCAAAGTAAGTAAGGAAACCATTAGTCATAATTATGAGAGCTTCCCTGGACTCAGGGGAGGTATCCATGGACTGGAGATGTGTACATGGAGTGGATTTATTTGTGGATTTACACAATCCACAAACAATGATCAAAGGGAGACACAGGTAATTACAGACCTGTTAGTTTAACTTCTGTGCCAGGGAATTAATGGAGGCACTGGTTAAAGAAGCATTGCAGGATCACCTAGACAAGACTTCAGTTATAGCTCGGATAGAATGGGTTTGTTAAGGGGAAGTCTTGTTTGTCTAATTTGATTGGATACTATGAAGTAGTCACAAAGGAAATGGATGCAAAGAATAACTTTGATATCATATATTTGGATCTTAGAAATGCCTTTGATACTGTTGCACATGGAAGACTGCTGCACAAATTGGAGCAGTGTGGCATTGGAGGCAAATTGCTGCTATGGATAAAGAGATGGTTGAGTGGGAAAAGACAGAGAATGGTAATCAATGGACACTGCTCTTCGTTGGGTCCATTGTTGTTTTCTGTATTTATAAATGACATTGATGATGGCAGGCTTAATGTGCAAGTTTGCAGACGATACGAAGGTTGGCAGGGTTGTTAATGATACTGCTGCAACAGGATCTAGAAAAGTTGAGCAGATGGGCTGAGAGGTGGCAAATGAAGTTTAACATTGACAAATGCAAAGTACCACATATGGGAAGCAGTAATCCCAGAGTAACATATCAACTCTCTGGTACCATACTGACAATGGTAGAGAATGAAAAGGACCTGTAAGGATTTGTAATTAAAATAATGTTGTTTTTAGCTTTTTTTTTTAGAATTTCTGCATACTAATATGCTGCATTTGCACAAACTTGTATGTTCCTTCTACCTATAAGTGAGTGCTATGCTGATAAAAAATTTCCTTTGAAAGTCGTGCAGAGTCCCTCAGATCTTGAGTTAATCCACAAGACTTTCAGTATTTAGTCCCTCCTATCAAGCCTAAACAAAACTGCAAAAACGTATACACACACACATTCTGACCTAATTCAAAGCGTTTTTTTTTTTCATGATCATATGTTTATCCAATAAATCTTAAATTAAAATGCATTTAATATTATTAGTTGAAACATGAATAATAATGCTATTTTAACCCCCCTATCAAATTCTGACAATCTGTTGGTGACATCACCAACTGTTTCTCATTTCCTTGATAATGGAACCACCTAGTAAAACTAAATCCTCTTGAATATTTACTTATTTTGTTCCTGGGCCCAAACTAAGGGTGTATTAACAACAACATTCCAGGGGTGCCATGTTATTTGGGTTTAAGTTAATCAAACTTTTTTTTTTTATTTATGTTTATTTCATTATAAAAAGGTGTATGGTATCTTTTTAATTTTGTGGTGATATATAATTGATGTTTACTTAGTACCTACATTTAAAGAATAAAATTATTATATATATATAATTTGTATTATGAATTGTTATTTTGTTTATAGTTATATTATTGTAATAACTATCATATAACATATTTTTTTAAGATTAGATTAGGGGCTTTGCCCCCTGCTCACTGTGCTCACTTCTTTTGATAAAATAAATAAAATACTTACACAAGCTTTTGACACTGTGTGCGCGTGTGTGTGTTCTTTAGCTATGAATACATATATATATATGTGACATATGGAAATCAAGAATGGTACCATGTGGTCATACATAAACAAAGCGCGAGCACACTGTGCTCACTTCTTTTGATAAAATAAATAAAATACTTACACAAGCTTTTGACACTGTGTGTGTTCTTTAGCTATGAATACATATATATATATATATATATGTGACATATGGAAATCAAGAATGGTACCATGTGGTCATACATAAACAAAGCGCGAGCACGAGGTTCATCCAGCATGATCACACTAAAACAGAAGCTTGTTTTACCACAGTAAAACAAGTTTCTGTTACATATTTTAGTATTTGTTATGTATTACCACGTAATCAACATCCCGCTTCTCTCATTGGCTGAATAAATGTCACTAGGAGGAAAATTATTTTAACGTATAGAAAGATATATAAATACATATCTATAATAATCATAAGTTGCACATACAGACAAAAGCAAAAGGAAAATATGGCCAAAATATAGTAACCTATAAAATAAAATTACATCAAAAATAAGTTAACGGAAACTGTCATCAGATAAGGGTACGCTAATTTGACTAAGGTTCAAAAAAGGGAGGAATAGAGCAAATGTGCAATAAATCTGATAACAGCCGAAGTGAAATTTGATACATGATCTGGCATTTCATCAAGGGACTATGCCTGACCATGCATCAAAGGACTGTGTTTCTATGCCTTGGGGGTAATTGTGCAGTCAGATATAAGTTCACTGAGCAGTGCAGAAGGGCTGACAGGGTAGGTCATGGAGTCTTGTTAATGATATATTGGATTTTTTGCTAGCAGGGACAGGGAGATGATTATCCATTTATACAAGGCAATGGTTCAGTTCACACCTAGAGTACTGTGTACAGGTCTGGAGGCCTCATTTTAGGAGGGATGTAGAGTTGCTAGAACGAGTACAAAAAAGGGCAACAAGATTGGCAAGCGGAACAAAGGCGTGCTCTTAGAAAGAAAGGCTTAAGTTCTGCAAATTGCAGCACCTGGAGAGTAGGCACCTGTGAGGTGATCTGAATGAGATTGAGCAAGCTGAATGCTGATGGGAATCTTCCTCTTGTTCAGACTAAGAACCAGAGGGGAGCACAGTTTCAAATTGAGGAAAGATAGTTGTAGAACAGATGTACCGAAATTTGCCTTTAGCCAGCAGGTAGTTGATTGGTGGAACAGGCTTCCATCTTTTGTTGTGGAAGCTAATAGGCTAAATAAATTTAAGGCTGAGCTGGACAGGCATTTGGAATGAATGGAGAGGTGAAATGGGAGGGGTTTTTTTTTTGTCTGATGCTTCATAAGCTTGCTTTTTTGCATCGCATGCCTCTACTAATGCTAATGCCTGCCCAAAGCTATGTAAGAGAAGAAAATTTTGAAAAAAAAAAAGAGCAATACAATAAATTTAATGAAAAACTGATATAACCCTTACAGAGATTAGACAGAGAAGTTCCAACACTGCGTATAAATGAAAATTAAGATAAATTAGGTATAAAATTTAGTAGATACATAAATACTGATAAAATAAAAGCGTACCGGAAATAAAAGCAAAGTCTGGAATGATACAACTAATCATAATGATAACCGCAACCAAAATGGTAAAATGCAGTATCTATAATGAAAAATTACACTTAAAATTTACTAAATACATAAATGCCGATGCAATGAATTACCAAAAACAAAGAAAATCTAAAATCCAAGTCTAAAAGCATACCTAAGATATAAAAGCAAAGTCCAGAATGACAGTGTGAAAAACACAACTAACTATTAATTAGTTAGTTGTGTTTTTTGCTGTCTAATCTCTCTAAGAGTTATATCATTTTTTCATTAACTTTATTATATTGCTCTTTTTTCAAAATTATCTTCTCTTACACAGCTTTGGGCAGGCATAGTTTGATGCTTGTTTATTATTTTTAGGAGCATTAGCAACTAAGGCCATATTGCTCGTGGTGATATGCGGTGGTCATTCCCTGACCTTTCCACATCCTCCGTATTTGGTGGTCACGGGCTCGGACCCTGGTCTAATGAAGAAGCATGTGTTATGCACTGCTACTCCTCCCACCTGTGATGCACGGTGCCTCCTTTGATGCATGGTCAGGCGTAGTCCCCTGATGCCTGAACACACTAGGTTTTAACAGAAATGCCTGATCATGTATCAAATTTTACTTTGGCTCCTATCAGATTTATTACATATTTGCTCTATTCCCCCCCCCACCCCTTTGAACCTTAGTTGAATTAGCCTACCCTTATCTGATGACAGCTTCCGTTAACTTATTTTTGATGTAATTTTATTTTACAGGTTATTTTGGCCATATTTTCCTTTTGCTTTTCGCTGTAGGTGTAACTTATTATTATTATAGATATATATTTACTTTTGCATTCTTTGCTGCTGTTTTGTGCAATTGTCATATCCTGGTTATTTTAACCTTCCCACTATTTCTACAATTGTTAATTTATTAATATTATACCTCGACACACACACACACACACACACACACACACACACACACACACACACACACACACACACACACACACACACACACACACACAATCAGATATAACAGGCAGAAAATTGAGTAGGGGTGCCACAAAATAAAATAAATTACTTAGTGGTGCAGTTATTAAAAAAATGTCGAAAACCATTGACTAGCTGGTCACTTCTTACTTCAGTCCCTGATGAGTTGCCAGTTATGTCTCTAGAACAAGCACCCATTTCTTCAGTAACTCAAATTCTTCTAATAATGCAACAAATTTTAATTTGAGATTATCACACTCCTTGCATAGGGAAGAAAGAAATGACTCACCAGTTGATACAGTTAATGATTATCAACTATAACAACCCATGTGTTATGACTGTACTTACATGGGAATTGAAACAGCTTCATAACTTCATTGCTTTTCTCAACTAGCCTCACTGGATCATAAGATTGTTCAGTTATGGTGCCTACTTCCACACTGAAGCAGCACCAAGTAACCTTTTTCCCTAAATTTCTTGAGCCTTTAAAATTTCTGCACCAACAAGCACCTCATACACGGTGGATATTTCTCATCTTTTGGTTGTCAAACTGTTCAGCTATGGTGTCCATTTCCTCACTGATTAAGTGCTGAGCAGCACTGAAACTGTAATCTCAGGAAGGGTGCATATATTATATAAAAAATATATACTTCTCAATTGAATCTGTGCTTTTTATTTAAAAGTATATAATGTAATACCAAGGCAATGCATGGTGAAGTACCCCACAATATGAATTTGATAAACATTAAAACAGCTTCATGTTCAATATTTTTTTTATAATGTGTGTGTTTTTTAGGAATTAATAAGTTTTGTTTAATTGAAAATAACATATAAAAACAACTCATGTAATTTTGAGATTTTCATTAAAAATAAATAAATAAATTTAATCAGTATTGCCTTCCCATTAGCAAAAGACCAAGCATTGGAATAATACAAATAGAATTTTTTTTTTTTTTTTTTTTTTTTTTTAAAGAAAACCTTTTCTTTTAAAGAAACAAAAAAAAAGAAAATGCAGTCTGCCTGACAAGTCACTACCAATGCTAGATTCTTGCAGTAAAATGATATAATTTTTATGACAACACTGACATCAGTATTCATAATCAAGTACAACTATAACTGTTTGTCTTCAAATTTCTTGACTTGCTGGTAAGCAAAATTTTGCCTTATGTGCTAAGTAACTTTTTCATTTTTCAATTTTATACTTTGTTTACAAAATGTAGTCTTTATTTTATCAGATTACTGTATTAGGTGTAGTGAATCACACTTTTTTCATGCATATATGTTTCAATTCCACAATGTCCACCAAATATACTGGTATGCAGAGACTACTTGAACATATAATGAGGAAATAATCACCATCCCTCTATCTCCACTTCTCCAGTAATAAGAGAGGACAGGTTTTAAGAACAAATATGTAATGAACACCCTTCTTAGCAAGAAGTTTACAATGTTGAAAATTAAAATCGTACAGAGAGCACTTAAATATGCTTACCCTTTCGATAGCCTCCTGATCTTGAGGGGAAACTTGAACATAACCTCCATCACCAGGGCTACCACTCTGATCACCAGATCTCTCTCTTTCTCTCTCTCTCTCTGTAGCAACGCCTGCTGTCTGTTCTGAATGCTCTGTGCTGTCACTCAGTGATTCATTTAGCATTCTTAAGAATTCACCTTGATTTTGTGATATTATCTGTAATAAATGAGGATTACTTTGTCCAAGTTGCTGTAGTACAGTATTCAACAGCTGAGGATTTTGCTGCAGGACTTGTCTCATCTGTTGAAACTGAGGCTGTGACTGTAAATAAGCTAAGCTGTCAGCTGAAATTACATATAAAAAAAAAAAAACATCAGAATCAAATGCACTTTTTATTTATATATCCTAAATATATACAATAGATCATGTTAAGTATATTTATCATGTACAATGCAGTCGGAATTAAAGTTGACCTACTACTTGTTCTAGCTGCTATATAAGCATGATATTAAAGAATGCAGATGTGAGAGAGAGAGAGAGAGAGAGAGAGAGAGAGAGAGAGAGAGAGAGAGAGAGAGAGAGAGAGAGAGAGAGAGAGAGAGAGAGCTGTTTAGCAACCAGAAAAAGGTAAATTATTTCTTCATTGGAACCATTATATATTTTTCACCATCAGGAGGGTATCACATCGCATTAACTTCCTTACTGAAGCCAGTTTGCTATGAAAATAGAGTAAGTTAATCAAAAATTACTGATGCCATAAAGATTAGTAAAGGATCAAAGGTAAAAGAACCATTAACCACTATACTATTAACTAAGATTTAAGGTGGCTGGTTCTTTGTCCATAGCAAAGGGGTATGGAAATAAAACTAGTGAAAATGTTGAGCTCCAGCATTTGGTAGTAACTGGCTCTATAACACTGTCAACAGTTGTGCCACTGCCTAACAGAAGAGCTGTGAAGCTCTGTTAACTACACACTAGGTTTTAACATAAAACATTATTCAAATAAGTCAAACTGCACTGTGATTATAATTATGTAACCAGACTACACATAGAACACTATGAGTCACTGTTCAAATGGAAGTGGGCAGCAATACTGGGCATAGGGTATCATATAGAGTAGGGGTGGCCAACAAGTCAATCGCAGCTTTAATTTCGGTTGATCACGACGAATTTTAAATATATATAAAAATGGATTAGTCCAAATCTAAATATTATTCTAATGCGCTGCTACACTGCATACTCGTATTACAAATCCATTGAACCACGTGACTATTCTTGTTGCCGCGCAGCCACTAGGCTTGTCTAGTGAAAATTCACGCAGTACGGTGTGGAGAGCATAGTGTATGTGCCGAATTCTTATTTAGCTTACTTAATATTAATAACTGGACAGTACTTATATGTTAATTTAATACCCTTTGATTTAAAATGAATATTACGAAAAAGAGTAAACACATCATTTTCATCAAGAGTGGGAACTAGAACACTTTTCTGTAATGAGAAAAGAAAAACGTTGTTGTTTGATTTGCAATGCTTCTGCGGCTATACCCAAAAGAGGAAATTTAGAAAGGCATTTCAACACACTCCATGGTAAATACCAATTGGATTTTCTGCCTGATTGTGACCTTAGAAAAATAAATTAAAAGAACTTAAATCCCGGTTATTCGCACAACAAAATTTCTTCATGACACCTAATTTACAATCTAAAGCAGCAACTGTAGCATCATTTAAAGTGAGTCATCTTTTCTTGCAAAAAAATGCAAACCATTTTCTGATGGTCAATTCATCAAATACGCATTTTTAGAAATAACAGATTCTCTTTGAAAATTTTAAGAACAAAAATTAAATTAAAAGTGCTCTTCAAATATTTGCAATTATCTCAAAATAGTGTGACGCAACACATTGCTAATTATGTGTCCCTTTCTTTACAACTGGATGAATCTACAGACTTCAGTGATACAGCTCAACTGCTCGTTTTTATTCTTATGGTTTTTGGTGATTCTGCCACTAGAGAAGAACTGTTGGGTATGGTTTCGTTAAAAGAAAGAACTAGAGGTCTTGATATATTTAACGCATTCAAAAATTTTATTGAAAAATTTTAATGACCACTATTTAAGCTCATATCAATAACAACAGATGGAGCTAAAGCAATGACGGGCATCTTAATGGAGTCACTGCATCGTGCCAAAAGGATGAATTCCCAGATTTTTTGAGTTACCACTATATCATCCACCAACAACTGTTAGCCAGCAAAAGATTAAATACTAAAAGTATTATGGACATAGCTTTCAAAATTGTGAATTCCATCACAGGACAATCTCTTCAAAGGATACTTTTAAAAATGTAACTCAATGAAAGTGAACCAAATCTAATATTACACACAGATGTGAAGTGGCTGAGTCAGAGTAAGTTTCTAGAGAGATTTTTAAATTTGCTGAATAATATTAAAAAAATTTGTTGACCGAAGGAGAGATGATTATCAGCAGCTACAAGATATGGAGTGATTGTGTGATCTGGCTTTTTTAGCAGATTTTGCCAGTAAATTAAGTGATCTGAATTTGGAATTACAAGGAAAAAATAAAAATGTGAGTGACATGATTTGTAGTATTTCTGCATATAGATATCAATTTTTGGTAGTAGCTAAGGATCTCAAAGAAAAAAAAAAAAAAAAAATCAATCATTTTGCAAATATGCAAGATCATTTGCAAAAATATCCTGCTTTTGGATTTAATGGTGAGAAATATGTTTCTGAAATTGAGAAAGTTGTGGATGATTTTGAAACCAGATTCAGTGATTTTAAAACAATTGAAGGCACTGTTCAATATATTTCTCATCCATTTAATGTCGACTTAGATACGAAACAAATTGCAGAAAAAAAATCGCTGCTATTTTTCACATGGAGAAAATATTACTTGAAAATGAAATTATTATATTTCGAAACGATATCTTCCTAAAAGCCAGATCATCAGAAAAAGACTTTTGGAAATATGTTTACTGAGAAAAGTACCAAATGTAAAAAAATGCAGTGAACTTTTAAATTCCTGTTTTGGTTCCACATATCTACGTGAATAGGCCTTTTTGTATTTGAAACAAAGACGAAGAATTACTCTACTCTTACGGACTTGCATACAGAAGATTCTTTACGGTTGGCCTTATCACAGTATATCCCTGATTTTGAAAGCTTGGCAGATGACACAAACCTCACATAAATTAAAAATTTAAATACGTATGAATTTAAAATAAGAATTCCGAATTGTATTTATAAACAACCTTTTTCAATATGTGTTGATTAAATTTTTTAACCACGTGCAGTGAAATTCTTGAGATGGTAGATCGTGGCAAATTTTGAAGAAAAAAAGTAGATCGCATCACAAATTTAGCTGGCCACCCCTGACATAGAGCAATGAAACTCAACTTCAGCATGTGATACAGTCAACAAGCAACCTCATATACGAGGACAAATAAAACCCATCAAGCTCTAAAAGTTCACATTTACTCTCTAAATGTGATGGATTTGGTTTCAAAACCAAAGTTGCAAAAGCAGTTATGCACTGACTTTGTTTCTGGTGCTCTTTTTTTATTTTTAATAAGAGCTTGGACTGAACGTATTCAAAATATAGATTTCTCTAGGAAACTAAAAGTTGGCTCAAAGGCCTTTTTAGAACAGAGCACATCTAAATGTTTGTGAGTGTTGAGCAATACTGTGCTGCCACATCACATTATTTTAAATCAGCAGCAAAGTAACAGTTAACAAATCATTGCTATGTAAGAAGTTCCTGAGAGATATGCTTACGTAGGACACAATAAGGCAAAGATTCCCAGCATAGCCACCTTGTCTGTGATATCACACCATATGATTTTTTGTTTTCATTATTTTTATGGATATTAATTATTATAAAATTGGATATCAGTATTTCCAATATCCATGTTGATAATGAATCATTTAATCTGTTCAAACCAATTAGGTAAATAAGTTTTATTAAAATAGTGATAAAATATTCTTAATAAGTATGCTTAGCACAGTTTATGCAATGTAAGCACCAAAAGGGAAAAAAAAATTTTTTTTTTTTTCCCCCCTTTTGGTGTTATTAGGCTAATTTGATGTTATTAGGCTTGGCCAAAGAACCAAGCAAGTCACATGACTATCCAAGTTGCAAAAGAAAGAAACCAAAGAACTGCTAACAGATTTTTCATTACCTATTCTATGGTACCGAAAAGGGCCCTACTAAGTATGATCAAAGCTAGGTAAAACTCTAGAAATTGTTCTTGCTTTTCTTCCATGACAATTGTATTATAAACTCACTTATATTAGCATTTATAGTACTAACTGTCCAATGCTAAAGATAAATAACTATGTAAAATAATGGAGAGAACAAAAAAAAAAAAAAAAAAAAAAAAAAAGGGTATATGCAAAAAAAAAAATAGGGGGGATATTTAATTTTTCACAAATTAAATTTGTGAAAAATTAAATAATTCCTGCATTCCAAAAATGCTCTTAAATACTTGTTAGTAATGAGCCAAGTCTGAAAATAACATACAGGTTGTTGTTGTTATTTGGTTTTCAGGAGCATTAGCAACTAAGGCCATATTGCTCCGGGATATGCGGTGGTCATTCCCTGACCTTCCCCCATCCTCCGTATTTGGTGGTGACGGGCTCGAACCCTGGTCTAATCAAGAAGCGTGTGCTACGCATTGCTGCTCCTTCCCACCTGGCTACAGAGGCACCTAAAATAACATACTCCAGGAATAATATTTCGTAGCAGTGGAATATTCATATTTCTTCCAAATCCTTTGGACAGAAAATGTATCCATTTCACTGACTTATTTACACATTCTATCTGCTGCATTCTACATATCTCTTTATGTATTGTACATCTGCCACATGCTACCTACTGTTTTTACTTCCATGTGCTTCTTACCACTGTTCCCACTACAGGATGCTTGCTACTCTGGGCTCTATTCTACATTTATAGTTCTTTGTTTTAACTTAGTTTCTCAGCTATATATATATATATATATATATAAATATATTAAGTGTTACTATTATATAAAAATAAAAACAAAATGTTACATATAGAACTAACCGATTAATGCCATCAACCGATAGAACATTACATCAGACGTTAGGTATGTCCAAATTACATAAGTTAACGTAATGCAAGTACCTCATCGTTTGAAAATTGATGTAACCATTCTCCAACCGTACCTCCAGCATACATGAAAAAATATGCAAAGTTACATAAAAATATATCAAATATTAGATAAATAAGCCCAACATGGGAACACATTTTGTAGGAGACTTTGTCGAGGGCTAAACCCCTACAAAATAAAAACCCAAGTTAGACTGAGCCATCGGTTTCTGTTATCATCTGCCTGTATACCAATTCCAATATCCATAATAATGGATAATACAATTAATTTAGCATTAGGTTATAGTAAATACTATAAATCAGTATAAATCTGGCCGTCCAAAATGTGGGTTATGTCTAATCATAATAATTTGTACGAATACAGACTGGATGATATTTAGCCCAACCGATCGCTACAAAATTATAAGCACAACTGAGAAATATTAATAATTGTTGAAAAATATGCAGAAAAATTTTGTTGAACAATATGCAAAAAATATTTGTAGAAATAAGCTAATAAAGCTAACTAAAGGCGAATGGAAGTCAGAGTAGTTAAAGCAATAGTATCTCACTCCCCCTCAAATTACTCTAATAGTTCGTGAGATATGAAAAATTAAGGCAAGAGGATAGATAAAAGTAAAACAGAAAAGGAAAAGCATTTTATCAATATTACATCGGATTTAACCGGGAGTGTAAAATCCCGACCCTAATAGTAGGGATCCTGGTTAATAGTAAGAGCTGGTAAAAATATATAAAAAGCATGCCAAAAGCAACAGAAAAAGGAAAAAAGGCAACGGAATGGCTAGTTCCTAAGATAATTTACTATAAAACCAAAGATCAAACATTATATAGTGGCAAACATTATGTGAGGTTTAAAACAAAGGAAAGAATGCCATTAAACAACAATGGCGGGAATACCTTATATTCATTACCGTAGCCCAGGGCGGGAAAAAACTAAATGCCAGCAGCAAACGCACAGGACGTTTATAACTGCCGCGTATTCTACGCCACCTAAGATATGTCCAATAATAGCCAAGTATAAGATTAACAATAGTATGAAAGCGCCCTCTATCGTAAAGAAAACAAAACCAATATTTCTCAGATGTCGAAGAGAAATCTTAGTAAAAATGAATTAATTCCTACTGTAGAAACACATATAGGTACCACTTTTCTAAGGCGTAAGCTATATATAGCGTGTTTATACAGCAGTACCTAGTATGTACATGTTTATACAAAGGCTAATTAGTAAATAACTCGCTTCAAAGATCCTGATGAATACAACAGATAATAATTGTTTTAAAAAACAGAGAAATTATACCAGAGAATTTATACCAGATGATAATTCTTTTAAACAGAGAATATTTCAATATATATTATTATGCCTGATAACTTCCATAGTATCCAATTGGTTTATATCTTCGTGGTATTGATTTAGTGCTATAGACAAAGCAGTACTCATATGTTTCATAATGAAATTTTGTGGGAAACCGTTATCTAATAAATTATGTTTAAGATCCATCAGTGCATCTATAACATCACTTTTATTATTACAGATGTATAATCTTCTGATAACTTGCGTCACTATTATATTTTTAAGGATACGTATAGAAATATTAGTACCCCAACTGGTTAGGTTTATAGTTTTGAAATTAAATTCTTTGCGTTTGTCGAAAATCTTGGTAGCTAGGTTGTTATTCTTATTATGAATGTCTATATCTAGATATGCAGCTTTACCCGAGTCACTCTTGTTAGTGACTTCTAGCACCAATTCCTGCGGGTAGTGTTTAACTGCTTCAGTATGAAAGTCATTATAGTTGAATACAATTAAGTCATCTATATATCTGAACATATTGATATCTTTAGTGAAGTTATTTTCAAAATGGTGTAGATATAGATTAGCCATAAGACATGAGCTACTTGCCCCCATAGCTATGCCAGTATGCTGTACGAAAATATTGCTACCATTATAAATGTAGCTGTTGGAAATACATAGGTTAAGTAGGTTATCCCAGTAATTACGTTGGCAGGGTAAAAAGTCGCTATATTCTGTGAAATAATTATTTAAAACCAATTTTAAACTATCATGCGGGATGCTAGTGAATAAGTTTTTGAAATCATATGTATTTATGTGTTTGATATTATGCTTATGTACTGTGTTTTCCTACTGTAGAAATTCCTACTGTGTTTCTACAGTAGGAATTAATTCATTTTTACTAAGATTTCTCTTCGACATCTGAGAAATATTGGTTTTGTTTTCTTTACGATAGAGGGCGCTTTCATACTATTGTTAATCTTATACTTGGCTATTATTGGACATATCTTAGGTGGCGTAGAATACGCGGCAGTTATAAACGTCCTGTGCATTTGCTGCTGGCGTTTAGTTTTTTCCAGCCCTGGGCTACGGTAATGAATATAAGGTATTCCCGCCATTGTTGTTTAATGGCATTCTTTCCTTTGTTTTAAACCTCACATAATGTTTGCCACTATATAATGTTTGATCTTTGGTTTTATAGTAAATTATAGTAAATTATCTTAGGAACTAGCCATTCCGTTGCCTTTTTTCCTTTTTCTGTTGCTTTTGGCATGCTTTTTATATATTTTTACCAGCTCTTACTATTAACCAGGATCCCTACTATTAGGGTCGGGATTTTACACTCCCGGTTAAATCCGATGTAATATTGATAAAATGCTTTTCCTATTCTGTTTTCCTTTTATCTATCCTCTTGCCTTAATTTTTCATATCTCATGAACTATTAGAGTAATTCGAGGGGGAGTGAGATACTATTGCTTTAACTACTCTGACTTCCGTTCGCCTTTAGTTAGCTTTATTAGTTTATTTCTACAAATATTTTTTGCATATTGTTCAACAAAATTTTTCTGCATATTTTTCAACAATTATTAATATTTCTCAGTTGTGCTTATAATTTTGTAGCGATCAGTCGGGCTAAATATCATCCAGTCTGTATTCGTACAAATTATGATTAGACATAACCCACATTTTGGACGGCCAGATTTATACTGATTTATAGTATTTACTATAACCTAATGCTAAATTAATTGTATTATCCATTATTATGGATATTGGAATTGGTATACAGGCAGATGATAACAGAAACCGATGGCTCAGTCTAACTTGGGTTTTTATTTTGTAGGGGTTTAGCCCTCGACAAAGTCTCCTACAAAATGGGTTCCCATGTTGGGCTTATTTTGTTATTTATCTAATATTTGATATATTTTTATGTAACTTTGCATATTTTTTCATGTATGCTGGAGGTACGGTTGGAGAATGGTTACATCAATTTTCAAACGATGAGGTACTTGCATTACGTTAACTTATATAATTTGGATATATATATATATATATATACATTGGTTTTGTTCCTCTGTCGTGTCAACCGTAAATCACATGTGACTTACTATATATCCTTATTTTAACATATATTTTTCTTTTGGATGCCTCCTTTCTTTCCCTTAATTCTATTTATTAATTTTACTTTGCCATGGCATGTACTTTATGTTAGAAACAGAGGACACTATATTGTCATCTTGTGCAATTCTGGTGGTTGACCCTTGAGAAGATGACAGGATCCAGAATTGTGTGATTTGCGACAATTTAATTTTATATAAGTATTTATTTCTTTTTATATAGTGTTTAAAGTGCATTAATTTTTTTCCCACTTTTTTTTAAAAATAACTATACTACCTACTTTCGTTCCCCAGACCAGACCAGAGCTTTGCTTTGCTTTTGCTTTGCTGCTCAGACCAGAGCAGCAAAGCAAAAGGCTCAAGGTAATGGGAGTGCTGTGGCTTGGGGGAGAACTGAGGGAGATGTTTGTCCTCTGAATCACAGCCTTTTGAAATATATTGCTTGTTTGATGTTTGGGGAGCTATCAGGAAAGGGACATGATATTGTCAAGGGGGATGTCTTGGTGTGTGCTCGATGTAAGGAGTGTGAATAAGTTAGCCACCAAGTCAGTGTTCTTATGGACCTTTATGAGAGCTTGAAGAACATGGTAGATGCCCTCAAAGAACTTACATTGGAGGATTCATCAAACTCTCAGCTACCCACATCAACCCATGAGTGCGCACCTGATCATCAGGCAACACGGTGGCAATCCCCAAGACAGAATGTGCTGGTCCCACAGTAACCAGTTGTTGTCGGTGACTATTGTCAGGGATGTGGGGAATATATTTTGCAAAAAGAATAGGTGGAACATGACCAGGGTGTCTGCCAGGGGCAAAAGTTGATGACATTGTAAAGCAGATACCATCATTGAAGAGCACAAAATGCAATAATGTTGTACATGCTGGCAGTTATGTCATTGAGTAGGAGATGGTGGAATTACTTAACAAGTACAGGACAAGGTTGAAAAAAAGATGCAATTTAGGGTTGAATTTGAAAGTCTCTGCAATTTTGCCCAGACACGATAGCAGGGCGTATATGATGAGAGCTTTGTCAATCAATTCGGCCCTGAAGAGGCTCATGAGATAGATTTTTTTTCAGCCTGGTCTGTGCTTGCTAACAGGAGAGACTGCTTCTACGGGGATGGAATACACTTAAATAGAAAGGATGTAGGAATATTTGTTGATGCTACTGAGGCAGTGTTAGGTGGGAGGGAAAACTGCTAGCTTGGGAGGGGATTCACAGACTAACATTAACAGTAGCCATATGCAGAGGTGTAAGCAATTCTTACACTGCTTCTATTAGAATGAGCAGCAGCCTGGAAAACAAATTGCTGGGGATTTCAGGGACTGCTGGAAGTCATTGTGGAAAAAGTAAATATATGGGCTGTGTTAGGATAGCTAAGAATAAGAACATGTGCTGTATACTTGCATGTACACCAATGCTAGTTTAGTAAATAAATTTAATGAATTTGAGATGCTGGTCAAAACATCAAAGGCAGATACTGTTGAGATATCAGAGACATGGTGTTACACAGATATAAGTAATACTGAATTGGAATTTGGGAGTACAATGTGTACAGGAAGGATACACAGGATAGGAGGGGTTATGCTGTTAGTCAAGAAACACAAAATCTAAGGAAGTGCATTAAGTTGACATGGGTGGACAGTGCAATGTTGAGTCAGTTTGATGAAAGATTCTCAATTTTGGAGAAAGCAAAATTCAGAAGAGTGTGTTATAGGCCTAATGACCCTGATGAGTAAAATGAACTGTACAGAGAAACAGAGTGGGCCAATAAATCAGATTGTCTTATAATGGGGGATTTTAACTTCCCAGATATTGAATGTAACTTACGGATTGGTCACTTTCACACTAACAAGACTTTTGTGGATTTACGGGGTTGATTGTTTTCTGCAGCAGCATGTTTGAGAGGCAACCACAGGGAGTAATACTCTCGATCTGATTATCAGTAGTGATGCTTCAAGCATTAAAAATCTGCAGATAGAGGAGCAACTAGTTGGCAGTGATCACAGCGTACTGATGTGGAATTTACTCAAAGATGTAATTACCGTCAGGGATAAAGGGAAGGGTTTTTGGCTTTCATAAACATGACTTCGGTGGTCTGAGACAGTTTAAATTCTATACAGTGGGACCTACTGATGCTCTTACCAACAGCAAATTCTAAATGGGAAGATCTTGGAAGCTACTATGCTTTTCATAGAGTTTACTTATGTGAACTCTAGAAGGAAGAGTATGAATCAGATTGGTCCACTTGATATTGATGGTTCGACTGTTGAGGATCATGCTCAGGTAGCTGATAATCTGAATCAGTATTTTGAATCTACGTTCACACATGAGGAGTTATTCAGAGAAAGGAATGCCAGAAGTTTATCTGACTCTGGCAAGGAGCTAAATGATTCTGTATTAACTGAGAGCAAAGTGCAGGATAAGTTGTTGAAGTTAAACATAAGAAAGGCACCTGGGGTGGATAAGATCTATCTAGTTATATTAAAGGACGTAGCAAACCCTTAGCCATAATTATGAGAACTTCCTTGGACTAGGGTGGGCCCATGGACTGGAGATGTGCAAATGTGACCCCAATTCACAAAGGAGGATCAAAGTGTGACACAAGTAATTTAGAGATCTGTTTGTTTCACTCCTGTTCCAGGGAAATTAACGGAGGCACTGGTTAAATAGGCACTGCAGGATCATCTAGACAAGACTGCAGTTATAGTTCAGATACAGCATGGGTTTGTTAAGGGGAAGTCTTGTCTGACCAATTTGATTGGATACTATGATGTGGTCACAAAGGAATTGGATGCAAAAAATGATTTTGATATCATATACTTTGATTTTAGGAAAGCTTTTGATACTGTTGCACATGGAAGACTACTGTAAAAACTGGAGCAGTATAGCATTAAGAGAAAATTGATGCTATGAATAAAGGGATGGTCGAGTGGAGAGAAAACAGAGAGTGGTAATCAATGGACACTGTTCTTTGTGAGCTAATGTTGTTAGTGGAGTCCCCCAGAGTCCAGTGTTCGGCCCATTGTTGTTTTCTATATTTATTAATGATATTGATGATGGTATATCATTTTTAATGTCCAAGTTTATAGACGATATGAAGGTTGGTGGGGTTTTTAATGACATTAATGACAGTACGCTACTGCAACAGGATCTAGAAAAGTTGAGCAGATGGGCTGAGAGATGGCAACTGAAGTTAAACATCAACAAATGCAAAGTAATGGCTTACGGGTAGCAGTAACCAAAGAGTAACATTCCAACTGTGCAGTACTACACTCAGGGTAGTGGAGAATGAAAAAGACCTGGGGTAATTGCACAGTCAGATGTGAAGTTTTCTTAGCAGTGCAGACAGGCTGGAAGAGTAGTTCATGGGGTCTTGTCAATATTATATATATAGGAATTTTACTAGCGGGATAAGGAGATGATTATCCCCTTGTATAAGGCAATGGTCAGGCCACACCTTGAGTACTGCATACAGGTCTGGAGGCATCATTTTAGGAAAGATGTTGAGCTACTAGAACTAGTATAGAGATTGGTGAATAGAACAAAGGGCTACTCTGCCAGAGAATGGCTTAAGTTCTGCAAATTCCAGTGTGTGGACACTAGAAACCTGTGAGGCGACCCGATTGAGGTGTACAAGGCCTTTAATGGTTTGAGTAAGCTCAATGCTGATGGGATTCGTCCTCTTTCCCAGGTTAGTCGCTTGAGTAAAGACAGTTATAGAATAGATGTGTGGAAATTTTCCTTTGGTCAGCAGGTAGTTGATTTCTAGAACAAACTTCGATGTGTCATTGTAGAAGTTAACAGCTTAAATAAATTCAAGGCAGAACTAAGCATACATTTGGAGTTAATGGATGGGTGAAATGGCAAGGTGGTTTTTTTTTTTTTTTTTTTGCTGATGCTATATAAGCTTGCTTTCTTGCATCATATGCCTCTACATGCTAATGCCAATTTACAGATTTTGAAATATTGATATTTTTGAAAAATTGCTGGCTTTTAAAGAATTTCATATTGAAAAGTGCCAGATTTTATAGAGTTTACTGTATTTTGTGGTGTACAATTTTGTTTGTTGTTGTATTGAGGGCACAAGGATCTCCGGGCCATATTGTGCCTTTTCATGATTTACTTACGCTTGAATGTTTTTTATTATGGCTATAAGGTGACCAGCAGAAGGTAACTATCCAGCTGGATGTTTCATATTGATGTTAACGTGATCATATCTAATTCAGAATAGGATGGTAGGGAGAAATAATGGACGAAGTGGCAGTGACTGCACTCACTTAACAAGTTTGTGTATATCAGTGCTTGCTTTAAATGCTGCTTGCTTATATTATCTAGGGCTAATTTTATTGCATAAAATTCTCCAGTACAGGTACTGCATTCAATAGGAAGAGACAGCTATTTAAAAGGTAGAAGAAATTGCTGCAAAACCTACAGCTTCATCTGTTTTGGAGCTGTCAGTATAAACATGTAATTTCTCTGGGTTTTCTAAGTTGTGGACTTCATGTATCTGCTGAAAGTTGTTCGGAAAGGAGCCTTTACCCCTAGGAAAGAAATTATCACTAAGAAGTGAGAAATGAATTCGGGGAAGTTCAGGAGGAGCAACATCTTCGAGAATATTCTGGAAGTTAACGTTTCAACTGATTGTGAGCTCTTACAATCGAAGACCCGCATTAGGTTCATGGAGGTATAACATTACGTATTGAGGATCAAACAGGTATTCCCAACTGGGAATAAGATGGAATACTTCTTATACTAATTTTTGTAGCATAGTTACACAGTAAGCATTTTCGTCTGAAGTGTAGTGGGGATTCATTTGCCTCAATATACAGGTTATAGACCGGAGATGTCCTGAAGATTCCTATGGCTATCCTTAGGGCACTATGCTGAATAGTATTCAGACGCAACAAGGAACTGTTCCTTGCAGAGTTATAGACAGGTGATCCATAATCAACGTGGGACCAAATTAAAGTTCTACAGGGGTGTGAGAGGGAATGTCTATTAGCACACCAGAAGTAGGCGGAGACAGCTCTTAAGATGTTTAATTTTTTAAAAATTTTTTCAAATTTATTTCATTAGATATTTTCAAAATATCTGTTTGGGGGGGGAGCAATTATCAAATGATTCAGTTCAACAGAACAGTAAAAAAAGGTGGGGGTGGCTCTAATTTCTGCGGAATCCATATGGCAATTTCAATTCAGATAAGAATCCATATGGCAATTTCAACTCAGATAAGAAGTACAGTTATACAATAAAAAGCAAATATTTAACTGCATCAATAAATTATAAATTTAGATTACAAAATTTATCCATATTTTGGTTTAGATCCATTTCATATCTTGCTACATTTGATATCTTTTATATCTTCGAAATGTTAGATAAGGGTATCAGCAAAGGCACCAAAACATCAGTTTATATAAATAATAAATACATCTTTTAAGTGCTTCCTAAATGTTTTCATTAATGATATGTTCCCGGAATAAATATTAATTTTCATAAACATGGAGCAAATGTTTCTACCGTTTCTAATTTAGAAATCTGACTCTCATATTTTAACCTTTACTACAATTAACATCAATATAGCTAAATAAATCAGTGCCGAATAAATAAACAATGAGGAATATTTTCATAAATGGTAACTTCACATTTAAAAAAATGGTATATCTGTTATTATATCCACAAAATAAATAAATAAAATAATAATTTTAAAAAAATTGTTACCTCTTTCCTCCTGAGTAGGTCTGTTAGTAGAGGTATCACTAGATGGAGTTTCCTGAGATGCCTGAGATTCTGGAGGAGCAACCTGGGGAATGCCCTGTAAAAATTTACGGTACTAGTAATGTAACAAACTCAAAGTTCAAGAACACTAGAGAAAAGAAAAATGCTCTAAATTAACACTACTGATTGATTTGGTAGTTGTTGGCGCATCGGCATCTGTGGCCATATTGCACCTCCCAAGGTTTTTGCAGTACTTTGATCCAAGCCCGAGGCGGGAATCGAACCCGCGACCTTTGGGTTGCCGGGCAGGTACTTTATAACACTACTGAAGTAATTTGCAATGCACAACTGATAAACTTCAGTGAAAGCTACTCAAATGTCATGTTTGTTTCTTAGTGGACAAGCCTTTTTTTCTAAAATAATTATCCTTCTTACAAGTAAAATAAAATGTGATAGCATATATCAGAAATAAGAGTTAATTGGAGGGGGGGGGGGGGGGGAATCTAATTTTCACATTAACTACAAATTTGGACTAAGCTAATCATGAAACACACATCATCATCTTCCAGTCACATAGTCCCTGAGTAGCTGTTGTGGCCACCAACAGCATCAATTATGTGCTATATGAGTGGCACTGCAAAACGTCACACCCAAAAGTTCACTGATCCTATCCTTCCATCTAGTTGCAGGTCCTCCTTTAACAGCAGTGTTAATCTTCCCATAACATACCATAAATGAACTGACATTATATTAGAATTTCACAAATGGCTGTGAGAAACTACAAGTTCTAAATCTCGGAAACCTTTTATATAGAATAGTGGTGCCCCACGGGGAAGTGTTACCATCCCCTCCATGTATTTTAAGAATCTTTGGAAATGCTGCTGAACATACAGAAATACATAAAGATTTATAATAGAATTTAGTTTAAAATTCCAGCACACCTTCACAGAGACAGATAAGCATGCCCCAGTTAGATGTTTTGATATCTAAATAGGAATGGAAGAAGTATCCCTATTTAGATGATATTTTATATTGAAAGGGGACACGACTAAAAAAAGCTCTAAACCACTTTTTCAGTGCATTCATCAATTGCAGGCTGGGTGGTCCCATTTCACCCATCCATTCACTCCAAATGCCTGTCTAGCTTAGCCTTAAATTTATTTATGCTATCAACTTTCACAATAGATGGAAGTCTGTTCCAGGAATCGACTACTCACTGGCTAAAGGCAAATTTCTGCACCTCTATTCTATAATTGTGTTTCCTCAATATGAATTGATAATTTTAAAAAAAATTTGTAAAAATTTTGCCTCTTCAAGTTTGTAAACTGAGCAAGAGGAAGAATCCCATCAGCATTGAGCTTGATCAACCCACTTCAATCAGATCACCTCTGATTAAGGTGGGTTGGTAGTTTTTCTTGGTAAGAGCACCCCTCCTCACCAATCTTGTTGCCCTTCTTTGTACTAGTTCCAGCAACTCTACATTCTTCCTAAAATGAGGCCTCCAAACCTGTACACAGTACTCAAGGTGTGGCCTGACCATTACCTTGTACAACAGGATAATCACCTCCTTGTCGCTAACAGCAAAATTCCTATATATTATTGACAAGACTCCATGACCTGCTCTGGCAGCACGTCTGCACTGCTCAGCAAACTTCATATCTGACTGCACCATTACCCCCAGGTCTTTTCCATTATTCACTTCCATGAGTGTAGTACCACACAGTTGGTATGTTTCTCTTGGGTTACTGATAATCAGTGCTTTTTTTGTAAAAAAAAAAAGGGTGCCGGTACTCATTCTTTGCTATCAGGAAAAATTGAAAATTACAAGGATATGAAAAGTACTCTACAAATTTTTTTTCTCTGATATTGTTACTTTGGTAGTAATGTTTTTGGAATAAGAACAACAAATTTAGTATATTAACACAGTTTATTTTTAAGTATATAAAAAAATAAGTAAAATGTGAGTAAAATAAGTAAATAAATCGGTCAACTACTGAGTGCTGGGCACTCAGGATGAAGGGTCCGTAGTCACGAATGGTTGTTAGTGTAGTATCTCAAATAGAGAGCTTTATGGTAACTGAAAAAAAGTTTCTAGTACCCTGGCTTGGCCTAAAACTGAGAACTAAAGAAAACGTCTATTTGAGTCATTCCAGTTGTTGTGAATGATAAGGGTGGGAGAAGCGACTTGCAGGTGCGGGCCATGCAAGACTCCACAGGAGCCTCCCCACCACCGCCGCCTCAACACTGGCTCTTTGAGTAGCTCCTTTCCAGGACAACTCCAGCTTTGAAAATTGTTAAAAACTACTTCTTGTCGCAAAATTTATAATTGACCTTTGTAGAATTATTAACTAACTATTTAGCAACCTTTTTCTTACCAAAAGGAGAGTTACTTAGTACAAAGAAGCGTGCTATCGAAGTGCAATAAAAATTGGTTTTCTAATTTTAACACAAAAAGGAAATGATAGATTTCATTTGGAATAGTTTTCCCTTGATAAGCATCAAATAACGCACAGCTAATGTGATTTTTAGATTTTTAGTTCTTTAGCGAAGGAAATAGAGGGGGGGGGACATGAAAATTACTCACATTTTCCTGTCTGGCGCCACCATTTTTAATTTTAAAAATAATTTAAAATTATATTTTAAACCTACTCATTGAGCTCTTTCCAATGGTGTATAATAAGCTATAGGTTGTTGAAAACATTTTGCCTCCCCCCACATTTTACCCCACCCCCATTTCTCAGACAAATTTTTGTCAACAACAATCAATATGGTGTTATGTTGGCCCACATTATGTGCAAACCCATGCAAAATTTTAAGGTTGAGTGGTTCCAGAGATACAATGCTGTGACAGACGGATGGACAGACAGACAACCGAGTAACGTTATAAGGGTCCTTCGTTAGACTACGGACCCTAAAAATAATAAGCAAAAATAATTTCATAATAAAGTTTTTGTAGAATATTCCAAATTTTTAATAAGTTCTCATCCAACACCTTAGGTCGAGTTCTTTTCTTCCTCTGTGTATCTCTTGCTGAATGATGTTTCCGAAGCAGCCACGAATCGACATACTTTGCTGGATCGAAGCGGGTCAGCAGTGAGCCTACAATTTTAAGAAACAGTAGTGAAGAAACTGTTTTTGTCATCAACGAAGCTCTGGTTGGGCTGGCGATCAGATTCATTTGTCATTTGTTAAAATCCTTATTCACATTCACTCGATGAAATTGGTATCGTAACTCAGAGCATCCATCAAATGCTTCAATTAGGTATTCCCGAAATCCACGAATTGTATCTCTTTTGTTTAACTGTAACCTAATTGACAATTTCCTAATTTCATTTTCATCAAATTTTTTTCAGCCTGGACTGTACTTGTTAACAGGAGAGATTGCTTCTACAGGGATGGGATACACTTAAATAGAAAGGGTGCAAGAATATTTGCTGATGCTATCGAGGCAGTGTTAGTTGGGTCGGAAAACTGCTAGCTTGGGGGAGACAAAGACCAATAGATTGACAGTAGCCACTGGCAGAGGTGAAAGAGATTCTTGCACTGCTTCTATTAGAATGAGCAGAAGCCTGAAAAACAAGATGCATGGTATTTCAGAGACTGCTGGGAGCCATTGCGGTACAAGTAAACACATGGGTTGTGTTAGGGTAGCTAAGAATAGAAACAGGTGCAGGTATACTTGCGTGTACACCAATGCTAGGAGTTTAGTAAATAAATTTGATGAATTTGAGGTATTGCTCAAAACATCGAAGGCAGATATTGTTGGGATATCAGAGACGTGGTGTCACACACACAGATATAAGGGATGCGGAACTGCAATTTGGGGAGTACAACGTCTACAGAAAGGATAGACAGGATAGGAAGGGGGGAGGTGTTATGCTATTAGTTAAGAAACACATAAAAACCAAGGAAGTGAAGCCAGTCGACATCGCTGGACAGTGCAGTGTGGAGTCAGTTTGGTGTGACATAAACATTGGGAGATCAAAATTGAGAGTAGGAGTGTGCTATAGGCCTAATGACTCTGATGAGTATAATAAGGAACTGTACAGGGAAATAGAGTGGGCCAGTAAATCAGAGTGTCTTATAATGGGAGATTTTAATTTCCCAGATATTGACTGGAATTTGGGGGCTGGATACTCTCACACTAGCAGGGCTTTTGTGGATTTATTGGATGATTGTTTTCTACATCAGCATGTTCGGGAAGCAACTAGAGGGTGTAATACTCTTGATTTGATTATCAGCAGTGATTCTTCATGCATTAAGAATCTGCAGATAAATGAACCACTAGGTGGCAGTGATCACAGTGTGCTGAAGTGGGATTTACTCAAAGAGGTAACTACCATTAGGGGTAAAGGGAAGGGTTATTGCTTCCGTAAAGGCGACTACGATGGACTGAGACAGTATTTAAATTCTATACAGTGGGACCAACTGATGATGTTACCAACAGCAAATTCAAAATGGGAAGCATTCAAAGAACTTATCTTGGAAGCTACTAGGCTTTACATACCAACTAAGAAATATTGTTCAAGGTTTAGGCCAAAATGGATGTCAGATGAACTAATGAGGCATATGGCAGAGAAGAAAAATGCATGGGATACTTACAAATTAACATATGACACAGAAGCCTATGATAGATACAAGTTGATATGCAACCAAGTTACAAAGGAGGTTAGGCAGGCGAAGGCAGATTACGAGAAATCCTTGGCAAGGGATGCAAAGAAAAACAGCAAAGAGTTCTTTACTTATGTAAACTCTAGAAGGAAAGGGATGAATCAGATTGGTCCACTTGATATTAATGGGTCAAGTGTTGATGATCCTGCTCAGGTAGCTAACAAACTAAATGAATATTTTGCATCGACATTCACACATGAGGAGTTATTCAGCGAGGGGAATGCCAGAGGTGTATTCAACTCTAGCAGTAAGCTACAGAATCTTGAAATAACTGGGAGTAAAGTGGAGGAGAAACTGTTGAAGATAAACACAAGTAAGGCACCCGGGGTGGATGGGATCTATCCAGTTATATTAAAGGAGGCAGCAAAGGAAGTAAGCAAACCCTTAGCCATAATTATGAGAGCTTCCTTGGACTCAGGGGAGGTACCCATAGACTGGAAATGTGCAAATGTGACCCCAATTCACAAAGGAGGATCAAAGGCTGACACAAGTAATTATAGACCTGTGAGCTTAACTTCTGTTCCAGGAAAATTAATGGAGGCACTGGTTAAAGAAGCACTGCAGGATCATTTAGACAAGACTTCAGTTATAGCTCAGACACAGCATGGTTTTGTTAAGGGGAAGTCTTGCCTGACCAACTTGATTAGATACTATGATGCAGTCACAAAAGAACTGGATGCAGGGAATAACTTTGATATTATATACTTGGATCTTAGAAAGGCTTTTGATACTGTTGCACATGGAAGACTGCTACACAAATTGGAGCAGTGTGACGTTGGAGGCAAATTGCTGCTATGGATAAAGGGGTGGTTTAGGGGGAGAAGACAGAGTGGTAATCAATGGACACTGCTCATCGTGGACTGATGTTATTAGTGGAGTCCCTCAGGGCTCAGTGTTGGGTCCATTATTGTTTTCTGTATTTATAAATGATATTGATGATGGTATATCGGGATTAATGTCCAAGTTTGCAGATGATACAAAGGTTGCCAGGGTTGTCAAGGACACTACTGACACTATGCTGCTGCAACAGGATCTGGAAAGGTTGAGCAGATGGGCTGAGAGGTGGCAAATGAAGTTTAACATTGACAAATGTAAAGTACTACACATGGGAAACAGCAACCCCAGAGCAATGTATCAACTCTGTGGTACAACACTGACAGTGACAGTGGTAGAGAATGAAAGGGACTTGGGGGTGGTTGTGCAGGCAGATATGAAGTTCTCTGAGCAGTGCAGACGGGCTGCAAGAGTAGCTCATGGAGTATTGTCAATGATATACAGGAATTTTTCCAGCAGGGATAAGGAGGTGATTATTCCATTGTATAAGGCGATGGTCAGGCCACACCTAGAGTACTGTATACAGGTCTGGAGGCCTCATTTCAAGAAGGATGTAGAGCTGCTGGAACGAGTACAGAGAAGGGCAACAAGATTAGTGAATGGAACAAAGGGGTGCTCTTACGAAGAAAGGCTTAAGTTTTGCAAATTACAGTGTCAGAGACTAGGCACCAGCGAGGTGATCTGATAGAGGTGTATAAAGCCTTGAATGGTTTAAGCATGCTCAATGCTGATGGGATTCTTCCTCTAGCTCAGAATAATCACCTGAGAGGGCATAAATTCAAATTGAGGAAAGACAGATGTAGGATAGACGTGCGGAAATTTGCCTTTAGCCAGCGAGTGGTTGGTTGGTGGAACAGACTTCCATCCCTTGTGGTGGAGGTTGATAGCCTAAATAAGTTTAAGGCTCAGCTGGACAGGTATTTTGAACGAACAGAGGGGTGAAGTGGAAGTGGTTTTTTTTTTTTTTTTTTTTTTTGGCTGATGCTGCGTAAGCTTGCTTTCTTGCATCAAATGCCTCTACTAATGCTAATGCTAAATGCCAACAATTTATAGATTAAGATTAATACTTTTGCTGTCCTCGTTTTCCTTCTCTCATCATCAGTATTGTCACTAGTTCTTAAATTTGAATTTTTTCTTTTCTTTTTTTTATTTTGAAACTGTCCAAAATTTTTCAGTGTCATTCGGATATTCAGGTACTGTGACTGTGTAAACAGAGATAGGGAAAATTTACGGAAAAATGAGGATAATGCACGTCCACAAAACAACAGATGATTATTTGTCGGGATAATTTCCACAAAACAACAGATGATTATTTGTCGGGATAAAAGAAGAAAATTACTCTCTCCTAATTCTCGAACGGGGAGCTTAGTTGATTTACAGCAGTGGCCAACCTACAGCCCAATCGGAAATTGAACAGCATTTTAAATTTTGTTAATTATCAAAAAAAATTTTCTCACTAAATGTTCGGTAAATGTAATTGTGTATTGTACTTCATAAAATTTTCGAATATTTTCAATTTTTCTTTTACATGCAACAAGATATGGAAAATGTAACACACTAAAGAAATCTAACTTTGAATTTTTTTTGCATATGGCCCCTGTGCAGGAAACGTTTGGACACCACTGCAGTAGAAGGTGGACCATAGCCCATTGGGAATGCCCCTTGATCTGCTCACTGCTGACCAGCGTGACTTCTTCATATGTGGGACAGGTGGTCAGATAGGTTTTACCAGGTACCACTAAGTTGTAGAATGGTAATTCCTTTAGCTCTCTTATTTTTTTATTTTTTATTTTTTGGTAGTTGTTGGCGCATAGGCTTCTGTGGTCATAATGCACCTCCCAAGGTTTTTGCAGTACTTTCATCCAAGCCTGAGGCGGGAATCGAACCCGCGACCTTTGGGTTGCCAGGCAGGCACTTTGCACCCAGCTAGCCCGGTCGGCTTAGCTCTCTTAATTCGTGCAGCAGCACTAATTGCCTATATTGCCTGAAGGCCAGAAATGCGAATAGTGCGTACTGAGTTATTTCTCTCCTAATCCGTTCGCTATATGAAAATTTTCTTCGCCCAACATAAAGTATTTTAAATGTAACTTCCAAGGGGAATTCAAAATGATTCGCTATAAAAGGACTTTGTTAAACAGAGGTCTGACTGAATAATTTAGAATTATAAAAATGGTTATACAGTTTTATATAGAAAATATCTTAACAATAGACAGTGAAAAATGCAAATTTAGTTAAATAATTTTAAGCTTATTTGAATAGTAGGTAAACGTGGAAAAAATTTACGGAATTTTTTTCAAATTTCGAAGAGCACTGCATCCCAATATCACACGTCACTGTTAATAAAGGTACTGGTACGCCGTACCATTCCAAAAAAAGCACTGCTGATAACCATATGCATTACTTTGCATTTGTCAATTTATCTAGATCCATCAACTTATCTAGATCCTGTTGCAGTAGCATACTGTCTTTACTGTCGTTAACAACCCTGCCAACCTTTGTGTCACCTGCAAACTTGGATATTAAGCCTGATACACCTTCATCAATATCATTGAAGAATACACGAAACAACAATGGGCCCAGCACCAAAACCTGGGGACTCCACTAATAACATTAGTCCAAAGAGCGGTGTCTATTGATTACCACTCTGTCATCTCCCACTCAACCATCCCTTTATCCATTGTAGCAATTTGCACAGCAGTATTCCACGTGCAACAGTATCAAAAGCTTTCCTGAAATCCAAGTACATTATATCAAAATTATTTTTTGCATCCAGTTCTTTTGTGACCACATCATAGTACTCAATCAAATTAGTCAGACAAGATGTCCCTTTAACAAACCCATGCTGTGTCTTAACTATTATTGCAGTCTTGTCAAGATGATCCTGCAATGCTTCTTTTACCATTTATGTTAAGTGGACCAATCTGATTTATCCCTTTCCTTCTAGCATTTACATAAGTAAAGAACTCTTTGCTGTTTATCTTTGCATCCTTTGCCGAAAATTTCCCCGGAACACAAGTTAAACTAACAGGTCTGTAGTTACTTGTGTCACCTTTTGAACCCCCTTTGTGAATTGGTGATACAACTGCACACCTCCAGTCCATTGGGTACCTCCCCGAGTCCAAGGAAGCTCTCATAATTATGGCTAAGGGTTTGCTTACTTTCTTTGCTGCCTCCTTTAATATAACTGGATTGATCCCGTCCACCCCAGGTGCCTTTCTTATGTTTAACTTCAATAATTTCTCCTCCATTTTGCTCTGTTATTACAAAATCACTTAGCTCCCTATTAGCGTTTGATAAACTTCTGGCACTCCCCTACTGAATAACTCCTCGTGTAAATGTAGAGGCAAAATACTCATTCAGTTTATCAGCTACCTGAGCAAGATCATCAATAGTCAACCCATCTATGTTAAGTGATCCAATATGATTTGTCCCTTTCCTTCTAGAGTTTACATAAGTAAAGAACTCTTTGTTGTTTTTCTTTGCATCCTTTGCTAAAGATTTCTCGTAATCTGCCTTCGTCTGCCTAAACTCCTTTGTGACTTGATTACAGACTATTTTATACATGCCATAGGCTTCTGTGTAACCTGATACTTTATATGCATCCCATACATTTTTCTTCTCTGCCACAAGCCTCATTAATTCATCTGACATCCATTTAGGCCTAAACCTCGAGCAGTATTTCTTAGTTGGAATGAAAAGCCTAGTAGTCTCCAAAATTAATCCCTGAAGGCTTCCGGGACTTAGAATTCAACATTGGTAACATCATCAGTTGATCCCACTGTACAGAATTTAAAAACTGTCTGAGACCTATGTAGTCACCTTTACTATATCCAGTAGCATACTGTCTTTACTGTCATTAACAATTGCCAACCTTTGTATCATCTGCAAACTTGGACATTAAACTCTATATACCTTCATCAATATCATTGATAAATATACAAAACAACAATGGGCCCAACACCAAACCCTGGGGGAACTCCACTAATAAAATTTGTCCTTCCCTTTAGCCTTGATGGTAGTTACGCCTTCAAGTAATTCCCACCTCAGTACATTTTGATCAATGTCATCCAGTGGTTCTTATATCTGCAAATTCTTAATGCATGAATAATCACTGCTGATAATCAGATCAAAAGTATTACTTCCTCTAGTTGCCTCTCGAACATGTTGATGTTCGTGGTGAGACGAAGTGTCAGAGCATGCAGCAGACTTCAAAATCATCAAACAGAAGTCTAGGTTCAAGACAATGCTGATCATATTTTTCACCAAACAGGACAAATGTATATATATACAGTGGAACTTCTCTATTACAAACTTCTATTTAACAAATTTCTGTATATTACGAATTTTTTCGCAAAACATTGCACCTTGAAACGAAATTACATGTAAAATTAACCTCATATAGCAAAGTGTTAGTCTCTCTATAACGAATTTTTAAAAAAATTAGTAAAAGCATTTTTGAAGGTTTTCAAGCATTTACTGCTAAAGAGCTGCTCAAATATACTGCCTCCTTCCTTCTGAAATTGTGCATTAACATCTGGAATTAAATAATCATCCTTTTAGTGAACACATGTGGCCATTGATGCCCATAGGAGGGTCTTTGTTTCATTTTTGTTACAGTTATTAAACCAAATGGGTTTTCTTAAAAGTGGTTGTAAACTTTACAATAAATAGGGTAGATTTGTAAATTGATGTTGGCTCAGCGGAAAATGAAATTCGCTGCAGTAAACCTTTAGCATGCTGCAGCGGCAATACACAGAATGCTACCATAGTCAGTTTTTAGTAACGCCTATTGAGTGACATTCTCTTCTCACCTCAACTGTACCACATGACCTTCCTTGTCAATCATTTTATGATATGTCCATTCTCATCTAACTGGACTCCCAGTAGATGGTTTTCATGAATATTTTTATTATTTTTTTATTTTATTTTGTTTGTCATCAATCACATAGGCTATATGCTCTTGTATTTTTTTTTTCTAAAAAGTAACATACAGCATACATTAATCATAAATTTTCTTTCGTGTACATACGAATGAAAGAAATTCCAAAGTCGTATATTTCTTCAAAGTGATTGATAGGAAAGGTCACATGATACTGTTGAATTGGCAAGCGAACGTCATTGAGGAGGCGGTACTAACAATTCACTATACGGCCAGCGCAGCGACGTTTGCGGTGCATGTATCGGCAAGAGCTGCAGTAATTGCGGAAAGAATGTCAAAGAGAAAGTGTTTAAGTATTAATGATAAAGCAAAGATTGTTATGATACTGACCAGGTTTTTAAGAAAAAAGATGTTGCATTAAAATATGGCATACCTGCAAGCAGTTTATCTACGATTTTAAAAAAATCGAGAATCAATTTTGAATGCAATTTTAGGAGGAGCAGACAAGAAGCGAATTAAGTTGTGTAAATACAAAGATGTTGATAAAGCTTTCTAAAATGGGTGCAAATGATACGTGAAAAGAATATCCCAATATCGGGCCTAATAATTAAGCAACAAGCTCTGAAATTTGCACAGTCCCTTGGACATACAGAATTTAATGCGAGCACTGTGCCGCTAGATAAATTTAAGAAGCACCACAGAATTGTGGAAAAGATTATTTGTGGAGAAAGTGTTAATGTAAGAGAAGAAGATTGCAACAGTTGGAGGAACAATACCTTAAAGAAGATTTTGGAAGAATATGAGCGTAAGGATGTTTTTAATGCTGACGAAATGGGTTTATTCTTTAAATGTTTACAGAATAGAATACTTGCTTTTAAGGATGATAAATGTTTTGGCGGAAAACAAAGCAAAGAAAGAATCACTGTGCTAGTTGGAGCAAATATGACAGGAAGTGAAAAATTAAGATTTTAGTCATCAGAATATCAAAAAAAAGCAAGATGTTTTAGAGGCACAAAATCTTTGGAAGTTGACTACACCTTTAATAAAAAAGCATGGATGACAAGTGACATTTTTGAAGAATGGATATTAAAACTAGACAAGCATATAACAAAAGAATAAAGGAAAATTGTGTTGGCAACTGACAAATGTCTGGCACATCCTGCCAAACTTAAAAGTGCGAAGTTGTTGTTTTTACCACCAAACGTAACGTCAAAACTCTAGCCAATGGACCAAGGCATTATTAAAAATTTTAAATTTCATTATTGAAAGAGAATAATAATGAAGATTGTCAATGTGTCAATCAATATAATGAAGATTGTCAATACGTCAATCAATTGTATTGGTTGATGTATTGACAATAGAAACTTGGTGGCTACAATTAACCTTAGAGATTGCATCTCTGAACTGGCAAAAGTTTGAACAAACGATGTCACCAAATACACTATTCAAAATTGTTTTTCGAAAGCGGTATTTGCATTGAATACAGAAGTCGAACAACAACTGGATGAACAAGATGAACTGCCCCTTTCACAACTGAAAAACTTTTGGACATTATTAGAATCGTCCGGAAACATCGAAAATGAAATAACGCTGGATAGTTATGTTTATGATGATCAAGATCTGACTACAGCAGAACATCCAAATGAAGATGAAATACTGCTGAACAGTATTAGACGCGACCATGATCACACAGAAATTAACAATGATGGTGAAGATGCATCAAAACAACCCGTAGAAAAGCCAACTCGCAAAGAAATGATTAACGCTTTAAAAACGGTTCATATGGGTCTACAGTTTTGTGAAAATGTTCCTGATAATGTTTTTAATGCTCTGAACAAATGTGAGGTTTTCTTTGAGAATCAGACATTTTTTAATTGTACTGTGCAAATGAAAATTACAGATTTTTTTAAAATTTGTGAT
Source organism: Mastigoproctus giganteus (assembly GCF_048544385.1). Classification (NCBI taxonomy): domain Eukaryota; kingdom Metazoa; phylum Arthropoda; class Arachnida; order Uropygi; family Thelyphonidae; genus Mastigoproctus; species Mastigoproctus giganteus. The sequence goes on from NC_143578.1 coordinate 125,910,482, forward strand.
ACTTACCGGCAATAATTGCGTAAACGTAATTTAAATAAGTGTTTTGAAATAAAATACATTAAAAATAAATGTAGATTCGTTTTCATTTTCTAATTAAATAATTTCTAATAAAAAAGATATTCTCTGTATAACAAATTTTTTTGCTGGATTTATTGAATTCATTATGGGGAATATACACATTATAGGGAATATATAAACACATTTCTCCAAATATCTCCCTTCTCTATTCACAGATGAAGATTTAGGATTTTCTCTTCACGACGACCTTTCTCAATGATTTGCTGAAAAAATATTTCTTAGACAAAAGCAGTAACACAAAATACTCTTCTCATAGTAGCCACGTTGTACACAAGCTAAGGCAACACTGATTGTTCCCTCAACCATCAGTGTTGCCTCAGATTCTTTACAACTAATAGCTAATGTGAGAAGAGTATTTTGTATTAATGCTTTTGAACATTAATCATAAGTTATCTCAGTGAGATTTTCACTATGTAAATCATATTGCAACGAAGTTTCAGTTTTGTGTAGTCCATGCCAAATTATGAACAATATGAGGTAAAAATTTGAGTAATTCTGTTAATGACTGTTAATAAATTTTAATTTATGATAATTCAATAAATGACAAACAACCTTTGCTCATCTGCATGTCATTTATATATACATAACTTCTCAGATATTATTATTTTTTGGATATATATATATATATATACAAAATGTTATTTATTTCAATCAAAATAGCATAAGTTGGAGCTGAATAACCATAACATACAAAGGCTCTAAAACATTTATGTATAGCAAAGTAATACCAAATCCAATTTCAAATAATATATTTACAAAATACCAAATAAAAAGTACCATAATGTCACTGCTGAATAAGGCTTACATCGAAAGGCACATCATCAAAGGGGCTAGCACATCTTGATATATACCATCAATAACAACATAGGCTATCAGTTTCAGCTAGTTACATGCCAGTCTTGCCATAATATTATATACTAAATATAGTAAGTACATTAGCTTTAAGATTTAAGTTTAAATTAGTTTAGTAATATAATGGAGCCAAATATGAAACACGTTATATCCAAAAGTAAAAACAACGGCAGACTGGCAAAATATAACTGCTAGCCCTACAGATAACCAGAGACTTAAAATTTGAAATTGGATTTGGTATTACTTCGCTATATATAGAGACTGTTAGGGTCCTTTGTATGTTATGGTTATTCAGCTCCAACTTATTCTATTTTGATTAAAATAAATAACATTTTGTATTTTCGCAGGCTTATGTAATCATACCCGTCCTTTGCCACGTGGAGGCATGCCAGGTTGCACACATCTCATACTGGGTCCCCCAGAGTGTCTCTGGGAGGGCCCTGTGAAGGAAAGAAGAGGGAATAGTCAGATGTGTGTAGGGTGGAGAGGGTGAAAGTAATAGTAAAGATGGAGGCTTATGTATGATGGTTCAATCATTTATGATGGCATTAATTTGTCCTGACTTGTACTTTTATCAGTGCTTTTAAAAAATTCGAAATATGCGATAATATCTTATTTACATTTATAATATCGTATTTATATTTACATTTATATATATATAAAATATGTTGTATAATATTGAAGACATAAGTATTAGTTAAAATTTATTAACTTTTTTTTTCTATATTACTCATATATATATAAGTCACAAGTAAGTCACAGAATACAGACATTGTAGGGGCACCAGACATGTCACTCAAGTATAAGGGATTCATTCCCCCCCCCCATTTATTGAGTAAAGCCAAATTTTTGTGCCTAGTTAAGCTGTTCACCTTTTAAATCTGGCCAATCTGCCCAGGTTCACTATACATTGTGCTCCCCCATACTCAAATTCTGCAGGTATAAGGGATGCAGAATTTGAGTAAGGGGAGCACAATTTATAGGGAAAAGAGAAAAATGTCAAATGTGTTGTGAACCCTAGGGTTTCCCCCATTCGCCACTTAAGTGTACCGGTCATGAGGCGTTTGCAGTGTCTAGTCGTGTGTAGGGTGTGTAAGAGTTGTGATGTGTTCTGTTTGTGTGTTGTATGACCGGCATCTGGCATCTTAGTAGGCATGGAGCATCCAACACCTGGTCAGGTGTTCCCTGCCACCCATCCTTTGCCACGTGGAGGCATGCCAGGTTGCACACATCTCGTACTGGGTCCCCCAGAGACTGTCCCTAAGAGGGCCCTGTGAAGGAAAGAAGAGGGAATAGTGGGATGGGTGTAGGGTGGGTAGGGTGAAGATAAATTGAATAAATTGATAAATTTATTCAATTTATAAGCATATAAATTAAAAGCAAACGACGAAACCTTCCATGACAAGCACATAACAAGGATTAGCGAGAAACATCCACACTCGCGATTTTGTCACTCCTCTCCCCCCCCACCCACCCACCCACTGAGCGCTGTTTTGACCGGGAAAGATAATGTTAGCCACGCTCATGTTTTTTTATGGCGGAAAACGTTCATGGCGCTTTAAAATTCACATTTTTTTAGGTTTCATTTTATATTAAATCAGCAACCGCGAAACCGTGAAAACAGATACCGCGAATAGCGAGGGTTTACTGTACATGATTTGTCTTCATTTCCAAGTTGTGCCTAGAGTTTCCTTTAATTAGTACAGGTGACCCCTGCTTAACGCTGATAATTCGTTCCGGAAAAACAGAGCGTTAAGTGAATCCTCACTAAGCGAGCGCCTCATTCCCATAAGGTAACATATGTATTTGTGAGTTGCGGTCGGTGCCATAGGATATTTCCTAATCAATAATAAACGGTAGTTAAAACATCCACAAATGTCGGTCAAAATATTTAATATTCAAATATTTGAACATATAAAATATTCTGCATTACATAAGTATATAATTATGTGGTAACTACTTACATATCAAAATTAAACTTAAAATTCCAATTAAAATCATGAATTTAATTATGAAAAATGTGTCGATTTTGGGTTGTACTTTGGCCCTCTTCCTGGTAAACTAAAAGGGGTTTTAATTTTAAATCCCCTGCAGCGTTACCACCCAACAATAAAGTCAACCGATCTTTCGCCGCTTTGAAATGTGGCATGTTTATTTCTTCTTTCAATATCAAACTTCTTTTAGGCATTCGTTTCCAAAAAATTCCTGCTTCATCTATGTTAAAAACTTGTTGAGAAGTATAACACATAATACCCCTCTTCAATAATTTTAACAAGTTCTTTTTTGAAAGTTTCGGCTCCTTGTTCTGCACTTGAGGCTTCTCCCTGGATTTTAAATCTATTCAACTAAAATCCTTACTAGTTTTAAATGGTTCCACTTTTTTTTTTTTTTTTAGGTGAGTTTTCTTCAAATCATCATCATATGGGCTAATCTCTCTCTCTCTCTCTCTCTCTCTCTCTCTCTTTCTCTCTTTTTTTTTTATAATAACTTAACTGAACTCTCTGAATTCTGCATTGGATATTATCTTCAATAAAATTAGTTAAAGTCTCTCCACTTCCGTATATGTTATCGACCGGAATCGCTTCACTTCAAAATGTTCTAATTTAATTTTCAAATTCAGTCTTTTTCTTACATTTGTAGTCTTCATACTGCGTTCAGACGTTGCTTTTTCATTCTTATCTGCCATTATTAACTCTTCGAAAATGTAACTGCATTGGTTGTATTAATTATGATATTGTGCATAACATTAGACATCGTCCATTATGCACGATGTCTAAGGCTGTACTGAGTGATGAGTAGACTTCAGATAAATGTATATAATGTAAATATTACAAGCAATATACTTGATCATTTTTTAAAATGTTGTCTCGGAACTACATAACAAGTCACTGTACTGCAATTAAATTAGCGTGCGAGAAATTTTCACTGAGCGTGGGAAATGTTTTAATACTGTTTTACTATACATTTTCAAACTATCGACTCCATCAAATGAAACAATTTTGTTAAATATGCCAAAAATGCAATCTGTAAAAGAGCGTTATAGTGATTTGTGACAGCGTTAGGGTCAGATACGGGTTATAATATAAGAACAGCATTATAGCAAATCAGCGTAAAGCAAACAGTGTTATAACGAGGGCCTGCTGTATTGCCAAATCATCAGCATATGCAATGAATTTAACATTGAGATAGTCCCTGGCCAGCTAGCTGTCAAAAACCATATTCCAAAATGTCAGATACAGTATGGATCCGTGAGGACATCCCCTTGCGACTTTGAGGATTACCTATCTGTATTTTGTTTGTACTATGACCTCTCTGTCCTCAAAGTAGTTGCTTATCATTTTATAGAGGGGTTTGGATACTCTGGCCTCCCGGGATCTTTCCAGTACATTCTACCACCATAAGATGTCAAAGGTCCCTTTGAAATCTACAAAGAGGCCGAGGAGGTATTTGCTTTGTTGTGGATCTTGTGTTAATGACCTCTGCAATTGCGTCCTCTGCACTCCTACCCTTTGTGAATCCATACTGGGTTCAAGTTAACCAGACCTTTATCCTGGTAGCTTTGTTGTATCCTGTTCTTCATAATGTTCTCCAATGCCTTGCCCATGACTGACAAGAAGGGTAATGGGTCGGTATGAGCTTGGTTCTTGCACTGGACTCATCTGGTTTTTGAGAAAGATTTTAAGGTTTGCTTCTTTCCATTTCCTGGAGAGAACCCCTTCCTTTATGCATGTATTACATGCTATCCTGCACCAATAACCTCTTGGTGGATTAACCCAAGATATCTCGTTTTTAGTTTTAAAAGTTATTTGGAACTACACGAAATATCTCAGGATACAATAATACACGAAGCAAACAATAATACCTCCAAATTTAGGACTGAAACGTATTTTCTCAGGCATTTATCTGGCTAATTTTGCATTAGCCAGGTAAATCCCGAGATTTCTCAGGATTTTCTTAAACCTGGTAGCAGACAACTGGCTTTCGTTTTACTTATATTGCACAGCAATGTCAGAACAGTAGCACGCGTTCCTGTGCCGCCAGTAAGCAAAATATAATTTGCCATCCTAAATACAGAATACTGAACCCATGAAAAGAATTCATAAAAACAATATTGAAAAATATTTTGGTGCTCTCTTGAACTGCCACCAATAAGCGATGCTTACCTCGCGCCAGTCCACTTGCGGTGGCCACGTAGACAGAATGTAGTTAGTTCGCAATTATTGCTTGTGGCGGGAGGTTACTGCTTGTGCGTTCCACTTGATTTTTTAAATTTATTTATATAATGAGTAATGAAGAGTTTTTCTGTGCCTTTCTTTTAGCTCAAGTGCTAATTTATTTAAAAAATCTGTATAATTTGCACACTTTTTGGCATACACGAGATAACTCCGGACAGCCCAAATGGGTTAATTACTCCAATGTATTTTCTACGAAAAAATTAATAAAAAACACAAAAAACTACACAATGAGTACTCACATGATACATACTTTTAATCTGTAAAATAAAAGTCGATCCGTTAAGGCACATTTTCCGGAAAAAAATGTTCCGGGAAGGGGTTAGAGCCTCCACCACTATGTTGTCCAGGCCCAGGCATTTGCCAGACCGCATACTGGTTATTGCTTCTTTCAGCTATATGGTAGTAATTTCTGGTTCTTCAGGTTGCACCTTGTATGTGAGATGGGCTGTTCTTAGATTATTTTGTAAGGTATTCTCCCTGGTTGTCATATCCTGTTTGATTATCTCATCTAATATCTTGTCAATTGATTGTGCCCAAGTTGTGGTTTCAGCTTCTCCCAAGAATTTTTATGGTTGAGTGGGTTTTGCCAGGATGGAATTTGCCTGTCACCAGCCTGTGGACAAGCCCCCAAGGATCTGTATTGCCACCTTCTTGAATTAGTTTTCCAGGATTGTTTTTTTCTGGGAGTATATTTTCATACGGTAATTCTTCATACGAGTCTTGTATCTTCTGTATAGTGCTTCGATATCTTTTCTGGGTATATTGTTTCTTTTTGCCGTTTGGAACTCTCTTCTGGAGGATCTGACTTGCATTCTTATTCTGGTAAGGTTTGCTGTCCACCACCACCACCACCACCACGGGATGTGATTTTTCTTTTCCTTGTGGTTGCATCACTTGCTTCAGTGATTACTTCCTGTATGGTTTGTACTTGTTTTTCTTCAAAACAAGAAAAACATTTCTTGTTTTTCTTTGATTTCGAATTTGTGAGGAGGCTGTCTGTAAGGGATTCTTTCAGGGTTTGTTCAATATGTGCCAATTTGCAGGCTTGACATCATACCTCACTGTTTCTATCTCTTGAGAGTGGCTTCTCTAGAGGGACTGGGGGAATATATTTTATTGTATTGTATTGTGATCACTGGTTGTATAATAACTGTTGATTTGCCAGTCTTTTGTGTTTCTTGCTGTTCCTTGAGTTCAGAGGGTTATATCTATGTAAGATTGACCTATTATGGTACAATAAGTGGGAATGGAGCATGGTTTATTTAGGACTGTTAAATTATTTGCCAGGATCAGGTCCTCCCGGAGATGGCCCTTTTCATCTGTGTGTCGACTGTTCCACAGGATAGAGATGATGCCAATGATAGGAATTAATGCTAATCACGACATGTGATTAGCATCAATTCCTATCATGACATCTTGGCCTTGGAGCATTTCCAGGGCTTTGTCTAGGTAAGCAAAGATAAGGCTCAATGGGTTGGTTGTGTTTGTTGCACTAGAAGTATGTATAGATGACCTGCAGCTGCCGAAAAGGACCCTCCAGCAATGCACAGACCGTATGAATGTTGCAAAGGCCTGCCACCCTGGTTACTACTATGTCTGGGTCTGTGACCACTATGGAGGCCACTACATTGCCCCCTTGGAATTGTGTAATTGGCTCAGCTTGTACAAGTTTAGCACTTGAAGGGATACCTTTTACTATATCCTTAAAAGTAGGGTTCCTGAATCTGGATATGTTCATTTGGGCTAGTTTTGAGACTTGATTCATGATTTTTCAGGGATCTTTATGTGTTGATTTGCATTATTTTGATAAATTCTCTGTTCACCTGGTTGTTGTTAGTTGTATTATTCATACCTGATCTTATTCTTCAATTGATCAACTATTCTTAGGTATTCCTGACATTTAGGGCTTCTATAAGAATGATGGTGCTCCCCTTTTCTCATTTTACAATTGGGGCAATCTGCAAATATGTGGTCTGTGCCAGCACAGTGGCCAAAGGTGCTTACATATTGCTTACAGGTCTTGGCAGTGTGGTTGTAGCCAAGGCACTTGTAGCATCTTGACACAACCAAAAAATCCTTAATGCCATGAGCTGTCCAGCCAACGTAAGCTCTGTTATTTTGATATTGGAAGGCACTCCTGATGCCTCCAGACAACTCTAGGATCCAATGTGATGAGTAAAGGAATTTTTAGCTTTAGACTTAAAGAAAAACCTTACCTTAATGAGGTTGTTTACTTCCTCCAGTGTGTGGTCTCTGAGGTTCTTGAGATAGAGATTCTCAAATAGTTCCTTCTTTGTCACTTCATTAGGTATGAAGTGTTCCATTTCAGTCCAGTGACTGTCGACATGTGAGACAATTTCTTTTTTTGGTCACCCTGACCCCTTCCATCAATATGAGATATTGATGGAAGGGAGCAGGGTGACCAAATTCCCTATGTATGACATATTTCCTATGTATGACATACAATTGGTCTGAATGCTCTGTTTTTTGCTGCTCTGGATCATGAGGGCTTTCAGAAGGGTTCCCATCATTGATATTGTACTCCTCCTTGTCTGTTTCATAATTTTCATTGTCTGTTTCATCATCCCTAAGTGAGGGAGAACTCCATTTCTTGACTTTTGCAGGGTGGGCTTTGAGTTGGTCATAGGTTTTGGAGTCTTATAGAGAAAAGACAGATGAGAGAGGATGGGGAGAGATTATGTTCTTAGTTAAGATGCATATTTAATCTAAGGCAGTGCATCCAGTAAACATGGGTGGTCAGTGTGGTGTGACACTAGGAAGACAAAAATAACAGTAGGAGTGTGTTATAGGCTTAATGATTGTGATGTAACTATACAAAGAAATAGAAACTTTTAAAACTGTTTGGAAAGCATGAAGGGAGGAAGCCTAGTTTTTAAGAAATTCAAAAAATTTTGAGCGATTTGTATTCATACTACTTAGACATTTCCTTTTCATTTGCTGTAAAAAAGGAAATGTGGCAGCAGTGGTTGTTGTTTGTAAACTTATACCACACAACAATATTAGTTTTTGTTGAATGGAAAGATCTTAAGAATTACTTCAGCCTGTGTGAAGGAAATGAACCTAAATTTGTGAAAACCAGTGATAACTGGTAAGCCCACTACAAAGACAGTTATTAATTTTAGTAGAATATATTTAGTTCAAGCTGCTCAGTCTTGTCTTATATCTAGCAAAAAGGATTCTTCTGCTCCTATGCTTATCTTTGGTGACACTCTGATTTCTAGGCAAGTCGATATATCTCTTTTGGGGATTACTCTGATTTCTAAGCTCTCTTGGCACAAGCAAATTACAAATATTGCTTCCTCTGCATCTAAAAAACTTGGTTTTCTCTTTTGCTCTCAGCATTAGTTTTCTTCAAAAACAGCTGTTCACTCTGTACAAATCGCAAATCCACCCTACCATAGAAAATTGTTCCCACATCTGGGGCGGTGACCCCAAAACCTCTCTCAGGCTTCTAGATTCCATTCAGAAGAGGACAGTTCGGTTAATTAATGACTCATCTCTAATAGTCTCTCCACTTGCTGTCTCATAGACGTACTGTTTCTGCTGCATGCCTTTTCTTTTCTACAGATACTTTCAAGGGCAATGTTCTTCTGAATTGGCTTCTATAATTCCCGCTCTCTCTCTTTCAAAACTGTTCAAACTCGTTCCGCCACCAGCCTACATCCATTTACTGTCCAACTTCAAACTCACTGAACCAACTTTTCATCTTCCTCGTTTATTCATTCAACTGCCGTGTTCTGGAACTTAAACATTTCCTGAAAATTAGTCTACAGAAGTTCAAGTTAATGTCAACAAATATCTTCTCTTGTCTTCTCAACCTCCAATCCCATGGGCAGTACTATAGGTTCTAATGCCTCTTGCGTTTGGGGTTTTCGCAAAAAACAAAAAAAAAAAACCAACCATGTGGTACTGCACTCAGAATAGTGGAAAATGAAAAAGACCTAAATTAATTGTGCAGTCAGATATGAATTTCTCTGAGCAGTACAGACAGGATAGTTCATGGAGATTTTTCCTATGACTTACAGAAACTTGGCTAGCAGGGATAAGGAGATGATTATACTGTTGTATAAGGCACTTATTAAGCCACATCTCGAGTACTGCCTTTTTTCTGGAAGCATGGAATAAAACGAAAGACGAAAAACCCAAATTTTTTAAAATATTTAATATTTACAATATTGGGACCGCAAGTGGCTCGAGAGCTTGCGAATTAGTTCTACTGAGAAAAATATAAATAGAGATAGGGGCACACGCATTCATCCCCTCTTTGAGGCGGTAATCCTTGGAGGGGATGAATGTTTTTGCCTGAAACGCTCCCGAGCCACTTCCGGTTCTGACGGGAACAGTACACGTTCACGTGAGATGCACCGTGAACCTGCTGGTATTTAATGATGCACCGCAGAACAGAAATTACACTGTTGAGAAAGAAGGCAGAAGCCTTTGAAAGCTTCAGTTAGTATTTTAGCGCTTTTAACCCAGTATATTTTATTGCATTTTAAATTCGGCATTTTATTATTATCCTGTATATCACAGTTGTTTTATCTTATTTTAAAATTACTATCAGTAATATTTTGTTTGTAAATCATTTATTGTAAATATTAAATATTTTAAAAAATTTGGGTTTTTCGTCTTTCGTTTTATTCCATGGTTGGTGGAAAACACTAAAAATTATAGTATGAGTATACCCAACCCCAGAGGCCTATTTGAAGAATTTTTTCTGGAAGGCCTAATTTTAGGAATGATGTGATTTGCTGTATCACGTGCAGAGAAGAGCAACAACAACACTGGTGAGGGGAACTAAGGGCACTCTTACCAAGAAAAGCTTCAGTTCTGCAAATTACAGTGTCAGGAGAATAGGCACGTGCAAGATAATCTGATTGAAGTGTTAAGGCTTTGAATGGCCTGAGCAAGCTCATTGCTGATGACATTCTTCCTCTTGCTCAGACTACATACATGAGAGAGCATATAATCAAATTGAGGAAGAAGGTGGCAGGATAGATTTTATCTGATTTTCTATATATATGAAAAGTCTTGAAGATTTTCATCTAGACTTGCCTCTTTTCTACCAGTAATTCTTGAACGTCCTCAGCAGCCATGTCATCAAAATCCCCCCTCCCCACTACCGACAGCAAGTTCTACCATCGCACCAATTCCATTTTTTGCCTGTTCGACCATACTTCTTGAATGAACCGACTCTGGCTATACATTTTTCCAACATGCATTTAAGGTTGACAGTTTTACTTCTCTGAGCAATAAGGCTATGATTCCGACAGTTCACAATTAAAAAATGTTTCCATGTCTCCATCACTTTAATAAATTTGGAATCAACAACAATTTTCGACAACCTATAGCTTATTATACACCGTTGGAAAGAACTCAACGAGAAGATTTAAAATATAATTTTAAAATTAAAAATGGTGGCGCCAGACAGGAAAATGTAATTTTCCTCTATTTCCATCGCTAATGTAGCTAAAAATTTAAAAATCACATTAGCTATGCGTTATTCGATGCTTATCAAGGGAAAACTATTCCAATTGAAATCTATCATTTACTTTTTGTGTTAAAATAAAAAAAAACAATTTTTATTGCATTTTGATAGCACGCTTCTTTGTACTAAGCAACTCTCCTTTTGGTGACAAAAATGTTGCTAAATAGCTAGTTAATAATTCTATAAAGGTCATTTATAAATTTTGTGACGAGAAGCATTTTTTAACAATTTTCAAACCTGGAGTTGTCCCAGCAAGGAGGTACTCAGAGAGTAAGTGTTGAGGCAATGGTGGTGGGGAGGCGCCTGCATGGAGCCTTGCACGGCCCTCACCTTCCAGTCACTTCTCCAGGAAGAAGTCGGAGTCGCTTCTCCCACCCTTGCCATTCACAACAACTGGAAAGACTCAAATAGACGTTTTCATTAGTTTCTCAGTTACCATAAAGCTCTCTATTTGAGATACTACACTAACGCCCATTCATGACTACGGATCTTTCATCCTAGGTGCACAGCACTCAGTAGTTGACTGATTTATTTACTTATTTTACTCACATTTTACAGATTTTTTTATATATATATATATATATATATTTTTTTTTTTTTTTTTTTTTTTTTTTTTTATGAGAACCCCAAACATGAGAGGTATTAGAACCTATAGTACTTAGTACCGTGCTTGGGTTGGAGGTTGAGAAGACGAAAGAAGATATTTGTTGATATTGGACTTGAACTTCTGTAGATTGTAATTTTCAGGAAATACGTATGAAGGAAGGTTGTTCCAGAAAACGGCAGTGGAATGAATAAATGAGGAAGATGAAAAGTTGGTTCTGTGGGTTTGAAGTTGGACAGTAAATAGATGTTGGCTGGTGGCGGCACGTGTTCGGACTGTTTTGAAAGAGAGAGAGCGGGAATTATAGAAGCCAATTCAGAAGAACAGTGCCCATGGAAGTATCTGTAGAAGAAGCATGCAGCAGAAACAGTGCATCTATGAGAAAGCGAGTGGAGAGACTCTGTTAGAGATGAATCATTAATTAACCTAACTGCCCTCTTCTGAATGGAATCAAGAAGCCTGAGAGAGGTTTTGGGGGCACCACCCCAGATGTGGGAACAATATTCCATGGCAGGGCGGATTTGCGATTTATACAGAGTGAGCAGCTGTTTGGAAGAAAAGTAACGCCGAGAGCGAAAGAGAAAACCAAGTTTTTTAGATGCATAGGAAGCAATATTTGTAATGTGCTTGTGCCAAGAGAGATTAGAAGTCAGGGTAATCACCAAAAGAGATATATCATTTTGCCAAGAAATCGGAGTGTCACTAAAGATACGCATAGGAGCAGAATAATCCTTTTTGTGAGGTATAAGACAAGACTGAGTTTTAGAAGGGTTGAAATCAACTAAGTTGTCTTTGCCCCACTGGAGAATTACCTGAAGATCCGCATTTAAGGAATTGGCAGCAGATTTTCGAGAACTTGAAGCTGATTGAGCTGGACAAGGTTTCTCAAAATGGAAAGTTGAATGCAATGTGCTATCATCGGCAAAACTATGGATAGGATTTCCAGTCAATGGAAGAAGGTCATTGATATTCAAGAGGAAAAGAGTGGGGGAAAGAACTAAACCTTGGGGGACACCGGCATTAGTGGAGAAGTTAGAAGACAGAGAGCCATCTACCATCACCCTCAGTGAGCGATCAGAGAGAAAACTGGATAACCAATTACTAAAAACAGTTGGCAAACCATAAGACGGAAGCTTGTTTAGAAGACCTTTATGCCAAACACATCAAAAGCCTTTGAGATGTCAAGAGCAACTACTTGTGTTTCACTGAACCTTTCCATTGAATTAGTCCATAAATGGGTAACATAAGCCAGAATATCACCAGTGGATCGACACTGATGGAATCCATACTGGCGATCGTTGATCAGACGGAAGGTTTCTAGGTAGTTTAAGAGTTTGCGGTTAATTGATTTCTCCATTACTTTAGAAAGAGTAGAAGTAATTGCAATGGGACGATAATTGGATGGGAGGGATTTGTCACCCTTTTTAGGAACTGGCTGGATATGAGCAAATTTACAAGCAGAAGGAAAAACACCTTTGGAATAAGAAAGTGAAAAAAGGCGGCAAAGAATAGGAGTAAGTTCAGGAGCACAGGTTTTGAGAACAAGTGGAGAAATACCATCAGAACCTGGAGCTTTCTTAGCATCAAGATTCATCAAAATCCTTCTGATATCCTTTTGACGGAAGAACACAGGAGGCATTGAATGGAGCGTGTTAGGAATGGTGGGAGGTGTTTTACCAAGATCATTAATACATGAGCTGGAAGAAAAATGGGATGCTAGCAGGTCAGCTTTATCCTTGGCTGAAGTGACAACAGAACCATCTGGTTTGGACAGAGGTGGGAGCAGAGATGGACAAAAGTTGCGGCCAATAGCTTTGGCAAGAGACCAGAATGCTCGGCTACCATTAGGGCAAGAAGCAAGTTTTCTACTCTTAGCCTGTTCAAACTCTAGTTTGGACTGATTAATAACTGCTTTACAATTGTTGCGAGCTTTGGTGTAGGCAGAAAATGAAACTGAAGAATTAGAAACAAGCCAATTACGATATGCAACATTTTTCTCTTGGACAGCCTTAGCACATTTATTGGACAACCAAGGTTTAGATAAAGGACGAGATTTTAAAGTGGAGTGTGGGATAAAGGATTCCATTCCTGCAAGAATAATTTCACTGACACGATCTGAACAAACGTTGACATCAGAAGTTTTGAAACAGTAATCCGACCAAGCAAAAGAAGAAAAGAAGTCTCGCAGGTCATCCCATTTTGCATTCTTGTAATGCCAAACAATACGAGGTTGGGAATAGCCATGAGGTAAAGGTTCCATTGGAGAAGACACAATCATCAAGTTGTGATCTGAAGTGCCTAAAGGACCTCTCACTTCAACCTTGTACTTAGAAGGACTGTTTGTGAGAAAAAGATCAAGCGTATTGGCTGTATGATTAGGATTGTCCGGTATTCTTGTAGGTAAATGAACAATCTGTGCTAGGTCATTAGTAATTGCAAAAGCCTCAGCATCTCGACCTGCTGGGTCGGTGTGACTAGAAAACGGAAGCCAGCTGGAGTTGTGAACGTTAAAATCACCAAGGAAAATTACCTCACTGTTAGGAAAGCTGGACTGGAGAAAGTCAAGTTGCAAAGAGAGGAAGTCAAAGAGCTCCAAGTGATTAGTGAAGTTGGGAGAACGGTAGAGACAACAGATGAATTTTACACAATGAGGTAGAGAGATTTTAAGCCAGAGAAGATCAAAGAGAGGAGATTCCAAATTGCCAAGTCTCTGACAGGGAATATCAGAACGGACATATGCACAAGTACCACCTTTGAGGCGAAAGGAATCATACAGCAAATAATTTGGACATCTGAGATGAGCAGTAGTTGAATCAACTGATAACTGAGATTCAGTCAGAAAAAGTACATGGGGTTTGGAAGACTGCAAGTGGAAATGGACATTGTTGAGATTGGAATTGAGACCATGTATATACTTGAATAATAAATTTATGCTTAATAAACTGTGTGTTAATATACTTAATTTGTTGTTCTTATTTCAAAAACATTACTACTAAAGCAACAATATCAGGAAATACTTTTTTTAGAGTATTGTACACATCTCATGTCTTTTAATTTTCAATTTTTCATGACAGCAAAGAATGAGTACCGGCACCTATTTTTTTTACAAAGAAAGCACTGATATTAACTATGCCCTTTCGAATGGTTGCTGGTGAGGAAAAGATCAACAGTGAACTGTGAACTGTGTTGATAGAATTGTTTAATATTCTAGTATAGTGGTCTCCAACATGGAGACCACTATAATTAATTATGAAAACTTCTGTTTTTTGAAACATAACTGAAAATAAAAATTATAAATAAGTGTTTTTTTTAATACTTCAATATGCTGTTTCGTTTGATAATGCCATCGATAATGCATGTTCAAGTACATGCATTTTGTACTTGATCTTCAATTTAATTTTGTTTTGTATTTTTTTATTTGTGATATTTTAAAATTATATATATATATATATATATATATATATATATATATATATTAAATTATATAACCGACGAGCCAAAACATTATGACCACCTACCTAATATGATGTTGGTCCTCCATATGCAGCGAAATCAGCTCGTACCCAGCGAGGCATGGACGCTACAAGATGTCTAAATGTGTCTTGGGGTATCTAATACCAACACGTAACCAGCAGATCCTTTAACTGCTCTAAGGCCCACGGTTGAGATGCCGCAGATCGGAGTTGCTGTTCCAAAACAAACCACAAATGCTCGATGGGATTGATGTCTGGGGAATTTGGAAGCTAGGGCAATACCTGGAAGTCTTCCTCATGTTCCGCGAACTAGTCTCGAACAAATCCGGGCGGTGTGGCATGGCACATTATCCTGCTGAAAGACACCACCGCCAGAGGGAAAGACCATTGCCATGAAAGGGTGTACCTGGTCAGCAATGATGTTAGGTAGGTGGTAGACATCAGTGTGTCCGGCACATGGATAACTGGACCCAGGGTATCCCAGCAGAATGATGCCCAAAGCATGACACCACCGCCACCGGCTTGTTTTCGTCCCACAGTGCATCCAGTCGCCATCACTTCCTGAGGTAAATGACGCACGCACACACACACACACACACACACACACACACACACACACACACACACACACACACACCCGGCCATCCACATGGTGCAACAGGAAACGTGATTCATCAGACCAGATGACCTTCTTCCAATCACTCAAGGTCCAGTTTGGATGCTCGTGCACCCGTTGTAGGTACTGTCGCCGGTGAATCGTGGTTAGCATTGGCATTTGGAGTGGCCTGCAGCTACGCAGCCCCATTTTTAGCAGGTTTTGATGTACTGTGTGTGTTGTAATATATTTCTCCTGTCACCAGCATTGCAATTACCAGCGAGTTGCCACATACCATCTGGGAGAGCCTTAGCTCACATCAAGCATCGATGAGCCGTGGTCGTCCAACACCTTGCCAGCAGTTCGTGGGTTTTCCTCCCTCAGATCACTTTCGGTAGGTACTAACCACGGCTGACTGTGAGTACCCCACCAGCCATGCCGCTTCGGATATGTTCTGACCCAGTCATCTGGCCATTACAATTTGGCCTTTCTCAAACTCGCTGAAGTCTGCTGCCTTTCTCATCTGAAGAACAAGAGTAACACTGATTAACAGATCTCAGTATCAGGTGTTTTTTATACCTTGTCCCAAGCCGCCGTAGTTAGCGTTAGCATTAGCAAGGGCACATGATAAAAGAAAGAAAGTTTATATAGCATCAGCAAAAAAAAAAAAAAAAAACCTTATTTCACCCATCCCCTTTCTCCAAATGTTTGTCAAGTTCTGCCTTGAATCTATTTAAGTTATCAACTTCTACAACGACAGATGGAAGTTTGTTCCAGCAATCAACCACTCGCTGGCTAAAGGCAAACTTCCGCACATCTATTCTACAACTGTCTTTCCTCAATTTGAATTTATGCCTTCTCAAGTGATTATTCTGAGCAAGAGGAAGAATCCCATCAGCTTTGAGCATACTCAAACCATTCAAGGCTTTATACACCACAATCAGATCACCCCGCAGGCACCCAGTCTCCAGACACTGTAATTTGCAAAACTTAAGCCTTTCTTTGTAAGAGCAACCCTTTTTTCTGTTCACTAATCTTGTTGCCCTTCTCTGTACTCGTTACAACAGCTCTACATCCTTCTTAAAATGAGGCCTCCAGACCTGTATACAGTACTCAAGGTGTGGCCTGACCATTAGGGGATAATCACCTCCTTATCCCTGCTAGAAACATTCCTGTAAATCACTGACAAGACACCATGAGCTACTCTTGCAGACAATCTGCACTGCTTAGAAAACTTCATAGCTGCCTGCACAATTACCCCCAGGTCCTTTTCATTCTCTATCACTGTCAGTGTGGTACCAGAGTTGATACGTTACTATAGGATTACTGCTTCCCATATGTAGTACTTTACATTTATCAATTTTAAACTTCATTTGCCACCTATCAGCCCATCTGCTCAACTTTTCTAGATCCTGCTGCAGCAGTGTACTGTCATTAGTGTCATTAACAACCCTGCCAACCTTCATATCATCTGCAAACTTGGACATTAAGCCTGATATACCATCATCAAGGCATTTGACTCCATACAGCATAAGGCAATGTTTCAGGCACTGGAAAGACAAGGCATAGATACCCCATATATTATGATTTTGAAGAAAATATATGAGAGTGCTACCTCCTTTATTAGACTAGACAAAGACAGTAGGAAATTTAAAATCGAGAAAGGAGTTCGACAAGGAGACACAATATCTCCGAAGCTGTTTACTGCTGCCCTTGAGGAAGCTTTCAGAAGATTAGACTGGTCACAGAAAGGAGTCAATGTGAACAGAGAGTACCTAAACCATTTACGATTTGCAGATGACATTGTGGTCATAAGCCACAATCCCAAAGAATTACAGGAAAATCTTAATCAGTTATGCACAGTTAGTAAGGATTTTGGACTAGAAAAGAATAGCGAAAGCTTAAAAATGATGAATGGACTAAAGATGAATATGGCTAAAACAAAAGTAATGATGAACAAGTATGTCACAGAAAGGGAAATAATGATTGAAGGAGCAGTAATTGAAAAGGTGGAGTCATATACTTATCTGGGAAAAGTTATTAGCTGTAATAATGATAAATGGCTGGAAGTCAAGAGAAGAATAAATTTTGGATGGATAGCATTCAGGAAATATAGTCACATACTGAAGAGCAATATCCCAGTTTGTCTGAAACGTAAAATAATGAACCAATATATACTCCCCACCACGACTTATGGAAGTGAAACTTGGGCACTCACAAAAAGAATGGAAGAGAAGCTGAGAACTACAAAGCGAAGAATGGAACGAATTATATTGGGAATCAGACTGTTAGATAAGATGAGAAACACATGGATTAGGTAGCAAACTCAAGTAAAGGACATTCTTATCAAAACTAAAGAACTAAAATTATCTTGGGCAGGACACATAGCTTGAAGACATGACAGATGGACTAAGAAAATAACAGAATGGTACCCAAGAGGAGCTAGAAGAAAACAAAGGCGGAGATGGATGGATGAAATTCATGAGTTTTTGGGTAGTAAATGGATGGCCCGTGCTCAAAACAGAAGGAACTGGAAAGTTGCTGGAGAGGCCTTTATCCTGCAGTGTATTGAAAATGGCTGATGATGACCATCATCAATATCATTTATAAATACAGAAAACAACAATGGACCCAATACTGAACCCTGAGGGACTCCACTAATAACATTAGTCCACGAAGAGCAGTGTCCATTGATTACAACTCTCTGTCTTCTCCCAATCAACCATCCATTTATTCATAGTAGCAATTTGCCTCCAATGCCACACTTCTCCAATTTGTACAGCAGTCTTCCATGTGCAACAGTATCAAAGGCCTTTCTAAGATCCAAATATATGACATCAAAGTTATTCTTTGCATCCAGTTCACCTGCAGTTGCTTTGATTTGCATAACGACTCGCTGGTCATAACGTTTTGGCTCATCGGTGTGTTTAATTTTTTATTCCGGGGTGTGCGCTAGTCCTTTTAAGTAAAAGGACTAGCGGACTAGTCCTTTTAAGTAAAATAAGGGTGAGCAACCAAAAAAGTTTTGGAGACCACTGTTCTGGTATGTCAAGTCAAAGTCAAAGTATTTTATTATTTTTTGGCGGGTTCCAGGGTTTCCCCTATTCCCTGCTGAAAGTAATCTATACATTGTGTACAATTTATAATGATTAATTATACATAAAGACTATATACAATGATGATACATAAATACTGGGCTTCAGAGTCCAGCAGACTGATCAATACATCAGGTAATAGTAATCCAAAGAAACAGTCTAGCATTTTACTGAACCTCAGGAGCAAGAATTCTTTTCCTCCATTTAAACAATTTCTCTGCATAGGTGGAGAAGGCAGTATAATATTCAGAACAGTTAACCAATCTTGGCAGTTCGGAGCAGTCAAATACATTTGTGAGAAATTGAAAGTCCAGTCTTAAATCATCGTACAGGGGACAATGGAAGACGAGGTGCTCAACAGTTTCTTGAGCACCACAACTACAGAGAGGAGTGTTATTTAATCCTAGTGAGAACAATTTAAAGTTAAGACTTCCATGACCGGTATATAAAAACGTAAAGTATAAACCAGGATTGAACCAGTCCATTTTCTTGTCGTAATCAACAACCACGGGAAAAAACTTAAAGGTCTCCCTAACCAAGGTAGAGGTAGACCAGGTATTTTGCCACACTCTACATTCATTTCTCATTCTTTTAATGTCTACCTTTTCTTGCAAGTCAGCATTATATGTTATACCATTTACAATCACAGGAACATTTTTTCTTCTACAATATAAAAGATAATGTAACATTACTTCATATTGGATTGGCAGTCGATGACTGAGGACCTGGAGAGCAGCTGGAGAGACAGTTCGACAAGCTCTACTTACAGCGAGAAGAAAGAATCTTTGTGCTTGGGTAAGATATTTTTGAACAAGGGAGTTACCGATTCTGTATTCCCAGGCCCCAGCCACATAACACACAATTGGTATAAATATACAACTGTAGTATAATTTAATGGAAGATTTATTTACACCAAAAGTACTCCTGGTACTCTTAATAATTTTATAGGTCATAGCTTTTATTTTCTGAAGTACATATTTTGCATGGTAATTAAAATTAAGACGGTCATCAAAATAAATTCCTAAGTATTTATGCTGCCGAGTACTTCTAATAATTTCTCCATTCAACTTAATAACAGGTGGTCTATTCACATCAAGAGAGCCTTTTAGCAACATTTGTTTTGTTTTATTAGTCGAGATTTAAAGTTTATGTGTTTGACACCAGATATCCAAGTCCTCTAGAACTTCATTTGCTCTGCACTCTAGCTCCCGGCGGGAATTACCAAAATTCAGAATAGCAAGGTCGTCTGCATAAGCTGTCTGAAGGATGTTGTCTCGATCAACCGAGAGCCACCCATTAAGGACCATGTTCCAGGGCCAAGAACAGAGCCCTGAGGGCAGCCCTTAGAAACAGATCTGGAGACAGAGCAGAATCCTGAGGAAACTAATGCTGTGAGAATCAAAGTAATTCAAAAGGAGACGGTAAATAGGAGCAGAGACACCGGCCTCTCTGGACCTCGCCAGGACACTCGGCCACCAAACAGTGTCGAATGCCCCTTGGAAATCAACAAAGAGACCGAGGACATATTTAGAATTGGAATTTTGAACAGAACTCAAAACCTGACAAATAGCATCAACAGAAGACCTTCCACGTGTAAAGCCAAACTGAAGTGGAGAACTTAGGTTTCTGTCTAAATAGTAATTTAGAAGACGAGAAACAATTAATTTTTCCAATACTTTGCCAAGGATGGACAGCAGTGCAATGGGCCTGTAAGAGGCCGGATCATTGGAGGGTTTGTCAAAGGACTTAAGCAGAAGTTTAAGTCTAGCCTGTTTCCAAGCCAGTGGGAATAATCCTGAAGACAGACAAGCATTCAAAAGATTTAATATAATTAATGGGCAATTTTTCTAAAATCTTTTAAGTACAGAAACCTCAAGGAGATCCTGTCCAGGACATTTACCAACCCTTAAGGTTGAGATAGCAGATTCCAACTCAGTATCCGTAAAAGGAGCTTCGGTTCGGGGCCCTTGGTAAGATAAATGATCTAATCTCATTGTAGTTTGGATGGTGTTTTCACAGGAGGCAGTGTCCTTATGGAGCAACCATCCAAGATAGCATTTATGGACAAACTCCAGTCCAGGGTTTCATTACCATTTACAATAATAGAAGAAAGAACATCGCCAGGATGAACCTTGTTAGTAACAAGTTTGTAGGGTAATCCCCACAGATCTTCATTCATGTTATTCTGAACAAACCTTGCCTAGGCAAGTTTCTTCTCTTGGAAAACGGTAATGAAATAACTCCTTCTATTGGATTTATACAACTCACCAAGTCTGTCAATCTCATCTCTGGGCCTGTCAGCTCTCTTTGCTCTATGAAAATTACGACGAGCATTTTGTAAGTTTCTTCTGGGAATTATGAAATTTGGGGTCCACCATGAAACACTATTCATTTTTCGTTTTTCTTTTTTTAGAGTGGACTCACAGACAGTGATTAGAATCTCTTGAACCCTAGAAACCTGCATATCAGCAGGAAGCGAGCCAAGTTGGACGATTATTTCTTCTGAAGTAAGCTCATGTACTTTTACATCAAAGATATTCCAATCAATGTGTTTTGTCTTAAACCGCGGGAAGTCAAAACAGCACCTAATAATCCTAGGATTGTTGCTTAAACTGATCATAAAAGTGATGACATTGTGGTCACTCAAGCACCACAAAGTATGGCTAAGCCAGTTGAAAATGCCATAACCAAGAGTAGAGTTTGAAAGGGTAACTAGTATGTAAATGAATAAGATTTATAAGGTTATTAGTAATAATAAAAGTCTCAGCATCTCTACTACTCTACCAATGAAAACTTTTAAAACTGTTTGGAAAGCATGAATGGAGGAAGCCTAGTTTTTAAGAAATTCAAAAAATTTTGAGCGATTTGTATTCATACTACTTAGACATTTCCCTTTCATTTACTGTAAAAAAGGAAATGTGGCAGCAGTGGTTGTTACTTGTAAACTTATACCACACAACAATATTAGTTTTTGTTGAATGGAAAGATCTTAAGAATTACTTCAGCCTGTGTGAAGGAATTGGAACACCTAAATTTGTGAAAACCAGTGATAAGTGGTAAAACCACTATACTATCAAAGACAGTTATTAATTTTAGTAGAATATATTTAGTTCAAGCTGTTCAGTTAATACTACTTACTGATAAAAGGTACTCTACAGCTCTGTCAGGATTATTAAAGCTGGCTCTAAGAGCTCTTTCTACCTGTTCTCTTCCATATCCCATTTCCATTATGTGTTGAACCATCCTCTGATAATCATCTCCAAGGAGAAGAGCAGATTCAGCAGATGAGATATCAGGAATACTGAAGGAATAGACAGAAAAATATAATACATTAGCAGATATAAGGTAGTTTAATGGTCATTTATAAAATTAATTCTTCTCATCATTTTAAAATAGCTATCATAAAAAATTTTTTTTTGCTATCACTGCATCCAGTTTCAAAAATTAAAATATAACCAAGTACCTAAAAGTTAAATGACGTGCACATTATTTTTGCTAAAAGCATACATCTGAGAAATAAGATGTGACTGAGGGCCACACTAGTGTGCTTATATACAGTATGATTATTAAAGAAACTGGCATTCCAAAGTTGGATGCCTGAGCAAAAGATGGCCTAAACATCTCAAAATGCATAAGAGGTTACCAAGAATATGCACTCAAGGTCTGATCAAGCAGTATAGCAAGGCACTTCCATATTGAGGCATTGTTTACAAAGAAACCAATTTGCAGTATACTACTATACAAGCAGCAAGGAATGGCTGGGTTTCATAATCAAAGCTTCCCATGTGCACATATACCATTAATAACAATGATGACATATCTTCACCTATACCTTTGGTTTTGTGACAACAGTTTACTGAGCAGTGAAATAAAGTTGTCACAGTGTAATCACACGAGAGTGAAGAAATAATTAAATTAGAAAGAAACACTGGTTTTAATGCAAAATTTACTATAATACACTACACAAAATGCAAAAGATAATTGTAAAAAAAAAAAAAAAAAAAAAAAGGAGGGCCAACTTCACATGATAAATTTTAAAAGGCAAAATAAAAGTCATCGTATATGCTACGATATGTAATAATTTTATCACTTGATGTTTTAAAGACTTGCAGAGCACCTTCCATAGACTCTTTTGAATAGTGTCAATATTTCACCTTGACACTGTTAAATATTGACACTGTTCAAATCCTTGAACAGTGTCAATATTTCATCCTTTCTTAATGGATTGCAATACTTATTGTAACTTTTTAAGTTTAAAAAAAAATATTAATTTTGATAAAAATTAGAAAGAAATGCATTAGACATCAAATAGACACATCAGTCTGTAAGTCTCTTCCATTTTCCAATTTAAATTATTTAAGTGCTGCTGACGAGGCTACTAGGAGACGGTCGTGTTCAAAGCCGCTAAGTGGATTTTTCTTATTTATTGATTTGAAATTATTGTTTTTCTAAAACTTTTGATTTAAATTTAGTAGTATAACATTATTTTGTGATTTTCTGATTAATTTGGTGTATTTATTCTTTACTCGGCCTTGTAATTGCATAAAAGTATCGGTAAGGGTTTCCACGCGTTTTCAACTCCGCTACCGTTCGTAACTTTCCCGCCTTTGTGATACGATAGTTATATACCGTACTAGATAGCGTCAGTTGAACTTCGTTAGCAGTTAAATTGTACGTTTAAATAAATACATATAACGACTTAGATTACAAACGTAATATAATTTATTATATTTGACATAATTAATAACATAACATAATTAATTATAATTAATTAATTAATAGAATCATGACTCAGACCAGAGCAGCAAAGCAAAAGGCTCAAGCTAATGGAAGTGCTGTGGTTCAGAGCAGAACTGAGGGGGGCAGTTGTCCTCTGACTCACAGCCTTATAAAATGCACTGTTTGCTTGATGTTTGCAGAGCAATCGGGTACGAGACATGATACTGCCGAGGGGGATGTCTTTGTGTGTGTGTGCGCGATGCAAGGAGTGTATCGATATCAGGCAACAACTCGGCGTTCTTGTGGGCCTATATGAGAGCTTGAAGGACAGGGTGAATGCCCTCGAAGAAACTAAATTGAGGGGCCCATCAAGCTCTCAGCTGCCCACATCAACGCCAGAGCTTGCACTTGGGCATCGCGTGACACAGAGACAACCCCCAAGGCAGAATGCGCTGGTCCCGAAGGAACTAGTAGTTGTTGGTGACTCTATTGTCAGGGAAACGGGGAACATGCTTTGTAAAAAAGATAGGTGGAACAGGACCAGGGTATGTCTGCCAGGGGCAAAGGTTGATGATGTTGTAGAGCGAATATCATCTTTTAAGGACACAAAAGGTGATATAGTTGTACACGTTGGCAGTAATAATATTAAGAGCAGGAGACCGGCAGAATTACTTAACAAGTACAGGTCACTGTTGAACAAAAGCCGAGAATTAGCGTTGAAATTGAAAGTGTCTGCAATTCTGCCCAGACACGATAGGAGGGAGTATATGATGAGAGCCTTGTCGATCAATTCGGCCCTGGAAAGATTGTGCAAGGCTCAAGGGGTAGAATTTTTTTCAGCCTGGACTGTACTTGTTAACAGGAGAGATTGCTTCTACAGGGATGGGACACACTTAAATAGAAAGGGTGCAAGAATATTTGCTGATGCTATCGAGGCAGTGTTAGGTGGGTCGGAAAACTGCTAGCTTGGGGGGGAGACAAAGACCAATAGATTGACAGTAGCCACTGGCAGAGGTGAAAGAGATTCTTGCACTGCTTCTATTAGAATGAGCAGAAGCCTGAAAAACAAGATGCATGGTATTTCAGAGACTGCTGGGAGCCATTGCGGTACAAGTAAACAAAGGGGTTGTGTTAGGGTAGCTAAGAATAGAAACAGGTGCAGGTATACTTGCGTGTACACCAATGCTAGGAGTTTAGTAAATAAATTTGATGAATTTGAGGTATTGCTCTAAACATCAAAGGCAGATATTGTTGGGATATCAGAGACGTGGTGTCACACAGACATAAGGAATGCAGAACTGCAATTTGGGGAGTACAACGTCTACAGAAAGGATAGACAGGATAGGAAGGGGGGAGGGGTTATGCTATTAGTTAAGAAACACATAAAAACCAAGGAAGTGAAGCCAGTCGACATCGCTGGACAGTGCAATGTTGAGTCAGTTTGGTGTGACATAAGAGGTAACTACTCTTATGTCACACCAAACTCAAAGAGGTAACTACCATTAGGGGTAAAGGGAAGGGTTATTGCTTCCGTAAAGGCGACTACGACGGACTGAGACAGTATTTAAATTCTATTGGGAGATCAAAATTGAGAGTAGGAGTGTGCTATAGGCCTAATGACTCTGATGAGTATAATAAGGAACTGTACAGGGAAATAGAGTGGGCCAGTAAAACAGAGTCTTATAATGGGAGATTTTAATTTCCCAGATATTGACTGGAATTTGGGGGCTGGTTACTCACACACTAGCAAGGCTTTTGTGGATTTATTGGATGATTGTTTTCTACATCAGCATGTTTGGGAGGCAACTAGAGGGAGTAATACTCTTGATTTGATTATCAGCAGTGATTTTTCATGCATTAAGAATCTGCAGATAAATGAACCACTAGGTGGCAGTGATCACAGTGTGCTGAAGTGGGATTTACTCAAAGAGGTAACTACCATTAGGGGTAAAGGGAAGGGTTATTGCTTCCGTAAAGGCGACTACGACGTACTGAGACAGTATTTAAATTCTATACAGTGGGACCAACTGATGATGTTACCAACAGCAAATTCAAAATGGGAAGCATTCAAAGAACTTATCTTGGAAGCTACTAGGCTTTACATACCAACTAAGAAATATTGTTCAAGGTTTAGGCCAAAATGGATGTCAGATGAACTAATGAGGCATATGGCAGAGAAGAAAAATGCATGGGATACTTACAAATTAACACATGACACAGAAGCCTATGATTGATACAAGTTGATATGCAACCAAGTTACAAAGGAGGTTAGGCAGGTGAAGGCAGATTACTAGAAATCCTTGGCAAGGGATGCAAAGAAAAACAGCAAAGAGTTCTTTACTTATGTAAACTCTAGAAGAAAGGGGATGAATCAGATTGGTCCACTTGATATTGATGGGTCAACTGTTGATGATCCTGCTCAGGTAGCTAACAAACTAAATGAATATTTTGCATCGACATTCACACATGAGGAGTTATTCAGCAAGGGGAATGCCAGAGGTGAATTCAACTCTAGCAGTAAGCTACAGAATCTTGAAATAACTGGGAGTAAAGTGGAGGAGAAACTGTTGAAGATAAACTCAAGAAAGGCACCCGGGGTGGATGGGATCTATCCAGTTATATTAAAGGAGGCAGCAAAGGAAATAAGCAAACCCCTAGCCATAATTATGAGAGCTTCCTTGGACTCGGGGGAGGTATCCATAGAATGGAAATGTGCAAATGTGACCCCAATTCACAAAGGAGGATCAAAGGCTGACACAAGTAATTATAGACCTGTGAGCTTAACTTCTGTTCCAGGAAAATTAATGGAGACACTGGTTAAAGAAGCACTGCAGGATCATTTAGACAAGACTTCAGTTATAGCTCAGACACAGAATGGTTTTGTTAAGGGGAAGTCTTGCCTGACCAACTTGATTGGATACTATGATGCAGTCACAAAAGAACTGGATGCAGGGAATAACTTTGATATTATATACTTGGATCTTAGAAAGGCTTTTGATACTGTTGCACATGGAAGACTGCTACACAAATTGGAGCAGTGTGACATTGGAGGCAAATTGCTGCTATGGATAAAGGGGTGGTTGAGGGGGAGAAGACAGAGAGTGGTAATCAATGGACACTGCTCATCGTGGACTAATGTTATTAGTGGAGTCCCTCAGGGCTCAGTGTTGGGTCCATTATTGTTTTCTGTATTTATAAATGATATTGATGATGGTATATCAAGCTTAATGTCCAAATTTGCAGACGATACAAAGGTTGGCAGGGTTGTCAAGGACACTACTGACACTATGCTGCTGCAACCGGATCTGGAAAGGTTGAGCAGATGGGCTGAGAGGTGGCAAATGAAGTTTGACATTGACAAATGTAAAGTACTACATATGGGAAACAGCAACCCCAGAGCAACGTATCAACTCTGTGGTACTACACTGACAGTGGTAGAGAATGAAAAGGACCTGGGGGTAATTGTGCAGGCAGATATGAAGTTCTCTGAGCAGTGCAGATGGGCTGCAAGAGTAGCTCATGGAGTATTGTCAATGATATACAGGAATTTTTCCAGCAGGGATAAGGAGGTGATTATTCCATTGTATAAGGCAATGGTCAGGCCACACCTAGAGTACTGTATACAGGATTAGTGAATGGAACGAGTACAGAGAAGGGCAACAAGATTAATGAATGGAACAAAGGGGTGCTCTTACGAAGAAAGGCTTAAGTTTTGCAAATTACAGTGTCTGGAGACTAGGCACCAGCGAGGTGATCTGAGGTGTATAAAGCCTTGAATGGTTTAAGCATGCTCAATGCTGATGGGCTTCTTCTTCTAGCTCAGGAAAATCACCTGAGAGGGCATAAATTCAAATTGAGGAAAGACAGATGTAGGATAGACGTGCGGAAATTTGCCTTTAGCCAGCGGGTGGTTGGTTGGTGGAACAGACTTCCATCCCTTGTGGTGGAGGTTGATAGCCTAAATAAGTTTAAGGCTCAGCTGGACAGGTATTTTGAACGAACAGAGGGGTGAAGTGGAAGTGGGTTTTTTTTTTTTTTTTTGTTTTTTGGCTGATGCTGCATAAGCTTGCTTTCTTGCATCAAATGCCTCTACTAATGCTAATGCTAAAAGTGCATTAAATTTAAACTGCGTATGTGCAAATATTTCTGCTTTATTATGTACATAAATATTAATTAAAAATTATAAAACATTATGTATATTTGATACTATTAGTTCTATTTTCAGGCTTATTTCAAATTTGGCATCTTCACATCATGCAAAATTTGAAATCTATTGTTTCCTGCATAATAGAGCCCATTTTACAAGAATACTGTGTTTCACGTTATCATCTTTATTCTGTGAAACAATAATGAATCTTTCAAAAACAATGAGGGAAGATTATAGACATTTATTGACTTAGTGGGAGAGAAAAACTAAGCAAGCTGAAAACAAACAAACACAAACTATTTGGGTTGTGTTTTTGCAACTGACAGGCTCTCACACTTAATTCCTATAGGGAAACAATAAGAATATTACTTCAGAAACTATTGCAATAAAAGTTTGACTATATTTAAGAAGGCATTTTCATTTTTTTTTTTTTTTTTTTCATTTATTGAGTAAAGCAGCCCCTAGCCAAAAAAAATCTGGCAAATCCACAAGTAAGCAGAAAAATTTCAGAATTTTAAATAGCGAGTAATGTTTAATGCAACATTATTTTTTAGGGGCACCTGTGAGTGCTTCACCACTACTGCCAGGTTATATTTGCAAAGCACCAGTTGAGGAACACCGATCTAGACAGGAATGCAGTTATACAGCAATCACAGCATAGATTTGCTTAAGGGGCAATCCGATTGTACTGTGATACAGCAACGAAGGAACTGAATACCAAAAATAATTTTGGCAACACATGCTTAGATTTTAGTAATGCTTCTGACAGATTTTACCTGAGAGACTGCTGTACAAATTGGAATAATATGACACTGGGGACAAATTACTGCTATAGATAAAGTGGCAGAAGACAGAGTGTGGTTATATATGGACACTGCTATTAAATGGACTAATGTTATCAGCAGGGTCTCAAGGTTTGCTGGGTCCCCTTACTTTAACAATATTTATTAACAATACTAACGAAGGCATATAAAGCTTATTGTCCAAGTGTGCGGATAATATAAAGGTTGACTGCTCACAGTTAATGAGAGGAGTCAAGTCATACATTACTATAACATGACCTAGAAAAATTAGCAGATGAGCTGAGAAGTGGCAATTAAGGTTTAACACTGATAAATGTAAGAGACCTAGAGATAACTGCACAGTCTGATCCATGAACTGCTATGACAATTAATGGGTATCTGTCAGTGATATACAGAAATTCTGCCAGCAAGAACAAGGAGTTATTATTCCATTACGTAAAGCAATAGTTAGGGCTGCATCTTGAATACTGCATTTATAACTATACTAGCTACTCATTTTATTTCACTCTGATGACATGATGGTTTCACTTGCAGTCCATAATTTAAAGTTGATATATTACTCTAAACCAGAGGTACTTAAACTATGGCCTGCAGCAAGGCTTTATCCAGCAAATGAAAGAATACTGAAAAACATTCTAGAGGCAAACCCCTGGCCTGCAGCCATGATAGATACATTGCAACATAAACTGTATTTTATCCATTATTTATTTATTTTTTTATTTTAATCTTCCAATGAAGATTTTCTCTCTCTTTCTCAAAGTACAGAACTACACTTTTGCATGATATCAGTCAACTTTAAGGCTGTTCATAGGAATGCATGTACCCCAAAGTGTTTATGTATACATATGGCACAGCTGCAAGTACTTTGAGATTTTTTTTTTTTTTTTTTTTTTTGTGATCCTCAGTGATACTGGTACAGAAACAAAGCTTTCAAAACTTTGCTAACAACTTAATGGTAAGTAAGGTGATAAATAACCACTGACAAGGTTTTGTCGCTTCAGGATGTCTTGGATCAATTACAGATATGGTCTGAAAGATGGCAAATTTAATTCTAATAAATATAAAGCTTTCATTTGGGTAAATAAATCTGAGGGTTACTTATACAGTAGGAGGAAAGGAACTAAAAGTGTCTCAGCATGAGAAAGATTTAAGGATTGTGATACAAGCAGACATACTATTAGTATTAGTATAGATAAAGTGCAAGGAAGCCACAGGCCTTTGCTGCACTGAAAAAAAAAGAAGAAAACAAGAAGTAAATAAGAAAATACAAATTATACACTTCCCTCCTCATGTAGGTAACTATCCAGTTAAACTTTGAATTTCTTCAAATTGTCAGCCTCAACTAACTGTGGAGGAAACTTGTTCCAGTAATCACCAATTAGCTGGCTAAAAGAAAACTTCTTATAATCTAGTCTAAACCTCTTCTGCTGTAATTTGAATTTATGACCCCTCAACTCTGGAATTCTTTATAACAGTAAAAATTCTGCTTTCATTAATTCTACTAACCCCTCTCAGAGCCTTATAAACCTCAATCAAGTGCCCTCATAAGGTGCCTGGTCGCTGATCTCACAATGTGAGTTGCCTGTCTGTGGACTATTTCAAGAAGCTCAATGTCTTTTCAGATGAGGTCTCCATACTTGGTCACAGTATTCCAAATGTGGTCTTGCAAGTGACATATACAGTGGAATTATGATCTCCCTATCTCTACAGTATAATGTTCGATAAATCAGAAATAGGACATCATGAGATTTCCTTGCTGCCTGTTTACACTACTCACAAACTTCATGTCAACTCATATCATAATTACCAGTCCCTCTCTTCCTCTACATTTGTAATTCAATCCTACAAAGTGTATAATTTATTTTGGGGTTGCTATTCCCCAAGTGCA
This sequence comes from Mastigoproctus giganteus, assembly GCF_048544385.1. Lineage (NCBI taxonomy): Eukaryota > Metazoa > Arthropoda > Arachnida > Uropygi > Thelyphonidae > Mastigoproctus > Mastigoproctus giganteus. The sequence continues at coordinate 125,940,477 of NC_143578.1, forward strand.
TTTTTCTGCATTAAAACATGGCTGTTACTTTTCTGACCATTCTTGAAGCCTGTTCATGTCATCCTGAAGGACTGCTGCTTGGCACTGGCCATTAATGATTCTCCCAATCTTTCTGTCATCTGCAAATTTCAGTTGACATCATTCCCTTTATCCCTTTGTCAATGTCATTTATGAAAATCAAAAACACCAGTGGTCCAAGAACCGATTCTTGGGAGACCCCACTTCTGACGTTAACACCAATCTGAAGAATATCCATTGACCAGAACCCTCTGCCTGTTCCAAAACCCCTTCAATATATCACCAGAAGAAATTTATGGAATTTATCAGTTAGAAATAACTGACTTGCAACAAGCCAATGGTACATTTAAAACTATGTTTAAAGAGAATTCCCTTTTTGAATTTTATGTAAGCCTTCCTGATGAATAAGAAAATTTTAAAAAGTTTACTGCTTGTATGTTCTCAATTTTCAACAGCATATACAACTGTGAGCAAACATTTTCAAAAATAAAATTAGTGAAATCCAAGCTTAGGTCAAGACCCAAACTAAGATCAAGGCTTCCTGATGAACACCTGCATCAGATTCAACCTCAAGTATCTCATTAAGGTCTGTATCTTTCTATTGCTTGTATTTTTATTTTTAATAACATTAAAAAAATAATCCACTAACTAAAATTAATCCATATGGAATTCTAAATATTCATAATTCCAATAAGTGGCCCTCTAATAAAGTTGGCTTTTCAATGTGGCCCTGTCATGCTAAATGGTTGGGAACCACTGTTGTAGATGATTCTAAAGTGTTTTGCAATAATATAAATTGTAGAGTAAGAGCTGCAACTTATAAAATCGAACACCAGTTATTCAGAAAGACTTTTTTGGTGTAAGTTTTGTGCATTTTGTGATAAATATGGCAAGAAATAAGAAACTGAGCATTGAAAAAAGAAGTGTATTATAACTCTGTATAAAGAAAGCCACGAGAAGTATTGGCAAAAAAATAGGTGTTTCATTTAAAGGAGTACAAACTACCATTCAACAATTCAAGGAGACTGGCAGTTTAAAGAACAAACCACATTCAAGATGACCACACATAACAGAAGTACAAGATAAGACCATAACACTGATTTCTAAATGCAATTGACAACTTATTGTACCTGAAATCCAAGTTGAGTTCAATTGGAACAGATAAACTCCTGTGTCTAATGCATTGTAAAACTTCGTCTTAAACAAGCAGAACTTCATGTGTCATGTAGTGTTCCCTTATTAAAATTGGAAAATCGAATGAAAAGGCTTGAGCTAATAACCATCAACATTGAACAATTGAAGAGTGGAAAAATGTACCATGGAAAAATCCAAATTTCAAAATTTTGGATCCAAGCGTAGAGTTTATGTGATACAAAACTGAATAAAAAATCATGCCAAACTGCTCAGTCAAGCACGGTGGTGGGTTCATCATGATCTGGGGTTGCTTCTGTTTTCCTAGAGTGGGTGACATCATCAGAACTAAAGGAATTTTAAGAAAAGAAAGACATAAAAATATTCTTGAACATAATGCAATATCCTCTGGACTTCAACTTTGTGAAAGAAATTTCATATTACAACAAGACAATGACCTGAAGCACAGCTGTGCAGCAATTTTCTAGCAACTAAACAACAGGAGGGAGTGTTGCATATTAAAGTGTGGCCACCCCAATCACCTGATTTAAATCCAATAGAGCTTTTATGGAAACATCTAGACCAATGGTGCAGAAACTGTGGGGTGCGACCCCCAGAGGGATCATGGGATAAATTAAAGGAGTCATGGAAATTTTCAAATAAAATTATTTTTTGTGTAGAGACTTTACTAATCAAATGAAATCTGAGATATGAATGAACCCTACCATCACTCTTTATTTTGTTAGGATGGTTACATGTGTGATGCAGGTGACATTCTTACTTATTGTCTGAGTATGAAATATGCCTTAACTTGCTCCCTGGCTCACAGAGAACACAGCTGACTAGTGCAACTTCTCAGTATTTATTAATACCTCTCAGCACTACTCAGGAATTGAGTAGTACTGAGAAGTTTTTTTTTTTTTTTTTTTTTGGTAGTTGTTGGCGCATCGGCTTCTGTGGCCATAATGCACCTCCCAAGGTTTTTGCAGTGCTTTGATCCAAGCCCGAGGCGGGATTCGAACCCGCAACCTTTGGGTTGCCAGGCAGGCACTTTACCCACCCGGCTAGCCCGGTCGGCGTACTGAGAAGTACTACTCAATACTACTCAATATGGTGCTTTCATGTCAACTTGGATGTGTTTTTTATTCTTCTGCTACTTTTTATATTGCACATTTCATTGTTATCATTGTTTTTAAGAAGAAAAAATATATATTTTACCATGAACAATTGGGTAATCAGAACAAAACAGCTGAGGAGTGACAACAATAATGTGGCTACAGATACTTCAGATGTTAATAAGGTAAGAAATATATCATGTGAAAATTTGGAATACTAATGTTATTAAAACTACACTTGAAATACTAATGTTATTTCAAGTGTAGTGCAACCACCAATTTCTGGTAGGGAGGAGCCATCATATCCCAAATCAAAAGGAATGGAAAAAGAATAGAAAATATCAAGAGAAGTACAGCTTCACTTATGCTGTTGATGATGAGCAACATTCTGTGTGCATAATATGTTATGAAAACCAGGCTGACGAAAGAATGAAACCTATTAAATTAAACAGATACTTACATACAAAACATCCACATATAATGAAAAAAACTGAATCCTTTTTGAACTGAATCTGTTGAAGTTTCATATTTAATAGGAAAAAAATTTAAATCACATACTACTGCTGAATCTCGTTTTCCCTGCTGTAATAAAAATGATTTCAATTATGCATGGAGGAAAGTACAGAAATGATTTAAAAACCATTTCTCTATCCAGAGACAGTCTCGTGGACAACATAAAATTCAATTTATTAAATCGACAGAGAGAAAGTCCAATTTTTGCAATACAGTTAATTGAATCCACAGATATTTTAAACAGTTCTAACCCCAGGGGGTTCACATCTGGTGAGTATGGGCTTGGCACACCCATAGTCCTGAGCTGGATATCATCATTCTCCTCTTTCTTGGTGATTCCCTTCTACTTCTGTCTCTCTCTGGACTTAGTCAAAGACACAAAAGGATACTCTTATAGTGAAAGACATTTCTGCAAGTTGCAGCACTTGGAATCTAGATACCTGTGAGGAGAACTGATTGAACATTTTAAGGCTTTAATTGGAGTAAATTAAATGCTGATGGCATCCTTACTCTTTCTTGGTTAATGCATGGAAAACAAACTTGAATTAGACAAATTATTAGAGACAATGGCTAAATGATATTGGTGTGTTTTTTTTTTTTTTTTTTTTTTTTGCTGATACAGAATAAGTTTGTTTCCTTGCACCATTTGGCCTGATTAATACCAGTACTGTTCATATATGTGAAAATTTTCTTGTTATTGATTTTTTGCTCTCTTAGCCAGCAAATTCTCTTAAAGAACCTTTGCCAGGTTAATCACTAAGAGTACCCCTTTTTATGCTACTATTAAAGATCAACTTATAGCTAAATTCTCCCATGCTCTTTTTTTATTCTCTATTAAAATTATTTATCCATCATGGCACCCTCCTCATGCTATATTTTCTTAATGATATATATACATTCATGTTTTTTTGTTTATATTTTTAACTACTGTTTTAAAAGCATTCCACAGTTACCCAGCATTCACTGTCCCCATGCTATCTACCAAATTAATACTGGCCATTTCACAACTCTTCATAATCTCCTTCATGAATTTAAAACCATGCCTTTGCCTTTAGCAACTGCAAATTCTCTTTTCACCATCCAACTTATACTCCAGAAAAACTCCACTAAGAGTTACTGTACTTTAAAATCTTATGATGTCATCTAATTCTTAGGTGATGATCAGCTCTAGAATGTCTCTGCCCCTGGCACTTTCTCTAACATGCAGATTTAAAAACTTGTATGAGTACAAAATAAAAATAGTGTTGTACTTCAACATACAAATCCTCTTATAACACATGCATGTGTGGTTTCTTGATGTGAAAATTTCAGGTGTTAAAAAAAAAAAATTCATGTAGTATTTGAGTAAATTCAGCAAAATTTTTATTTCTGAACCCTGTGGAATAGCTTTTATAAATGCTTTATAAAATCAGGAATCAAAATCAGAAATTTGAAGATATATTTGATTATCAATAAAAGCTTATACTCAATTTATAATAAAGAAATGATATTTTCAAAACATGTCCAAAATCATTCTGTAACAATTTCCATTGTAATGATGACCAAGGTAAAATAAAAATAGTTATTAATACATCCACTGAATGAACTGAAATCAGTGTCCACACTGACCACGTAACCTCAATATTTGAAAATGAAATAAGCATAATAATTAAAATCTGAGAAAAAAATTACATGGATATTACACTATTCTAAAGCTAAACATTAAACGCTCTACTTCCTATTATTTTACAATAATATGTGGAAGTAGAGCATTGGGTGAAGCATATTTCCAATACATTATACTAACTTGCTTTTTAAGAGTTAATTCTTCAGCATGTGTCAAAAAATAAAATAATAATAAAAACAGTAAAAAAGAGTTGAAAAAGGGGTTTAAAAAATGAACTAATTCTTAATTCTGGTACCACAGTGAATAATATGATGAAAAATATTTTTTAGAAACAACAGTCTTATTATAAAAAAAATAATAATAAAACTTTTCCCTGATTGCCACATGGTATAAATTAATGTCAAAGTCAAAAGGAGAAAAACATTACTTTAACAAATTATGCTTTAAAAAATTGATTGAGCAGTCCCAGCCTGATATGTAGCGATGTTTCTTAGAACCAAGGGATTGTTTATGACATTGTGTACACTACACAGCAATTAAATTATGGCAGATCATTCTCTTTCCCTGTAGTCTTCTTATCTACCGCCTCTGCTGGCCCAGTGACAGAGAATGCAAGGGAGCTTAATGAAACCACCCTGCAAATACAGAAGGAACCCAAACACCTTGAAGTCCCCACAGACATCACATTTACAATGGTCATACCCAGTCTTCTGTAACACATGCTTCATATTTCTTTAGTCTTTCTTAATATGAATGGAGTGTGCAATCCATGGGTATATATTTTCATTGTGAAATAACACAGCTTTTACCTGAACTGTCTATGAAAACACCACTTGTTTGGATTGTGGCCAATACCAATTTATTCATAAAAACCCATCAAATATCAAAACAACAGCACAGGGATTCTGGTATTTCTTCATGGATTTGGTTATGCTGATACAGCGTAAAATTGCGCATAAGTAACATCTTTTTCTGTATGTGGAAGTTCAGCCGTTATCCAGCAGATTCCATTGTTTTAAATTCTAATTCCAATCTTTTAAAAAGATGTCCGAAGCTCTACAGTGGATGTAGTTAGATCCAAGTCACTCACAGAGTTATTCAAATCTTACCAATTAAGAGAAATGTGGCTCGTTACTTGAACAGGCTTCTGAAGTACAAATCCAATTATCCTGTTCAAATGATTGATCATCCAATTCTGAAGAATTTTCTCTGGAAGGTGGATTGGGAAATGGTGGGTGTCATTGCGTGACACTGGAACAACAAAGGATATTGGCAGACACTACAGCTTTTTTTATCCACTGACTTTTTAAACTTTGATATATCCATCATACAAAAGTAACAATTGTCATGATGGTTTGTGGGCTTTCTCCATATATCAGGTATAGCAAGAAGCATACACTTACAACTGCCATGAAACCATTCCTCTAATGGTGACCTGCAACTATCACAGCAGAAACAAACTGCCCACAATCTGTCTTCATTGCTCACAGGCATCCCAAAATAGGCTTCACGTGCACTGCAAAATTGGCAACCCCAATGATGTTATGCTTCATCTACTTTGAACCTATATAATATCCACAAACATTACAGAATGGATTTTGAAACAATTTATACATTAGTAAACATAAAAAAAGGGGGCAGTTTCTTACATATGACAGTATTGGTATGCACTTATGTAATACATATAGATGATATGAGCATGTAAGACCATCAATCACTGCCAAAATACTGACATCAGAGAAAAACTAATGACATCATTTGATACCACACAAAATATAAGAAACATTAGAATAAAAACAATTTTTTTTTGTTAAATAGTGTAATGAACAGCAAGCAATATTAAACTGCATCTCTTTAAAACAAAATATCATTTAAAATTGCAACACAAAAGAAATTAAAGTTTAATTAGGCTATGCTATATGCAAATCATATTATAGAAATTAATACAACTCCGTTATATCAAATAAATTCATACTCCCTGTTTGTTTCATCTGCAACTGCTACACTTTGCTGATCAGATGAGGTTTCCGTGGTCTTTGATTTTTCGCCACTTTCAGAAACAGCAGATACTGAGGATGCACTCCCATGAGTATTAGGATTACTTGTTTCACTTACATCGCCATGATCATCACCAGAACCTTTGGGCTGAAATCATGGGTACAAATTTACAAACGTTTCTTGCAATTATAATTATTTAAATTTTATTTTCATTATTTAAAAAAAATTATCTGAGGGTGCCAAAATCATTGTTTGGTACAAGCAATATTAGCAGTTACATTAGTAATTAAAAAAAACACCCAATATTGTTGGCTTGAAACTCAATAAAAAAAAAAACACTGGCTGGCTGGTCAGGAAAAAAAAAAAAAAAAAATTTTTTTTTTTTTTTTTGCTCCCTGTTAAATTTCAGGATGATTCTTGTAGATTTGACATTGCTGGATTCAAATATGGCAACCACAATGCTGTAACACCCACCAATTTTAAGGGAGAAGGAATTAATGTCAAAAACTAAGTTTCTAGTAAAAAAAAAAAAAAAAAAAAAAAGATTTAATATATTTTAAGAAAATGTTACATACAATACTAAATATTGAAATATTAATCTTATAACAAAATACTTATTTTGTCTTTTTTTGCCTTTTATAATCATACAATGGTGTCTCCTGTACAAGATTCCAACAGTAGTCTGCCAACATATTTGGACTCCATTTTCCCTGGTATCTTTTATCTATTTGAGAAATATCTTGGTGAAACTGTTCGCCATGTTCATCAGAGACCGCTTCCAAGTTTTCTGGAAAAAAAGTCTAAATGGGAATGTAGGAAATAAAGCTTTAGACTTTTTTCGGACGAGGCAGAGGTTTTCGAAAGCCTTCCAGGCTCTTATTTCTGCAACATTTAATTTTTTAGTGAATTCCTCACCTTGGAATAGCAGTCTGATTTGAGGACCCACAAAAATTCCCTCTTATCCTGGCCTCACTGATTCAAGGAAACTTTTGCCTCAAACAGGAAAATCCTCCTCCTTTTTTGTCCATCGCCCTCACAAATATTTTTTATCAAACCTAGCTGTGCAATGGAGGTAAATAGATTTTTGACTTATCCACCAAAGGAGATGTGCTACATTTTTCTAGCCTGGTGTAGTTTCTGAATGGTCTGACTTTTTTTTTTTTTTACCCTTTAGTGGTACTTCTTCACTTTCTTATTTGGGGAAGCACGCGTGCACACACGCACTCTCACTCTCTCTCTCTCTTCCTCCCCCACCCCCACACACTTGCAACTTCCAGAACTGAAGTCCCTTCCTACATATGCTGTTATTTGGTTTTTAGGAGCATTAGCAACTAAGGCCATATTGCTCACGGGATATGCAGTGGTCATTCGCTGACCTTTCCACATCCTCCATATTTGGAGGTCACGGGCTTGAACCCTGGTATAATAAAGAAGCATGTGCTACGCACTACTGCTCCTACCCACCTGGCTACGGAGGCACCCTTCCTACATACGCATCTCTTTGTTTTCAGAATTAATTCTGTTGTCCTCATTTTTACTCTTTCACGCAACCTATCTTTCCAACATGAGCTGCGATTCATATTAAATCTGAAAGCATCTGCAATTTTACCCAGACATGATAGGAGGGAGTACTTCATGAAAGCTTTATTAGTCAATTTGGCACTGGACAAGTAGTACGATCATGAGATAAAATTTTTCTCTCTATGTACTTTTTAACAGGAGAGGCTGCTTCTATAGGGGTATGATACACTTAAAATGTAAGAAGTATCTGCAATTATAAGAATATTTGCTGATGCTATCAAGGCAGTGTTAGGTAGTTTGGAAAGCTATTTTTTTGGGAGGATGATATGCAGACCAACAGTTTAACAGCAGTCTGAAGCAAAAGGTGAAACTGATTCTTGCACTGCTTCTACTGGGAAGTCTAGCAGCCTGCAAAGGAAGGTGTGGCAGATTAAAGAGCTTGCTGGCCATCATGTGACAAGCAATTACATGGCTGTGCTAGAATTACTAAGGGCAAGAACATGTGCACATAATATTTGTTTGTATATACACTAATGGCAGGAGTACAGTAATTAAATTTGAGGATTTTGAAGTATTCGTTAATTGTCAAAAGTGATACAGAATTTGAACATGGTGAACACAATATTTACAGAAAGGATATGGGTAATGGGGGAGGGGAGTTATGCTAATGGTTAAGAAGCACAAAGAATCAAATGTACCCAGTTGATATAAGTTGCCAGTGTAATTTTGAGTCAGCCTACTGTGACATAAGCACTGTATGTTATAGGCCTAATGACTGTGATGAGTATAATGAAAAGTTATACAGATAAACAGTGTAAATGAGAATATCCCGTAACAGGGAAACTTTACTTTCCAGATATCAACTGGAACTTGTGAGCTTGCACAGTGGTAAAAACTTTCGAAAGTTACTGGATGATTGATTTCTACACCAACTTGTTAGAGAGGGAATATCTTTGATCTGATTATCAGCAGTGAATCTCTATGCATTAAGAATCTCGAGAAAAAAAGAACTAGATGGCAGAGATCAATAGTGCACTGATGTGAAATTTGATTTTAATTAACAATAACTGTACTGCTTTCACCTTTACAATTAAATGTAATGGTGAAAGCAGTTGTCCATCCTCCTGATATAGTGGACTCAACTTCAAATTGGAAAATGTATGCCTCATTAAATTTATGGATAATTTTCAAAAAAACAGTGACTTACTGACACAATGAATAGATATAATTCCACAACATTTTTTTGCTGCCATTATTACTAGTCATACAATCCATCAGCTACATGACTAAAGTAGGACAGAAAACAACGGGCAGTTCAAGGTCACTTACTTGACATACCACTCTGAACTAATGCTATGAAGAGAAGGCTACAATGGTTTTTCCCTTTATTATAGTTATAATGGCAGCAAAAAAGGAAACTTAGCAATCTCTGTTATGTGAGAACTGATTGAATTTCTACAGAGTTAAAAGCAAAATGTCAAACTGATAAAGACTGCCTCATTATAATAATTATTTCTCAAGAAGAACAATTAATTCTTATTCCCCACTGCAAAAGTATTTTTTCTCTGAAGAATAACCATTGATATTCTGTTTAGTGTCACTGGTTCACATTTAAAAAACTGAACAGTTATTTACATCTTAACCAATAGTACTATCTTTTAGTCATTATACATGTATACAGATGTGAAAAAAATTTAAGTTGTTAGTGTTTTATACTGAAAGAAATGTGCTTCTCCTAAACTACTCAACCACTAGTTATACCACTCTAAAATCCAGAATTTAAAATCCGGAATTTCTCAATCCCTGGCAGTGCCAGATTTACAGTTTACTCTGGTATTAATACTTAATTTACATTTTTAAAACCACCTAAATAATGTTTCTGACTTTTTGTAACATGGGTATTAGGAACATGGCGCAAGGAAGTAACCAGTCTAACTTTCCTAACAGCAATGTAATTTTCCTTGGTGATTTTAATATTCAACTCTGGCTGGTTTTTGTTTTCTAGCTATGCACCATACACCCAACAAACACCCTTGATCCTTTTCTCACTAATGACCTCTCAAAATACACAGTCAATGTTAGTGTCCTCTATGCACTTTAGATAACAACTTAGTGATGGTCTCTTCTCCAATGGACTCACTCACTCAGCCTCATGTTGTTTGGCATTACAAAAATGCAAAACAGGATGATAGACATGAATTCTATTCTTCTTTACTTTGTCAATTTTTAAGCCACATTTTCTATCAGCGAAATTTAAGTAGGAACGAAATCCTTTATAATGGCTCCCTTTAATTAGAGGTTAAGAATGAAATGCAAATAATATTCTTGTCAATGCTGACAAGAAATTGTGACTGAAAAAAAATTGAAGTAGTAAAATAAAGTTCACTATATAGAAAAAAGAATAACAACAGGAAAAGAAGAGAGAAAATACACCAAAAATCAGTGAAACAGTATGTCTCTTTGTAGGTTTAGTGTTTTCCCTCTATTCATTTTTCTCAGTAAATGGCTTTTATTTTAGTACTTAAATTTTTTTTTACCCATTTCCTGCCTGGTCAACATCAACAAGACTATTACTGTTCGATGAAATCCTTTATTCTGCATTCCATCCTAAAATCTCGTCCCTTATCTAAATCTTGGTTTTTTAATAAATATGCTAAGGCTGTTCAAGATGAGAATGTAGCGTATACCAATTGGCTTGTATACAAACCTCCACTTCATTTTCTGCTCATACTAAAGCTAGCAACAATTGTAAAACAGTCAGTTCAAACCCGATTTTGAACAGGCTTGGTTTTTATCAAATGGTAGTTGAGCAATCTGATCGCTTGCCAAAGCTATTTGCCACAACTTTTGTCCATCAATACTCTCACACCTCTGTTATAACCTTATGGTTCTATTACACCCTCAGCTAAAAACAAAGATGGCATACTAGTATTATATTTTTCTTCACTCTTATCTTGATGCCAAGAATTTTCCAGAGCTTGCCCTTTTCTGCACCACCTTTCTACACACTCTTATTTCACTGGTGTTTTTCCTTTTTATTGAAAATTGCTCATATCCAGCTGGTTCCCAAAAAAAGGTTACAAATCTCTCCTTCCAATTATTGCACTCACCTCTAACTTTCCAAATTAATGCAGAAATAATTCATCATCTGCCAACTCTCAAATTATCTCAAAACCTTCCATCTGATCAATTATTACCAACAGGGCCAGATTTACACATAAGCTAAACAAGCTACAGCTTACGGCCTCATATTTAAAGTTGCCTCGAACCACCTTAAAAATTCTTTTTTAATTTTGTCATAGTGAAACAGTGAAGGGCCTCATACATGTTATAGCTTAGGGTCACAAAAAGTTTAAATCTGGCTCTGATTACCAATATGGATTCTGTCAAGAGTCAATCAACCGGTGAACATAGGTTCATGTTATTCATCATTGGACAAATTTGAAGTAAAGTTTGTTGAAACTCAAGCAGTTGCCTTTGATATTTCTAAGACTGATTGTGTTTTACATAAAGGTCTTCTAAACAAACTTCCAGCTTATGGATTGCCAATTGTTTTTTGCAAATGGGTCGCCAGCTCCCCGTCTTTGAACTTCTCCACTAATCCTGGAGTTCCTCAAGGTTTGGTTCTTTTTCACAATCTTTTTCTCTTATATATTAATGCCTTTTTCCCAACTAGAAATCCTATTCACAGTTTTGCTAATGATAGCATACTTTACTTTCTAGTTTGGGAAACTTTTCTAAACAAACAGCCTCAACATCTAAAATATCCACCACCAATATTTTAAATGCTGGTCTCCAGGTCATTTAAATAGGTAAGGCTCCAAATGGGCAAAGAAAGCTTAGTTAACTTCAATCCTTTGAAAAACTCAGTCCTGTCTTATTTCTCACAAAAAAGAATCTACCACTCTTATGCTTACCTTTGATAACACTCAGATTTCTATAAAGATCACTCTCTATTGGGAATTACCTTGACTTCTAATCTCTCTTGGAATAAGCATACTGTAAAAACTGCATTTTCTTTTTCACTCTCAGCATTACTTTTTCTTCTAAACAACTACTCATCTGTCATACCATCGAATACTGCACCCACATCTGTAGTGGTGCCCCCAACAACCCCTCACCAGCTTCTTGTCTACATCAAAAGATGGCAACCAGGTAAATTAATGACCCATCTCTTACAGTAATTCCACTCTGTGTATTATTCATAATATTCAGTTTCTTATTAATGCTTTTTCTATAGATATTTACTTCCACAGGCATTATTCTTCTGAATTGGCATCAATAATCATCCAGTATCTTCCAAACCAGTCTGAACAAATGCAAGAAGCAATTAGCATTCATTCTCCAAACTCAGACCTAACTTTTATTTATTCCTTCTACTTCTATTTAGTTCTTACTTATTTCCTCCTTCGTTTATTAAGGGAGGAAAATGTCGGAAGTTTATCAAACTGTAATGAGATGCTTGATAATTTTGTAATAACTGAGAGCAAAGTGGAGGAGAAATTGTTGAAGTTAAATGTAAGAAAGGCACCTGGGGTGGATGGGATCTATCCAGTTATGTTAAAGGAGGCAGCAAAGGAAGTAAGCAAGCAAACCCTTAACCATAATTATGAGAGCATCCTTAGAGTCAGGGGAAATCCCCACGGACTATAGATATGCAAATGTTGTCCCAATTCACAAAGGAGGATCTAAGGGTAACACAAGTAATTACAGACCAGTTAGTTTAATTTCTTTTCCGGGGAAAATAATGGAGTCACTGGTTAAAGATGCATTGCAGGATCATCTAGACAAGACTGCAGTAATAATTCAGACAGAGGGTGGTAATCAATGGACACTGATCTTTGTGGACTAATGTTATAAGTGGAGTCCCCCAGAATTCGGTGTTAGGCCCACTGTTGTTTTCTATATTTATCAATGATATTTTGATGAAGGTATATCAGGCTTAACATTGAAGTTTGGAGATGATACAAAGTTTGGCAGGGTTGTTATTGATAGTAATGGCAGTGTGCTACTGCAACAGGATCTAGAAAATTTGGGCAGATGGGCTGAGAAGTGGCAATTGAAGTTTAACATTGACAAATGCAATGTATTGCACAGGAGTAAAAGTAATCCCAGAGAAACATACCAACTGTTTGGTATTACACTAAGGGTGGTAGAAAATGAAAAAGATCTGGGAATAATTGTGCAGTCATATATGAAGTTTTCTGAACATTGTGACCTGCTCTGGCAGCCACCAGAGCAGGTCACAGGGTACTGTCAATGATATACAGGAACTTTGCTAGTGGGGAAAATGAGGTGTTATCCCTTTGTATAAGGCAGGAGTGGCCAACTTAATTTGTGATGCAATCTACTTTTTTCCTTCAAAATGTACCGCGATCTACCATCTGAAAAATTTCATTGCACAAGGTGCACAAATCGAGGGATGACTGCATATTTAAAATTCGTCGTAATTGACTGAAATTAAATCCGCAATCAACTCGCTCCCCCCCCCCCCCGGTATAAGGCAATGGTGAGGCCACACCTTGAGTACTGCTTGCAGGCCTGGAGGCCCCATTTTAGGAAGGATATACAGTTGCTTGGCGTGTACAGAAGGGCAACAAGATTGGTGAGGGGAATTAAAGGCTTAAGAAAGGCTTAAGTTCTGCAAATTGCAGTGTCTGGTATGGAGGCTAGGCACCTGCGAGGTGAGCTGATTGAGGTGTATAAGGCCTTGAATTGGTTGAGCAAGCCGAATTCTGAAGGGATTCTTCTGCTTGATCAGATTACGAACCTGAGGGAGAGGGGGCATAAATTCAAACTGAGGAAAGACAGTTGTAGAATAGATGTGCAGAAATTTGGCTTTAGCCAGTGGGTGGTTAATTTCTGGAACAAACCTTCATCTGTCGTTGTGGAAGTTGGTAGCTTAAATAAATTCAAGGAGGATCTGGACAAACTTTTAGAGGGAATGGATGTGTGAAGAAATTGGGGGGTTTTTTTGTTTTTTTTTGGCTGATGCTACAAGCTCTTACACTTGCTTTCTTGCATCACATGTCTCTATTACTATTTTAATAAAAATTGAAAAGCAACATATACATCATGGAGTTGCTTGGATTTAATAAACTAATAGTAACATTGTATCTGAATGTGCTGGTATTCCATGTCACAGACTTCCATCTGGATCTTCTCTGACCTAAAAATCTCCCTACCCCACTGTCAAATTCATCTATTGCTTCTATCATTCTTCCAGCTCTAAAAATCATTCAGGATGTTTTAATTTCCTTTCTTTGAAACTTGTAAAAAAAAAAAAAATTGACTTGTATCCAAATCTGTAGCTTTATTTTCTGCCTATATTAGAACTCAAAAAAATTGGAAATTAATCTCACTTTTGAACAGACTAAAGGTAGAAACTCCTTCCTTGTCCAAATAGTAGTTACACCTTCTGGTCTCTTCTGGCCACTAAACTGTCGAATCTATTGTATGCATCTTCTACATATGTACACTGTTACAACCTGATGGTTCTATTGCATTTTCAGCCAACAATAAAGCCAACTTAATGAATCCTACTGTTATCTAAGTATTAGAAAAAATTCTCCTTCATTTTCTAACAACAGGATGTGATTATATTAGAATTCTGAACAACCTTGATTGCCAAAAATCTAGGCATCAAGAAAACAGGCCCCCTAGATCCTAAAGACATTTATCTACTTGTTCTCAAAACCTGTGCTCCTGAGCCCACTCCTGTTTCAAGTCCTCCTTTTTATACTTTCCTATTCTACCTAGAAATATAAATAGATGGAGACCCATCTATAAGGTAGCCAAAAACCAACTTTACAACTTTCATTTCAATTAATTCCTATAATAAGGACAAAACAATAAATATTTTAACATAAATGCTTTATTTGGACCTTGCAATTATTTGTGGAATATAATGTCAACTAAATGGCTGCCTCTTGTTGACACACAAATGCGAGCTCTTTCAAGGGCATTCTCATAACATTTACACACGTTTCAGGTGATATTTCAACTATTGTTGCTTGAATATTGTTCTTTAGTTGTTCAATCGACATTGGCTTGTTGGCATAGACACATCCTTTAAGATTTAAGATAACCCCACAGAAAAGTCTGCAGCGGTTAAATCTGGCGATCTTGGCAGCCAGTCAATGTCACCGCTTCTGGAGATTAATCGGTATGGAAACATTCTCTTCAAAATTTCGATTGTGGCTCGTGCTGTGTGACATGTAATGCCATCTTGCGGACACCATGTTTTCCAAACTCAGTTCATCCAATTGCTGTGACAGAAAGTTCTTAATCATGGCACAGCAGTGGTCGCCGTTCACAGTTAGAGTGTTACCTGCAGCGTATTCGAAGAAATAAGGTCCAATAACATCTCCTGACCAAATTCCATTCCACACTATCATCCTGTGAGGATGTAATGGTCACTGATGAATCACTTATGGATTTTCAGTGCCCTAATATCAGCTATTTTGTTTGTTAACATAACCACTGAGATCGAAATGGACTTTGTCGCTCATTATGATTTTCTCATAAAAATTCGGGTCTTCATTAGAGATGAGTAAAATTGAATTACTGTAGTTGCGACAGCATTCATGGTCTCGAGGCTGAAGTTCTTGATTCAACTGTATCTTATATGGATACATATGCAAATATGTTTTGAGAATATTCTGCAGAGATACCGCAAAATTCCAATTTGTTGGGACTGTCGCCTTGAGGATGTTGTCGGTTCTTCATCTACACTTTCACACACAATTTCAATATTCTCCACTGAGCATGCACTTCTAATGCGACCTGACTTGGTCTATCTGCCACAGCACCACTTTCCTTGAAATTAACCACTAAACAAGTAATTGTGGGTCTGGAAGGCGTACTGTTTCTGCCAAGAATTGGACGCAATTTTCTGAGGGTCATCATTACTGATGACTGATTTTTGTAGGACGTTTTAATAATAAGAATGTGTTGTTGAATCTTGAAGCGCTCCATAACAAATTTGTCGCGTCTACACTGCTCAACAGTCAAATATGCACTATCACGTTCAAACCAAACCAAAATGGCGTTATAAGTTGTAAAGTTATTTTTTGGCCACCCTGTATTTCTGCCTCATATGATTTTCTAAGTAAATGGAAATTGTTCATATTTAGTTAGTTCTCAAAAAGGATAACAAATCCCACCCTTCTAATTATTGTCCCACTGCACTTACCTTCATTCTTTCCAAATGTATGAAGATATCCATTAACCACAAACGCTTACAACCTTTCATATGATTAATGATTGACAATGTGCAATCCATCAACACTGCTCCACCTGATATACTGACTTACATTAATTATCTTAGGAAAAATTCAATGGAAAAGTTTGGTGAAACTCAAGAAATTGCTCTTTACTTTCTAAGGTATTTTACTGTGTTTGGCTCAAAGGTCTTCTAAACAATCTCCCATCTTATGGATTACTGTTTTCTGCAACTGGGTAGAAAACAGCAATATTTTCTTCCATTTTTCTTCATGATCACTCACTGCAGGTGATGAGTTTCACCAAACTTTTACATTGAATTTGTCCTAAGATAAGTAAACATAAGCCAGTATATCAGGTGGATCAATGTTGATGGATTCCACATCTTCTAACTTTTCGACTAATGCTGCTGTCCCCTGAGGTTCAATTCTTTCTCCAATTCTTTATCTTGTATACCAACAACTTCTCTCTCCACTAAAAGAAAATCCAGTCCACAATATTGCTGAGGATAACACACTACAATCCATCTTCCAGCCTGAAAAAGCTTGCCTCATAAACAACTTCAATTTCTTGAATATTTACTATTAATTCCTTAAATGCTAATCATCAGGTAATTCTCTAATGGGATGTTAATACTTCTAAAATTTAACATAGCTTATTTCTCTCAAAAAAGGGTCTACTGCTCATCTTAGACAGTACTCAGATTTCTATTGGGATAATTGACTTCCAATCTGTCTTGGTATAAACACATCTCTGCATCAAAGAATTGGGTTTTCTTTTTAAAATCTCAACATTATTTTTTCTTCTAAACAGCTACTGACTCTGTACCAATTTGAAACCTGCACTACTTTGAATATTTTTCCCACACTGGAGTAATGCTCATAAATTTCTCTCAAGCTCCTAGATTATTTATTTATCCCTTCTACTTATTCTCTGGAGTAATCTTTTTTCACATATATTTCCTGAAAATTACAAGTTGTGGAAATTTAAGTCTAATGTCAACAAATATCAACAACTATCTTCTGTCTTTTCAACTTTCAATTCATGCAAGGTACTAAGCACTATATGTTCTAATACCGTTTTTCTCGTGTTTGGTATTTCACTTAAAAAAAAAAAAAAAAAAAAAAAAAAAGAAAGAAAAAAATCATATCCATGTGCCGTATACTGTAGTTGATGCAATGGCCATTGTTGGGGGAAAATATGCTGACTGGTAGAGTAAATGGGCAGTATGGCAAATATTTGCAATAAACTTCAATTATTAAATGCAAAGAAAAAGAAAATTATTGGGTTAATTACTTCTAAGAGTAACCACAAAGTGGTTACACTTAGAAGGGCTCAGTTTTTGTTATCAAGTTATTTAATATATAAATAGTGAAATGTTTAATATATAAATATAAATAGTGAAACTATTTATCTATTATATTATTCACAAAATAATATGAAATAAATGCATTTAAATTTTTATTAAAATCCAGGAAAACATAAGCACATTACAAAAATGTTAACCCCACATGATGTCAGGTACAATGTTACTATTAGTTTGTTATTAAATCCCAGCAATTACATGATGTAGGTGTTGCATTTCAACTTTTATTAAAATCAGAGAGGAAATAAGTAAGGTATTTCAAAAACCGAATGAAAGTTGTGAGGTATGCAGTGGAGTACACAGAAGTATTTTTATATATTATTAAATTAAAAAGTTTGAATAAATTTTAAGAACTAGACAAACTATTTAGAAGGGGATGTGGGAAGTGGTGTTTTTTTTTTTTTAGGAGGCCTCCGTAGCCAAGTGGTCAGGAGCAGGAGTGCAGTAACACACGTTCCTTGAGTAGACCAGGGTTCAAGCCCCTGACTACTAAATACGGTCAATTTGCCAACGCGCACTGGACGAGCGTGGCAGATTATGGTCCAATTTCCCTCAACATGAATTGATGAGGAGACTTCCATCCTGCAGTGGGTTGATAATGACTGCAGTTTACTTTTTCTTTTTTATCAAGTGCATCTGAAATGCAATGTGGTATGTATATTACCAAACTTGGTTGAGGTTTTCTACCCCACATAAACCTTGAAAAACAGATAACAATGCACAGAGTTAATCAAAATTTCTGCTTTCTAGTGCTTATGTTTAGATCTCTAAATTTAATAATCTTTTTATTAAATTAATTATTAATTACGATAGTAATTTCAAACATTGCAAATGTCACTGCACAATTGTAATTTGATGAAGTTTGAATTTAATGAAATGAACGGTTAAAAAAGAATTAAAATTACTTATCTGAATGTAAATTATTATTTTAAAATATATTCTTCAACAATTTTTTTGGTTACAAAAAACAACTTATTGCACTCACTGCCATCCTATTCCCATACTGAAACTGAAGCAAAAAAGAGGATAGCCATTTACTTGAATTTGAGAGAAACAGAAGCACATGAAAAATTCAAATGTTTTGTGGGGGGAAACATGCTGGACATTATACAGGACCAGGGTATGTCTGCCAGGGGCAAAGGTTAATGACGTTGTAGAGCGGATATCATCTTTTAAGGGCACAAAAGGTGATATAGTTGTACACGTTGGCACTAATGATATTAAGAATAGGAGACCGGCGGAATTACTTAACAAGTACAGGTCACTGTTGAAAAAAAGCCATGAATTAGGGTTGAATTTTAAAGTGTCTGCAATTCTGCCCAGACACGATAGGAGGGAGTATATGATGAGAGGCCTGTCGATCAATTCAGCCCTGGAAAGATTGTGCAAGGCTCAAGGGGTAGAATTTTTTTCAGCCTGGTCTGTACTTGTTAACAGGAGAGACTGCTTCTACAGGGATGGGATATACTTAAATAGAAAGGGTGCAAGAATGTTTGCTGATGCTATCGAGGCAGTGTTAGGTGGGTCCGAAAACTGCTAGATGGGGGGGATACAAGGACTAATAGATTAACAGTAGCCACTGGCAGAGGTGAAAGTGAATCTTGCACTGCTTCTATTGGAATGAGCTGCAGCCTAGAAAATAAGATGCAGGTTATTTCAGAGACTGCTGGGAATCATTGGGGTACAAGTAAACACATGGGTTGTATTAGGGTAGCTAAGAAAAAGAACAGGTGCATGTATACCTAGAAACCTTCCATCTGATCAACGATCACCAGTATGGATTCCGTCAGTGTCGATCCACTGGTGATATTCTGGCTTATGTTACCCATTTATGGACTAATTCAATGGAAAGGTTCGGTGAAACACAAGTAGTTGATCTTGACATCTCAAAGGCTTTTGATCGTGTTTGGCATAAAGGTCTTCTAAACAAGCTTCCATCTTATGGTTTGCCAACTGTTTTTAGTAATTGGTTATCCAGTTTTCTCTCTGATCGCTCTGATATGGTTGATGGCTCTCTGTCTTCTAACTTCTCCACTAATGCCGGTGTCCCCCAAGGTTCAGTTCTTTCCCCCACTCTTTTCCTCTTGAATATCAATGACCTTCTTCCACTGACTGGAAATCCTATCCAATGTTTTGCCGATGATAGCACATTGCATTCAACTTTCCATTTTGAGAAACCATGTCCTGCTCAATCAGCTTCAACTTCTCGAAAATCTGCCACCAATTCCTTAAATGCCGATCTTCAGGTAATTCTCCAGTGGGGCAAAGACAACGTAGTTGATTTCAACCCTTCTAAAACTCAGTCTTGTCTTATATCTCGCAAAAAGGATTCTTCTGCTCCTATGCTTATCTATAGTGACACTCCAATTTCTAGGCAAAAGGATATATCTCTTTTGGGGATTACCCTGACTTCTAATCTCTCTCTTGGCACAAGCACATTACAAATATTGCTTCCTCTGCATCTAAAAAACTTGGTTTTCTCTTTCGCTCTCGGTGTTACTTTTCTTCCAAACAGCTGCTCACTTTGTACAAATTGCAAATCTGCCCTACCATGGAATATTGTTCCCACATCTGGGGTGGTGCCCCCAAAACCTCTCTCAGGCTTCTTGATTCCATTCAGAAGAGGGCAGTTAGGTTAATTAATGATTCATCTCTAACAGAGTCTCTCCACTCGCTGTCTCATAGACGCACTGTTTCTGCTGCATGCCTCTTCTACAGATACTTCCATGGGCACTGTTCTTCTGAATTAGCTTCTATAATTCCGCTGTCTCTTTCAAAACAGTCTGAACACGTGCCGCCACCAGCCAACATCCATATACCGTCCAACTTCAAACCCACCGAACCAACTTTTCATCTTCCTCATTTATTCATTCAACTGCCGTTTTCTGGAACAACCTTCCTTCATACGTATTTCCTGAAAATTACAATCTACAGAAGTTCAAGTCCAATGTCAACAAATATCTTCTTTCGTCTTCTCAATCTCCAACCCAAGCACGGTACTAAGTACTATAGGTTCTAATACCTCTCGTGTTTGGGGTTCACATAAAAAAAAAAAAAAAAAAAATACTTGTGTGTACACCAATGCTGGGAGTTTAGTAAATAAATTTGATGAATTTGAGGTATTGCTCAAAACATCAAAGGCAGATATTGTGGGGATTTCAGAGACGTGGTGTCACACAGCATCAAAGAACTGGAATTTGGGGAGTACAATGTCTACAGAAAGGATAGACAGGATAGGAAGGGAGGAGGGGTTATGCTATTAGTTAAGAAATACATAAAATCCAAGGAAGGAAGCCAGTCGACATTGCTGGACAGTGCAGTGTCGAGTCAGTTTGGTGTGACATAAGCATTGGGAGATCAAAATTGAGAGTAGGAGTGTGCTATAGGCCTAATGAGACTCTGATGAGTATAATAAGAAACTGTACAGGAAATAGAGTGGGCCAGTAAATCAGAGAGTCTTAGAATGGGGGATTTTAATTTCCCAGATATTGACTGGAATTTGTGGATTGGCCACTCACACACTAGCAAGGCTTTTGTGGATTTATTGGATGATTGTTTTCTAAATCAGCATCTTCGGGAAGCAACTAGAGGGAGCAATACTCTTGATTTGATTATCAGTGGTGATTCTTTAAGAATCTGCAGATACAGGAACCACTAGGTGGCAGTGATCACAGTGTGCTGAAGTGGGATTTACTCAAAGAGGTAACTACCATTAGGGGTAAAGGGAAGGGTTATTGCTTCGTAAAGGCGACTACGATGGACTGAGACAGTATTTAAATTCTATACAGTGGGACCAACTGATGATGTTACCAACAGCAAATTCAAAATGGGAAGCATTCAAAGAACTTATCTTGGAAGCTACTAGGCTTTACATACCAACTAAGAAATACTGTTCAAGGTTTAGGCCTAAGTGGATGTCAGATGAACTAATGAGACATATGGCAGAGAAGAAAAATGCATGGGATACATACAAATTAACACGTGACACAGAAGCCTATGATAGATATAAGTTGATCTGTAACCAAGTTACAAAGGAGGTTAGGCAGGCGAAGGTAGATTACGAGAAATCTTTGGCAAGGGATGCAAAGAAAAACAGCAAAGAGTTCTTTACTTATGTAAACTCTAGAAGGAAGGGGATGAATCAGATTGGTCCACTTGATATCGATTGGTCAACTGTTGATGATCCTGCTCAGGTAGCTAACAAACTAAATGAATATTTTGCATCGACATTCACACATGAGTTATTCAGCAAGGGGAATGCCAGAGGTGTATTCAACTCTGGCAGTAAGTTAGAGAATCTTGTAATAACTGAGAGTAAAGTGGAGGAGAAATTGAAGATAAATACCAGAAAGACACCTGGGGTGGATGGGAGCTATCCAGTTATACAAAGGGTACTAGGAAAGTTTTGCAATACAGCTTTTATTTAATTTTTTCAAAGTAATTTCCTCTACATTCAATACACCTCTCCATCCTCCGAAACCAATCTTTAAACCAGTTTTGCCAAGTTTCACTAGGGAGTAAAGCACACTCGTTGTCCCAAGCCCGTAGAAGGTCCTCATCACTGGAAAACCGCCTCCCTTTTAGCTTCATTTTCACATGCGGGAACAGTGCAAAGTCGCAGGGAGCAAGGTCTGGACTGTAGGGAGGGTGCTTGAGAAGTTTCAGTCCTGTCGTGGTCAAATATTCGGTGCAGGCTTTGGCGCGGTGAGCTGCAGCATTATCGTGATGGAGGTACCAGGTGTCCATTCTTGACTTTGGCCGCAGGTTCTTCAAAGATCCAATGACTTTAGGCAGGCATTGTTCAGTATACCACTTAGCTGTGACTGTCTTCTGCGTGTCCAAAACGACACGTTCCACAATTCCACTCGATTTGAAAAATACAGCTATCATTTTCTTCTTTACAGATCGGGACTTTCTGACAATGACGGGTGTGTCGTCATCATCAAAGACCCAAACTTTGTTTTGAACCTTGGTCGGCAGATCGTAATAGTGCAGCCAAGTCTCGTCACCTGTCACGATGTTGTTCACATACCGAGATTGTCCCTTATCAAACTTTTTTAACATCTCCCGGCACCAAGTCACACGTCGTGTCATCTGCTCTTCAGTCAGTTGATGCGGCACCCAGAGAGAACAAAGTTTCTTCACGTGCAAATGATCTTGCAGAATCGAACGAATTGCTGGTGCATTTAGGCCCAAAGTATCCGCTATCTGTTGGTAGGTCACTCGCCTGTTTTCGTCAAGCATTTTCCTCACAGCAGTAATGTTTTCCTCCATAACTGACGCTCGTGGCCTTCCCGGCCTCTCAGAATCCTCCAGAGTGAAATTTTCCCTTTGGAATTCTCTATACCACCTGAATATCGTTGTACGATATGGACAATCATCATCTAGTGCAAGAGTCATTTCTTCTAAGCACTGGTCCATGGTTAAATCATGCACGAAATTATACCGCAAAACTGTCCTTATCTCATTTCGTGACCACGATGCCATCGCAAGCACTTTACACTCTCACTACTAATGAATAACTGAGCCCATCGACTTGGCGCGGCGGCTACTATGCACGTATGAACATGTCTCAACATGCAGCAACAAGCAGCTTCCTGTGATTAATTGTTGCGTCATATTGCAAAACTTTCCTAGTACCCTTTGTATTAAAGGAGGCAGCAGAAGAAGTAAGCAAACCCTTGGCCATAATTATGAGAGCTTCCTTGGACTCAGGGGAAGTACCAATGGACTGGAGATGTGCAAATGTGACCCCAAATCACAAAGGAGGATCAAAGTGCGACACAAGTAATTATAGACCTGTTAGTTTAATTTCTGTTCCTGGAAAATTAATGGAGGCACTGGTTAAAGAAGCACTGCAGGATCATCTTGACAAGAATTCAGTTATAGCTCAGACACAGCATGGTTTTGTTAAGGGGAAGTCTTGTCTGACCAATTTGATTGGATACTATGATGCAGTCACAAAAGAACTGGATGCAGGGAATAACTTTGATATTATATACTTGGATCTTAGAAAGGCTTTTGATACTGTTGCACATGGAAGACTGCTGCACAAATTGGAGCAGTGTGGCATTGGAGGCAAATTGCTGCTATGGATAAAGGGGTGGTTGAGGGGGAGAAGACAGAGAGTGGTAATCAATGGACACTGCTCATCGTGGACTAATGTTATTAGTGGAGTCCCTCAGGGTTCAGTATTGGGCCCATTATTGTTTTCTGTATTTATAAATGATATTGATGATGGTATATCAAGCTTAATGTCCAAGTTTGCAGACGATACGAAGGTTGGCAGGGTTGTCAAGGACACTACTGACACAGGGCTCCCACTGCTGGGTTTTTTGATTGTCATCTGGGTTGATAAGTTTTTTTCACAAAAATATCTCATTATCTGGGTTTTTTCGGTAATTTTTAATTTTAAGTCAAAATTTATTTTTATTTCTTGTAAATACAATAAAATTTAATACATTTAATAACAGTTTACAATTTTGCTTAATTTTATATTCTAACAATACTGATCATAATTTGTAATATCTCAAGTGCTTATACAAAATACTACAAATGTAAAAGGATTTCAAAGTTTTCGCAGGGTTCTACACTATGAAATTACGCTTACATGTTCATACATGTAAGCATACATGATCGTGTTACTAACGTGTATGCGCAGCCTATTGAGCAGACGGAAGGCTGTCTTTACTGCACAGTCATTCGTGATCGTTCGTGATATTATTGCATTATTTGGTGTGATTTTTACATTTATGCGTGTACTACATACAGTGATATAATAAATTTAAATTGTAGTGACTATTTCTATTTTATGTTAATGGATTAGTGATTTATTTTTTATTTTATAGAAGATAATTGCTAATTAGCCATACCCACAAATTGCCCACAATGTCTGAAACTTGTTCCCCACAGAGAAAGATGAGTAAACGGTGGTATACTCAAAATTTTAGAAATGAATGGTTAGAAGATCCGGAATTAAAGGATTGGTTGAAAGAAGACAGTAATGAAAAAGGTGCGTCTTACTGTATTTGTTGTGATATGAAATTAAAGAATGCCAATAAATCGATGTTACTAGAGCATAAAAATACAGTTAAACATAAAAAAAGTGCAAATATTGCTAAGACAAGTTCAACGTTAGACACGTTCTTCACAAAACGTAAACCTACGGAGAATGAAGAAGTAGCAAAGGCAGAGTTAATTGCTGCACTCATTTCTGAGCATAATGTTCCATTTGCGCAATGTGATCACCTTATAGAAGCATGTAAGAAAGCATTTCATAATAGCAATATTGCAAAACAAGTTCAGATGAAGGCGACTAAAGTCTCTTATCTTATACAAGATGGCATAGCCTATCATGAAAAAATATACATTTCTAACATATGCAGAAACAAGTTTTCAATGATAATAGATGAAAATGCAGATTTATCTTTATCACAAGTTCTAGCTGTTGTTGTTGTTGTTGTTGTTAGATATTTTGATATTCAAAAACTGGATGTTGTAGATGTGTTACTTGACACTGTTTGTGTCAAAAATGATATTTCAGAAGGGCTTTATCAAGCTGTAAAAGATCTTTTCATAGAAAAAAACATTCAAATAAGTAATCTCGTTGGCTTCGATAGTGATAATTGTGCCACTATGATGGGTACTAAGAGTGGGTTCCGGTCACTGCTAAAGAAGGATGTACCATCAGTATTTATAATGGGATGTGTTTGCCATTCTTTTGCATTACGTGCTAGTCATTCAGTCAAGGTACTACCATCATATCTAGAAATATTTATAAAAGATATCTCTTGTTATTTTTCCCGTAGTAGTAAAAGATTAAACGAGTTCAAAATGATTCAAGATGTTGTAGATACTGCTAAGCATAAAATCCCCAAATTAGCACAAACACGTTGGTTATCCCGTGGCAATGTAATAAAAATTATTATTGAGCAGTGGGATGCGTTAGTTCTTTATTTTCAGTCTCAATCAAAAATTGACAAAATCGATGGTACAGGGAATATTTACAATACTACGATCACCAAAGGAACTAAGCATATGTTGTTGTTTTTAGGATATGTACTGGAGAAAATAAACTGCCTGAATATTGAATTTCAATCTGAGCATTTCAGATTGCACTTACTTCATTCAATGGTTTCAATTGAGTATAAAAATATTCTCAGATTTTTCATAAAGAAGTCATTACTTCGTGCAAGCTGGTTGAAATTGATCCAAGCAATGCAATAAATCATAAGCCTCTGAATAAAATATATTTGGGAGGCCGTTGTATGACCTTATTAAATTCAACACCACTTGGTGACAGTGAAAGCAGGTTTAAAAATGATTGTTTAAAATTTCTTGTTGAACTTTGTATGGAAATCAGAAAAAGATTTCCTCTAAATGATGATGGAATTATCGCCAGTCTCAATGTTCTTGACCCAGCAGTGATACATGATCGTGCCAATTCGGCATCCTCAATTTTCCATTTAGCAATGCAGTTCCCTCACCCTGTTTCTGAAGACAAACTAGATCCTCTAGACGATGAATGGAGATCATTTCGTTTAAATCAAGATTTAGATTTCTCTTACAAAACCATCCCTGAGTTTTGGTATCTGTTACGTAATGTAAAAGATGGCTTTAATAATTCTAAATATGAGATTTTATCTAACTTTATGACCAGTCTAACTACTTTACCTCACTCTTCGGCAAGCGTAGAAAGAATCTTCTCCCAAGTAAACCATATAAAAACAAAAGCCACAAACTCCCTTAAACCAGAAACTGTGAAAAATCGACTAATGGCAAAACAGGCGATAAATAGATCTAATCAAAATTGCTATACATGGAAACCTAAATCAGAATTGGAAAAAGTCATACACGGAACTTGTCATAAAAGATACGAAGAACGTTTGAAAAAAATGAAAGAACTTCAAAAAATAAATGTGGAGGGAACTGAATAGGATAAAAATTCTGATTACAATTAAATAAAAGATATTTTTGCATGGTAAGTTTTATTTTATTTGTGTTGCTATACTATATGATGAAAACTAGGTTTTTTTTTGGGTTTATTTAAGTTGCAATCTAAGTTTTTTTAAAATTTGTGAGTGGGAGCCATGTACTGACACTATGCTACTGCAAAAGGATCTGGAAAGGTTGAGCAGATGGGCTGAGAGGTGGAAAATTAAGTTTAACATTGACAAATGTAACGTACTACATATGGGAAACAGCAACCCCAGAGCAACGTATCAACTCTGTGGTACTACACTGACAGTGGTTGAGAATGAAAGGGACCTGGGGGTGGTTGTGCAGGCAGATATGAAGTTTTCTGAGCAGTGCAGATGGGCTGCAAGAGTAGCTCATGGTGTATTCTCAATGATATATAGGAATTTTTCTAGCAGGGATAAGGAGGTGATTATTCCCTTGTATAAGGCAATGGTCAGGCCACACCTAGAGTACTATATACAGGTCTGGAGGCCTCATTTCAAGAAGGATGTAGAGCTGCTGGAACGAGTACAGAGAAGGGCAACAAGATTAGTGAATGGAACAAAGGGTGCTTTTACGAAGAAAGGCTTAAGTTTTGCAAATTACAGTGTCTGGAGACTAGGCACCAGCGAGGTGATCTGATAGAAGTGTATAAAGCCTTGAATGGTTTGAGCATGCTCAATGCTGATGGGATTCTTCCTCTTGCTCAGAATAATCACCTGAGAGGGCATAAATTCAAATTGAGGAAAGACAGATGTAGGATAGACGTGAGGAAATTTGCCTTTAGCCAGCGGGTGGTTGGTTGGTGGAACCGACCTCCATCACTTGTTGTGGAAGTTGATAGCCTAAATAAGTTTAAGGCTCAGCTGGACAGGTATTTCGAACAAACAGAGGGGTGAAATGGAAGTGGATATTTTTTATTTTTTTATTTTATTTTATTTTATTTTTTGGCTGATGCTGCATATGCTTGCTTTCTTGCAATAAATGCCTCTACTAATGCTAATGCTAATTATTAACCTATCAAGCACATGTGAAAAAGATTGTTCTACCTCTAACTGCATGGGGTCACTTAGAACCCACACACTTTTTACATTTGAAAAATCAGCAAAAAATATTTCAAAATTGTTCACCCTTTTGACACCGCCATTATTTTCAATCTTTTCTGAACAAGATCATGAAAATTCCTTTATATTGGAAAAATAACTAGAAAATAATTTAGACTGTGAAAATTTTTTATATTAAAAGCATATATTTTTAAGCTAATTTTTGAAATTAAAGCTCCCTTTAGACCTCTTAGCGAGTGAAATTCATATTTAAAAACCACAATGCTTCAACAAATGCCTGCAATTAGGCACCAGCCTGTCAGTAACAGCTGCACTCACTGCATGAAATATTTAAGTGCACACATTTGCTATCACTAAGTGACAGATGCCAATAAACATGTGCATATAATTAAGTTTAACTAAATTTGTGAATTTTTCCTAATTGCACAATAATTAACAAAGATTTTTAGAATTTTCAGTGCAGAAATCAAAGAAAACATTTTCAAAAACAGCCATTAGGAGTTTCAGCTGTGTGGTCAGAGTAGATGAAAAGTGCAAATTCCTCAAATAAAAAAGGTAAAGTGCAGCCATTATCAACCCACTGCAGGATGGAAGCCTCCTCAACAATTCATGCTGAGGGAACTGGACCATAATCTGCCACGCTGGTCCAGTGCGGGTTGGCAGATCGACCGTATTCAGCAGTCAGGGGCTTGAACCCCGGTCTACTCAAGGAGCGTGTACTACTGCACTCCCGATCCTGACCACTCGGCTACGGAGCCCCAAATCAACCCTACATGCATGACTCAGGGGTTAAATTAAAAATATTTTGGTGCCATTTTTTCAGCTATTATGTGAATTTGTTGGGTGTGAAACCGAGTGCAAAATTTTTTTAGGGTAATTCTGAAATGCAACAGATCACATATGCAGCTACCTGATTCCATCTCAGGAAGACAGTTTTTAAATAAAACTAAAATTCATGTACACGCAACATACACACACAACTTAATATTTAGTAGTGATAATGATGTGTGTATTTCAAGGTTAATACCTAAGCTTGCTGATGATGCATAGACAAGATCTAAATAAACTAGTGAACGAGATGAAAACTGGCAAAGACACTGACAAATGCAACCCACTACATTTGGGTAAGAGCAATCTCAGGAAATGTACCATTTAGGTAGCATTATCAACATGATCGATAACAAAAGACTTGGGGTAACTGTAAAGTCAGACATGAAGCTCTTGTGCAGTGCAGTGCAGGCAGGCTGTTAGGACAGCTCATGGAGTTCCTGTCAATGATAAATAGGAACTTGGCCAGGAAGAATAAAGAGGCAATTATTCCATTGTATAAAGCAATGGTTAGGCCATGTCATTAATACTGCAGATTATGAAACCTCATTATAGGAAGGATGTAAGCCTGTTTAAAAGGATGCAGAGAGAAGACCAATGAAATTAGTTAGGGACACAAAAAGGTATTCTTACCAAGAAAGACAAGGGTTCAGTAAACTGCAGCACCCAGACTCTATGCATGTGTGTGTGTGTGTGTGTGTGTGTGTGTGTGTGTGTGTGTGTGTGTGTGTGTGTGTGTGTACCAAACTGAAGAGGCTTTCAAAGGGTTGAGCAAACTAAATGTTGATGGCATTATTTATTCTTTCTTATGGTGATATACAGAGGGTTTTAGTTTATATAAATAAATATTTTTTTCATTTATTTAAAACCATTCATCCAAAAAAAGGATGACTGCAGAATAAATGTGTATAAATTTGTTCAAATAACAACTGACATGCCCCAAAAGAGGCAATCATATATGAAAACACAGCCAAACACTTTGCTGTTTTTTGTTGGGCAAAGTTGGGCAAAGACTTCAAATCATGCCAGTTTCTCTAAACTGTTCTAAATACTAGGTTAAGAAAGTCAGGATAAGCCAATTCACAGTTAATCATAAGACAAATTACAAAAATGCATTGTATTTGGAAAGATGGCCATGAATATGCAAAATAGAAAGAAGAATCAGTAGAATGAATATTTTATTTCTACTTTTTCAGAGAACCACAGAGTTTAAACAAAAAATTACTGTTTCATTATCTAAGTAAATATGTACTTGCCTTAGTTACCATTATGACAACAAATTTCTTTTCATCAATGTTGTATTCACTTAATTTACTTTCATCAACAAGTATTTTCCCTAAGAGTAAAAATACAAAAGTAACAAATTTTGACAAAAAAATATTGGTATGTCATATATATGACATTTAAAAGTACATTTTTAAAGTAGCAAAATGATCAGTAAGCATAAATATTTTAGTGTATCTATTCAGCACTAATCCTCTACAGATTACCAAAATGAATGCTAATAATGAATATTTACATAACATGAGTGTGTGATTAAATGAAAACAGTTATTCAGGTATAAAATATTTGAACCAGAACTTACTTCTTTTGGGAATTTTTATGTTGTTCATATTACTACTGAAATAAAGCAATAATACAAGAAATAAAGTCTACTGAAATAAAGCAATAGTTAGCCAATGTAAGGTAGAGGGAACAGAGTTTAGTTCTTGTAAATTAGTTAGGGTTTTCAGCCTGCAGAACATGTACATGAATACAGGCAACAAGTTCTGGTGCTGTTAAAAATAATAAAACCCACTTTTTGTGTATAATAATACATGAACAGTCTTTGACAATAATGTAAAAACACTTAAAATGTGTCTTGTGGCATCTGGTACAAACATATAACCAGCAGATCCTTGTAAGGTCCGTGGTTGATACACTGCAAATTGGAGCTGCTGTTCCAACACAAACCATAGATGCTCGATGGGATTGATGTCTGGGAAATTTGGAGGCCAGGGCAATACCTGGAAGTCTTCCTCATGTTCTGCAAACCAGTCTTGAACAATCCGGGTGGTGTGGCATGGTGCATTATTCTGCTGAAAGACAGCACTGCCAGAGGGGAAGACCGTTGTTATGAAAGGGTGTACCTTGTCAGCAATGATGTTTAAGTAGGTGGTAGGCGTCCGAGTGCTGGCACAGGGATGACTGGACCCAGGGTATACCAGCAGAACATCACCCAAAGCATGACACCGCCGCCAAAAGCTTGTTTTCGTCCCACGGTGCAACCAGGCACCATTACTTCCCCAGGTAAACGATGCACACGTACCCGGCCAATCCACAAGGTGCAACAGGAAACACGATTCATCAGACCAGATGACTTTCTCCAATCATTCACGGTCCAGTTTGGATGCTCGCGTGCCTATTGTAGGCGCTGTAGCCAGTGAACCGTAGTTAGAATGGGCACTCTGAGCAGCCTGCGGCTATGCAGCCCCATTTTCAGAAAGGTTCAATGTACTATGCGTTGTGACACATTACCCCGTCACCAGCATTCCAATTACCGGTGAGTTGCACCAAAGTCGCCCTTCTGTTGCCACATACCATCTGGGAGAGCCTTTGCTCACCTCGAGCATCGACGAGCCATGGTTGTCCAACATCTCGCCAGCGGTTCGTGGGTTTCCCCTCCTCAGACCACTTTCGGTAGGTACCAACCACAGCTGACCATGAGCACCCCACTAGCTGTGCTGTTTCAGATATGCTCTGACCATTACAGTTTGTAATGATCAGATTGCAATGGCTCTGGCTATTACAATTTGGCCTTTGTCAAACTCGCTTAAGTCTGCTGCCTTTCCCATCTGAAGAACAAGAGTATCACTGATTAATGGAACTCAGTATCAGGTGTTTTTATACTGTGTCCCAACCCATGCACGTGCCGTAATTCACCTGCAGTTGCTTCGATTTGCATAACTCACTGGTTATAATGTATTAGTATTAGTAACGGCCGCATGGTGCAAGAAAGCCTATGGCTTATGCTGCACCAGCCAAAAAAAAAAAAAAAAAAAAAATCCGAACAAAACAATGATAAAAACAAAAAAATAAATAAATAAATAAATAAACTAAATTTATTTATTTATTTTTCGGATGTTGGGTATTTGGATTCGGATGCTGGGTATTTGTAGGCATTGAGAATTGATTCAGGATAATGGATCTTTTATAGGTGAAGGGCTGAAGCTATTGTAATGAAAAAGCATTCCTGTGTTGGTGGCCTTTCTGTATATGCTAGGCGCCTCCATAGCCAGGTGGGAAGGAGCAGCAGTGTGTAGCACACGCTTCTTGATTAGACCGGGGTTCGAGCCCGTCACCACCAAATACGGAGGATGCGGAAAGGTCAAGGAATGACCACCGCATATCCCGGAGCAATATGGCCTTAGTTGCTAATGCTCCTAAAAACCAAACAACAAACAACAAATGTATATGCAAAATTTAATTTTTTTCATAACCCAAGTGAGGGTGAAATTAAAAAAACCTAATGAATTTGTTTCAGTATTTTCAGTTTCTAGTGTAAAGTTTAATCTTAAAATAACTACAAGGTGTCCACAAATGATTACTCTGATTATATTTTGTTACAAAAATTTTATTACTATTGGGAGGTTAACAAAATTTAATCAAATTGAATGCTAATATTAAAAGTTTTTATCAATACAATTATAGAGTTTTAAGCCCGGTGAGTTAAGTTTACTGCTGTTGCCACTAGTAGTGCTGTCACATCTATTCATTTAAGATGCCACCTGTACAAGAGAAAGCTCAGTGTGTTGTTTGGTTAGCTGAAACAAAATCTCTTGTGACTGTGCAAAGAATGCTTAGAGCCAAGTACAGTAGAAATCCTCCAGACGTAAAGCTTATTAAATTGTGGATGGAAAAGTTTTTGGCAACTGGGTCAGTTGAGAAAGGGAAAAGCATTACTGTCAGTTTCCAAAGAAACAGTGGGTGCAATTCAAGATGTTTTTACGCGATCACCTAGTAAATCTGTGCAACAAGCTTCACGGCAGTTACAAGTACCAAAGTCTACAGTGCACAAAGTGTACACTACAGCCTACAAAGTTCAGATACTTCAACGGTTGAAACCAAATGATCATTGTAAACGTGAGGAATTTGCTAACCTCATATTGAATAAAATTGCAGAACGTTTGTTTTTCGAATGAGGCGTATTTGGGGATCCGAAAATCCACATGTGGTAAAAGAGCACATTTGTAACAGTCCCAAAATCAATGTGTGGTGTACCCTATTACATGATTACATCATTGTACCTTTCTTCTTCCACGAAAACACGATTAGTGCAAACATGTTTTTAGACATTTGCTCATTAATTATGCTATACCCCAACTGGAACAGAGGCAGCCTACTGTTATCTTTCAGCTGGATGGAGCACCCACTCATTGGGCTCAAGTTGTTCGTGACACTTTGGATAAGACATTTCCAAACTGTTGGATGAGCAGGGATGTACTGATTTCGTGGGCCCCAAGGTCACCATACATAACCCCACTGGATTTCTTTCTTTCAGGATATGTTAATAAAGACTTGGTGTATGTAACAGCTGTTCCAGATATTGAAACATTACAAGAGCGGATTACATGTGCAGTTGAATGCATCACCTCACAGATGTTAGAAAATGCATGGAGAGAGATTGAATATTGCCTTGATGTTCTACGTGCCACAAGAGGCGTTCATGTTGAAGTTCTTTAAAGTCCATATGTATTGATAAAAACTTTTAATATTAGCATACAATTTGGTTAAATTTTGTTAACCTCCCAATAGCAATAAAATTTTTGTAACAAAATGTAATCAGGGTAATCATTTGTGGACATCCTGTATCATCCCTTCACCTAAAAAAGGATTCGTTATCCTAAATCAATTTCTCAATGCCTACAAATACTCAACATCCGAATCAGCCCTAAACACAGAAATACAAACATTAAGAAACAGCGGTTACCCCCCCCCCCCATTATAAATGAAATAAGGTTACAAGCAAAAAACAGATTACATAATACCACACCAGCCATCAATAATAATAATATAAAAAAATATTTTATTGCTGTACTATATATTGAACAATATTCAAACAACTAAATAGTATTTTAAAAGAAACACAATTCAAAATCATAGCCAAACCCAGAATGAAACTACATACAGCCCTTAATCATCATGAAGTCCAATTCTCTACCACATTCCAATTAAATGATTTAGTCTATAATGTATTCAGCAAGGATTGCAACTCTTCATACCAGGGATTACTCTCTGTACACTCAATACAAGAATGAAGCAACATTTAACATCTGGCCTTTCATCCTGCTCTGTATCAGAACTTGCATTCCATGCAATCAGTGAAGGCCACAACTTTCTATTCAACCAAGCAAAAATACTTAGCATCCAACGATTACATCAAATTATTAACTGCGGAGAAGCTTGAAATAAAATTACATCAAAATTCAGTCAATGTACGTCATCATCCCTACCCCATCTCAGATGCATGGTCCTTCACGTGTATGCACCAAGATTGCAACTAATCTCCATGCTATAAATTCCGTCGCAATATCCACGGTTTCACTTTCCCCGTGATTATGACTAGTCACAAAAAGCCTCATCTGCTTCAGGGAAGTAACAAAATTCTTTTGGTCACGGCACCAGTATTCCACAGGTTTTCTTCTTCTGTTTTAGTGTGCCTGCCAATTAACGTTTCTGTGAATCACTCTGCTTCCGACAAGGCTGCACGCTAATATGTGTTTCCAGAAGACCTGGGTTTAATATGATCATCTAACAGTTAATTCAGGACAAAAAATCTTGTGTTCTTAAATTTCCTCTGAGAAGTAAAGAGCAAATTACAACATCAAGATGCATTGTGATTTTTCACCCAGAGGTACCTCTTAGATAAGGGGGGGGGGGGCAGAGTGACTGCAATTAATGGTTCTTTAAATAAGCTTATTCAGTGAATTATGTGCAACTAGGAAGAATGATCAAGAGACAAAAAGGGTAAACAAACAAAACAGGGTTTATTAAAAATACAAAATTATACAGCAGATTATTAAACAAAATATATCATGATTTATGTGACACTTGTACGAGGAAAATTAGATACAACTATATAGCAGGTTAAAACATTACTGCTGTTGGTATAGCTGGATAATAGTGTTCTTCATGTCGGCTTTTTGCTTGTCACTCTTACAGGTATCAAAATGATTGTTGTTTGTCATAACATACAACTGTTCTAATGCCAGAACAGGAAAATATATTAACCTAATAGTATAATTAGTATTTTTACAATTAAGTTGATAAGTCACATTATCTGTTAAAACTGAGTACTAAGAAAATGATACAATTGTCTGATAGTCTATGAGGAAAAATGTCTTGTAAATGCATTAAAAAGGGGAGGTACGAATTTGGGTAAATTTGAATAGTTTGTAATTAAGCAACAAAAGTTGACTTATCCGAATGATTCTGCACTGCCTTGGGGGGGGGGGGAGTTCTGGACCAAACGTTCATTGTGGCTGTTTTGCTCATCTGTTCCTAGTGATTATTTCCCTTCTCCTCCTTCGCCTTTCCTCACACACTCACAAAAAATCGGCCAAAAACTCCCACTGCTCACTCCTTTCTGTCAAGTCTCACCCAAAAGTTAACTCTCTCTGCTATCCCCTTTTTTAAAATATATATACCTCTGCATTTCCCACGACCTCTATTGGTTTCATGGGTAAACATTGTGGGGGGAAAAAATTAAACCGGGGACCTGCCGCCTATTGCGACTAGACACTACAAGACATCCACACTACATGGAGAAATGATATGAAGAAAGCAATATGATATTTGTACAGGGCAGTTTCCATCGTTTTCCGGGGGGGGTGTCAGAAATAAATTGATACTGTATGAAGCACGGAGTGTCGAAATGACAGTTAATGTGTTTATAGGATTCTGATTACGCGAGGAAACATGTCACCTGTGCTGCTAATTTTCCTACTGCTGACCATAGTCGCCTTCTGCCGTCACCGTTCTTGGGGGTATTACGTGTTCGACACTTGTCCGCACACAGGAGAACGACCGGCCTTCATTGACCGACTGACT
This sequence comes from Mastigoproctus giganteus, assembly GCF_048544385.1. Taxonomy (NCBI): domain Eukaryota; kingdom Metazoa; phylum Arthropoda; class Arachnida; order Uropygi; family Thelyphonidae; genus Mastigoproctus; species Mastigoproctus giganteus. Next base: position 125,975,907 of record NC_143578.1, read on the forward strand.
AATAGTGGTGTAATATTTCAGCGGCCGCATCCCCTGGGGCGTTCGAAACGAAAGTAAAATGCACAAGCTCCGAAAGTGACGCTATTTCTTTTAGTTGTACAGGCCGCGGAAAAAGTATAGGGCACTATGAGGAATGAATGCTTCTTGAAAGCAAGCGAAATGGATAGGAATGAAAATATTTTTTCATATTGTTATTGTCTCAGAGGATTCTTAATGTTTTTTATGTTTTAATATTTGTTTTTAAAATGATAAAAGAATGGATTTATTATGTAAATTGGTTTCAGAGCATTTAATTTGTTTTTAAAGTACAGACTTACTGTCTTCTCTCACTCAAAGATTACAGTTGGTGATTCAATGTATTTTGGGGTCGGGCTTAGGGTCCACGGGACTCTGATTCTGGGGTGCATTCAATCATTGATTTTGTCTGCGAGTGTGAGGAATACATGTAAACTATTTATACAGTTGATTCAACAATGGAGAGTATCAACACAGAAGTGTTTTACAAGACATCAGATGTAATTCCTCCTTTTCTCAACTAACTGAAACTTATATAAAATATACAAGTTCAGTATCTACGCTTGACTGTTTGCAGGTGGAGTTTCAGAATTCGTACTAAATCAGATCTTCAGTCCAAAAGGGCTGTGATTGAAAGTAAATTACTAAACTTTGTTAAATAATTTCCCTTTTACCAATAGTCCTTTTTGGCCTGAAGATAGAATTCGTTAAGAAATTGGTCCTTGAGGCTTGTAACAGACATGATATGAAAAGTTAGAGCTTGCAACCTGGAAGTTTAAAACACTGAATATTCAGGTCACACTTGGGTCAAGTGGACAGAATATTGGTGAAGTCAGGTTGTTCTCCAACAATTAAATTCTTTGCTCTTCACAAAGGTGGAACTGTTAGTAACCCTGAGTATAAACTCCAATATATGGGCATATAATTATATATATATAAAATTATATGCCCCTGCATATAATATACTGGCAGTGATCGCCCATGTGTGAACCAAAGTAAGAGTAAGCAGGTGTTGAGGTGTGACATCCACACTACATGGAGAAATTTTGCCCCACTGTGTTACCAGGCAATACCAGGCTCATCAACTGGTGCAATACCACCAATTTGCTTATTGGAGGCTTGAAGTGGTGAAATCCATGTTCAGTCTCCAGAGCAAAGTCCAGCAATTTCCTCATCTCTTCCATAATGCAGTATAATTGATTTCCTTTTGAGGTTATAAGGAGCATTGTGGCAATATCCAATCTTCCTTACATTTCAAGGGTACAGCTTTTAAGCAGTGTTTGCAGGCTGGCCACTATATACTCCAACTGACTGAACCTATTAGTAAATCTCTAGGAGGCATCCAGATCAGCTAGTGTTTAATCTCGCTGCCTCTATTCTGCTAGACAGTGATGGAGAGAGCCAGTAGTGTGTATGAGGGAAGAACTGTCAACGATCTGTAAGATTACTATTTTTCCTTTATTTGGTTGGATAACTGTTTAACATCTTCTGGTGTGAATGTTCATTCAGATTGTGTCAGTGAAATTATTAAGGGGTTGAAATCTGTTATTCCACACTCCATCTTAAAATCTTGTCCTTTATCTAAACGTTGGTTTTCCAATAAATGTACAAGATGACAATTGGCTTGCATCCAAATCTCCAGGTTTGTTTTCTGCCTACACTTAGCTTGGACAACTGTAAAGTAGTTATTAATCAGTCAAAAGTAGACTTTGAACAAGCTAAAGTAGAAAACTTGCTTCTTATCCAAATGATAGTTGAGAATTTGTACTTCTATCTCTACTCCCACTTCTGTTAAAACCTAATGGTTCTACTGCCACCTAAGCTAAAGATAAAGCCAATTTACTAGTATCCTTCTATTCTTCTAACTTATATTGACGTCTTATATTGACAATCTTGGTAAACCATCTCCTACCATTTTCAGTACATTCCATTCAATGCCTCCTGTGGCCTTCTGTCAAAGGAGATGTCAAAAGAATTTTGAACAATCTTTGATGACAACAAAGCTCCAGACTCTGATGGTGTTTCTCCACTTGTTCTCAAAACCTGTGCTCAATTTACTCGTGTTTTGTTTCACCTTTTTACACTTTCTTATTCCACTGGTGTTTTTCCCTCTTCTTGGAAATTTGCTCATACTCAGCCAGTTCCTAAAAAGAGTGACAAATTCCTCCCATCCAATTATCCACCAACTATCTTGAAATCTTCCATTTGATCAATGATTGCGAATATGGCAGCATTAGATACAAGAGCAGTTGCTCTTGACATTTCAAAGGCTTTTCATTACGTTTGGCAGGTCTTCTATAAGCTTCCATCTTACGGTTTGCCAACTGTTTTTTGTACTCACGTATCCAGTTTTCTCTCTGACACACTCACTGCAGGTGATGGTAGCTGGCTCTCTGTCTTCTAACTTCTCCATAATGCAGATGTTCCCCAAGGTTTGGTTCTTTATTCCACTCTTTTCCTCTTGTATATTAATGATCTTCTTCCACTGACCAGAAATCCTATCCACAGTTTTACTGATGACAGCACGTTGCATTCCACCTTCCAGTTTGAGAAACCTTGCCTTGCACAAACTGCTTCAACTTCTCGAATATCCACTACTAATTCTCTAAAAATGCTGATCTCCGTGTAATTCTCCAGTGGGGAATGAGGGAGCATAAATTCAAGTTGAGGAAGGATGGTTGCAGGATGGATGCGCACATTTATCGGGGTTACTTTTTACCGCCCTCCTTATTCCGTTTGTGTGTAACAGAGATGATGTCATTACCTACGCCGACGATATAAAGTTCCTAACGGAAATACCACCATCAGCCGACAGGGGAGTGATCACATCGGAAATCTGTAATAAGATCACAGCTTTCTCTAGCCATCTCAACCATTTCGGTCTCAAACTGAACCCCCAAAAATCCGTTATTATGGTTTTTTCTCTGAAGAAGTGTCCCACAGCCATACAACCCTCACTGCAGGGTGCAGTTATTCCAAGTGCTACTAAACACAAAGATCTCGGTGTAACCTTCGACCCAAACCTTAGGTTCAACTGTCACATCGAATGTGTTCTACGCAAGATCAACCGAATGCGCTGGATTGCCCGTCAACATCTTCTTCATAACACAGACGCAAGAACCACAATCAGATATCTGGAAACCATTGTGTATCCTACCTTTCTGTATGCCTCTGAAATATGGGCATCCGCAGTACCTTCTCTCATGAAGCCCATCTTCGCCAGTGAATACTGGATATTGAAGTGGGCAACCCACAAACATCGACTCCCCCCTCAGCAGAGGACCACCAGCATGGCCGACCAACTCCAAATCCCGCGGCTGCCTCAAATAATCAGCATGAGGAGAACTGTGACCACAGTCCAACTGCTGGTTGGCAAAATCAACTCCCCTGACTTCTGGGATATATGCCAGTGGCATGTTCCACTTCCGTCCTTACGAGCCACCCCTCTTCTTCAGCTACAACGGAACAGGCTGAAGATCAGTGACAGATTCCTACCTGGACAAGTACTTCCTACAGTACAAGCCCTGCTAATGATCAGAGTTGACCTCCAGAAATTCGCTTCTGATCGCAATTACAGGCGCTCGTTGGCCGAACTTGTTCCCCTTTTGTTTGGCCCCTGATGTCGACTCATACTGATATCTCCATCTGCTATCTCCTATGAGGTGCATAACGGCACGTCGCAGGCAAATCGACGAACTGTCTTCACAAGAAAATGCAATACCGAACAATAATTTGGCACTGTGAAATTTTCTGACTTGTGTGAATATGCTTAAATATGTGCTTTGTACATATGAACGTGCACATACCTTGGTGCACTGTCTGCCTCACAACTATGTACATACTCATATCTACTGAATGGCTAATGCTACGTTTTTAATTGTTATGTAATCTTTTATACTGCACAAATTTTTATACTGTACATATTTTTATATTTCTATATCATTGTCAAGCCCCTGGCCTCCTGGCTGTGGTGGGCACATTATTGTATCTTTACTGTACAATAAAGATTTTCTTCTTTGTTTTCAGCCACCTGGTGGTTGATTGTTGGAACAGGATGTTCTCAGAAAATAGGTTTCTGTGGTTGTGGAAGTGGATGGGTTGAATTAATTCAAGGAAAACCAGACAAATTCTTGGATGGTACAGCTGGGTGAACTGTTTTTTTTTTTGGCTGATGCTATATAAGCTTGCTTTCTTGCATCATTTGCCATTACTAACACTATCTAAAAAAAAAAAAAAAAAAGGATTCTTCTGCTCCTATGCTTATCATTCATTTCTAGAAAATGATTGCATATCTCTATTGGCATAAACACAACAAATATTGCTTCCCATGCATCAAAAAAACTAGGTTTTCTCTTTCGCTCTTGGTGTTACTTTTCTTTTATACAACTACTCACTCTGTACAAATCTCAAATCAAGACTACTGTTCTCACATCTAAGGTGATGCACTCGTAACCTCCCTCAAGCTTCTAGACTCCATTCAAAACAGGGCATGTTAGGGTGACCAGATGCCTTTGGTGATAACCGGGACAGTGGGTATTTTAATATTTTAATTAAAAGGTTTACAGAAGAATATATAAACAATAATTCATTGAAAAAAAACAAATTATTTCATCAAGGAGCAAAGAGTGCTTTGTCATAGTTTAAATGACTTCTGTCTTCCATAATCAGCTTTTATTGTTAAATTCAAGTTGAATTCACATATTGGAATTTACATATTTACATTATGGAATCAATGGTTTTAATATCCAATGCGATTTCATTCATCAGACCACTGAATTTCTATTTACCTAAATATTCTTTCCACATTTTCATTGTGTGCTGGAATGGCAAAGAAAAAGCTACACAATTTTTCAGATTCTGAGGTCTGTTCTTGAAATTCAAATTTTGAAAAAAAAAAAAAAAAAAAAACAGTGGCTTAACAGATCTTGCCATAGCAAGATCTGTTAAGCCACTCATTTTTCATCAATGCATAATGAAAGCATGTCAATGGTTTCTTGAACATAATTCTTTCCCTAAATTATGTAACTTCGATTTTTAGAATTTGTTTATTAAATAAACCAAGGATGTTAAGGATTGCATGGAAGTATGCTTCATTACTAGTGATTCAAAAAATTTTTAAATAAATTTTGGGGACTTTTCCTCTGAATCAAAATATTCTTTCAGTGCTTCAAAGATTTTTAATATTCCTTCTACCACATTGTACAATACAACCAGCAAATTTTTGAACGAACAGCAAACTTTTCATACTGCATATCTAATAGAGAACAAACATTTTTAAGTCGCTAGGTACATACTGCATAAGTTGAAAAGTATAAAAGTATTTTTATCATGACCATTTCTATATCGTGGGATAATCTCTCAGGCCCTGATTGCATTGTGTTATGCAAAGTACGTGCAGAACATGCAACGTCTAGTAAATCGAGATTAATTTCCTCACATAATTTATAAAAGATAATGTTTGTGCCTTTTCTTAACAGTCCCCCAAAATTTATGTTAGTGTTATCTGTTTCATAATGAATGTATTTTTTTTATATCAGCACCATACTCATAAAACATGTTTAATTTTGAAATGAACAATGTAATCGGAAGTTTCATTTGGTAGTGATTCAATTTTTAATATTTTTATTTGAATTCCTTTTGTTTTGCAAAAATAATGAACAACTACATTGAAAATATTTTTGTTTTTGTGCTGATTGCATCCGTAGATACTCCAAAACATAGTGACTTTTTTAGTTCATTGTTGCAATCAGCTGATCTAAAGGAATGGTAGTGTTTAATGACAAGATAGGCCACTGACTGTCAACTCACTTGCTACAGTAAGATGGTCCTTAACTGGATTTTTCACTCAAAAGTACTGCATAATACTTAGAGAAAAACCAGCATTTCCAGGGCAAGTTTATTTTATTTTAATAAAATGGTCAGTTACTTCAGATTTTCCACCATGACCCATATTTATGTAGCATTTGCACAGTTCACACTCCACTTCATTATAAGTTCTTTCTCTCTTGATGAAACTCCACTGTTTTGAATACTCATCATTAAAGGTACATTTTCTCTTCCGGCATCTCTGCTTAGGGGTTCTTCAAAAACTTTGCCAAATCCACAACACATCTCCATAGATGTGATGCATATTTGGATGTTCAGTTATCCACAGAAAAGAATATTTGCTATTCTTCTCTTCTTGAAATATCACATAGAACAGATCACAATGTTGCTTTCACCAGGTATCAAATGCAACATATATACAGAGCTGTGACTGACCGAACTTAGCAAGAGTTCAAGAAGACGGCTGGAAATTATATCTTGAATATTTTGAAGAGGTCTGTTTTAGAAGGGATAGTGAATGGTATACTAGAAAGAATGTTAGCAATGAATTCTCAGTACTACTAATGAGGTTGAGACAGTAAGCATGGGAGATGGTTGCCTTAATGTGCTTTTCTCTTCTTACTGCGACATTCTATTTAAGAAAAGTAAATTAAGTAGTTTGGTTTACTAGGAAAAGCCAGAACATTAGTGCAATCAGAAGTGAGGAGGGAAATAAAAAAATCAAAGCATTTGGACAAACTCTAAAATCCCAGGAAACCAGGATGCCTGATCACCTTACAGTCAGGTTAATCAATGACCCATCACTTACAAAGTCTCTCCATTCTCTGTCTCATAGACATTGTTTCTGCTGCATGCCTTTTCTATTGCTATTTCCATGGACATAGGTTCTTCTGAATTGGTTTTTATAATTTCTGCTCCCTCTCTCTCTCTTTTCCAAACCGTTCCGAACCCATATAGCAACTAGTCAACTTCCATTTACTGTCCAACTTCAAACTCACAGAGCCAACTTTTCTTCTTTCTCATTTATACCTTCAACTTCCATTTTAATGAACAACCACCCTTCACATACATTTCCTGAAAATTACATCTACAAAAATTCAAGTCTAATGTCAACAAGTATCTTCAGTATCTTCTTTCATCATCTCAGCCTTCAGCACATGTACTAAGTACTATAGGTTCAAATAACTTTTGTATTTGGAGTTTTCATTAAAAAAGAAAAAGAAAAAAAAAAAAAATCTGAAATGTCACCAGCTAAGGATCTAGTGTAAACATTAAACTTGTATTTTGTATAAGTTTTAATAAAACCTATTTTGTTCCTCATTTCGCATGTTAAAAAAGTGTCCTTAATTATATATGGCAATACCTCACTTAGCACGGTTTCAAACAGCATGGGTTTCGCTATAACACTGTTTTCGATTCAGTTCAAGTGGAAAATTTACTGTACATATTAAAACTCATTCGATAGCCTAGACACATACTCTACATATATGCTGCGTTGTTGTAGCCTAGGTATGCATACATATATGCTGCAGTGTCAACTCTGTTGTCTCACGTGCACATGTGCCAATAGCTCCCCTCGGGCAGTCAGCGGCAACGTGCAACAGTGTTCAGTATTCTTAATTCCATCCTGATGAGACGACATGATAGCTTTTCATAATTTCATAATTTATTTTTACCCCTTTAAATACAATCAAAAATATATTTGCATATTGGCTAGAAATCACTGCCAACAACATGCATTCTGCTTGGCAGCAGGTTTTGCCCCATTTGGCATATGATTTCAGTGATTTTGAATCGCAAATTCAGACAATTACCGAAGACACTGAAGATCAGTAAAGACTTGGGATTCAAAACTTTGGACACTGCCAATGTACGTAACTGCACTGACTCAGATGATGCAACTCTCCTTGAAATTGATGAGTAAACTGCATATGAAGAAAAGGAAAACAATTCTGAGGTGGCACCAAAAGAATCTTCAACAGAAGAATTGGAGAAAGTTTTTTTGGGGAATGACATGGCCTGTGAGGCGATTATGAATGGAGATCCGGATGTTGAACATAGCATCAAGATATGGCTCGATGCTACAAAGGCTTGTGCGCCAAAAAAAAGAAGAGATGACTTCACCAGACTCTTTTTATTGAAATACCTAAATAAACAATAAAGCTTTTAACTCATCTGTCATGATGTTTCCTTTTCATTAATACAATTTTTGTAATATTTTTTAAATTCAAATCCTTTTAATTGGTTAGCAAGTGCAAATTGTTTATAGATTTATTATAATTTGTTTATAAACTGTTTCTCTGGTATGCATTCAATTAAAACGCATTATAATTATACCTCAATCAGCATGGTTTCGGTACCAATTATCTGCGCTATGCAGGGTATTGCTGTATATTTACTTTTATATAATATATAGTTTATCTTAACAATTTTTATCAGTGTTCTGCCAAGGGTAAGACCATCTATATTCAAGAATCCACTTCTTCCAATCTTTCTATCCTCAGTCCTCCTCATCACCCCACATTCACCATCCTCTCAATTCATCTATCAGTTTTCCTATCTCTCTGAGCCTCTTCCACTCCAATTTTCCCTCCACTGCATCCTTCACCCCTCACATTGGAACACATGTCTGATCAAATTTCTCTTCTACCTTCTGATCAATCAGTCAAACATCTCTTCTTACCCACCATTTTCATTTCTCATGAAAGCAACCTATTTTTTTTTTTCCATTCTCCTCCATTCATGTCTCAAAGTTTTCCAATCTTCTGATATCCTCTATTCCCATTATGTAGTATTACTCCAAAGCTTTTAGTGATATACTGCAAAGCTTTTATGCTGATATTAAATGCTCTACTGTAATACAGAAATATAACGGGAGAAAAAAGAAAATCACAACACTCAACCACTTAAGATCAAGTGTGCTCCAAAAGTTTTATCTGTTAATTCACCTTGAACTGAGGTGCTCAGAAAAATGCATTGACCTTTTATATGCATAGCAATACTCCTTTTAACAGAAACCAGAATTTTAGCACCATCCAACAAAGGTCTTATCACTCTTGAAAGAAAAATTCAAGAGTAGATTTTGCAGGATTAATACTCAGCCTAAACTAGAGAAGGTATTGGCAGTGGTAATATGATGAAAGAAAGCATGCTTATACAGCATCAGAAATAAAAAAATTACAACAATAATAATAAATAAATAAATTATCCGCTTTATTTCATTTTCCAAAAATTTCCACACATCCATCCTAACAACCATCCTTTTTCTAGTTGAACTTTTATGTTCCCTTGTCCAATTATTTAAAGCCTTAAACACTTCAAGCAGGTCTCCCAACAGTTATCTAGTCTAGTTTTCAAACAATGAAATTAAATATAACACAAGTCTCTTGATAAGAATATCCTTGACCTTGGCATCACCAAAATGGTATGATATTCTGGGATCACTGTTACTCCAAATGCAGTACCTTACATTTATCTATGTTAAACTTCGACTGCTGTTTTTCTGCACATCTGCCTTATTTTTGTTGAAACAGCATGACCCTGTTCACCTCTGGAAAAATTCAGCAACAATAATCATTAAACTTGATATGACTATATTAAACATCATTAGTAAATGTTAAAAACAGTAAGGGAACTCAACAGTGGATTAATTTATAAAGAGCAGTGGCCATTAATAACTACTTTCTGTCTCTTAAAATAGGTTTGGCAACTTATCATTGATCTGGTTTGTAATGGCCTGCCTGTTATCTGATCTGAAAGCATGTTCATTACTGATATAGTGAACAGAAAACCTAAAGAGTCTCTCTGTGAAGCACACCAATGGATTTTCCTACTATGTATAATATTCCAACTTTCATAGTGGCAAGATGAGAATGCTACAAACATCTTCAAAATTAACATAGTAGTGGCATTCAGGGAGTTTTAATACATCCAGACATATATGATCTTGAATGCACCATTGATGTATGTTATGAAGGGCTGTAATTTGAAGGGCTTATATAATATGGAGTTTGGGCAAGGAAGCCTGTCCTCTTTAAAAGAGTAATCAAGATTTAAAATTAATTAAGTAATTACTTTAAAAGAGTAAGCTACTGCCCCTCACTTTCATTCATCTAATTCTTTATTAGATGAACGAGAGGAGCAGCTTTTCAAACAGCTCACAAGTAAGCAAGAGTAGGGTATGTAGTATTTTTTTTTTTTTGGTAGTCGTTGGCGCATAGGCTTCTGTGGCCATAATGCACCTCCCAAGGTTTTTGCAGTACTCTGATCCAAGCCCGAGGCGGGAATCGAACCCGCGACCTTTGGGTTGCCAGGCAGGCACTTTACCCACCCGGCTAGCCTGGTCGGCCTGGTATGTAGTATAGGGCAGTAATAATCAATGTTGGATGTTGGACATGGCCAGCAACTCAATAGTAAAGCTCTTGGGAAAATCTTATTTAAGGCCTATATCAGTTCATTTTATGTGAATTGCATGTTGGAAAGAAAAGAATAAACACTGCTGCATTATCATGTTCTTGTCATTATTTATTCTTCATGAGCTGGCAATGAAGTCCATCCATAAGGATGGGTCAAGATGCTTAGAAGAAATCAAGGCAGTAGTCTAAGTGGGGGGGGGGGGTATTCCTTACTGGAATTCTCTTGGTACTGTCAAATGGGTGGATCTCGGGTGATTAAACATGGTCCAGACTCTGGAGCAATTGATATGGTCATGCACGGCTCCTGATTCCTTCCATCATTTATGTAATTCTTGCTTTGAAACTGATTAACAGATTGGGATCACCAGCCCTTGACTGTGCAGAAACAGTCATTGTTTAAGAGGCTACATACACGGTAACAGATTTCATCAAATGTATTAAGAGGTCAAATAAGAGGTGAATATGCACTCTTTAATACTTGTCAAAGGATGTTGGCTGTGGTATATACACATTTTTCTACATCAAGGTATTTAAGCAAGTTTTGTGTTCTGAAATCAGGATTAAGAAAGAAACATATAAAATTGAAAAATTAGACTTACCTCCATAAATCAATTTTTGATAAGCTGCAGGAAACTCTTTTCCTTTCTCTGCTTCTATCTTCTCTTTAAAAGTCTTTACCTATATAATTTGAGAAATGTAAACTGAACATTGATCAACAAGGTTTTCATAACATAACATAAAAAGAAATTGTTTAAATTCCACTTTTTTTTTTTATTAACATGTCAGTTTTGAGGGGGGTGGGAACAACAACTGATTTCCATACATTAGAAAATAAGCACTGAATAAGTAAGCTTATTGAACAGAGCTGGCAATACCCATAAGGCTAACTAAGAAATTTCCTGGGGGAGTGCCACATATTCTGAACAGACAAAAATTGGCAAATCCAACTAAACATACAAAAACTTAATGAAAGTAAGAATGGTTATGCTTGATAACAGTTAAATCTTTCTGAAGTGTTTAATTAAAATAACATTTCACTCCTACATCAACTTATTATTAAAACTTACTAGGCGTACACATCTAAGAACATCAATCCTGTTAGTAAATGTAGGTGAAACAGAGGACTAGAAAATAGGCGTACACATCTAAGAACATCAATCCCGTTAGTAAATGTAGGTGAAACAGAGGGCTAGAAAATATGAGAACCTGTTATAACAAGTTTGCTGTTAGCTATCAGTTGTCATCGGTGGTATGCATTTGAGAATGTGTACATTTTATTACCTTTCATTTTTCTTTGTATAAAGTGATTTTCTAGCAACCAATATTAAAAACATCACCGTCATAGCTGTGTGACTTCGCCAGGTTCACACATCCAGAGTGGTGACTTTGGGGGGCAATATGCTATTATCTCTACTTAGATACCACTAGATCAAATGACCTTAGAAGATCATGAAGGATACTGCACATTGCATATATATGCAATCTAAACTTCACTGAATGGATGAAAGGAAAGAAGGATTTTTGCTGTCTGCAAATGCCACGAATGAATGAAAACTGCCATTTCTGTTTTTACAAAAATTTGGGTTTTTAAAAGAACAGCAAAAAATAAATGGACTGGCAAAACACTGCTTCTGCAACAAAGCCAATTCCACATAGAGGTCTTCCTGCTTCCAATGAGGAAGAATAGAATTCAATGGATTAGACAAAGAATCATACCTAATTATACAGAGTGATCAGATCAATTACCTAGAAAAATCTATCATCAACAAGCAGAAATTTTAGAATAAATAAAAATTTGATAGCTGGTGGTAAAAGAATTTCCATAATTAAAGAGATATAAAAAGCTGTCAACATTTTACATGCAGGATTCTCTGTGTGTGTGGCTAAATATAAATAATCTAAGAAGAACTGCAATTGAACATAAGTTGAAGAAATGCAGCTATTCACTGATTTATCCGAAGTTTGAAGGCAGTTTTATTACATAATGAAAATAAAAAGCCCTGAATACCTACAGCTCATTCCATTAGAATAACCCAGCAGTGGTGGTGTCCCAATTTCTAGCAGAAACTGTAGCAGGGCACCTGAGATTTTCTTTTAAATTTTTGGAATTTTTTTTTTTTTTTTTTATTCTGCTTGAAAACTGACAATATTTCTTTTCTTAATGGACTGCAATACTTATTATATGTAACTTTTTAAGTTTTAAAAATTATTAAAAATTTTAAATGCCAAGTGCATTTTAAATCCTTTATTTTCAAAAAAAAAAAATAAATAAATAAATAAATTTTGTATGAAACACAAAACAGGAACACCAGTCTCTTTCATCTTTCAATTTAAAAGACCATAATACAGGATTTGGTGTTATTGTCTTTATGCTGTGAAAACAATAAATCTTTGAAAAACAAGAAGGGTAAGACAGTAGATGTTTAGTGACCTAATGGGAGAGGAAAAAACAAGAAACCTGAAACTTTAAACAAACAAGCATTGACACGTCCAGTATCACTCCATTCTTCATGCAAAAATCCAAATAGTTGCAAAAATGGTGGCAGGGCACTGACAGGTTCTCACACCCAATTTTGTTGCAAAAACCATAAGAAACTTACTTCAGAAACTATTGCAGTAAAGTCTGGCTGGCTGTATTTAGGAAGGTAAAAAAAATAATAATAATAAAAAAATAATAAAGAATTTTCATCACTGATTAACAGTTAACACGAGAACATTGTTTTTAAAGGGCACCTGTGAAGTATCCACTGCCACCACCACTGGATTAAAGAAACCTATAAACACGTTTCCGCAATACTGAAATGTAATCAAACGTGAGGGAAGTGCACCAAAACAGTACACCAAGTAGCCAAAGCAACTTTGAATCAGTTTGGTTTAACATAAGCATCTGAAAGTCACTAATCTGTTACATTATGGTAGTGAATAATCTGCATCAATTTAAGGAGGAATTAGGCAAATTACATTGGAAAACAATCCAGTCTAGTAATGGAGGTAATAATCTGGAAAACAAGATTATTATCTCCATTACTAGACTGGATGTTTGCAGTCCATTACAGGCAACCCCAGTATAACACGGTACTTCTACAACACAGTTTCGCTTTAACACGATTGATAAATTGCAGAAATCCTCGCACAACACGGTACTTCTACAACAAGGTTTCGCCTAACACAGTTTGAGAATTGTTGGAAATCTTGCATAACAAAGTATTTTTGAGCTTTTGTGCTGGGAAAACCCTTCTATTATGTTAGATGTAATTTTCAATTCCTTCCTTTTTTGTGAATCCCTGCTGTTGACTCCCTAGTCGTTATCGCCTCGTGATATTTTTCTGAAGCACATTTCTGGAGGTCACTACCATAAAACAAAAACAATTTGCACTTTCCGGTTTATTGGTCTTTTTTGTTAGTGAAATCAATTATAAATGGGTAGTAAACTCGATCTTCTTGCATTTGCTATAGTACCGATAGCTGGAATTCTGTGGGTTTTCATGTTATTATGGTGAAATGTGTTTCCCCTATCATGAAGTATTCAATCATATAAAAAACAAATAAATTTTCAGAAACTCATTACTCCATTTCGTGTTTGTTGCAGCTTGTGCGTGCCAAGTTCTTTGTTATTAATTGCTTATTTTTACTGTTTTAAATTTTACAACGACAAAAAAAAGTCAGTGAACAGAAATATCAATTAGTATGTACATATTACAGTACGTATTAATTAAGCTATGTATGTAAGCATAAATTTATTTTTATTTTGTTAACTGGAAAATATTCTTCCGATTTTCACGTCAAACATCATTTAAAGTGGGGATACACTGTATTTTGTTGGGAGATCCCTGGGTTAGGTTCTGTGCTATTGAACTTGTGCTTGTTTTGAGACCATAAAAAATAATTGTGACTTTGAAGAGTGCAGTTTGTGACTTTTAAATAGAGCAGAAAATACACTAAATCTAGATGCTGCAGAAGAGGAAGAAAATTAAATGAGTACATTATCTGACATATAAGTACCATAGTTTGTAAGGCAAGACATTTGTTCAGTTATTACTATTTAAGTTACTTTATTATAAAAATAAAGTTAAAATATTAAGTTATTACTACTATAAAAATTTAATTTTCTGATAGTTATAAAAAAATGGCGTATTTTTGTCAGCTTTTGGAACAAACCCCCCGGTTTTTTTACTGGTTCTTAGTCCCATATAACACGGTTTCGCATTACACAAGATTTTGTAGGAACCAAACCAAAGTATTAAACAAGAGGGTTACCTGTTACTTCAAAAATAATTCTTAAAATTTCACATAACATCACAATTTCTACTTATACAGGTTTTTGTGTTTGCCCATAATACATCTTATAAAATTTAGGGATGCAGACATGACCCTGATCTGTTGTATTAGTTGCAAATAATGTCTGCATGTGCTCACAGATGGCAGTAATATTGGAGACAGTTAATATATGCTGAGACTCATCTGTTTGCCTTCCACTTTTCTCTTTCAGTAACAGAAAGACAGTTGCAGTGTGAGTACACGTATATATTTTTGTTTATAAGAATGTAACCAACTTTGAACATTATGTCAATAGGAAATAAATTCCTGGTTTATGAGTTTTCTCTTTACAAGTGCACACTAGGAATGATTTAACTCGTAAAGCCAGGAACTACCTATATATCAAAATTGTCACAAAGTTTATCTGTATATCTAGTGCATATTGCTTGTTTCTTTTGCATTTTGCTTAGCACCATATTGTTAAAATGCTTAAGAAGCAAAGGAAGTGTCTAAAATACCCTTACAATTTATGATCTGAGAACAGACAAACAAAAGAAAACAAAACAAAACTGCACAGAAAAAAAAAATATCTACTAAAAATATTACTAAACATACATATTCTTTGTACTTCTGTTTATAAGATTAGTGATCAAAACAAAACTTGGTGTACCACAAACCCAAAGATGGGGCTAAATGGGAAATTAAAAGTATCCCTTTTGCTATTTCTATGATGAGGCAAGAACTGCACAAGTACATTAACGACTGCTATATCTCCATGACAAAAACATCAGACCTCCAGAAAAAGCAAGCAACAGCATCAAATATCCTAACATATCATCTGCAATTAGGAATGTTTCACATAATGAAGACCTGCCAATTCATGGAATAAAGGAAGCAGTGATGAAATTAGGTTTCTTGGGTTGCAGACTTTGCTGTACTGTCTACTTCAACAGATTTGGACTACAAACCAGAAGATTATAATAAAGCAGTGCATTTAATTAAAGTAGAAGAAGCAAATAACTCAGTAGTTTTTTTATTTTTTTATTAAGAGATATTAGAACCGATGGTATTTAGTACTGTGCATGGGTTGAAGGTTGAGAAAATGAAAGAAGATTCTTGTTGACATTAGACTTGAATTTCTGTAGATTGCAATTTTCAGGAAATATGTATCGGGGAGGTTATTCTAAAAAACAGAAGTTAAAGAAATAAATGAGGAAGAAGAAAAGTTGGTTCCATGAGTTTGACAGTAAGAGGATGCTAACTGGTAGTAGCATATGTTCGGATTGGTCTGGAGAGAGAGAGAGAGAGAGAGAGAGAGAGAGAGAGAGAGAGAGAGAGAGAGAGAGAGAATTAAAGGTAAAGCTGAACTGCAAGCATTATCAACCATTGCAGGATGAAAGCTGCCTCAACGATTCACACTGAGGGAAATTATGGAAGCCAATTCAGAAGAACAGTGCTCAGAACAGTAGGGAAGATTTATGATTCATACAGAGAAAACAGCTGTTGGGAAAAAAGCAACACCAAGAGCAAAAGTGAAAACCTATTTTTTTAGATGCAGATAAAGCCATATTTTTGATGTGATTAAGTGAGGGTAATCCCTAATAGAGATATGTGATCTTGTCTAGAAATCCGAGTGTCATCAAAGATAGCATTGGGGCAGGAGAATCCTTTTGCAAGATATAAGACAAGACTGAGTTTTAGAAGGATTGAAATCAACTAAGCTATCTTTCCCTCACGGTAGAATTACCTGGAGATCAGCATTTAAGGAACTGGTAGTGGATATTCAAGAATTTGAAGCTGTTTGAGCAGGGCAAGGATTCTCAAACTGGCAGATGGAATGCAATGTGCTATCATCTGCAAAACTATGGATAGGATTTCTAATCAATTAAAAAAGGTCATTAATATACAAGAAGAAAAGAGTGGTAGAAAAAAATGAACCTGGGGGGGAACACTAGCATTAGCAGAGAAGTTAGAAGACAGACAGTTGTCTACCATCACTTGCAACAGGCAGTCAGAAAGAAAACTGGATAGCCAATTACAGAAAACAATTAGAAAACCATAAGACGGAAGCTTATTTATAAGACGTTTATGCCAAACACAATCAAAAGTCTTTGAAATATCAAGAGCAACTGCTTGAATTTCACCAAACCTTTTCACTGAATTTGCGTGTGTGTGTGTGTGTTATGGAGGTTTAACGGCACATAAGCTACTGTGGCTATAATGTGCCTAATTGACAGGAAAATGCTAAAAACAAAATTCAAGTGTAACTAAAAACATAATTTAGGTATAACAACTTGGTTGTGTTTACAGAGATATTTTAGAATTTTTCATATAGTCCAATTATTTTCAGATAAGAGAAAAACTCATTGATGTTTGCATCATGGTTGGTTGATATGTTGTTTAGTGGCACAAGGGTGCTAAGGCCATATTGTGCCTGATTCTATTCGGTAGTGCAATTACCAGTTAAAATCTGTAAATTAATCCCATCTGCTTTAAGAAATAAAAGAACTCAGCTAGATTTGCATTGTCTCCAATCAGATGGAGTAATGTCAAAGGTTCTTGCAGATGTGAAAGCGATTTGAAAATTTTGTTTCAATAATTATTATAATTATTGCAATTTATTAGAATATGTCTCACCGTAAGTGTAGTCTGACAAAAATGTACAAATAGGCGGATCTTCACCCTTCAGTAGATAAATATGAGTTAGACACATATGTCCAATACGCATCCTAGCCAGGATCACCTCCTCTTGCCTATTTGATCGCATTCTTGATGGCCACAACTTAGGTTCCTGTTTAAACTGAAGCAGTTTATTGCCGCACTGAGCCTGCCAGATTTGCAACCATTGCTCTTCACACACGTTTTTTATGACTGATTTGTAGTCTGTACATGGCACTTGGTAGTTAGGAGATCTTGCAGTGATTGGAGGTTTAACGGCTTGATCTGCATATTCATTTCCTTTGATGCCTACATAACCTGGTATCCAACAGAAAGTGACTGATTGGTTTACAGCTTGTAACGCAATAATCTGTGATCTGATTTGCTTAAGATGGGGTGGATTGGTTTGGATGGATTTTTCAATGATTTTATTGCACTCAGAGAATCAGAGTAGATCATAATTTGCTTCATGGACAGATTAATCATGTGATCCAGAGCTATTTTAATCGCCCACAGTTCAGCAGAATAGATGCTGCATTCCTTTGGAAGGGACACAGAAGTAGAAAAGATAGAAGAAACTGCCGCTGCGCCCACTGTCGTACTTGTTTTTGAGCCATCGGTATATATTTGAAAACACCGAGAATTTTCTGCTACATGTGCAGCATGGAGTTTCCTGATGGTAAGGTCTGCTGCTTGCTTTTTCCCCCATTGTTGGATTGAGAAATCACAGACTGGTGTATAATCGGACCACGGAGGGTCGCGAGTTCTCATTTCCTGAAAGACATTACCCATGTCTAGATTCCATCATTGTGTTAACTGTAGCAACCTTATCCCAATAGGCTTGTTTTCGTTAGGTTTTTTTTGTTTTGATAAAATGTGGTCCATTGTGGATCAAATAAGTATGGCGAGATAGGATGAAAGGGAAGACTCCGTATTTTTGCTGCATAGTTGAGGAGCATTTTCCTCTGAAGATGGAGTGGAGGTTTGTGTGCATCTATATATAGACTCTGTACAGGGGATGTTCTGAATGCTGCTAAAGCAGTTCTTAGGGCACTGTGATGGATAGTGTCTAGCCAAGTTAGTGCACTTTTCCTGGCAGAGTCATAGATTGGAGCTCCGTAATCCAAGCGAGATCGGATTAATATCCGATATAGCCGAAGCAGAGTGCATCGGTCGGCACCCCACGTCAACGAAGATAGTACTCTGAGGATATTTAATTTTTTCAAGCAAATGGTTCTCAGATATGTGATGTGTTGTAAGAAGTTTAATTCATTGTCCAAGATTAGGCCAAGAAATCTAATACTATTGGAAAGAGGTATGGTGAAATTTTTAAGATACAGTTCAGGCTCAGGGTGGATCTTACGTTTTTTACAGAAATGAATACAGTTAGATTTTTGTGCTGATAGGCGGCAGCCATTGCGAGATATCCACAGCTCAGTTTTGTTAATTGAGATCTGAAGCTGTCTCTCAATAGAATTCATAGTTTCCTTGGCATAAAATCATGAGATCATCTGCATAGTGATATAATTCTACTGTGCTTGGAATATCATGGATGATATTGTTTATTCTTATTAAAAATAGCATAGACTCAAGATAGATCCTTGAGGGACCCCCTCCTGTATATGAATTCTAGAAAGAGCATTCAGATGACTACCCTGAAAGGTTCTGCCCTGGAGAAAGCTCTGAATAAACAAAGAAAGCCTGTATCTTCAAACAGGCCTATGGGGCTGGGAAATTCCATACTGCAATAATTAAAGACAAACACCAGCCAAGGTATAAAAAAATTTTTACTATAAAAATAATGTGATACACTATCGGAAGACTAAAATATTACAATAAATTATGATAAAATAAACTATGATAAAACGTTAAAAATATACTGAAGCAATAAAATTATCTAAAATAAACTGGATTAAAAGCGATAAAACCTGAAGCTTTCGGAGACTGCTGTCTCCTTCTTCAACAGTATACTATTACTGCAATGACACATCCTTAAGTAGCAGACCCATGGCACTCATGCACGTGGTCCATCAGACATGGTCGGCATTCCCCACGCGCGCATCGGAAACGGAAGTGGCTCGGGAGCGTGTCAAACAGAACCGATCATCCCGTCCGAGGACAACCGCCGCAAACAGGGGGTGTAAACGTGTCCCCCTGTTAATAGTATTACGACTGGATGAACCGATTCACAAGCTCTCGAGCCACTTGCGTTCACAAAATCCATGGGCACGGTCCGTAATGACCGCGTCTTCAGGTTTTATCAGGTTTTAATCCAGTTTATTTTAGATAATTTTATTGCTTCGGTATATTTTTAACGTTTTATTGTAGTTTATTTTATCGTAATTTATTGTAATATTTTAGTCTTCCGATAGTGTATCACATTATTTTTATAGTAAAAATTTTTTTATTCCTTGGCTGGTGTTTATCTTTAATTATTGCAGTAAAGGAAGCCTGCCTCGTAGACCAAATAGATAGAACTATGGCTGAAGTATTTCCTGTGGGAAAATGAACATAAGTATGTGCACTGGTGTTCAGCAGAGTTAGATTTTGTTTGTCCAGTAATGTTTCTATTAGCTGCCCTCTTTTATCCATATGGAGACCCCCATAATGGGTGGTGTCCATTAAAGTCACCCATCAAACAAATAGGTGGTGGTATCTGGGCAAGGAGCTCATCAAAGTCTCTGAGTATATACGTTTGGTTCGGTGGAAGATAAATAGAAACACGAGATAAAGATAATCCAATTTCTATTCTTACAGCAATAACTTCTAAATTAGTTTTTAAGGGGATTTGTCTAGACGGATTAGTAACGGATACCAAAACCGCTACACCTCCATGGGCTGCAGTTGCTACATTCCTGTCACGCCTGTACAAAATATATTTCTTTATTGAGGGGCTCACTTGTGGAGTTAAAAATGTTTCCTGTAAACAAATGCCTGCTAGATTGAAATCTCGGATTAGGTCATAAAGTTCATCTGTATTAGTACGTAGTCCTCGACAATTTCCATTGTAAAATGTACTTCATTATTTAGTGTTAGTGGTAGGATGATCAGGTTGCTTTTTAGAGGCAGTAGGCTTATTGCGATCTATTTTAATTTTATCTTTTTAGGAAAGGTAGGCCATCCAATGTCCATATCTTCTTCGGCATGAATTTCTAATATAGGTTCTCGTTAAGTTTTGTCATCTGTATTCATTTCTGCAATATTAATTTGGTTTTTGTAGAAGATTCAGCTTTTGCCATCCTGGTCTCACTTTGGGACTTGATGCCACTAGTAGTGGGGATGGAAATTGGAGTATTACAAGTCTGGTCTCTGTTGTTTTGCTTCAAGGATGGCTGAGGAACTGAAAGCTGAGCTCTAGCCCATTCAGCAAGTGATATGTTCGGTGGTTCTGAGTCACTGGTTTGTGTAGCAATTGAACGATATTTCTTTGTAACATCTGCATATGTACGTGGGCATATCTTTCAGTATTTGTCGTCTCGCTTCCTGATAAGTCACTTTATTTTCAACTTTAAATTTCTGTATTTTTTTCCCAAGTTTCCATAACTTGCAATTTCTAGAATATGTAAGATGATCTTCCTTGCAGTTAGGGCAAACTGGAGATGTAGCAGTACAGTCTGTTTGAGTGTGATCCTGGGATCCACATTTTGGGCATATTGTGTTTCCTCGACATGTTGCCCGAGAGTGTCCGAACTTCTGACACTTATAACACCGTAGTGGATTTGGTATATACGGGTGGATATGCCAATTTAGATCACCAGCTTTTACAGTATTTGGTAAGTTTGGAGTATTGAATGTGAAAATTACACTGCGGGTTGGAATGAGATTGCCATCCCTATGAGTCAAAATTCTCTTAGCTTGTATGACCTTTTGTTCTTTAAGTTCTTGTACAAGCTCCTCTTCTGTTACATTCAATAGATCCCACTCAGAGATAACACCTTTGGGACTATTAAGGGTTGAGTGGGGAGATATTTTAACAGGGATACCACCAAATGTTGTCATCTTTAACAACAATTCTGAATGTTTCGACTGTGTAGTTTCCACAAGCAAATCCCCTGACTGTAACCTTTTGACCATTTTAGGTGATCCAGCAGCATTTTCTAGAAATCTCTGTATAATAAATGGAGAGAGTTTGCTCACTGGTTGACTAGTTAAGGAATGGATAATCAGGAAAGTTGGATACTCAGGTTGATGATTATCTATTTTTAAGCGCTTATGTTGCACACTACCTTCATCAGAATTATACCAATCTATGGTATTTGAGCTTGAAGGCTCTAAGGCTGATTAATTTTCTTTATCCATGTTGGCTCCTTTTCACCCCCAGGGTGAAAAGGAGCCAACAGGGATGGCAACGTACTAACTCTTACGCTTGTGGCGAAGCGTAAGTGTTAGTACGGTTAGTATATACAATAAAGAAAAAGGTACTTTCCTTATTCTGGCTCTCTTTCTATACTTTTAAAAAGTAGAGCTAATCAACAGAAAGACTTTTGAACAAAATAAAACAAAGAAAAACTCAGTCGCTTTAGAAAATCGCAGTACAATTAGCACAGAAGATCGCTTGGCCTCAAGAATCACTTGCCACCTGGGCCACTGAATTTGCCCACAGGTTGGGTAACATAAGTCAGTATATCACCAGTGCATCGACACAGACAGAATCTATACTGGTGATCATTGCTCAGATGGAAGGTTTCTAGATAGCTTAAGAATTGATGGTTAGTAATTTCTCCATTATTTTAGAAAGAGTAGAAGTAAGTGCAATGGGACAATAATTGGATGGTAGGGATTTATCGCCCTTTTTTTTTTAGGAACTATATGGATATGAGCAAATTTCCAGAAGAAGAGAAAACACCTATGGCATCAGAAAGTGATAAATGGCAACAAGAACATGAGTAAGCTCAGGAGTACAGGTTTTAAGAACAAGTGGAGAAATATACCACCAGGACCTGATGCTTTCTTGGCATCAATACTGTTCAAAATTCTCTTGACATCCTTTTGATGTGCCTCCACAGGAGGTAGTGCCTTTTCAGTGCTGCCAGTGGAGGCACTGAATGGAGTCTACTGGGAATGGTATGAGGTGGTTTACCAAGATCATCAATACACAAGTTAGAAGAGTAAAGTAGGATGCTAGCAGGTCAACTTTATCTCTGGCTGAAGTAATACCATAACCATCCAGTTTTGAGAGAGTTGGGAATAAAGACTGGCAAAAGTTGTGACCAACAGCTATAGCAAGATACCAGAATGCTCAACTACCATTTGTTCAAGAAGCAACTTTTCTGCTGTTAGCCTGTTCAAAATCTAGTTTGGGATGATTAATAACTGCTTTGCAATAGTTGTGAGCTTTGGTATAGGCAGAAAATGAATCTGGAAATTTGCATCAAACCAACTGTGATATGGACCATTCTTATCTTGAACAGCCTTAGCACATTCATTGAAAAACCAGGTAAATAAAGGATGAGATTTTAATGTGTAGTGTTGAATAAAGGATTTTATCCTACAAGAATAATTTCACTAACACAATCTGAACAAATGTTGACATCAGAAGATTTGAAACAGTAATCCAACCGAGGGAAAAAAATCTCCCAGATCATCCCATTTTGTATTCATGTAATGCCAAGTCGAGAATGGCCATGAGAGAAAGACTCCATTGGAGAAGAGGCCATCATCAAGATTTGGTCTGATGTGCCTATCACTTACCTCATCTGTCTACTTTGAATGGTTATTCATGAGGAAAAGATCAAGGTTGTGTGTGTGTGTGTGTGTGTGTGTGTGTGTGTGTGTGTGTGTGTGTGTGTGTGTGTGTGTGTGTGTGTGTGTGTGTGTGTGTGTGTGGTAAGGATTGTATGGTATTCTGTAGGTAAATTAGTCAGTAATATTTAAGCTTATTTAAAGCTAGTCATTTAAGTTTATCTAAAGAGCAAGCAGAACTTGGTTTTAGGTAACAACAGTGGAAGTTACTTGAAGCAAGAACTAAATTTAAAGTACAGGCAGTTTCAGGCTTTACAAGTCCCCGGGTTTAAGAGTTCTTTTTTTCAAGTAGCAAGTGTCAACAAAATCAAATGAACATTAATTGCAATAAATAAATGCTAAACATTCATAAATACAGTATTTCAAATCAGGCGTGTAGTTATACAATACCGTACTACTATGTGTGCACTTGTTCAGGCAGACGAGAGCATCTCATTGACTCACATAACATAAAGCAGTTACCATGCTGACATTACGCTAAGAGTGGTTGTATTGCTCTTCTTCATTTTCACTGTCTTGTCTTATTTCAAATTTATCCAGCTTATTAGGTGGGATAAATATGAAGGGTGTTTGGAATAAACCCTTCCTCAGTTTATTGATAATTTTGAAGGATTTTAAGAATCAGCAGAGATCATACAAAGTGAAACAGAAGCAGTTTAATATTGCTAACCAATTGCAGCTTAAGGTTTCTACAACTGACGTCACTGGTCTGCTTCAAGCAAACAATGCAGAGTTCACAAATGAAGACCACCTTGAATGGTAAAATGTGAAAAAGAAGCTTAGGAAGAAAAAGATTTAACAGCTGAAACTCCTGTTCGTTCCTTCACTCTCAAGGGGCCTGATGAAGCTTTTCAACACACAGAAAAAGCAAATGAGATTTTCGAGTCACAAGGTTCTAATTTATAGCGCACCAGAAAAGTTTCTATAGATTTAAAAAATGCTTATGCATGCTATCATGACATTTATAAAGAAAAGAGAAGACGGTCTAGGAAACAAATGACTAAGCATTTCTGAAGACTACGATGACTCCTTGGGCTTCCAACAAACCAACAACTAGTGCTGAACCAGCAATGAGTGATGAACCACCAACAAGTGTGGTTCATTTAGTCGATGATGAAGAATAAACATTCTTTAACATTTGTATGACATAAATAATTTCTTTATTATAATTTGATCGATAAAGGCTATATTTTCTTTTTTTTTTTTTTTGAAAAATAAATCATTGTTTATGTGCAAACTATTGTTTTGTTGACCTTCATTTAACATTACTACGGTCAAATTTCATTATTGTGAACGTAACCACTGTTTTGAACATTATGTCTATGGGAAATAAATTCCCAGTTTACGAGCACATGCTAGGAATGAATTAACTAGTAAAGTCGGGAACTGCCTCAATATCAAAATTGTCAACAAAAGCGTTTTCAAAATATTTCGGTATGGAAGATGCTATAAAGATATTAGTGATCTTCTAAATGAACTGGGCAACTAAACACAATCCTAATGAATGGCATATATTTATTGATTCCTCAAAATTCATTGGCAAAGAAGTTTTGCTGCACAATGGAAATGCATTCCTTAGGTTTCTCTATTCATGCTATTGGCTTGAGAGCATGTACATTTCTTGAGCGCAATAAAATAGTGGCATATGATTCAAGAAAGCAATCTTATATAGCACCAACCAAAAAAAAAAAAAAAAAAACCTCCAATCACTTGTCCATCCCCACCAATGTGTCTAGTTTTTCCTTGAAATTATTCAAATTGTCCACTTCCACAACAATACCATTCTGTCTTCTCCCACTCAACAAGGGACAAGACTGCCACTTAATAAATCCATGCTGTGACTGCATTATAACTACACTCCTGTCTAGGTGATCCTGTATTACTTCTTTAACAAGTGTCTCCATTATTTTCCATGGAACAGAAGTTAAGCTAACAGGTTTCTAATTATTCATGTCACCCTTTGATCCCTCTTTGTGAACTGGGAAAGACTGCCAGAGATTCACACACCTCTAGTCCACAGAAACCTTCCCTTAATTTAATAATGCTCTCATAATTATGGCTAAGGGTCTGCTTACCTCCTTTGCTGTCTCCCTTAATATAAATGAATGGATCCCATTTACTCAGGTGCCTACTTTATGTTTGGCC
This sequence comes from Mastigoproctus giganteus, assembly GCF_048544385.1. Lineage (NCBI taxonomy): Eukaryota > Metazoa > Arthropoda > Arachnida > Uropygi > Thelyphonidae > Mastigoproctus > Mastigoproctus giganteus. Next base: position 126,000,965 of record NC_143578.1, read on the forward strand.
TCAACAATTTCTCTTCTAATTTTCCTCTCAGTTATCACAAAATCATTTAGTTCTCTGCTAGACTTTGATAAACATCTGGCATTCCCTTCCCTAAAGAATTCCTCATGTGTGAATATAGATGTATAACACCTATTCAGTTTGTGAGCATGCTGAGTAAGATGATCAACAGCTAAACTACTGATATCAAGTGTACCAATGTAATTCAATCCCTTCTTTCTACTGTTAAATAAGTAGTCTTTGCTGCTTTTCTATGCCAGAGATCCATGGTAATCTGCCTTGGTTTGCCTAAACACCTTTGTGACTTGTTTCAGACTAGTTTATATCTATTGTAGGCTTCTGTATCACCTGATAACTTATATGCATATCACACATTTTTCCTTCTCTGCCACAAGCATCCTTAGTTCATCTGACATACACTTAAGTTTAAGCCTTGAACTTATATTAGACCACTACATTGCTACTTTTTCGTAGATGGCATTACCTCTACACATACTTTTCTGTGCAAAGCCCACCAAAATGAAGTGTTTCGCATTCTATTTGATTATTAGTCTATGCCAGTATAGTAGCAGCTTCTACAATTTCTTCTCCTTTCCATTTAGAATTTATTGTTGATAACATCAGTTGTTCCCACTTCATAAAATTTAAAAACTGTCTGATACCACTATAGTCACCTTAACAAAAGCAAAAGCTCTTTCCTTTATGTATACAGGCAGACATGTTTGGTTTGGTTTTACTGGTGCGAAATTTAACGGAAAAATTGCAAAACGATTTTCCTTCCTGAAGCTGACACCGCTTCAGGAAGGAAAACTTTTGCAATTTTTTCGTTAAATTCTTTTAATTAATTTTCTTATTTTGAATTGCGTTAAATCAGTTTTTAATTGTGTTAAATCGATTTTTAATTATTTGTTACTCTAATGTAAGATTTTCGATTTTTTCATTTTAATTTCTGGAGAGTATCATATGGAAGTGTTCTATGTACTATATTGAGGTAACCTTCTCTTATTATTTTACAAATATTGATATCAACATAGAACGTATTGAGCATTACAGCTCTGGTTCATACTATGAACTATTAGTACACTGTGATTGCTGCCACCCAGTGGGTCTTTTACCTGCAGATTCTCAATGCATGAAGAATCACTGCTGATAACCAGATCAAGAGTATTGCTTCCTCTTGTTGCCTCTCTAACATGCTACTGTGGAAAACAGTCTTCCAAGAAATCCACAAAAGTCTTGCTAGTGTTTGAGTGACAAATCCACAAATTCCAGCCAACATCTGGAAAGTTAAAATCTCCCATTATGAGACATTCTGATTTGATGGCCACTCTATTTCCCTGTATAGCTGTTTGGTATACTCATCACAGTCATTAGACCTATAACACACTCCTACTAAATCACAGTGTACTAAATCCCTTTCGTCAAGGGATTCTCTTTGGCGGAAGGGCAACCTTATCTATCTTAATATGTAAATCTTCGAGTAGCTCTTGGATGCAAATACCAAATGACTGGTTGACAGTCTGACAGGTGTGATACAAGCTTTCTCACCATGTGTGAAAACTGATATCTATGTTGGGTGGTCTGGCAGGGATTTCAGTTTAAAAGCTAATGCTTTTAAACTGAAATCCATCAAAGATGCAAGGAGGATGTTGACACCTCTTGTGCATAGCTAACAAATATGTTAAAGAAACTAAGTTTTTTTTCAAAAATGTGTCCCAAGAATTTTATACCTGTCACTACTGGAATAGCATTTTGCCCACATCTCAATTCAGGTTCAGGATGAAGATTACATTTATGACAAAAATATATGCAAAACTGATCTTTTGCAGTGAGAACTGAATCCATTAGCCATTCAGGAGTTGAGATGATCGATGGCTTGTTGCTTGTTTTTTTTCAATAACCCTCATATTGCATTACTGTAAAAATATGCTGAAGTCATCAACACAGAGAGTATGGTTTACAACTGGAGGAAGTTGTTCCATAATGGAATTCACTTTAATAGCAAAAACTTGTAACATAATGCAAACCTTGTTGGGAAACTCCCTCCTATTGGCAGAAAGACAGCAGATCCTACATGAACTTGAATTGATTTACAGGATTAAAAGTTTTCAATAAAAACAGAAAATCCCTAACACTGAGGCTATAAAGGTCTTTAAAAACACTGATTCTCTAAGTTGTGTCATACACTTTTTCCATGTCAAAGAAGACTGGCACCAGGTACACCTCTTGTTTTTAGGAAAACATCAGATTGTTTTCAGTCTAATTAAATGGTCCAAAAGGATCTATTCCTTCAGAAGCTGCATTGCATGCTGGACAGGAGGTCATTTGCTTCTAAAAACCATATAAGATGAGAAATGATCATTCTCTCCAAGATTTTGCACAAACAGCTGGAGTTACAGGTTGATAGTTGGAATTTAGGATCCTTTCTTGGCTTAATAATGATAAGGATGACTTGATGCAGTTTCTGGATGCCTTGTGCCAAGCATCCAGAAACTGCTCTTTAAGAAAGATTCTGTTATATAAGAAGAGGTGATCCATATATTTTGGTAAAAGGTGCTTACCCATTTCATAATGGACATTATATATTCCCACAGCACTTGCCTTAATAAAGGGTAGGGCTCTTTCCAGTTCTTAAAAATAGTGAATGGCTTCTTGTATGGGCAAAGGTTCTTTGATGAAAATTTAAATGCATGTTTTTCATTCTTCTGTTTCAAGATATTGAAACAGAAGAATAAGATATTTCATTCTTCTGTTCGAGGGGAAAAAGGTGATATTGAAGTTGCAAATATTTCCCCAAGAGCACTAGCTTTGCAGATAACCCTGCAATGGTACATATACCTGAAGAGAATGTGCAAGGCTCAAGGGACAGAATTTTTCTCAGCATGGTCTGTGCTTGTTAACAAGAGAGACTGTTTTTACAGGAATGGGATACACTTGAATAGAAGGGATGCAAGAATATTTGCTGATGCTTTTAATGCAGTGATAGGTGGGTCAGAAAACTGCCAGCTTGGGGAGATACACAGACCAATAGTTTAACTACAGCCACAGGCAGAGGTGAAAGTGATTCTTGTACTGCTACTATTGGTGCATGCAGCAGCCTGGAAAGCAAGGTGTCTGGGATTTCTGTTGGTTGGCTGATTGTTTAAGAATTTTATGGTGCATTAGTGTCTAAGGCTATAATGTGCCAGGTGTCTGGGATTTCAGTCCTTGCTGTGGGTCATCACAGAACAAATGAATACATGGGCTGTGTTATAGGAATTCTTTCAGAATGAAAATGACAGAGTAAACAAAACAATTCACTGTTTTATAATTTGTAGAAGAATAAGAGAAATTTACCTCAATATGATACTATCAAGCTGTTTTATAATGAAGGAATGGAATATGTTAAAAAGTTTAGTGCTAAAATTGTATATTTCTAATCAGAAATTTCAAGCAATAATTGAAGATAGGAATAACAGAAGTAAAGTGTAATCATCTAAACCTAATCCACTGTATTCTCAGATAACTAAGCAGACTGAATCTGTAAAAGAGAGAAAAGTTAAAATTTTAATTAAAAAATTCAAATTGCAAAAAATACAATACAGGTGTTAAGAAATTAAGCCTGACTTAGGTGATTAAAAAAAGTTGAAAGATAAAGCTGTAATAATACAATTATTAAAGCTTTATCTTTCACCTGACTTAGTGAGTTTTGGAAAAGTTGATGAAAGTAAAAATTTCAACGAAACAGGAATGAAGCTAGAACAGAATAGAAAAATTACTCCTAAAATAGTGGTTTATGATGGTGATGAAAATTTACATTAAGAATAATTTAAAATGTAAATTAAGAAGTCTTGAGTTCGAAGTAAGTTGAGATCTTTTGCAAGTGAGGCAAAAATAAGAAGAAAAGCTAAATCTAAAGGAAAATACACCTATAATTGAGTGATTAAAATAAATGGAAAGTTATCCCATTATTTGATATTAAAGAAGAAAATTTATGCAGTGTGGATTGTCTTATTTAGTGACATTTTGGACTATACAGTATAACTGTGATACTTATAATTATCTTGCTAAACAGTAAGAATTACGGAGTTTCTCTGGATTGATACAGGTATAAGGAATGTCCCAACAATGAGAGGACTCCAGATATTGTGTGTGTGTGTGTGTGTGTGTGTGTGTGTGTGTGTGTGTGTGTGTGTGTGTGTGTGAGAGAGAGAGAGAGAGAGAGAGAGTAAAGTTCACAAATGTTTGTCTGACCCAATCAAAAAATGTGTTAGAAAAATTTTACAAAGAAACTTAATCATGGATAAAGCATGTGTAATTAATATCTGGATTGTTAAAGGATGATACAACTCAACAGTCAAAGATTTACGAGTGAGTACTCTTTAATCTTTGACTGTTGAGTTGATTTAAGAGTGAAACAGATAATAAAGATAATGGAAAAAAAGAATATTGGACTTTAAAGTGTGTTAATCCTTCAGGAAATCCTAACTCTGCAAAAGGATTTCCTCTTAAATACAGAACAGTACAAGTGAATGGTAATATATATCAAGCTGCATATAAGGAGCTCTGGGTCATATGGAAATCTGATTACACTGTTACTAAATGGGAAACTCTGACATATTCTCATGGGCATCATAGCTCTGTTTTTTTATTTATCTCAGAGTGTGTACAGCTTGGTTATTCCTCAGAGGATATTTCTATTGTCAAATCTAGCAAGTTGATACCTTCGTACAGTGTTCTCCCCAGAAAAGTTTGCCAGCTGGGTGGGGAAGTGTTATACTTCGCAATATTATAAAATTTTCTGTAATTTATAAATATCACTTAAGCTGTTGTTGTTATTTGGTTTTTAGGAGCATTAGCAACTAAGGCCATATTGCTCGGGGATATGCGGTGGTCATTCCCTGACCTTTCCGCATCCTCCGTATTTGGTGGTGACGGGCTCGAACCCCGGTCTAATCAAGAGGCGTGTGCTACGCACTGCTGCTCCTTCCCACCTGGTTACGGAGGCGGCCATCACTTAAGCGATCCAGAGCAAAAATTAATTGCATAATTTAACGTTACATGCTCCTATAGCCACGTTGACCTCAATCGCATAGTACATTTGAAGTAATATTGATCACGATCAGTGAGCAGTACATTACAGTCCCACAAGAATCACTTAAATTTTAGCTGGGAGGTCAGTTAAATTCACAGGGCAGTGCGCCCATTCGATAGGTCTTGGGAAAAACATTGTAATATATATAGTATCATCAATACATTATGGGCAAATTTTGGATTCAAAAGATCATTTTAGGAATGGATTTCAATACTTACCCTATTCAAACCCAGTGGTTAGAATTTGGTCAAAATATCGTCATCATTTAGTCAGAATATAGATGAGCAAGGAGAATTACTAGAAAATTTTTTAGGAACAGTACCATTTGAAACTGCAAATTGTCATAATCAATTAAGCACATTAGCATATGATGCAAGAAAGCAAGCTTATGCAGCATCAGCCAAAAAAAAAAAAAAAAAACCCTTTCACTTCACCCCTCTGTTTGTTCGAAATACCTGTCCAGCTGAGGCTTAAATTTATTTAGGCTATCAACTTCCACAAAAAAAAAAAAAACCCTTTCACTTCACCCCTCTATTTGTTCGAAATACCTGTCCAGCTGAGGCTTAAATTTATTTAGGCTATCAACTTCCACAACAAGGGATAGAAGTCTGTTCCACCAACCAACTACCCGGTGGCTAAAGGCCAATTTCCGCACATCTATCCTACATCTGTCTTTCCTCAATTTGAATTTATGCCCTCTCAGGCGATTATTCTGAGCAAGAGGCAGTATCCCATCAGCATTGAGCATGCTCAAACCATTCAAGGCTTTATACACCTCTATCAGATCACCTCGCCGGTGCCTAGTCTCCAGACACTGTAATTTGCAAAACTTAAGCCTTTATTCGTAAGAGCAACCCTTCGTTCTGTTCACTAACCTTGTTGCCTTTCTCTGTACTCGTTCCAGCAGTTGTACATCCTTCTTCAAATGAGGCCTCCAAACCTGTAAACAGTACTCAAGGTGCGGCCTGCCCACTGCCTTATACAAGGGAATAATCACCTCCCTATCCCTACTAGAAAAATTCCTGTATATCATTGATAAGACACCATGAGCTACTCTTGCAGCCTGAATGCACTGCTCAGAGAACTTCATATCTGCCTGCACAATTACCCCAGATCCTTTTCATTCTCTACCACTGTCAGTGTAGTACCACAGAGTTGATACGTTGCTCTGGGGTTGCTGTTTCCCATATGTAGTACTTTACATTTGTCGATGTTAAAATTCATTTGCCACCTCTCAGCACATCTGCTCAACCTTTCCAGATCCTGTTGCAGCAGCATAGCATTAGTAGCGTCCTTAACAACCCTGCCAACCTTTGTATCGTTTGCAAACTTGGACATCGTATAGTGCATAATATAATATTGTCAATTAATCAGTAAATCTATTAATCTTGATAAACTTTATTGTCAATTAAATTGTACTTTTAACTCTATATATATATATATATATATATAACGACTTAATCGTAACAAATAATTAATACATAACTATAGTGGTACACGTGATACGGAAGTTGTATAAAGGGAACTCGTAGAAAACACTAGATACCGAAAAAAAATATATATATAACATAACTGTTTTGGGATATAACTTAAGGATTTAATTTTTGTTTTGAATTTTATTGAATTAAATCGGAATCATGACTCTGACCAGAGCAGCAAAGCAAAAGGCTCAAGCTAATGGGAGAGCTGTGGTTCAGGGGAGAACTGAGGGGGGCAGTTGCCCTCTGAATCACAGTCTATTAAAATGCACTGTTTGCTTGATGTTTGCGGAGCAGTCGGGTACGGGACATGATACTGCCAAGGGGGATGTCTTTGTGTGTGCACGATGTAAGGAGTGCAAGGAAATCAGGCGGCAACTCAGCGTTGTTATGGGCCTTTATGAGAGCTTGAAGGACAGGGTGGATGCCCTCGAAGGAAATAAATTGAGGGGCCCATCAAGCTCTCAGCTGCCCACATCAACGCCAGAGCTTGCACTTGGTCATCAGGCAACACAGAAGCAGCCCCCTAGGCAGAATGCGCTGGTCCCACAGGAACTAGTAGTTGTTGGTGACTCTATTGTCAGGGAAACGGGGAACATACTTTGTAAAAAGGATAGGTGGAATAGGACCAGGGTATGTCTGCCAGGGGCAAAGGTTGATGACGTTGTAGAGCGGATATCATCTTTTAAGGGCACAAAAGGTGATATAGTTGTACACGTTGGCACTAATGATATTAAGAGTAGGAGACCGGCGGAATTACTTAGCAAGTACAGGTCACTGTTGAAAAAAAGCCGTGAATTAGGGTTGAACTTGAAAGTGTCTGCAATTCTGCCCAGACACGATAGGAGGGAGTATATGATGAGAGCCTTGTCGATCAATTCGGCCCTGGAGGGATTGTGCAAGGCTCAAGGGGTAGAATTTTTTTCAGCCTGGACTGTACTTGTTAACAGGAGAGATTGCTTCTACAGGGATGGGATACACTTAAATAGAAAGGGTGCAAGAATTTTTGCTGATGCTGTCGAGGCAGTGTTAGGTGGGTCGGAAAACTGCTAGTTGGGGGGGATACAAGGACTAATAGATTAACAGTAGCCACTGGCAGAGGTGGAAGTGATTCTTGCACTGCTTCTATTGAAATGAGCAGAAGTCTGAAAAACAAGATGCAGGATATTTCGGAGACTGCTGGTAGTCATTGCGGTACAAGTAAACACATGGGTTGTGTTAGGGTAGCTAAGAATAGAAACAGGTGCATGTATACCTGCGTGTACACCAATGCTAGGAGTTTGGTAAATAAATTTGATGAATTTGAGGTATTGCTCAAAACATCAAAGGCAGATATTGTTGGGATATCAGAGACGTGGTGTCACACAGATATAAGTAATGCGGAACTGGAATTTGGGGAATACAATGTGTATAGAAAGGATAGACAGGACAGGAGGGGAGGAGGGGTTATGCTATTAATTAAGAAACACATAAAGTCCAAGGAAGTGAAGCCAGTCGACATCGATGGACAGGGCAGTGTCGAGTCAGTTTGGTGCGACATAAGCATAGGGAAATCAAAATTGAGAGTAGGAGTGTGCTATAGGCCTAATGACTCTGATGAGTATAATAAGATATTGTACAGGGAAATAGAGTGGGCCAGTAAATCTGAGAGTCATATAATGGGGGACTTTAATTTCCCAGATATTGACTGGAATTTGTGGGTTGGTCACTCGCACACTAGCAAGGCTTTGGTGGATTTATTGGATGATTGTTTTCTACATCAGCATGTTCGTGAGGCAACAAGAGGGAGCAATACTCTTGATCTGATTATCAGTAGTGATTCTTCATGCATTAAGAACCTGCAGATAAATGAACCACTAGGTGGCAGTGATCACAGTGTGTTGAAGTGGGATTTACTCAAGGAGGTAACTACCATCAGAGGTAAAGGGAAGGGTTTTTGTTTTCGTAAAGGCGACTACGATGGTCTGAGACAGTATTTAAATTCTATACAGTGGGACCAACTGATGATGTTACCAACAGCAAACTCAAAATGGGAAGCATTCAAGGAACTAATCTTGGAGGCTACCAGGCTTTACATACCAACTAAGAAATATTGTTCGAGGTTTAGGCCTAAATGGTTGTCAGATGAACTAATGAGACATGTGGCAGAGAAGAAAAATGCATGGGATACTTACAAATTAATGGGTGACATGGAAGCCTATGATAGATATAAGTTGGTCTGTAACCAAGTCACAAAGGAGATTAGGCAGGCAAAGGCAGACTATGAAAAATCCTTGGCAAAGGATGCAAAGAAAAACAGAAAAGAGTTTTTTACATACTTGAACTCGAAAAGGAAAGGGATGAATCAGATTGGTCCACTGGATATTGATGGTTCAACAGTTGAGGATCCTGCTCAGGTGGCTAACAATCTAAACGAGTATTTTGCATCTACATTCACGCATGAGGAGTTATTCAGGAAGGAGAATGATGTAGGTAAAGTAAACATTGGCAGTGAGCTGGATGATTTTGTAATAACTGAGAGGAAAGTGGAGGAGAGATTGTTGAGGATAAACATAAAAAAGGCACCTGGGGTGGATGGGATCTATCCAGTTATATTAAAGGAGGCAGCAAAGGAAGTATGCAAACCCCTAGCCATAATTATGAGAGCTTCTTTGGACTCAGGGGAGGTGCCCATAGACTGGAGATGTGCAAATGTAACCCCAATTCACAAAGGAGGATCAAAGGCTGACACAAGTAATTATAGACCTGTTAGTTTAACTTCTGTTCCAGGTAAATTAATGGAGGCACTGGTTAAAGAAGCACTGCAGGATCATCTAGACAAGAATTCAGTTATAGCTCAGACGCAGCATGGTTTTGTTAAGGGCAGGTCTTGCCTGACCAATTTGATTGGATACTATGATGTAGTCACAAAAGAACTGGATGCAGGGAATAACTTTGATATTATATATTTGGATCTTAGAAAGGCTTTTGATACTGTTGCACATGGAAGACTGCTGCACAAATTGGAGCAGTGTGGCATTGGAGGCAAATTGCTGCTATGGATAAGGGGATGGTTGAGTGGCAGAAGACAGAGAGTGGTAATCAATGGACACTGCTCAACGTGGACTAATGTTATTAGTGGAGTTCCTCAAGGTTCAGTGTTGGGTCCGTTGTTGTTTTCGGTGTTTATGAATGATATTGATGATGGGATATCAAGTTTAATGTCCAAGTTTGCAGATGATACAAAGGTTGGCAGGGTCGTTAAGGACAATACTGACGCTATGCTGCTGCAACAGGATCTGGAAAGGTTGAACAGATGGGCTGAGAGGTGGCAAATGAGGTTTAACATCGACAAATGTAAAGTGCTGCATATGGGAAACAGTAACCCCAGAGCATCGTATCAACTCTGCGGTACTACACTGACAGTGGTGGAGAATGAAAAGGACCTGGGGGTAATTGTGCAGGCAGATATGAAGTTCTCTGAGCAGTGCAGACGAGCTGCAAGAGTAGCGCATGGTGTCTTGTCAATGATATACAGGAATTTTTCTAGCAGGGATAAGGAGGTGATTATTCCCTTGTATAAGGCAATGGTAAGGCCACATCTTGAGTACTGTATACAGGTCTGGAGGCCTCATTTCAAGAAGGATGTAGAGCTGCTGGAACGGGTACAGAGAAGGGCAACAAGATTAGTAAATGGAACAAAGGGTTGCTCTTACGAAGAAAGGCTTAAGTTTTGCAAATTACAGAGTCTGGAGACTAGGCACCGGCGAGGTGATCTGATAGAGGTGTATAAGGCTTTGAATGGTTTGAGCATGCTCAATGCCAATGGGATTCTTCATCTTTCTCAGAATAATCACCTCAGAGGGCATAAATTCAAATTGAGGAAGGACGGATGTCGGATAGATGTGCGGAAATTTGCCTTTGGCCAGCGGGTGGTTGGTTGGTGGAACCGACTTCCATCACTTGTTGTTGAAGTTGATAGCCTAAACAAATTTAAAGCTCAACTGGACAGGTATTTCGAACGAACGGAGGGGTGAAATGGGAGTGGTGTGTTTTTTTTTTTTTTTTTTTTTTGGCTGATGCTGAATAAGCTTGCTTTCTTGCATCATATGCCTCTGCTAATGCTAATGCTAATTAAGCTTGATTTACCATCAACAATATTATTCATAAATACAGAAAACAACAATAGACCCAACACTGAATCCTGAGGGACTCCACTAATAACATTAGTCCATGATGAGCAGTGTTCATTAATTACCACTCTCTGTCTTCTGCCACTCAACCATCCCTTTAACCATAGCAACAATTTGCCACCAATGCCAAAATTGCTCCAATTTGTGCAGCAGTCTTCCATGTGCAACAGTATCAAAAGCCTTTCTAAGATCCAAATATATAATACCAAAGTTATTCCCTGCATCCAATTCTTTTGTGACTACATCATAGTATCCAATCGAATTGGTCAGGCAAGACCTTCCCTTAACAAAACCATGCTGTGTCTGAGCTATAACTGAATTCTTGTCAAGATGATCCTGCAGTGCTTCTTTAACCAGTGCTTCCATTAATTTTCCTGGAACAGAAGTTAAACTCACAGGTCTATAATTACTTGTGTCAGCCTTCGATCCTCCTTTGTGAATTGGGGTTACATTTGCACATCTCCAGTCTGTGGGCACCTCCCCAGAGTCCAAGGAAACTCTCATAATTATGGCTAACGGATTGCTTACTTCGTTTGTTGCCTCCTTTAATATAACTGGATAGATCCTATCCACCCCAGGTGCCTTTCTTGTATTTATCTTCAACAATTTCTCCTCCACTTTACTCTCAATTATTACAAGATCATCTAGCTCGCTGCCAGTGTTTACTTCATCTATGGCATTCCCCTTCCTGAATAACTCCTGCGTGTGAATGTAGATGCAAAATATTGATTTAGTTTGTTAGCTACCTGAGCAGGATCATGAACAGTTGAACCATCGATATCAAGTGGACCAATATTATTCATCCCCTTCCTTCTAGTGTTTACATATGTAAAGAACTCCTTGCTGTTTTTCTTTGCATCCCTTGCCAAAGATTTCTCATAATCTGCCTTCGCCTGCCTAACCTCCTTTGTAACTTGGTTACAGATCAACTTATATCTATCATAGGCTTCTGTGTCACGTGTTAATTTATATGTATCCCATGCATTTTTCTTCTCTGCCATATGTCTCATTAGTTCATCTGACATCCATTTAGGCCTGAACCTTGAACAATATTTCTTAGTTGGTATGTAAAGCCTAGTAGCTTCCCATTTTGAATTTGCTGTTGGTAACATCATCAGTTGGTTCCACTATATAGAATTTAAATACTGTCTCAGGCCATCGTAGTCGCCTTTACGAAAGCAATAACCCTTCACTTTACCCCTGATGGTAGTTACCTCCTTGAGTAAATCCCACTTCAGCACACTGTGATCACTGCTCCTAGTGGTTCCTGTATCTGCAGATTCTTAATGCATGAAGAATCACCACTGATAATCAAATCAAGAGTATTTCTCCCTCTAGTTGCTTCCTGAACATGCTGATTTAGAAAACAATCATCCAATAAATCCACAAATGCCTTGCTAGTGTGTGAGTGGCCAATCCACAAATTCCAGTCAATATCTGGGAAATTAAAATCTCCCATTATAAGACTCTCTGATTTACTGGCCCACTCTATTTCCCCGTACAGTTTCTTATTATACTCATCAGAGTCATTAGGCCTATAGCACACTCCTACTCTCAATTTTGATCTCACAATGCTTATGTCACACCAAACTGACTCGACACTGCACTGTCCCAGCAATGTCGACTGGCTTCACTTACTTGAATTTTATGTGTTTCTTAACTAATATCATAAACCCCTCCTCCCTTCCTATCCTGTCTATCCTTTCTGTAGACGTTGTACTCCCCAAATTCCAGTTCTGCATTACTTATATCTGTGTGACACCACGTCTTTGATATCCCAACAATATACGCCTTTGATGCTTTGAGCAATACCTCAATTTCATCAAATTTATTTACTAAACTCCTAGAATTGGTGTACATGCAAGTATACATGCACCTGTTCTTTTTCTTAGCTACCCTATGTGTTTACTTGTATCCCAATGACTCCCAGCAGTCTCTGAAATATCCTGCAACTTATTTTCCAAGCTGCTGCTCATTCCAATAGAAGCAGTGCAAGAATCACTTTCACCTCTGCCAGTGGCTGCTGTTAATCTATTAGTTCTTGTATCCCCCCCTCCAATCTAGCAGTTTTCTAACCCACCTAACACTGCCTCGATAGCATCAGCAAACATTCTTGCACCCTTTCTATTTAAGTGTATCCTATCCCTGTAAAAGCAGTCTCTCCTGTTAACAAGTACAGAGCAGGCTGAAAAAAATTCTACCCCTTGAGCCTTGCACAATCTTTCCAGGGCCGAATTGATCAACAGGGCTCTCATCATAATGAGGAGTCTAATATAGATCTTTACATAACTTCATGAAAAACGTTCAAGAACAGGAGGTTATATGATGTTTAGACATTTAATGACCACAGGTATATATATTTTCAAGTTTTAAGTTATTCAAATGATAAAAATGGACATATTACTTAAAAATTTGCCATTAAGACAATTAAATGGCAAAGGTTTGATGAATGTCTTGGAATATGCACAATATTAGCATTAGCATTAGTAGAGGCATTTGATGCAAGAAAGCAAGCTTATGCAGCATCAGCCAAAAAAAAAAAAAAAAAAAAAAAACCACTTCCACTTCACCCCTCTGTTCGTTCAAAATACCTGTCCAGCTGAGCCTTAAACTTATTTAGGCTATCAACCTCCACCACAAGGGATGGAAGTCTGTTCCACCAACCAACCACCCGCTGGCTAAAGGCAAATTTCCGCACGTCTATCCTACATCTGTCTTTCCTCAATTTGAATTTATGCCCTCTCAGGTGATTTTTCTGAGCTAGAGGAAGAATCCCATCAGCACTGAGCATGCTTAAACCATTCAAGGCCTTATACACCTCTATCAGATCACCTCGCTGGTGCCTAGTCTCCAGACACTGTAATTTGCAAAACTTAAGCCTTTCTTCGTAAGAGCACCCCTTTGTTCCATTCACTAATCTTGTTGCCCTTCTCTGTACCCGTTCCAGCAGCTCTACATCCTTCTTGAAATGAGGCCTCCAGACCTGTATACAGTACTCTAGGTGTGGCCTGACCATCGCCTTATACAATGGAATAATCACCTCCTTATCCCTGCTGGAAAAATTCCTGTATATCATTGACAATACTCCATGAGCTACTGTTGCAGCCCGTCTGCACTGCTCAGAGAACTTCATATCTGTCTGCACAACCACCCCCAAGTCCCTTTCATTCTCTACCACTGTCAGTGTTGTACCACAGAGTTGATACGTTGCTCTGGGGTTGCTGTTTCCCATGTGTAGTACTTTACATTTGTCAATGTTAAACTTCATTTGCCACCTCTCAGCCCATCTGCTCAACCTTTCCAGATCCTGTTGCAGCAGCATAGTGTCAGTAGTGTCCTTGACAACCCTGCCAACCTTTGTATCGTCTGCAAACTTGGACATTAAGCCCGATATACCATCATCAATATCATTTATAAATACAGAAAACAATAATGGACCCAACACTGAGCCCTGAGGGACTCCACTAATAACATCAGTCCACGATGAACAGTGTCCACTGATTACCACTCTCTGTCTTCTCCCCCTCAACCACCCCTTTATCCATAGCAGCAATTTGCCTCCAACGTCACACTGCTCCAATTTGTGTAGCAGTCTTCCATGTGCAACAGTATCAAAAGCCTTTCTAAGATCCAAGTATATAATATCAAAGTTATTCCCTGCATCCAGTTCTTTTGTGACTGCATCATAGTATCCAATCAAGTTGGTCAGGCAAGACTTCCCCTTAACAAAACCATGCTGTGTCTGAGCTATAACTGAAGTCTTGTCTAAATGATCCTGCAGTGCTTCTTTAACCAGTGCCTCCATTAATTTTCCTGGAACAGAAGTTAAGCTCACAGGTCTATAATTACTTGACCTTGGTTTATATTTATATAGACCTGTAATTATTGGTCTATAATTACAGGTCTATATAAACTGCAAACTTGCAGGACATAACTAACTACTGATATTAACAGCAGGAGACCAAAATTACTTAACAGGTACAGGTTAATATTGAAAAAAAAAGCCATAATTTAAGGCTGAAATTGAAAATGTCTGCAATTCTGCTCAGACACGATAGGCGAGAGTATATGAGAGCCTTGTTGATCAATTTGGTCCAGGAGAGAGTGCAAGGCTCATGGGGTAGAATTTGCATGGCTGAGATTGTGCAAGGATCAAGGGGTAGATTTTTTCTCAGCCAAGTCTGTGCTTGTTAACAGGAGAGACTGTTTCTACAGGAATGGGATACACTTAAATAGAAAGGGTAGAAAGGGTATTTATTGATGCTATCAAGGCAGTGTTAGGTGGGTCAGAAAACTGCTAGTTTGGGGGGGGGGATATGAACTAATAGATTAACAGTAGCCAATGGTAGAGGTGAAAGTGATTCTTTCACTGCTTCTATTGAAATGAGTAGCAGCCTGGAAAACAAGGTGCAGGGGATTTCAGAGACTGCTGGGAGTCATTGAGGTACAAGTAAACACATGGGCTATGTCAGGGTAGCTAAGAATAGGAACATGTGCATGTATACTTGCAAGTACACCAACGCTAAGACTTTAGTAAATAAATTTGACGAATTTGAAGTGTTGGTCAAAACATCAAATGCAGATATTGTTGGAATATCAGAGATGTGGTGTCACACAGATATAAGGAAGGCAAAACTGGAATTTGGGAAGTACAATGTGTACAGGAAGGATAGACACAATAGGAAGGGAGGAGGGGGGGTTATACTGTTAGTTAAGAAACACAAAATCCAAGGAAGTACAGCCAGTCGATGTGGCTGGACAGTGCAGTGTCGTCAGTTTGGTGCCACTTCAGTATGCTGAAGTGGGATTTACTCAAAGAGGTAACTACCATCAGTGGTAAAGGTTTCTGTGAATATGGTGGTCTGAGACAGTATTTAAATTCTATACGGATGGACCAAATGATGATGTTACCAACAGCAAATTCAAAATGGAAAGCATTCAAAGAATTAATCTTGGAAGCTACTAGGCTTTTCATACCAACTAAGAAATACTGTTCAAAGTTTAGGCCTAAATGGATGTCAGATGAACTAATGAGACATGTGGCAGAGAATAAAAATGCATGGGATACATATAAATTAACAGGTGACACGGAAGCCTATGATAGATATAAGCTGGTCTGTAACTAAGTCACGAAGGAGGCTAGGCAGGCATAGGCAGATTACGATCTTTACTTATGTAAACTCTAGAGAGAAGGGGATGAATCAGATTGGTCTACTTGACATCAATGATTCAAGTGTTGATGATCCTACTCGGGTAGCTAACAAACTAAACGAGTATTTTGCATCTACATTCACACATGCAGTTATTCAGGGAGTGGAATGCCATAAGTGAATTAAACTCTGCCAGTGAGCTAGATGATTTTGTAATAACTGAGAACAAAGTGGAAGAGAAATTGTTGAAGATAAACATAAAAAAGGTACGTGGGGTGGATGAGATCTATCCAGTTATATTAAAGGAGGCAGCAAAGGAAGTAAGCAAACCCATAGCCATAATTATGAGAGCTTCCTTGGACTCAGGGGAGGTACCCATGGACTGGAGTTGTGCAATGTGACCCCAATTCACAAAGGAGGATCAAAGGGCGACACAAGTAATTACAGATCTGTTAGTTTAACTTCTGTTTTAGGGAAATTAATGGAGGCACTTAAAGAAGCACTGCAGGATCATCTTATTATTATTATTATTATTTGGTTTTTAGGAGCATTAGCAACTAAGGCCATATTGCTCTGGGGATATGCGGTGGTCATTTCCTGACCTTTCCGCATCCTCCGTATTTGGTGGTGACGGGCTCGAACCCCGGTCTAATCAAGAAGCGTGTGCTACACACTGCTGCTCCTTCCCACCTGGCTACGGAGGCACCACAGGATCATCTAAACAAGACTTCAGTTATAACTCGAACACAGCATGGGTTTGTTAAGGGAAAGTCTTGTCTGACCAATTTGATTGGATACAATGATGTGGTCACAAAGGAACTGGATGGAAAGAATAATTTTGATATCATATATTTAGATCTTAGAAAGGCTTCCGATACTATTGCACTTGGAAGACTGCTGCACAAATTGGAGCAGAGTGGCATTGGAAGCAAATTGCTGCTATGGATAAAGGGATGGTTGAGTGGGAGAAGACAGAGTGGTAATCAATGGACACTACTCGTCATGAAGTAATGTTATTAGTGGAGTCCCCCAGCGTTCGGTATTGGGTCCATCGTTGTTTTCTGTATTTATTAAGGATATTGATGATGGTATATCAGGCTTAATGTCCAAGTCTGCAGACAATACGAAGGTTGGCAGGGTTGTTAATAACACTAATGACAGTATGCTGCTGCAACAGGATCTAGAAGAGTTGAGCAGATGGGCTGAGAGGTGGTAACTGAAGTTTAACACTGACAAATACAAAGTACTCCATATGGGTAGCAGCAACCTAAGATAAACGTACCAACTGTGTGGTACTACACATAGGGAGGTGGAGAATGAAAATGGCCTGAGGGTAATTGTGCAGTCAGATATGAAGTTCTCTGACAGTGCAGACAGGCTGCCACAGCAGGTCATGTAGTTTTGTCAATGATATATAGAAATTTTTCTAGCAGAAAAATTTCTATATATCATTGACATGATATATAGGAGGTGATTATCCCCTTTGTATAAGGAAATGGTCAGGCCACACCTTGAGTACTGTATACAGGTCTGGAGGCCTCATTTTAAGAAGGATGTAGAGCTACTGGAATGAGTACAGAGAAGCGCAACAACATTAGTGAATGGAACGAAGGGTTGCTCTTATGAAGAAAGGCTTACGTTTTGTGCAAATTTCAGCATAGTCCTATATTTATCCAGCAAATTGTTAGGTCATGTTTATTTAATATTGTTATTCCCCACACTAATGATAATAATGCTTTCTTTACCCCCCCTCCCTTAAAATTTGACATGCAGTTGATAACATCAATTGTTGTTCTCGACAGACACACCATGGTTCTGGGCCACTTATCTTTATTACTTTATTAAGCTATGCACACAGTCCATTACAGATACGGTGGTCACAATTCAGTGATCGCTGAGTGTATAATGCAATATATATTATGTATGAACTATGAAAAATATATAAATAAATGAAAAGAATATAAGATGTATGAAGATTGAGAGAAAAAATATGGAAAACAGCAAAACAGTGTGCAGCAAGCTACAAACTCCATATGGGGTCTGCAAGGGTCTCGTACATATATGCATTCATAATAATAATAAATGTTTTAATTGAAACATCGTGTGTGTGTGTGTGTGCACGCGCGCACACACTGAAATTTTTGAATTTGATATTAAAATTGTACTAAGTATAACTAGTTACGTTTTTCAATTTCTAAAATAAATATTTTTTAATGAACTGCTTTTTTTCTCAATAGGAAAGTTATTCTCCATCCTCCATTTAGTCTTAAAAACATCACTAGTGTACTTCTGAGAAGAGGTAAAAACCATTTTATGAAAGAAAGAAAATAATGATACAACAGTGATAGCGTGCAGAGAAGCGACGCAATCTGCCAAATTGTGTGTACTAAGAGTGGACATATAACATACAACTGCTGTGTTTTTGCTTTATGTTCAAATAACATTGGATTATGCTCGTTTCAGGAGCAATGATGTTTTAGACTTAACTAAAGTTTGAGGAAGAGGAATTTCCCTGCTGAGGAAAAAGTAGTCAATTTGGCAAATTTTAAATTTGGAAATAGTAAGATCTGGACTGTAGTACTTAGTCCAACATGACAAAAAAGATCCAGATAAACTGTGTAAATCTAAAAATAAACAAGATGGACCCCCAGTCCATTTTTCTTTTAACGGCAATTTTTCTCTTATGTTATTTGTGTACCGTAGTGCAGATTGAACCCTCTTTGTTTGTATTTATAGCTAAGGATTTGAAATAAGAGGTTTGTTATAAGTTTAAAATAATGTGTATGGATTGGGTATTCAGGAAACATTATTTCAAAAGGATTCAAGAACGAATATGTGCTTTTCAATTTGATAACACTGAAAAGGACTCATATGGCTCATCTTTAAATCAAACAGCTTACCTAAAAATTTACCGAAATACATATCACAAATTTAAATAAATACACCAACCGTTTTGATTAAAATAGTTTAATATTGTAAAAATATAAAATATAAATATAATAAAATGCACCAAAGGATACTGTAAAATAATATTTACAAAATTGATTTACTATAAAATAAAATAAAATAATTTATTATGAAAATGTTAAAATACAATAAAATATGAAAATTAAAAGCGATAAAACAATGATTGTAGCTTTCGGGGGCATCCGCCTCCTTTCTCAACAACAATACTACTTGAGCAACACACCTTTAGTATCAGGTTCACGGCATCCGTGGCTGACCAGGGGTCATGTTCAGTATTACTTTCACGTGTGCCAGAACTGGAAGTGGCTCGAAAATGTTGAAACGTGAAGCGCTCATCTCTTGAAAGGACTACAGCTTCCAAGATGGGGTGGAGCCAAACACCCCTATCCCTTATTCATGCTACTGTTTTCCGATGAGCCAATCCACAAACTCTCCAACCACTTATGGTCTCAGAACCTGTGGTGCCCGGTCAAGGATGACAGCATTCTCAGGGAGACTTGGTGCTGTTTTCCCCAATAATGCTCAGCAATTGCAGACTTATTGAACTCTGTGGTCTGTATGGCTCTCATGTGTTCCCCCAGACGGTCTTTTAATCGCCATCCTGTCTCCCCCATATAACACTCGCCACAATCCAGGCATCTTATCTCATACCCCAATACTAGACTCCCTAGCAATGGGGTCTTTGACCTGTGACACTACCGTGTGCAACCTCCAGCCTGGAAGTTGCACAAGTATATATGAGGGTATAAGTATATATGAGATCAGATGCCCAGATTGTGGGGAGTGTTATGTGGGGGAGACAGGACAGCGATTAAAAGACTGTCTGGGGGAACACGTGAGAGCCATACAGACCGCAGAGTTCAATAAGTCCGCGATTGCTGAGCATTATTGGGAAAAACAGCACCAAGTCTCCCCCGGAGAATGCTGTCATCCTTGACCGGGCGCCATAAGTTCTGGGACCATAAGTGGTTGGAGAGTTTGTGGATTGGCTCGTCCGAAAAAAATAGCATGAATAGGGATAGGGGTGTTCGACTTCACCCCATCTTGGAAGCTGTAGTCCTTGCAAGAGATGAGCGCTTCGCGTTTCCACATTCTCGAGCCACTTCCGGTTCTGGCGCACGTGAAAGTAATATTGATCATGCGCCTGGTCAGCCACGGGTGCTGTGAACCTGATACTAAAGGATGTGTTGCACAAGTAGCATTGTTGTTGAGAAAGGAGGCGGATGACCCCGAAAGCTACAATCATTGATTTATCACTTTTACTTTCGTATTTTATTGTATTTTAAGATTTTCTTAATAAATTTTATTTTATTTTATAGTAAATCAATTTTGTAAATATTATTTTACAGTATCCACTGTATCCCTTGGTACATTTTATTATATTAACATTTTATATTTTTACAGTATTAAACTATTTTAATCAAAACGGTTGGTGTATTTATTTAAATTTGTGATATGAACTATTTTCCCAACCTCAGAGGCCTTTTTGAGGATATAGTTACCGAAATACAGTCAAAGTGTACACACATTTCAAAATCCAGCTGCTCCCATCAGTGGCATGCACTGATGGTCTTTGTTTAAATTTATTTTTCCTTTTAGCACTTCTGTTTAGATAGTAGTAATGTCCACCATACTCATCCATTTTCAAAGAAAGACATGCAGACCGCTTTTCATAACACAAATTAATCAGAGAGCAAGGATAGCCTATTACCATACATGCTCAGTTCTTTTTTAGTATCCCTGCTACTTCAAATTTTAGGAACACCATAACATAACAGATGCATTATCAATACTGGCGAAAGACAGTTTCTAAAGGAATCCTACATGCTTTAAGGTTGTTCAGAAAAAACTTAATATTGTACCCTGTAGTCTTAGCATTAGTAGAGGCATATGATGCAAGAAAGCAAGCTTATTCAGCATCAGCCAAAAAAAAAAAAAAAACACCACTCCCATTTCACCCCTCCATTCGTTCGAAATACCTGTCCAGCTGAGCCTTAAATTTGTTTAGGCTATCAACCTCAACAACAAGTGATGGAAGTCTGGTCCACCAACCAACTACCCGCTGGCTAAAGGCAAATTTCCGCACATCTATCCTACATCTGTCTTTCCTCAATTTGAATTTATGCCCTCTCAGGTGATTATTCTGAGCAAGAGGAAGAATCCCATCGGCATTGAGCATGCTCAAACCATTCAAGGCCTTATACACCTCTATCAGATCACCTCACCGGTGCCAAGTCTCTAGACACTGTAATTTGCAAAACTTAAGCCTTTCTTCGTAAGAGTAACCCTTTGTTCCATTCACTAATCTTTTTGCCCTTCTCTGTACTCATTCAGGTAGCTCTACATCCTTCTTGAAATGAGGCCTACAGCCCTGTATACAGTACTCAAGTTGTGGCCTGACCATTGCCTTATACAAGGATAATAATCACCTCCCTATCCCTGCTAGAAAAATTCCTGTATATCAGTGACAAGACACCATGAGCTACTCTTGCAGCTCGTCTGCACTGCTCAGAGAACTTCATATCTCCCTGCACAATTACCCCCCCCCCCCCCGGTCCTTTTCATTCTCTACCACTGTCAGTGTAGTACCGCAGAGTTGAGACGTTGCTCTGGGGTTACTGTTTCCCACATGTAGTACTTTACATTTGTCAATGTTAAACTTCATTTTCCACCTCTCAGCCCATCTGCTCAACCTTTCGAGATCCTGTTGCAGCACATCAGTAGTGTCCTTAACAACCCTGCCAACCTTTGTATCGTCTGCAAACTTGGATATTAAGCTTGATATACCATCATCAATATCATTTATAAATACAGAAAACAACGGACCCAACACTGAACCCTGAGGAATTCCACTAATCACATTAGTCCACTTTGAGCAGTGTCCATTGATTACCACTCTCTGTCTTCTGCCACTCAACCATCCCTTTATCCATAGCAGCAATTTGCCTCCAATGCCAAAATTGCTCCAATTTGTGCAGCAGTCTTCCATGTGCAACAGTATCAAAAGCCTTTCTAAGATCCAAATATATAATATCAAAGTTATTCCCTGCATCCAGTTCTTTTGTGACTACATCATAGTATCCAATCAAACTGGTCAGTCAAGACCTTCCCTTAACAAAACCATGCTGTGTCTGAGTATTAACTGAATTCTTGTCTAGATGATCCTTCGGTGCTTCTTTAACCAGTGCCTCCATTAATTTTCTTGGAACAGAAGTTAAACTAACAGGTCTATAATTACTTGTGTCAGACTTTGATCCTCCTTTGTGAATTGGGGTTACATTTGCACATCTCCAGTCTATGGGTATCTCCCTTAAGTCCAAAGAAGCTCTCATAATTATGGCTAGGGGTTTGCTTACTTCCTTTGCTGCCTCCTTTAATATAACTGGATAGATTCCATCCACCCCAGGTGCCTTTTTTTATGTTTATCCTCAACAATTTCTCTTCCACTTTCCTCTCAGTTATTACAAAATCATCTAGCTCACTGCCAATGTTTACTTCACCTACGACATTCCCCTTCCTGAATAACTCCTCATGTGTGAATGTAGATGCAAAATACTCGTTTAGTTTGTTAGCCACCTCAGCAGGATCCTCAACTGTTGAACCATCAATATCCAGTGGACCAATCTGATTTATCCCTTTCCTTCTTGAGTTTAAATAGGTAAAGAACTCTTTTCTGTTTTTCTTTGCATCCTTTGCCAAGGATTTCTCATAATCTGCCTTTGCCTGCCTAATCTCCTTTGTGACTTGGTTACAGACCAAGTTATATCTATCATAGGCTTCCATGTCATCCATTAATTTGTATGTATCCCATGCATTTTTCTTCTCTGCCATATGTCTTATTAGTTCATCTGACATCCATTTAGGCCTGAACCTTGAACAATATTTCTTAGTTGGTATGTAAAGCCTAGTAGCTTCCAAGATTAGTTCTTTGAATGCTTCCCATTTTGAATTTGCTGTTGGTAACATCATCAGTTGGTCCCACTGTATAGATTTTAAATACTGTCTCAGACCATCATAGTCGCCTTTACGAAAGCAATCACCCTTCCCTTTACCTCTGATGGTAGTTACCTCCTTGAGTAAATCCCACTTCAGCACACTGTGATCACTGCCACCTAGTGGTTCCTGTATCTGCAGATTCTTAATGCATGAAGAATTACTACTGATAATCAGATCAAGAGTATTGCTCCCTCTAGTTGCCTCCCGAACATGCTGATGTAAAAAACAATCATCCAATAAATCCACAAAAGCCTTGCTAGTGTGTGAATGGCGAAACCGCAAATTCCAGTCAATATCTGGGAAATTAAAATCCCCCATTATAAGACTCTCTGATTTACTGGCCCACTCTATTTCCCTGTACAGTATCTTATTATACTATCAGAGTCATTAGGTCTATAGCACACTCCTACTCTCAATTTTGATCTCACAATGCTTATGTCACACCAAACTGACTCGACACTGCCCTGTCCATCAATGTCGACTGGCTTCACTTCCTTGGATTTTATGTGTTTCTTAACTAATAGCATAACCCCTCCTCCTCTCCTGTCCAGTCTATCCCTTCTATACACATTGTATTTCCCAAATTCCAGTTCTGCATTCCTTATATCTGTGTGACACCACGTCTCTGATATTCCAACAATATTTGCCTTTGATGTTTTGAGCAATACCTCAAATTCATCAAATTTATTTACCAAACTCCTAGCATTGGTGTACATGCAAGTATACATGAATCTGTTCTTATTCTTAGCTGCCCTAACACAATCCATGTGTTTACTTGTTCTGCGATGACTCCCAACAGTCTCTGAAATAGCCTGTACCTTGTTTTCCAGGCTGCTGCTCATTTCAATAGAAGCAGTGCAAGAATCACTTTCACCTCTGCCAGTGGCTATTGTTAATCTATTAGTCCTTGTATCCCCCCAAACTAGCAGTTTTCCAACCCACCTAACACTGCCTCAACAGCATCAGCAAATATTCTTGCACCCTTTCTATTTAAGTGTATCCCATCCCTGTTGAAGCAGTCTCTCCTGTTAACAAGTACAGACCAGGCTGAAAAAAATTTTATCCCTTGAGCCTTGCACGAACTTTCCAGGGCCGAATTGATCGACAAGGCTCTCATCATATACTCCCTCCTATCATGTCTGGGCAGAATTGCAGACACTTTCAAATTTAACCCTACTTCACGGCTTTTTTTCAACAGTGACCTGTACTTGTTAAGTAATTCTGCCAGTCTCCTACTCTTAATATCATTAGTGCCAACATGTACAACTACATCACCTTTTGTGCCCTTAAAAGATTATATCCGCTCTACAACATCATCAACCTTTGCCCCTGGCAGACATACCCTGGTCCTGTTCCACCTATCCTTTTTACAAAGCATGTTCCCCGTTTCCCTGACAATAGATTCACCAACAACTACTAGTTCCTGTGGGACCAGCGCATTCTGCCTAGGAGGGGGGGGGTTGCCTCTGTGTTGCATGATGACCAAGTGCAAGCTCTGGCGTTGATGTGGGGAGCTGAGAGCTTGATGGGCCCTAAATTTATATCCTTCGAGGGCATCCACCCTGTCCTTCAAGCTCTCATATAGGCCCATAACAACGCTGAGGTTTCGCCTGATTTCCTTACACCCTTTACATTGCGCACACACAAAGACATCCCCCATGGCAGTATCATGTCCCATACCCGATTGCTCAGCAAACATCAAGCAAGCATGCATTTTAAAAGGCTGTGATTCAGAGGGCAACTGCCCTCCCTCAGTTCTCCCCTGAGCCACAGCACTCCCATTAGCTTAAGCCTTTTGCTTTGCTGCTCTGGTCTGAGTCATAATTTTGATTTAATTTCAATAAAATTTCAATTTCAGTACAAAATTAAAACCTTAAACTTGTATCCTAACATAGTTGTAACGCTATATTTATTTTCAGTTTCGAGTGTTATCTACGAGTTCCCTTTATACAACTTCCGTATCAAGTTATGTATTAATTATTTGTTACGTTTGTAATCTAAGTCGTTATATATATATATATATATATATATATAGTTAAAAGTACAATTAAATTGACAATGAAGTTTAACAAGATTAATAGATTTACTGATTAATCGATAATATTTTATTATGCACTATACTATACTAAGCTTATGCTATCGAGTTCGGGATATGTTGTATCGTGTACAATGGCGGTAATTTACGAATGGTACTTCTACGGACAATTAAGTATTGATTAACTTCGAAATCTCGCTGTCCAAAACTGTCTTCCAAAACTGGCACTGAGAACATGCTGCTTTTGATTTGACAATTTTATTTTTTTATGAGGAATGGTCACCACAGCAGGTTATATCTTGGGATCACTTTGATTACTACTGAAGTATACCATCAGCACTGAGCCTGCTCAAAGGACTTGAATGGTTTGAGCAGGCTCAATGCTAATGGAATACTTTCACTTACTGAGACTAAGAACCTGAGGGGACACAGATTCAAATTGAGGTAAGACAGTTGTAGAATAGATGTGCAGAAGTTTGCCTTTAGCCAGTGGGTAGCTGATTGCTGGAACAGACTTCCATCTGTTGTTGTTGTGGAAGTTGATAGCATAAATAAATGTAAGGCTGAACTAGACAAACATTTGGGGTGACCGAATGGGTGAAATGGTTTTTTTTTTTTTTTTTTGCTGATACTTTATAAGCTTGCTTTCTTGCATCATATGCCTCAACTAATGCTAAATGTCTGTGGAAATTGAAAGTGGCATATTTTTCAAAGCCATCATTACCCCTTCTTTCCTTCCCTATGCAATTTAACTACCAATATTTGCTGTTTTTGTTCATCCAAATCCAGGTTTGTTTTGCTATTTCACAATCGGGAATGTGTTTCGGAACAACATGCTGTGTAATTAGCATAATTCAAAGGAAGATTCTATTTTATGATAAATGATACTAATAAACATTTGTCCCATATGACAGATCACCTTTACTTTGAAATACCACATCTATTTTTGCATTTCTTTCTAAGCAGAGCAGATAGTTCTTATGCTTATTTGTTCAGAAATGTCTGATCATACAGCATCATCATCATCAGCCATTTTCAATCCACTGCAGGATGAAGGCCTCTCCAGCAACTTTCCAGTTCCTTCTGTTTTGGCCATCCATTTACTACTCAAAAACTCATGAATTTCATCTATCCATCTCCGCCTTTGTCTTCCAGGTTTTCTTCTGGCTCCTCTTGGGTACCATTCTGTTATTTTCTTAGTCCATCTGTCACCATGTCTTCGAGCTATGTGTCCTGCCCAAGACCATTTTAGTTCTTTAGTTTTGATAAGAATGTCCTTTACTTGAGTTTGCTGCCTAATCCATGTGTTTCTCTTCTTATCTAACAGCCTGATTCCCAATATAATTCGTTCCATTCTTCGCTGTGTAGTTCTTAGCTTCTCTTCCATTCTTTTGGTGAGTGCCCAAGTTTCACTTCCATAAGTAATGGTGGGGAGTATACATTGATTCATTATTTTACGTTTCAGACAAACTGGGATATTGCTCTTCAGTATGTGACTATATTTCCTGAATGCTATCCATCCAAAATTTGATCATACAGCATTTCCCACCAATTTAAAAATCACATATACATTGCAGTACACAAAGCTAACGTGTTACCTTTTCCCAGTTTTTACAATAAATAGAAAATATTGTGTATAACTTCTAAAATTTTACACCATAATTCTTTTGCAACTTACTAAATTACATTAATTTTTACAGCCCCCACCCAACACACAAAAAATTATAAATGCTACACTACAGCTGGAATGAAAATCACCTATCTGTTCCTCCATCACTGATACTACAAAGTTACTGTCACAATTAATGATATCTATGAAAAGCAAATGCTGCTAAATCACCATTAAGAATCAATATTATTCATAACAAATACCATGCATTACCATATTCATTACAAGCATTCATTAATAAGAGTATGAGTTTGTGATACTAGTATTATCAGTTTAAACTAACAGTCAATAATTGTTTTAAGAGCAATCTTTTTAATCAATTTTTTTTTTTTTTTTTTTTTTTGCCTCTGCTTTTGTGAACAACAGATTCATCAGTATTTTTATATTAATATTTTATAAGTAATAATACATTTTAGTAATTTTCTAGAGTGATAGTGAGTATTGGATGTCACAACACTCAGTAGGCAGAGTATTACATCCAAACCTGGCCAAAGAAATTCAATGTTTCAGGTATACCAGTATCACGTGATACTGTTTCAGGTATACCAGTATCACGTGTGACTGGTAATGCCTGTGTGATGTGTCTTACACATTCTGTAAGCTTAAGAACAACATAATGTTAACTGTGATTCTGTCACATAAACTGACACTTAAGGAGCAATCACAGTTGTCACCAATAAGCAGAAATTACCATTAAGTCAACCACTACAGGAAACAAGGACTGCATCCCATATAATTTATGTAACATAGACTAGCACACCTGACCAGTGCTGGCATTAGATTATCATCTCTTTCTTCCTGCTGGCAAAGTTTCTGTATATCACTGACAGTACCCTATGAGTTGCTCTAGAATCCTGTTTGCACTGCTGAGAGAATTTCATTTCGAGCTACAATTACCCTTAGTTCATTTTCATACTACACTAGTTTTGAGTTTAGCAGCGCCAAAAGCTACATTATTCTGGGATTACTGCTAACCAAATGCAGTACCTTGCATTGCATTTATCACTGTTAAATTTCAATTGCTATTTTAGAGTCAATCTGCTCAAATTATCTCGATCTCTTGAAGTAGCCTATCCTGATTACTACAACTACAGTGCCCACCTTTATATCATCAGCAAACTCAGACGTCAAAATTGAAATACTTACATCAATGTCATTAATAAACATAAAACACAGTTAAGGGGCCCAGAAACAACCCCTGTGGAACTGAACTCATCACATTAATGAACAGCAATGGCCATTAATAACCATTTTTTGGGTCTGTAGTCTAACAAAAGACCCTTATAATGTCACTCGGTTGTCTGTCTGTCCGTCACAGCATTGTATCTCCAGAACTCAACCTACTGACTTGAAATTTTGCATGGGTTTGGACATCATGTGGACCAACATAATGCCATATTGATCGTTGTTGACAAAAATTTGTCTGAGAAATAGGGGGTAAATGTTTGGGGGGACAAAAATGTTGTCAACAACCTATAGCTTATTATACACCATTGAAAAGAGCTCAACGAATAGGTTTAAAATATAATTTTTAAATATTTTTAAAATTAAAAATGGCAGTGCCAGACAAGAAAATCTGAGAAATTTTCATGCCCCCCCTCTATTTCCGTCGCTAATGGAGCTAAAAATTTTAAAAATCACATTAGCTATGCATTATTAGATGCTTATCAAGGGAAAAACTATTCTGATTGAAATTATCACTTACTTTTTGTGTTAAAATTAAAAACTCGATTTTTTATTGCAATTCGATAGCACGCGTCTTTGTACTAAATAACTCCTTTTGGTGACAAAAAGGTTGCTAAATAGTTAGTTAATAATTCTATAAAGGTCATTTATAAATTTTGACACGAGAAATATTTTTTAACAATGTTCAAAGCTGGAGTTGTCCCGGCAAGGAGGTACTCAGAGCCAGTGTTGAGGCGACAGTGGTGGTGACGCACCTGCCAGTCGCTTCTCCCCCAAGACTTTAATTGCTTCTCCAGGAAGAAGTCAGAGTCATTTCTTCCACCCTTGTCATTCACACCAACTGGAAAGACTCAAATAGACAAAGGTTTCATTAGTTCCTCAGTTGGCGCCTCCGTAGCCAGGTGGACAGGAGCAGCAGTGCATAGCACATGCTTCTTGATTAGATCAGGGTTTGAGCCCGTGACGACCAAATACAGAGGATGCAGAAAGGTCAGGGAATGACCACCGCATATCCCCGGAGCATTAGTTGCCAATGCTCCTATAAACCAAATAACAACAAGTTCCTCAGTTTTAGGCCAGGCTGGGGTACTCAAAACTTTTTTCAGTTACCATAAAGCTCTCTATTAGAGACACTACACTGACGACCATTCGTGACTACAGACCCTTCATCCTGAGTGCCTGGTACTCAGTAGTTGACCGATTTATTTGTCTTTTACCACTAAACTCAACTCATCATATATACATAATGGTAACTTCACTCTAATTCCACATTGTTCCAATTTATACAACACTTGTGAGAAAGATGTCATAGCTATAAACCGAGGTGCCTCCGTAGCCAGGTGGGCAGGAGCAGCAGTGCATAGCACATGCTTCTTGATTAGACAGGGGTTCGAGCCGGTGAGCCACCACATACGGAGGATGCGGAAAGGTCAGGGAATGACCACCACATATCCCCGGAGCAATATGGCCTTAGTTGCTAATGCTCCTAAAAACCAAATAAAAAAAAAAAAGGTTTCTCAACCTTTTTTTTTAAATTATCGCCCCCCCCAATGGGCTTTTTTAGATTATTTTTTTCCTAATCCCCCCCCCATAAAATTTTAAACAAGAAAATACTTTATACTTACTCTTTTTATTTAATGGGATCACTGAGCCTGATGCTTCTTAGCTAAAAGTTCAACTTTCGGTATGATATTTATAAGTTTAATTCTAATGTCTTCTCTTGAACATATATCAATTCTGTTTCTTTCCTTTGTTAATATTTTATTTACTGAACTAAAACCACTTTCAACCAAATAAGACATTGAAAAACAAAGAAGTACTTTGGTCATTTTAAACCACATTGTTGGATAAAGAAGTTTAGTTGTTTTTTATCTGTGCAACTCAACCATTCTACCTTTTTCGAATTTATATTTGCATTTTCATTACATTTTAATTCTAAGTCCTTGAATTTCTTCACTAGCAGATGCAGCATCTCATCCATGGCTTCACTTCAAAAGAAAATCTATTTTTCATTTCACCTTTTAAAGAAGATAAATGATCTGAAAAATTCTAAAGTTCATTCTTAGTGAGAGTCATTAATTTCAGCTAACACTTGCATAGCATGAAATTGTTTTCAAATATTTCCAGTGAAGGCTTTTAATATGTGTTTGCACTCTATAACCATAATTAATTTCTCTCAAAGTTAAAGTGATACTTCATTAAGTTTTCGAAAAATTCAAGCCATATAGTATATGTTGTTTTGTGTTTGCTGATCTCCTTTGCTAAATCTGTCTCTTCTTCTCTTTCTAAAAAACTAATTATGGTATCAGAAATGTTTACAAATCTTGTTAGACGGTTTCCTTTAGAAAGCCATCTGACTTCTGTATGTAAAATAAGCCTCATATACACAAAATTTTCTGAAAAAGTGATCATATGTGCTATGTGACTATTTTATTGATGGTTTTAAAACTATACTGAGAGACTGACAGATTGATAAAGAACTGGATTAATATTTTTTGCAACCAGATGATGTTGGTGCACAATGCAGTGTATTGCAAGTACTTCAGGGCATACTTCCTTTAGGTGGGTTATTAAACTTTTGTCTT
Organism: Mastigoproctus giganteus; assembly: GCF_048544385.1. Classification (NCBI taxonomy): domain Eukaryota; kingdom Metazoa; phylum Arthropoda; class Arachnida; order Uropygi; family Thelyphonidae; genus Mastigoproctus; species Mastigoproctus giganteus. Next base: position 126,031,273 of record NC_143578.1, read on the forward strand.
CCAAACATGGAGGTAGAACCAACAGTGGTACAGGATACTAAATTTTCCAACGATACTTGTTTTTCCATCAAACCATGTTTTTACAGCAGCAAAAATGGATACTGCAGTACAGTCACTACAGATTTTATAAACAACATCTCTTCTTGCAATTTACTGACAATCAGACCCTCTTGGGTCTGATTGTCAGTAACTGTGGATTCATCAATCTGAATAGAAAGTTTTCTCGTTTTTAGTTTACCAATTAGCTGCTCTTTAATGTTAACTGACATCTCATCAATTCGTCTTTGAATTGAATTGTTGCTCAACAGAAATGCTTTCAAAATACTGGAAGGATTTTGATGCATCACTGTTGAAACTACAGTCTCTAATGCAGGTTGTATAACAGTCACAGCACTAGAAGTTTTTGCAATGATTTCTGCAATTTTGTAAGATGCAATCATTCCATCGTCATTTCTTTGTGTGTTCTTAAATAAGGAAGTAACAATGTTACATTGCTCAAAATTCTGCTTAAAATTTTTAAAATATTCAATATCTTTACCAATGTTATCAGGATGTTTCCTTTTTAAGTGATCTAAAAGTCTTTATAGTTTCATAGTCTTATTTGAAAAAACTATTACACATAAGGCGCATGGGCTGTCTTGAGTCAAATGGACTTTCAATAAAACCATAAGCCAGATATTCATCCAGATACTGTTGCACTTTTTCTTTTCAGCACTTAACATGATTGATGATGGGGTGAATAACTATAAAGAATTAAATAATAAAATATAAACTATTTTTATTTAACTCTCAATAGCCCATGTCACTCACAAAAGTACTGTGGATCAAAAATAAACAACTTCCACAAAGAAACAATAAATCAATACTAATTGTCACTTAGAAAGCAGAAACAATAGAGAAACATTTCCTTATTCCCATCCATGCCTCGTATATTGACCAATGAAACAAAAGAATAAATAAATAAACCACACCGGCTAAGGTCGCAGCTGGCAGAAAGGCCCAAACACCAAGGATTGTGGAGCCATTACCTCTGGAAGAACTCAGACATATAATGCCTATGAAAAGCAAAGGTGGTTGAATTAAATCATGCACTATCTTCCTTTTATCAAAATTTCTCACTCACTCCTAATATAATATATCAATGTTAAAAATCAGCTGTCTCAGGAGAAAAGAAAACCCAATAAAAGAAATTAAATATTAAGGAATAAGATGTCGTTGGGTAGGGTTGAACTTTGGAGGGTCACAAATCATTGGAATATCCATGATTTTTTTTGCCCCCAAAAACCAATTTTTGTCCTCATTGAGAACCCCTGCTATAAACGTATACTAGATAAAGTAAAGTGGATAAACACAGACACTTTTAATTTATTTACTGAAAGCATCATAAACTAACAAAGGTTTAAATCAAAGTAATAGTGATTGCTATAAGCAAGAAATCATTAAACCCTATAAGTGTAGTCCGAACATAGTAAAAAAGGCCTACGTGCTCTGGATTCATTACGAAAATTTTTATTTTGTATCTCAGAGCAAACTAAACTAGAATTACAATTAATAAGCTTTCGGCTGGGAGGCAGCCTTCTTCAGTTGAGTCCTTAATTAGTCTGTAGAATGTTTCTATTAATATGTAATTAATTTTTCCTCAGATATTAATGAAAAGGCAAGAACTGAATGAATTCCTTTTAATTTCATAATTCCATATCTCTGTTCAAATTTTTCATTTTCTGGCATTTGATTAAGACATTTCATAAATAATATTTATGTTTTATGAAAACTTTACTTATTGAAGAAACATTCCCTGTTTAAATATATTATTTTTTAACTTTATATTATTTTGATTTACAGCTATCAGCTGTTTTCAGTGAGCAATTGTTGACATAAACAGTCACAACACATTTTGCATATAACGTGTGAACTATTATGTGTATTTAAAAAAAAAAAAAAAAAGTTGTTTTATTGATGAAGTAAAAACTGAATTAACAATGGAGAAAGGATGTTTAATACTTTCACTATAATACAATTACACTTTTAATATTTTAGTCAAGAATCCTCAGTTAACTTCCATGGAATTTATGCTTTATAAAAAGTATTTAGAAATTCTATATACAGATAAATCTGAACAGTAATTTATGGTTTATTTATAAAAATGAAACTAAATGCTAATGCTACTAGACATAATATTTTAAGATTATCTATATAATATCGGTGTAGATACACCATAGACAACTCTTAAAGAAAAAACGATAGTAGTGTAAAAGGCTTTGTTGTTTGGTTTTTAGAAGCATTAGCAACTAAGGCCATATTGCTCCAGGGATATGTGGTAGTCATTTCCTGACCTTTCTGCATCCTCCATATTTGGTGGTCATGGGCTCGAACCCAGGTCTAATCAAGAAGCATGTGCCACGCACTGCTGCTTCTGCCCACCTGGCTACGGAGGCACCAGTGTAAAGGACATCATTTCATCTGTATCTAATATTTTGCTCATCCTTCACGAGTTACCATGTACTGCACTACCTTGAATAAGTAATGCTTCACTAATAGAGAAGACTATTGTTACTTATCCTTGGTGGGCACCACCACCACCCAGACGGCATATTTCAAAGCTTGTTGGCCTTTCATCGGTGGGTGGGCAGGTAACCTGGTATTGCATACATGACAACCCAGTTGTGAAGTTTATCCCACAGTGTAATATTATTACGTGATATTATTAAAATGAAACTAAATGCTACTAGGCATAATATTTTAAGAGTTTAAGATTATTTATATAATATCAGTGTCGATACACCATAGACAACACTTAAAGTAAAAACTACGATAGTAGTGTAAAGAGCATCATTTCATCTATCTCATATTGTAATTATCCTTCACAACGAGTTACCATGTATTGCAATACCTCAAATAAGTAACACTTCATCAAAAAGCTTTGAAACAATACCATCTGGGTGGTGGCATCCACTGAGAATAAGTAACGATAGTCTTCTCTATTAGTGAAGCGTTACTTAATCGAGGTAGTGCAATATCACTACTTTGGAAAATATTTACACTGAAAATGAGGCCTCTCTTTGGGTAAAGCCCTATACTATTATTATTAGCCATATAGCACAAGGAAGGCTGAGGCTTTTGCTGCACCACCCAAAAAAAAAAGTTTTTGAGTTACCTTGTGTGTGTGTGTGAGAGAGAGAGAGAGAGAGAGAGAGAGAGAGAGAGAGAGAGAACAAGAGTCAGAAGTAGAAGGGAATCACCAAGAAAGAGAATGATATCCAGCTCAGGATTTCATCCTTCTTCTTGATTCCCTTCTATTTCTGACTCTTGTACTCTCTCTCTCTCACACACGCACACAGGGTAATTCAGAAAAAAAATTTTTTTGGGTGGTGTAACAAAAGCCTCAGGCTTCCTTGCACCATATGAATAATAATAATAAAACAGTCGATCAGGAACACCCACAACTGGCAAACCCCAGGAATTGATAACATCCACAACTACTGGTACAAGAAGCTCACCTGCACACACACAAGCACCTAGCAGAGCAGTTCACTCGAATGATAAGCAACCCAGAGACAATCCTGAAGTTTCTCACTGAAGGAGTCACATATCTGAAGCCTAAAGATGAAGATACAAGAAACCCGGCGAAATACAGGCCAATTACATGCCTCCCAATGATGTACAAGATCCTGACCTGCTGAATAACTAAGAAGATATCAGACCACTTAGAAAGTCAGAATATAATGGCCGAACAGCAGAAAGGATGCAAGAAGCAATTAACCATAGATGCCGCAGTTATGGAGCAAGCCTTCAAGAAGCACCACAACCTATACACGGCCTACATCGATTACCGCAAGGCCTTCGACTCCGTACCTCACAGCTGTCTAATAGAGACCATGAAGATCTACAAGATCAATCCGATAGTGACAAACTTCCTAGGAGCAACAATGGCAAAATGGAGTACCACCATTAAGGTCGAGAACATCACAACCAGGCTAATCCCCATTAGAAGAGGAAATCTTTCAGGGAGATGCTCTGAGCCCACTATGGTTCTGTCTAGCACTCAAACTGCTATCCATCATGCTCAACGGCAGCAAGTATGGATATAACCTCAAAGAAGGAAGAAAGAACCTGAACACCCTCACCCACCTGATATACATGGATGACATCAAGCTCTAAGTGGCAAACGAAAAGCAACTCCAGCAACTACTCCGGATCACTGAAGAATTCAGCAAGGACATCAGGATGGAATTTGGTCTAGAAAAATGCAAGACCGGCACACTGCACCAGGAAAAATTAATTGGCTGAAACTACCAGCTGCTGACTGGTAAAGAGATCGAAGCTATGACAGAAGGAGAGACCTACAAATACCTAGGGATGATGAAGGCTGAGCAGTTAAAGCACAAAGAAATCAAAAAGTGCCTGACCGAAAAATATCATCAGACTCAGAAGCCTGCTGAAAGCAAAATTGAATGGAGGGAGCACAGTTAAAGCCAAAAACACCTATGCAGCTCCAGTGCTAACATACACATTCGGGGTCATAGACTGCACTAACACCGAGCTAGAAGATATCATGCGAAAGACAAGGACAATAATGACCAAGAGTTGCCAACACCACCCGAAGTCAGCAGTGGAGAGAATAACAATACCTCGGAAAGAGGGAGGAAGGGACCTGATAGAACAACAGAAAACAGCGATAGTTAAACTGAAGGATTACTTCAAGAACAACACAGCGCCACTCCATAAGGAAGATAGATAAGTGGTATACCCCAATCAACCTAAGCGAGGAAACCCCTCCCGCCCAGACAGTAAAAGAAACGAAGTTAGAAAGATGGGCAAAGAAGACACTCCATGGCAGACACTACAATGACCTCCATCAAGATCACATCGACACCATTGCTTCCAATGAATGGCTCAAAAGTGGGATGCACGTCCTCTGAGACTGAAGGATTCTTGCTGGCCATCCAAGACCAGGTAATAACACCAGAAACTATAGAAAATACATCGCAAAGGAGCCCAGAACATCAGATGACACATGGTGACGATGCCACCTGGCCTCAGAAACGATCCCAAACATCATTGCTGGGTGCAAGGTGATTACCAAGACTGAGTACACTCGTAGACAAAACCAGGTAGCCAGGATAATACATCAGAAGGTAGCAAGGAAATACCAGTTGACCAAAGAAAGTGTACGATACTACAAGTACGAACCCCAGGCAGTACTAGAGACCCGAACCCCAAGCTGTACTGGGATCATGCCATAATAACGGATAAGACCATCCCGCACAACAGACCGGACATATTCCTTGTGGACAAGATGGAAAAGACTACCTACCTGAGTGACATAGCGGCGTCGAACACTAGCAATTTCCAGAAAACCTATGAGGAAAAAATTAGGAAGTACACGAACCTGAGACATGAGGCATATGCAAGAAGTATTAACCATCCCAATCATCGTGTCAACCACCGGTATGGTACGAAAGACTCTGCATAGCAGCCTAGCTGCAATAGGTCTCGCAGAGAACACATGCAAGGAACTCCAGAAAGTCGCAATCCCGAACACCTGTAGGATAGTCAGAGATTTCCTCGACCGACAGTAACACCAGACATTACAACCACCCTGTGTACTTGGTAGCAGTACCCGTCACGGAGTGCAACCCCCCAATCAGGGAGAAATAATATAAGAGCAACAACAATAATAATAATACAGGGCCACATTAACACTACAGCCAAACCTGCCATGGCTGGGAGCCTCACCTGGAGAGGGGCATCATTTTCAGTGTAAACATTTTCCAAAGTAGTGATAAAACTTTCTAATAATAATAATAATAATAATAATAATAAATCATGAAAATGTGTAATATAAAAAGCATTCTTAAACTTAATTTTAAGAGTTTAAATTTTATTCTTATACCTTTTATTGTACAATAAATAAGTTAAAAGTTTCTATTAACTTATTTTGTTTTTATTATTACTTCATTCTTCAAGACAAAACACAAACATTTCTGACCTCTTAGTTTACATTTTTATCAAGAAATTATTATTCACAGTATAAATATAAAAACCTATGCATTATTTGTATTTATATCTAAGTGTATGATATACACACACACACACTATATATATATATATATATATATATAGAGTTCAGGATACACCCTAATACCCAATGGAAAATAGACACTAAAGTTTAATTCATCTAAGCAATTAAAATAATATATATATATAGATATATATTAAGGGGGCCTCAAGTTTAAATATGGCTGTGGGCCTATTTCATCCTTAATCCGGCCCTGGTGCAATATATGGTAACTTGTTGTGAAGGATAATCGAAATATGAGATACAACTAAACGATGCCATTACACTACGAATGCAGTTTTCGTTTAAGAGCTATCTATGGTGTATCTACACCAATATTTAATAGATAATTTTAAGCTCTTATAGTATTATGCCTTGTTGCATTTATATTTATTATAGTATTATAAAGTACACCTTTTGGCATCTCTCATATTGTGGAATTAACTTCACAACTGGACTGTCATGATTGCAATATCAGGGTACCTGCCCACCGACCGACCGACCGATGAAAGGCCGACTAGTCTTCAAATGGTGCCATATGGGTGGTGGTGCCCACCAAGAATAGGTAACAATAGTCTCTATTAGAGGTAGTGCAATACATGGTAACTCGTTGTGAAGGATGAGCACAACAGGGGATACAGATGAAATGATGCCCTTTACACTATCATAGCTTTTTCTTTAAGAGTTGTCTATGGTGTATGTACACCAATATCATATAGATAATCTTAAACTCTTAAAATATTATGCCTAGTAGCATTTAGTTTCATTTTAATATTATTGCGTACACCTTCTGGCATCTCTCATATTGTGGGATAAACTTCACAACTGGGTTGTCATGTTTGCAATACCAGGGTACCTGCCCACTCACTGAAGTCAGTTGAAGGAGTTACTGTCCCTTTCATTCTTCTACACCGTTTATTTTCTTCTTCCTCTCCTACTATAACTTTCCCTCTACTTTTTGCTTTTCTAAGTCTAATAGGGACAAGTGGATAGTAGAGTTATTATCCCATACATATACAAACAAGCTTTGAAACGGTGCTGTCTGGGTGGTGGTGCCCACCGACAATAAGTAACAATAGTCTTCTGTATTAGTGAAGCATTACTTATTTGAGGTAGTGCAATACATGTTAACTCTTTGCGAAGCATGAGCACAATATGAGATACAGATGAAATGATGCCCTTTACACTACTATCGTAGTTTTTTCTCTAAGAGTTGTCTATGGTGTATCTACACCGATATTATATAGATCTACTGTTTGTTTATATATGCCAAGTAAGATGCATTCCTTCAATGCACTTTATGATGAAAGAGAAAAATAATTGCATTCAGTTCTTGCCTTTTCATTAATATCTGAGGGAATATTAATTACATATTAACAGAAGCATTAAGATTACAGACTAATTAAGGTACTTCATTTTTGTCAGTTCTGGTTAGAACACACTTATAGAGCTTAATGATTTTTTGCTTATAGCAGTCACTATTACTTTAATTTAAACCTTTGTTAGTTTATGATGCATTCAATAGATAAAGTGTGTATTTATCCACTTTACTTTATTTAGTATACGTTTATAGTGTTGTGACATGTTTCTGTTTCAAGCTGAGTTGTTATTAAAGTGAAATAATACTTATTTTCCTATGTTTTAATAAAGTAAAGTAGGATCTATTTTTATTTATTACTAATTCTTCATGCCTTTAAACTAGAATCTCCACAAACCTAAGAAATGCACTAAATGAAATGAATCAAAATAAAATCATATTAATCTATGCATGCTACAATGCCTTACATATTAAAAATATCTGAATTTTCACTTTGATAAATGCTGCCTGTTTATTATGAATAATTTTCATTATTAAAATGCCATGTCTGCATGAAAAATGTTGCCTTCAAATAACTATGTGGAATAGTCAATGGAACCTATCAGCATCAGTAAAAGCACATTTCGGCAAAAATAAGATCGGATAACTAACAAATAAATATCTTTTCTTTATGGAGAAAGTTAAACAGGGCATGGGGGAAGTTATTCTTTAAAGTTAATTACCCAGGGGCTCACATATGGTGAGTATGGGTTTGGCACACCCAGGGTCCTGAGCTGGATATCATCGTTCTTCTCTTTCTTTGTGACTCATTTCTAATTCTATCTCTCTCAGGGTAACTCAGAAATTTTTTTTTTTTGGGTGGTGTAGTATAAGTTGCAGGCTTCCTTGCACCATATGGGGCAAAAAAGTATATCCAAGGGGCTGCCATCTGGTGAGTATGGGCTTGGCATATCCAGAGTCCTGAGCTGGATATCATTCTTCTCTCTCTCTCTCTCTCTCAGGGTAATTTGAAAAAAACTTTTTTTGGCTACTGCAGCAGAAGCCTCAGGCTTCCTTGCACCATATGGCTAATAATAATAATATTACATTTCATATATATATAACACACCCACATTGCCAAGTAAACAATTACTTTCATGGCATGTAGACAATATACACAGCATCAAATTATTTCATTCATCTTTTATAAATCAGTGAGCCTGAATAATAATAAACAGTTATACATTTCCTTCTTAATAACGACTTGGAATAAAAATTGCAATAAATGAACATCAACTACTATAAAATCTTTCATAAAAAGATGGCAGGACTGGGAAAGAATGATGACAAATGACATAAAAATGATTGTAAATTATTTTCATTATGTAGGAAAAAATATTTTAAACACTAAAGATGAAAAACGATCAGCCCTGGTGCAAATTAATTATTTACACCAGGGCCGATTGTTGTGGGGGGGCACGTACCAGATCCCACAACTGAAATGTACCCGAATCTAAATAATGGGTATTTCCCCCTCAGTCTCAGCATAAAGGGTTGAATATCCCTAACATTAATTTTTGAATTCGGAAAGCCAACTGTAGAACTGGCCCAGATTTACAAGAAGCTGGTCGCCAAAGTCAACTTAGCAAATAACTAATGCGCACATGCTTTAGGAAAGCTTTGGTAATCGCAGCTTAATCATCCCAAACATTCAGTCCGCTTTCCTATTACATACCACAATTATTTTCCTTAAAAATATATATACTGGTATAAATGTATCACAAACAAGTAATTCAAAAAAGTCTGCATAATATATTTCTTTAGAATGGATAATGGCGCAACATCTTCATAAACAAGTCGCTTACGACGTAACAACAGCAACGTACTATTTGTTTCCTCACAAATAATGTTATCTTGTTACAAAAATCCAGATGTCAAAAACAAGAGCTCTTCGATTATAGAACTAAATAATTAACTCATAATAATCCTTCATACAATTTTAAACAAATATTACCGTTTGTACTGGGTCAATTTCTACGGTGAAGGTGTGCTGCTGAAGCGTTTTAAGAGTGACCAACATCTTCATATGATTTAATAATTATTAAGAGAGTAAAAAAAGTTTTTTTTTTTTTTTTTTATTAATACTACTCGTCCGCCATCAAATTACAATTAAAGTGACGTGAAGAAATTAAAAATAAACAATGGTAACAACTCCGGAAGAAAATGAGATGCCTTCCTTTTATTTTGAAAAAACAGAACACAAGTTAAACGAAATTGAAGTATCACTATAGATCACTCCTTCGCAACGTGCACTCCAATAAAGCCTACATTTTAATAGCGCCATCTATTATTTTCATGTTTGTGAATATTCATTTCCAAGACGAGAGAATGTTGTATTAAAAAGTACTACGGAATATATACTTTACAGTATATATAAAGTAAAAGTACTATATATTTTTCCACGTAAGATTGATAAACTTTTTCCTTCTGTAATAAGTGTATGCTTTCTGCCGCAAAATTGAAATTATGTGCCATTTAGATGTTTTCGTGTTTTCTATTTGCAATATTGCTAATTAGGTGCATTATGTAATAGAGTTGTGACGATAAATTATTTATTTAAATAAATTAACGTTATTTTAGAATTAAATTGTTGTCTCAATCCTTCGAATTAGGCGCACTGCCTGGTATCTGATCCCTATATCTTTACGGTATAATACGGGCTCGATACATCATAGCATAGCCTCCACGAGGTGTTGGAGGACGTAGTACATATATGTGATAAAAAAAACTGAAAAAAAAAAGGCATGGAACCCAGGGATCAAAGCTCTGAAATGTTCAGAAGTGGTCAACCAACTGTCACATTTATGCAATTTTTTTTTTTTTAAATACCTAATTGGGGTTCATCTATTCGGGCCAGTGCCTAGTGTATATCAAGAGTGTTTAAGAACGCCGCTGGACCAAATTCAAAGATAGCCAAAAAGTATAAAATGGTCCTTGAGACTGGCATAGACATTCTATAAGGAAAAACAAGCCGGACCTGCTAATTTGGAGTATAAGACGCTGGTAGAACTGATGTTCCGGTGTTCAATTTCAACGAAATGCAACGACCGAATTTCAACGAAATCCGGTCGTTCTGTGCCAGTAAAAAGTCCTGCCTGCATCTCACGATGATGGGGATGTTAGTAACCCTGGGTATAACACCCATGTGCAAGTTTTGAAATACGGCAACTAGCATACGGCAAATAAACCCAGGTGCAAACCAATGATAGCAGGAATCGAATGTGCCACCCACACCACATAAAGAAATGCAGCCCTCTGGTTACCAAGCAATACTAGGTGGTAGCTGAATCTCATCAACAAGTGCAATAGCACCACTTTCCTTATTGGTGGCTTAAAGTGGTGGAACCCATGGTTAGTCTCCAGAGCAAAGCTCTGGCAAATCACCCCCATCACTTTCATCGTGCAGTATGATTGATGTTTTTTGAAGTTAAGATGGACACCATTGCGAGATCCAATCTTCCTTAAATTTCGAGGCTACACTAAAACGGGGTTGTCAGGCCGGCCGCTTGATAATCCAGCAGACTGAACTTATTGGTAACTCCCTAGGAGACTTAGAGTTCAGCTAGTGTATAATCTCGCTGCCTCTACTCTGCCAGATAGCGATGGAGAGAGTCCAGTTGGTGGATATGAGTTATTGTTGTTATTGGAGGTTTTATGGCGCAACAGCAGCTAAAGACCATTATGCGCCTAGGTATGAGGCGGTGTGGACAGTTGTCCAGACCACGTTCTGTCAAGGAGCTGAATATCTTCTTGCAATGTGTAAACCATATCCAAAATTTCATTACCACAGAACATATCCTCCCCAACTTTTCGTACTATTACGTGCAACAGTATCAAAAGCATTACTGAAATCCAAGCATATCATATCAAGATTATGTTTTGCATCCAGTTCCTTGATCACTGATTCATAGTGACTTATCAGATTGGATAGACCCGACCACCCATTAACACATACATGCTCTGACGGAAGAATTAATCTCTCTCTCTCTCTCTCTCTCTCTACCCCCCCCCCCCCAGATGGTCCTACATCACTTTAACACCTGACTCCATTATTTTCCCTGGAACAGATGTTAAGCTGACTGGTACTCATGTCGCCTTTTGATCCATACTTATGAATTGGGGATACACTCGCACATCTCCAGTATATGGATACCTCCAGTATATGGATCCAAGGATACTGTGATAATTATAGCTAAAGGCTTTCTTACAACCTTTGCAGTGTCTTTCAATATGGTTCGATAATCCCATCTACCCCAGATGCCATTTTAATGTTCGAGTTCAACAGTTCCTCTTCACTTTCCTTCCAGTTATCGCAAAGTAATTTAGCTCCCCATTGGAATTTGTTAAACTTCTGCCATTCAAAAACTTGGGGAATTGCTCATGTATGGATATAGATGAAAAATATCGAATTTGCCAGCAACCTGAACAGGTTCATTAACAGTTAACCTATTGATATCATGTAACCCAATGTGATTCATTTAATTCCTTCTACTGTCAATATAAGCTTATAAGGTTTTGCTGTTCACCGGTGGAAAAAGAAGGTGGAAAAAAGGCGGCACGTAACAGGATTAAGTTGAGGAATATTGGTTTTAAGAACACGTGGAAAAATATCATCAGAACCTACCGCTTTCTTGGTATCAAAACTGTTCAAAATTCTTCAGACATCCTGTCGACGGAAGGCCACAGGAGGCATTGAATGGAGTAGTCTGGGAATGGTTCGAGGTGGTTTAAGAAGATCATCCATACACCAGTTAGAAGAAAAGTAGGATGCTAGAGGGTGAGCTTTATCTTTGGTTCAATTGGCAATAGAACCATCTGGTTTTGACATAGGTGGTAATAGACATGGGCAAAAGTTGCCACCACAGGATTTGGCAAGAGACCGACATCGTTTGGACAAGATGCAAGTTTTCTACTCTTAACTTGTTAAAAATCTTCTTTGGATTGATCAATAACTGCTTTACAATTGCTGAGAATTTTGGTGTGGGCAGAAAATGAACATGGAGATTTGGACCCAGGCTAATTGCGATACACAACATTCTTATCTTGAACAGCCTTAGATCATTTATTCGAAAACCAAGGTTTTGATATAGGACGAGATTTGAGGTGGAGTGTGAAATAATCGATTCCATTCCTACAACAATTATTTCACTGACACGATCTGAAAATTTTAACATCAGATTATTTGAAACTGTAATGCGACCAACGAAAGTAAATCTCCCAGATCATCCTATTTTGGATTCTTGTATTTCCAAACAATACATAGTAGTAATAGTAGAAGAGGCATGTGATGCAAGAAAGCAAGCAAGAAACCAGACTTATATACCATCAACCAAAAAAAAAAATTACACACATCAATTCCTTCTAAAAGCCCGTCCAGTTCCTTCTTGAATTTATATAAGATAACAACTTCTAAAACGATGGAAGTTTGTTCCAGAAACAACTACCAGCTGGCTGAAGGCAAATTTCTGCACATGTATTCTACAACTATCTTTCTTCAATTTGAATTTATGTCCCCTCCCAGCTTCGTGATCTGAGCAAGTGGAAGAATCCCATCAGAACTGATTCTTCTCAACCCACTCAACGCCTCAATCCACTCAATGTGATCTTGATGGAAGTCATTATAGTGTCTGCCTTAGAGTATTTTTTCTTTATCCATCTTTCTAACTTCGTTTCTTGTGCCGTCTGGGCGGGAGGGGGTTCCTCACTTAGGTTGAGTGGGGTATACCATTTATTATTATTATTATTATTATTATTATTATTATTATTATTATAAGACACATGATGCAAGGAAGCCTGAGGCCTATCCTGCACCAGCCAAAAGAATGTCCCGAGTTATTACCCTGAGAGAGAGAGAGAGAGAGAGAGAGAGAGAGAGAGAGAGAGAGAGAGAGAGAGAGAGAGAGAGAGAGAGAGAGAGAGAGAGAGAGAGAGAAGGATGATTACATCCAGCTAAGAACCCTCGGATTTGCCAAGAAAATGCTCATGAGACGTGAGCCCCAGAGGTTGATTTTTTGTTGAATTTTCATCCAGATTCCTCCGATGTTTGTGGTTTTTAACATTAGTTAGTAAAGGCACATGATGCAAGAAAGCAAGCTTATATAGCGCGCGCACACACACACACACACACACACACACACACACACACACACACACACACACACACACACACACACACACACACACACACACACACACAAACTTCATTTCACCCATCCACTCGCTCCAAGCAATTCTTTAGTTCTGCCTTGAATATATTTAAACTATCAACTTCTACAACGAAAGATGGAAGTTTGTTCTAGCAATCAACCACCCTCTGGCTAAACTTTCACACATCTATCCTACAATTTGCCTTTCTGCAATTTGAATTCCAATAATCGCCCTCTAAGGCGATTATTGTGACTGTAAATCCGATTTTTCAAGTATCCCCAAACAAAAATATCTAAAGGAGTGAGATCTGGGAACTTGGAGGATATTCAAAAGCGCTCCCTCGACGACCCATCCAGTGATCATGAAATTCATTGTCGAGTTTCTTAGAATAAAAGCCATTCAACCATTCCCTAAGAGCAATAGCCATAAAAGCCATTCAACCATTCCCTAAGAGCAACTAGCACAACCATATTGTAAAAAAGGCCCATAAAAAATTCCTTGCGTCATTGACAGAAACTGAAGTGGAGCCGTTTGAAGCGGCGCAGGTCAGGAGAGGCCACTACTTAGAGGCCACTGTGCAACCTGAGCTGGTCGCAGTAGACATATTAAGTACAGCAAAACCAGACCAAAGCCTTGAAGACTTCTCATTCACTTCAAAACTAAAAAAGAAAGGTACATACGTTGTATTATTACACAACAGCTAAATGAAAATTTGAGATAAGCAAGTGGGCATTCCTTGACAAAATCAAGTTGTGGTTTCCTTATTTTCCTTTTTGTGTTTCTTTTGGGTTTCAAAGAGAGGATGAATACGGATTCCCTTGCATATATTAAGAGTTTTTTTGCTCAGAAAAGCAAATCCGCAAACTCTCGAGCCATTTGCGATTCCAATATCCGTGAAATTTAACCCGGTCTTATATAATAATATTATTTCTATTTTAATACAGTTTCTGTTATACGGTTGGTGTCTTACATTGCAGTTATTATGAATCAATTAACACAGTTGTTGTTGTCGTTGTATGGTTTTTAGGAGCAACAGCAACTAAGTCCATATTGCTCCGTGTATATTTTTCCGTATATTGCGTGTTCTGAGGTCGATTTTCTGTTTGCTAGATGAAAAAACCCCACTTTCCGGAAGAAAATACCATGTTCTCCTCGCCTGAGACCGACTAACTCAGCCACTTTGTGAAAAAGGCCGATAAAAATTCTCCACATCATCGACAGGACTCGAACATAGGTTTTTTTTACCCATCCAGTGGAGGGAGAACGACGATTCTACCAACTGTTCTAACCACGAGGATCTAACAGCAATAACAATATTACAGTTGGTTTTGTGGTTTTACTTCCCATATTATGTTTTGCCAGGATTTTCAGTTCGTTAATGAAAACAAAAAAGTAAAAATAAAGATTTCCGGTTTATTAATTAACAATTGAAATAAAAAAGAACGTATAATCAAAACGTGCACACCCAACCGAACGAAGTCCTTGTGTTAGATAAGCCACAAGTTACGTAACGCAACGAGGGATGAGAACATTGCAACTCTAATATTCCACGAATTCTGGAGAAAAAAAAAAAAAAAAACTCGAGTGTCTTGGGGAGTAGAAACCTTACCATTCTCAGGAGAGAGTGCAATTTCCGCTGGAAACTCAGGTTTTCATACAACAAACAGTCAAACCCACAAGAGAAAAACGCAATTTCTATATCTAATTGATACGGGTAGATAAGGTAATTCTATTGTGTCCCTAATATCATGGTGTGTTTTTGTTTCGTAAATCCTCGTGGATGGCGATTGGATGTATGTACCGTCCCAAACCACCGGGTAGAAACAGCCTGATTGCGAATCCCATCAGCATTAACAGTAGCAAATTATGCAAATTATTACATCTTAGTAACAAATAAAAGAAGGCAAACTTAAACAGAATCAGTCAAAAAAAAAAAAAAAAAAACATTTAACTTATTCATTCCCTCCAATACTTTGTGTAGTTCTTCAGTGAATTTATTTAAACTATCAACTTACAAAACAAAAGAGAGAATTTTATTCCAAAAATCAACAACCCATTGGGCAAAGGCAAACATCTGCACAAATATTCTGCAATCCAGCTTCCTCAATTGAATTTGTGTACCCGCTCGTGCGTGCGTCCGTGTTTGTGGTCTAAGCAAGAGGAAGAATGGCATCGGCTCAGCATGAGTTTACTCGATCCATTCAAAGTCTAAAACACCTCAAACAGATCATCTCACAGGTGGCTAATCCGTACACACTTCAATTTGCAGAACTGAAGCCTTTCGTGTTGAGTACCTAATTATTCCGCTCACCAATCTTGTTTACTTGAATGTTCTCTTTTCAGTAGCTCTACATCCTTCCCAAAATGAGGCCTCTGGACCTATACGCAGTACTCAAGATGTGGCCTGACCAATGCCATATAATCACTTCCTTATCTCTGATACTAAAATTCTTGAATATATCATTGAGAAAACTACGAGCTGTCCTGGAAGCCTGTCTGAATTGCCTAGAGAGCTTCATATCTGACAGTTCAATTATCCACAGGTGTTTTGCATTTTACACTAACCTGAATATGGTAGCCCACTACATTCGGGGTAGTGTAGTGGAGTACACCCCGCTATACTCTGAGGTTACTGCTACCCATAAGCAGTACTTTGCATGCATTTATCAATGTTAATCTTCTATTGCCATTTCTCGGTCCAATTGCCTACCTTTTCTAGATCCTGTTGCAGTAGCGTACTGTCATAAACCACCCTGGCAAACTTTGTATCTGAAAACTTGGACATTAAGCCTGCAATTCCTTAATCAATATCATCGATAAATATAGAAATAAACATTGCGCCCAGAACAGAACGCGGGGGAAATCTGCTAATAATATTAGTCCATAAATAACATTAATCTGCTAATAACATTAGTCCACTAGAAGAGCAGCGTCCATTGATTACTACTCTCTGTCTACTCACCCTCAACTATCTATTTATCCACAGGAGCAACTTGTCTTTATTGACACAATGCTCTAATTTTTAACAGCAGGCTTTTATGTACACAGTACCAAAACATTTCCTGAAATCCGAGTATGTGATATCAAATTATTTTTTGCATCCAGTGCCTTTGTGATCACATCTTAGTAACAAATCAAATTGGTCAAAGAAGATTTCCCCTCTAATTACTATGGTCATTTATTGGTACTCCTTTGTGAAAGGGGATACGTTCACACATCTCCAGTCCGTTGGGAGATCTCATGAATGGCTAAGGGTTTGCTTACTTCCGTCGCTGTCAGTCTTTCTTTAACGGGATAGAACCCATCCCAAAATTTAAATTCCAAAATTTCTCTTCGACTATCCTCTCAGTTATTACAAAATCATTTAGCTCCGTTAGTTTGATTAATTTCTGCTAACCCCTTCCCTAAAGAATTCTGCCTATGTGAGTGTAGATGCAAAACACTCATTCATTTTATCGCAACCTGAGCAGGATCTGCAGCAGTCGAACCATGACTATCATGTGGACCAATTTGATTCATCTCCTTCCTTCTAGTGTTAATGTAAGTAAATAAGTCTGTTGTTTTTCTTTGCATCTTTTGCAGAAGATTTCTTACAATCTGCCTTCTCTTACCTATCTTCTTTTGTAACGTGATTACAGACTGGTTTATACCTACCACAGGCTTGTGTGTCTCGCGATAATTTATATGCATGTCACGCACTTTTTTCCGTCTTCCGTGCCACGAATTTCATCAGAACGTCTGAAGTCCGTATGAATATGAAAATGGCAGCTTTTATGATTAATTCCTTGAACGCTTTTCATTTAGAATTTGAAGATGAATTTGACCATCACTAGTTGGTCCAACT
The DNA here is from genome assembly GCF_048544385.1 of Mastigoproctus giganteus. Lineage (NCBI taxonomy): Eukaryota > Metazoa > Arthropoda > Arachnida > Uropygi > Thelyphonidae > Mastigoproctus > Mastigoproctus giganteus. The sequence continues at coordinate 126,048,679 of NC_143578.1, forward strand.
ATATAAAATTAAAAACTGCCTGGGACAACTGTAGTCTCCTTTATGAAAGCAAAAACCTTTCGCTTTACCAATGATGGTAGTTATGTCTTTAAGTAAATTCCATATCAGTATACTGTGATCAACGCCAACAATTGGATCTTTTGTCTGCACATTCTTAATGCATGATTAATTAATGCTGATAAACAGATCAACATTACTTCCCCTTGTTGTGCCTCTAATGTGCTGCTGTAAAAAAACAGTCATCCAATAAATTCTCAAAAGTCTTGCTAAGCTGTGAGTGACTCACCCACCAATTCCAGTCAATAACTGGAAAGTTAAAATCCCCCATTATAAGACATTCTGATTGACTGGCGCACTACATGTCTAACACATTCCTACTCTCATTTTTGCTTTCTCAATGCTTATATTATAGCAAACTGACTCACCATTTCACTGGCCATCTGCTTCAAATGGATGCACTGTCTTAGATTTTTTTTTTTTTTTTTTGTAAACGAACAGTATAATCCCCTAACCACCTTTCATCTTGTATTTTCCAGATACTTCCCTGGGCACTGTTCTTCTGAAATGGCTTCAATAATGTTTCTTTGTTTGTTTGTTATTTGGTTTTCAGGAGCATTAGCAACTAAAGCCATATTGCTCCGGGATATGCGGTGGTCATTCCCTGACCTTTCCGCATCTCTCGGTATTTGGTGGTGACGGTCTCGAACCCCGGTCTAATCAAGAAGCGAGTGCTATGCACTGCTGCTCCTTCCCACCTGGCTGAGGAGGCGCAAGCTTCTATAGTAGTAGTAGTAGTGGTGGCATGTGATGCAAGAAAGAAATTGTATGAGCATCAGCCAAAAAAAAAAAAAAAAAAAAATCACACCATTCCCTCCAAATGCTTGTCCACTTCCTCCTTAAATTTATTTAACCTATCAACTTCCACAACGACATATTCAAGTTTGTTCCAGCAATTAACCACCCGCTGCATAAAGGCAAATTTCCGCACATCTATTCTTCATCTGTCTTTTCTTAATTTGAATTTATTCCCCCTTATGTTCGTAATCTGAACAAGTGGAAGGACCCCATCAGAATTCAGCGTGCTATCCATTCAAGGCCTTAGACACCTCAATCAGATCACCGCGCAGGTGCCTAGCATCCAGCCACTGAAATTTGCAGAACTTAAGCCTCTCTTCATAAGAAGATCCCTTCATTCCCCTCACCAATGTTTTTGCCCTTCACAGTACACGCTCAAGCAAATCTACACCCTTCCTAAAATGAGGCCTCCAGACCTGTACGCATCAAGGCGTAGCCTGACCATTGCCTTATACAAAGGGACAATCACCTCCTTTTCCCTGCTAGCAAAATTCCTATATATCATTGACAAAACCCTATAACCTGCCCTGGCAGCCTGTCTGCATTGCTCAGAAAACTTCATAACTGACTGCACAATTACTCCCAGATCTTTTTCATTTTCTACCACTTTAAGGGTAGTACCACATAGTTGGTACGTTTCTCTGGGATTACTTCTACCCATATGCAGTGCTTTGCATTTGTCAAGGTTAAACTTCAGTTGCCACTTATTAGCCCATCTGTCCAAATTATCTAGATCCTGTTGCAGTAGCATACTGCCATTACTGTCATTAACAACCCTGCTAACCTTTGTATCATCTGCAAACTTCGACATTAAGCCTGATATACCTTCATCAATATCATTGATAAATATACAAAACAACAGAGGACCCAACACCGAACCCTGTGGGAGTCCACTAATAACATAGTCCACGAAGAGCAGCACCAATTGATTACCACCCTCTGTCTTCTCCTACTCAACAATCCTTTTATCTACTGTAGCAACTGACCCTTAATATCATTCTGCTCCAATTTGTACAATAGTCTTCATGCGCAACAGTGTCAAAAGCTTTCCTGAAATCCAAATATATGATATCAAAATTATTTTTTGCATCCAGTTCCTTTGTAACCAAATTGTAATGCCCCATCAAATTTGCCAGACAAGACTTTCCCTTAACAAACCCATGCTGTGTCTGAATCATTGCTGCAGTCTTGTCTAGATGATCCTGCAATGCATCATTTAACAGTCACTCCATTATTTTAACCGGAACAGAAGTTAAACTAACTGGACTGTAGTTACTCGTGTCACCCTTCGATCCCCCTTTGTGAATTGGGGATAAATTTGCACATCTCCAGTCCGTGGGGACTTCCCCTGAGTCCAAGGATATTCTCATAATTATGGCTAAGGGTTTGCTTAGTTGCTTTGCTGCCTCCTTTAATATAACTGGATAGATCCCATCCACCCCAGGTGCCTTTCTTATGTTTACCTTCAACAATTTCTCCTCCACTTTGCTCTCAGTTATTACAAAATCATTAAGCACCCTGCTACAATTTGATAACCTTCTGCAATCTTCAAACCTTAATAACTCCTCATGTGTGAATGTAGATGCAAAATACTCATTCAGTTTGTTTGCTATCTGAGCAGGATCATCAACAGTCGAACCATCGATATCAAGTGGACCAATCAGATTTATTCCCTTCCTTTTAGAGTTTATATAAGTAAAGAAATCCTTGCTGTGTTTCTTAGCATCTTTTGCCAAAGATTTCTCGTAATCTGCCTTCGCCTGCCTAACCTCCTTTGTGACCTGATTGCAGACTAGTTTATATCTGCCATAGGCTTCTGAGTCGCTTGATAATTTATATGCATCCCATGAATTTCTCTTCTCTGTCACGGGTCTCCTTAGTTCATTTGATAACCATTTAGGCCTAAACCTTCATCAATATTTCGTAATAGGTATGAAACTTTTAGTAGCATCCACGATTGATTCCTTGAATGCTTCCCACTTAGAATTTACTGTTGGTAACCTCGTCAGCTGATCCCACAGTAGAAAATTTAAAAACTGTCTGAGACCACTGTACTCACCTTTGTGGAAGCAAGAACCCTTTCGTTTACCCCTGATGGTTATTATATCTTTAAGTAAATCCCACATCAGTACACTGTGATCACTGCCACCTAGTGGTTCCTTTATCTGTAAATTCTTAATACACGAATGATCACTTCTGATAACCAGATCAAGAATATTACCTTTTCTGGTTGCCTCTCGAACATGCTCCTGCAGAAAACAATCATCCGATAAATCCACAAAAGTCTTACTAGTGTGTGAGTGACCAACCCACAAGTTCCAGTCAATATTTGGGAAGTTAAAACCCCTATTATAAGACATTCTGATTTACTAGCCCACTCTATTTCTCTGTACAATTGTTCATTGTACTGACTCGAGTCATTAAGCCTACTACTACACACTCCTACTCTTATTTTTGCTTTCGCAGTGGTTATATCACACCAAACTGACTCAATAGTGCACTGCTCATCTGTATCAACTGGATGCACTTCGTTTGATTTTATGTTTTTCTTAATTAACAGCATAACACCTCCTCCCTTCCTATCCTGTCTATCTTTTCTGTGCACATTGTACTCCCCAAATTCCAGTTCTGCATTCCTTATATCTGTGTGACACCACGTCTCTGCTATCCCAACTATATCCGCCTTTGATGTCTTGACCAACACTTCAAATTCATCAAATTTATTTACTATACTTCTAGCATTGGTATACATGCAAGTACACATGTACCTATCCTTATTATTAGTTACCCTAACACATCCCATATACCCACCTGTTTCACGATGACTGCCATCCGTCCTTGAAACCCCCAGCGCCTTTCGCTCCAGGTCGCTACTTATTCTAATAGAAGTTGTGCAAGAATCACTTTCACCTCTGCCTGCGGCTACTTTTAAACTTTCAGTCTGTGAATCCCCCCAAGCTATCAGTTTTCCGACCCCACCTAACACTGCCTCGATAGCATCAGCAAATATTCTTGCTCCCTTTCTATTTAAGTGTATCCCATCCCTATAGAAGCAGTCTCTCCTGTTAACAAGCACAGACTACAGTGAAAAAAATTCTATCCCTTGAGCCTTGCACATTCCCTCCAGTGCCGAATTGATTGACAAGGCTCTCATCATGTGTTCCCTCCAAATTTAACCCTGACTCACGACCTTTTTGCAACATTGACCTGTACTCCTTCTCTTAATGTCATTGGTGCCATCGTGTACAACAATAACACCTTTTGTCTCCTTAAAATATGACATAGGCTTTACAACGTCATCAACATTTGCCCCTGGCAGACATACCCTGGTCCTGTTCCATTTATCCTTTTTACACAATATATTCTCCGTCTCCCTGACAATAGAGTGGCCAACAATAACTAGTTCCTTTGGTACCAGCGCATTCTGCCTTGGAGATTGCCGTTGTGCCGCCTGATGCCCAGGAGTGAGCTCTGGCGTTGAGTTGGGCAGCTGAGAGCTTGATGGGCCCCTCATATTAATTTCTTCAAGGGCATCTACTCTACACCTCAAGCTCTCATGGACGCCCAGTAGAACGATGAGTTGATGCCTAATTTCTATTTGGTCTTGGCGCATTACAGCCATAGAAGCTAATGCGCCAAAAAAAACCTAAACCAAACCAAACCAAACCTAATTTCTAGACACTCTGCACCTGGCACACACAAAGACATCCTCCTTGGCTAGATCATATATGCTGTTCCAGAGAGTTCGGCAAACATTTCACAAGTTGCACTTTTCTAGGGTGTGATGCGTAGGAGAAATGCGCCCTCAGTTCTCCTCCGGGTCACAGCACTCCTGCCACTTTGTGCACGTTGCTTTGCTGCTATAGTCTGTCTTTCAAATCAGTCCGAACACGTGCTGCCACCAGCCAACATCCATTTATTGTCCAATTCAAACTCACAGAACCAACTTTTAATCTGCCTCGTTTATTCATTCAACTGCCGTTTTCTGGAACAACCTTCCTTCATTCAGATTTCCTGAAAATTAGAATACAGAACTTCAAGTCTAATGTCAACAAATATCTTCTTTCGTCTTCTCAACCTACCCAATCATGGTAATAAGCACTGTAGGTTCTAATACTTCTCGTGTGATGGTTTCATAAAGAAAAACAAAAAAAAAAAAAAAAAATGCTCCTATTCTTACTCTTTGCTTCCCTAACACAGACCATGCATTTACTTGTTTCATGATGAGTCCCAGCAGTTCTGGAAATCCCCAGCACGTTGCTTTCAAGGCTGCCATTCATACCATAGATGTATTGCTAGTATCACTTTCACATCTGCCTGCTATTAGTTTGGGGATCACCCCCTCACGCTAGGAGTTTTCTGCCTACCTAACATTACCTCGATAGAATCTAAACTAAAAACCATTACATTAGTCACCCGAAAAGTTATTTCACATACCCATGTGTATTGGGTCTGTAAATTGCATATGTTCTCTGGTCGATTTGCATGTTTTGCTGGAAAAACTCAGTTTCCGGGGGGGGGGGAATCTTGCTATCTACGCCTAAGATCGACTAACGTAGCCATGGAAGGCCAAAAACCCCACAAAAGTTACTCTCATCATCGATGGGATTCAAACCTGGACCTTTTCCACCCAGTGTCTGGAGGATGGTGATGATGCCATTGTGCTAGACCCGCAGACTGCCTCGATAGCATCAGCATTCTTGCACCTTTTCTGTTTTGAAGTGTATTCCCTACCTGTAGTGGCGCATTATAGCCTTAGTCGCTGATGCGCCAATAAAAGCCAAACCAACCAACTAACAGGACTGTAAATTGTAGAAGCAGCCTGTCCTGTTAAAAAACACGCAGCAAACAGGGAACCCGGGAGACCGTAATTAAAACAGACACACCTTGCTAACAAGCAGACATGCTGAGGAAAAATTCTATCCCTATGATTCTTGCACAATATGTCCAGGGCCGAATTTATTGACAACGCTCTCATCAAGTTTTTTTTTTTTTTTTTACATTCATTATTGACAGGGGCGTGCTGTACTGCACCCGGGAGACGACGTCCAAGGGGCGCCGACTTGCGATTTGCACCTGGGAACCACATTTCCCTAGGAATTCCCCTGATTATTGAGTATTTGTAATATTAATAATCTAAATATCTGAATCGGTGCATGAAGCACTTTTCTACTTCTAAGCTATATGTATGAAATACTTCTTTCAAGAACCAGTCTGGAATTTTAAGTGACTGTATAAAAATGCCACCCCTATTCACAGCATGTGAAATGGTGCCAGTAGTACTCTTGCGTTTTTATCATTCTTATCATCTGTAACTCCACAGCCAAAGTTTTTTTTAAAATTCAAGCAGCCACAGCTTTATGCCCATTGAAAATCTGACAAAAGTTTGACTTTGCACATTCATTTGAATTATCCTGTATAATCGAAGTATGCTTTCTTCTGTTAGTATACAAAATACCTATCACTAACAAAATTTTTAATTCTATATTCAGCAGAAGAAATTTCAGAATCAGAAAAAATAGTTTTTCTATGAACAGTTACCTGTATATATTGATGCTTTCTTCAAAACAAGTTTAAAACGTGCAGTTGGTTACAAAACTCTGGTTCGAACCTAATGATCAGTTTACAGTTCAATTCCGTTTTGTAGTTTTTACAGTAAAAACAGTTTTTAATACTGACATTAATTATAACTCAACGGTTAGTTACTATATCTTACCAATGTAATATTAAAAATGGCAAGAGGTTCATTTTAATAGCAACAAAAACACATGGTGATGTGAAATTACAGAATATAACCGTACTTAGATTTTTTTCGGCTAACACTCTCCAAACGTAACACACCCTGAAGATCGATCCGCACAAGTTCTGTGATGAAAAAAAAAAAAAAAAAAAGCCTACAGTCTCGGTAGATACCCAATATGTACCTTAATACAGCTATAAGTTTCCAGATCATCCCCTTCATGATGGAATCTCTGGTTGAATCTTCTTTGCCCATTTGCTGAGAAGAATTAATCTATTTTAAATTAATATTTGTATGTATTACTATATAAATGTATTTATATGCTAGTCTTTTGCAAGTGCCACTACAGGGCCGACTGCAAAATTTGAGAGCCTGTTCAAGAATTACTTGCAGGCCCGGGGTCCTGTGCAAAAATACATATGGCATATTTTTGTGATAGTGATTTTTAATTTTTTTTTTTTTTTTTTTTTAATTTTACAGCTCTTGGAGTGACGATAATGTGGGTAACTAGATATTAAAATGGCGGTAGGCGCGATAGAAATGCGGAAAAGACGCGGCTTTTAGACCAGTTGAGCAGGGGGCTCTGTTCAACAGATCTAGTTGAATATGCTTGTGGCCAGCCTTGGAAGCAACCATAACTTAAGTAAAATTTGAACTTTACAATATTTTGAAATTAAAATTTACATTATATTACAGAATTTATGTTAATAAAATACCGCAGAAATTAAACGGTTGACAAAAATTAAATCACTAACGAAATTAAATTTAAGCTACAATCCTACCAAAATATTGGTAACAAAGGTTATCAGAAGGTTAAGTTGTAGCTTTCGATATACTTTACAAATTCAAACTTACAATAAGGATATAATACTTTAACCACAAGTGAAATTAAATTTAATCTACCCAACAAAAGTTACGAAGTTCCCGTCAAAACATCGATAGCAAGACTGAAAGGCAAACTACCATGGCATACTGCTAGGTCTGCCATGGCATGAATGCTCGAGGAATCATAGGTGCGGTGCCCTAACGGGTAATTTAGAATTCTCTTCTCTGTGTACATACTTTGTAAATCTTATTTCCTTGGGACGATTTTTATGCTATATGGACAAGGAAACCAGAGTAACTCATTGGAAAAATATTATTATTATTAGTCATATGCTGCACCAGCCAAATTAAATTCCCAAAAGAGAGAGAGAGAGAGAGAGAGAGAGAGAGAGAGAGAGAGAGAGAGAGAGAGAAAGAAAGAAAGAAAGAGAGAGAGAGAGAGAGAGAGAGAGAGAGAGAGAGAGAGAGAGAGAGAGAGAGAGAAGTAGAAGGGAATTACCAAAAAATAGAAGAATTATATCTAGCTCAGGACCTTGGGTGTGCCGAGCCCATAACCCTGCTCCCGCTATCTGAAATTCGCTAACATCGATTGAAGAGGATTTTGAGAATTACTCCAGTTACTGATGGGATTTGAATCGATACCTACCCATCTTGGAGGCCTATCAGTAAACCACTTAAAATTTAATAGGTTTCAATTTGAACGAACGCTTGCACTTACCATTTATAAGTTAGCATCCAAGTAAATAATTGGTAAGAGTCTGCTTGAGTAATAATACAGTTATCATGTGCATTTTAGTAGTCAGAGGAACGAGAAATGTTTGGGAACTACTCGCTGATCTTTCTCACAACCACATAGGTTGTGAGAAATAGTGTCGAGGACTATGGAAAGGTTGTGCTAAGACCTGCTCTTGAACATTTGCAACAGATAGTGTTTATTGCCCTCTTAGACCGATTAATAGAATTTGGAAAGAGTTCTGATAAAGACTGCTGGTTATATAGTAATCCTAATACAGAAGTGCAAGGAAGCCACAGGCTCCTGCTGCAGTAAAAAAAAAAACAAAAAAAAAAAAAAAAACGGAAAGTAGATACGAAAACACAAATTACATGCTTCCCCCTCATACTGGTAATTATCCAGCTGATTTTTGAATTTATTCAAACTGTCAGCCTCGAGCAGTGCCATGCAAAATGTGCCGCACCAGCCCCCATCGAGAATTTTTTGTCTCAACATAAATAAATGAGGCCCCTTAACCCCTTTTGCATTTGGGCCCACAAGTACCTTTGCATGGCCCTGGCCTGAAGTACCCGCAAAAGCAATTTATTTCAGCAATCAACCTGCTGGTTAAAATTTTCTACAATCTAATCTAAGTCTCAACCCCTGTAATTTGAATTTATGGCAGCTAGTTCTGTACTTCTCCATAATAGCAAAAATTCCACTTTCATTCATTTTACTAATCCCTCTCAGAGCATTATAAACCTCAGCCAGGTTACCTCTGAGGTGCCGGTTGTGAAACTCTGTAGACCACACAATCGGAGTCTTTCCTCATATGGTCACCTATTGCCAATCTCACAAGCGAGTTGCCAGCCTTTGGACCTGTTCAAGCAGCTCAATGTTTTTTTTTTTTTTTTTTTTTTTTTTCAGATAGTCTCCATACTTGGACACAGTATTCCAAATGTGGTCCTATGATTACCTTATACAGTGGGATTATGACCATCCTATCTCCACATGATAATGTTCGATAAATCATCGATAAGACACCATCGGTTTTCCTGGCTGCCTTTTTACACTGCTCAGAAAACTTCATATCTGTCCGTATTCTAACTCTCAAATCCCTTTCTTCCTCTTCTGAATTTAATTCAACCCCACCAAGTGTATAATTTATCTTGGGGTTGCTGTTCCCCAATACATTTTGCTGCAATAAAACGTAGTGCCACTTTTCTAACCATTCTTGAAGCCTGTAAGTCACGCTGAAGGAACAATGATTAGCATCGATCATTAACAACTCTAGCTAACTTGAAGCCTGCAAATTTTGATATATCACATCTTCTGTCCTGTCGTTCATGAAAATCAGAAAGTGGTCCAAAAACCAATCACTTGTAACATTGAACAAACGTAAATATCCTTAATCACAACCCTCTGCCTCCTTTCCTGCAGCAACCCTGCAATCCATCTTAGAATCTTTCTCATAATCCCATTTTCCAGCTTGTACTGTATCCACTAATGTGGGACTGAGTCGAATGTTTTTCTAAACTCCGAATTGTTGAAATTGTTCCCTACACAACCAGCTCATGAGTAAATATGTCAAAATTGCTGTTAGTTAAATGATTGATTTATCCGTAACAAAATGATGTATGGCCTTCAGAATATTCTCTCTAAATATCACTGGATTGCACCCTTGATCATTTCCTCTGATATTTTCTCTACTACTGAAGTCAGATAACTGGTCTGTAGTTACCTACTTCACTCTTGCAACTCTCTTTATGTATTGGCAATACATTGGCACTGATCCAATACACTCTGGCAGAGTGTATTGGATCTGGCATTCAGTAGTTTTCCCTAGTACTGAAGTCAGATGACCGGTGTGTAGTTACTAACTTCATTCTCTGGCAGTCTCCATCAAAATTACGGGGTATAGCCCATCAACTTCCCCTTATTTGCCTTTACACTCGAGAGCTTTTCTAATAAAGTCATCTCATATGGCTCAGCCTCTTCTCAGCATGGTCGTCAGCAACATCAGTTGGTTTATCTAAGACTTTCAACAACCCAAGGTCCGATCAAATTTGCTGGCTTCTTCGTAGTATACACATACAAGGGAAAGCTTCCTTGTCTACAATTTTTGGCTCTCTCATAAGCAGCCTTGGCCTATTTAATCCCATCTGTTGTTCTATTAGATCAACTTGTAGCTGTTGTAGGCTTCAATACTTTTCACATCTCTACTAATTCCATGCTATCTTTCTCTGCTCCATTAGACCTAGCTCCTCATCCAATTCGGCAGCTTTCTCATCAAATACTTTCTTAATGGTGTGCATGCATCCATGGCTTTGGAAATTTTTGCTTTAAAGGTATTCCATAATTCAAATGTATTCGTCCTCACTCTGTAATCTTCAAATAATAGATGCCATATTGCGCTTTAAACTGTCATAATCCTCTTCTAAAATTAAAACCCGCACATTTGCCTTTTACTGCAACATATTTTTTCATCTTCCAACCAATGACTGCTCGATCACTACCTACCAATGCTTCTTGTACTTTTAAGCCCTGATGATATGCGATTCGTGGGTAATGATGAGGTGAAAAATACTCTCACCTCTACTTCCCCTAACATGCTGCTGCAAATAAGTTAATTAAAAAATTTTCCCGGAATGGACAGTTACCCTCCTACTTATTCCAACCAACCTGGAGAAGAATGAATTTAAAGACTATACAATCACGTTTTCCTGCCTGTTCCATCTGCATGTATGGACTCTCGTCACTGTTCTGGTCTGTAGATTTTTTTTTTTTTTTAAGAAAACCCCAAACACGAGAGGTATTAGAACCTATACTACTTAGTACCATGATTGGGTGGTAGGATCAGAAGACGAAAGAAGATATTTCTTTACATTAGACTTTAACTTCCGTAGACTGTAATTTTCAGGAAATACGTAAGGAAGGTTGTTACAGAAAACGGCTTTTGAACGAATAAACGAGGGAGCTGAAAATTTGGTTCTGAATTTGAAGTTGGACAGTAAATGGATGTTGGCAGCACGTGTTCGAACTGTTTTGAAAGAGAGAGCGAGAATTATAGAAGCCAATTCAGAAGAACAATGCATATGGAAGTAATTGTTGAAAAAGCATGCTGCAGAAACAGTACATCTATGAGACAGAGAGTGGAGAGACTCTATTAGAGTAAAAAAGTAAAGTGCAGCCATTATCAACCCACTGCAGGATGGAAGCCTCTTCAACAATTTATGCTGAGGGAAATGGATCATAATCTGCGTCAGGGGCTTGAACCCCGGTCTACTCAAACAGCGTGTGCTACTTCACTCCCGCTCCTGACCACTTGCTACGGAGGCCCTTTAGAGATGAGTCCTTAATTAACCTAACTGCCCTCTTCTGAATGGAATCTAGAAGACTGAGAGAGGGTTTGGGGGAACTGCCCCAGATGTGGAAACAATATTCCATAGTAGGGCAAATTTGCGATTTGTACAGAGTGAATAGCTGTTTGGAAGAAAAGTAATGCCAAAAGCGAAAGAGAAAACCAAGTTTTTTAGATGCAGAGGAAGCAATATTTGTAATGTGCTTGTGCCAAGGATGATTACAAGTCAGGGTAATCCCCAAAACAGATATATCATCTTGCTTAGAAATCAGTGTCACCAAAGATAAGCATAGGAGCAGAAGAATCCTTTTTGCGAGATATAAGACAAGACTCAGTTTTAGAAGGATTGAAATCAACTAAGTTGTCTTTGCCCTACTGGAGAATTACCTGTAGATCGGCATTTAAGGATTTGATAGTAGATATTTGAGAAATTGAAGCTGATTGAGCAGTGCAAGGTTTCTTAAACTGGAAAGTGGAAGGCAATGTGCTATCATCAGCAAAACTATGGATAATATTTCGGGTCAATGGAAGGTCATTAATATACAAGAGGAAAAGGGTGGAGGAAAGAACTTAACCTTGGGAGATACCAGCCTTAGTGGAGAAGTTAGAAGACAGAGAGCCATCTACCATCACCCTCAGTGAGTGGCCAGAGAGAAAACTGGATAACCAATTACAAAAAACAGTTGACAAACCATAAGGTGGAAGCCTGTTTAGAAGACCTTTATGCCAAACACAATCGAAAGCCTTTGAGATATCAAGAGCAACTGCTTGAGTTTCATCGAACTTTTCCATTGAATTTGTCCATAAATGGGTAACATAAGCCAGAATATCACCAGTGGATTGACAGTGATGGAATCCATACTGGCGATCATTGATCAGGCGGAAGGTTTTTAGGTAGTTTAAGAGTTGGCGGTTAATTAATTTCTCCTTTACCTTAGATAGAGTAGAAGTAATTGCAATGGGATGATAATTGGATGGGAGGGACTTGTCACCCTTTTTAGGAACTGGCTGGATATGAGCAAATTTCCGAGCAGAAGGAAAAACACCTCTGGAATATGAAAGTGAAAAAAGTCGGCAAAGAACAGGAGTAAGTTCAGGAGCACAGGTTTTGAGAAGAAGTGAAGAAATACCATCAGGACCTGGAGCTTTCTTAGTATCAAGATTCATCAAAATCCTGACATCCTCTTGACAGAAGACCACAGGAGGCATTAAATGGCGCGTGTTGGGAAGAAATGTGGGAGATGTTTTACCAAGATCGTTAATACATGAGTTGGAAGAAAAATGGGATGCTAGCAGGTCAGTTTAATATTTGGCTGAAGTAACAACAGATCCAACTGCTTTTGACAGAGGTGGGAGGCAGAGATGGGCAAAAGTTGAGGCCAATAGCTTTGGCAAGAGACCAGAATGCTCAGCTGCCATTAATGCAAGAAGCAAGTTTTCTATTCTTAACCTGCACAAAATCTAGTTTGGACTGATTAATAACTGCTTTACAATTGTTTCGAGCTCTGATGTAGGCAGAAAATGAAACTCAAGAATTGGAAACAAGCCAATTACGATATGCAACATTCTTCTCTTGAACCGCCTTAGCACATTTATTGGAAAACCAAAGTTTAGAGAAATTACATGATTTTAAGGTGGAATGTGAATAAAGGATTCCATTCGTACTAGAATAATTTCACTGATATGATCTGAGGAAACGTTGACATGAGAAGTTTTGAAACAGTAATAGAACCAAGGAAAAGAAAAGAAATCTCACAGGTCATCCCATTTTGCATTCTTGTAATGCGAACACGAGGTTGGGAATAGCCACGAGATAAATGCCCCACTGGAGAAAAGACAATCAACGAATTGTGATCGGAGGTGCCTAAAGGACCACTCACTTCAACTGTGTACTTAGAAGGGTTGTTTATGAGAAAAAGATCAAGTGTGTTGGCTGTATGGTTAGTATTGTCTAGATAATGAACAATCTGTGCGAGGTCATTAGTAATTGCAAAAGCCTCGGCATCTCGACCAGCTGGTTCTGTGATTAGAAAATGGAAGCCAGCAGGAGTTTTTAACATTAAAATTACCTCACTGCTAGGAAAATTGTACTGGAGAAAAATCAAGTTGCAAAGAGAGGAAATTCAAAAATTCCAAATGATTAGCAGAATTGGGAGAACAGAAGATACAACAGATGAATTTGACACAATGAGGTAGAGAGATTTTAAGCCAGAGAAGATAGAAAAGAGATCCCAAAGTACCAAGTCTGTCAGGGAATAATGGAACAGACATTTGCAAAAGTACCACCTTTGAGGTGAAAGGAGCCATACAGCATATAATTTGGGCAACTAAGATGAGCAGTGGTTGAATCAACCGATAACTGGAAACAGACATCACTGAGACCACGTATATTTGTGAAATGAACAAGGAAGTGTTTGGGAGGTTTAGATTTTTTTTTTTTTTCACAGGTAAGTTTGCTCTAATAGTTTGACAATACGTGTATTCAATAGTAAGAAAAGGTGGTGGTGGTGGGGACGGAGGACATGCTGTATGAAGTCATGAAAGTTTTGAATATGGCACACACATGGTAAGAATATACCCAGGTCCTTGACATAACATGGCCTCGACAATGACCCCGTAATACACACTGATATGATACTCGGACTCCCTCCAGCCACTATCTAGCAGAGTAGAGGCAGCAATATTATAAACTAGCTGATCCGGAAGCCTCCTAGGAGAGTTACCAATAGGTTCGGTACGGTGTACTAACTAGTGGCCGACCTGTGAATGCCGTTTTAGAGCTGTACCATCAAAATATAAAGAAGTTTGGATCTCGCCATGGTTTTTATCATAACCTCAAAAGACATCAATCATACTGCAAGATGGAAGACGGGGAGGGTTGACTGGAATTTAGCTCTGAAGACTAAACATGGGTTCTACCACTTCAAGCCTCCAATAGCAAAGTGGTGGTATTGCACCAGTTGATGCGAGTTGTCTGCCACCTAGTATTTTTTTTGTTGTTGGCACATCGCCTTCTGTGGCCATAGTGCACCTCCCAAGGTTTTTTTTTTGCAGTACTTTGATCCAAGCCCGAGGCGGGATTCGAACCGACCTTTGGGTTGCCAGGCAGGCACTCTACCCACCTGGCTAGCCCGGTCGGCCCACTTAGTATTGCCTGATAACATAGAGGGGTGGCATTCCTCCATGTGGTGTGGGCACACCTCGATCCCTGCTTCCGTTGGTTCACACTTGGGTGGTCACCCACAGTGCACTTGGGCATTATACCCAGGATTACTAACAGTCCCACCATCGTGAAGGTGCAAGCAGAGGATTTGGGTGGCATAGACCGTCTGGACTTCGCCAAAACTTGGTCCACTTGACATTAGTGTCACAGGAATATCAGTTCCATCAGCGTTTTAGACTCCCAGGTGACAAGCACAGCTTGTCTGGCATGTCAGAAAATGTCTGTGACAGCCCCAAAGACCATGTGAGATGATAGTCAAATTAAAGTTGACTCATACTGCAACTGCTTCAAGATTTGTTTTTAATGGAAGTGGTTTGAAGGGTATTTGAGTGTTGATTATCTGCTACACCTGCCAGATTGCTGATGAATTATATAGTTATCGAGAGTAACCGCTATACATCGATGAGCCAAAACAGCTCGAACCCGATGAGCCATGGATGCTACAAGATTTCTAAATATGTCTTGTGGTATCTAGTACCAACACAACCAGCAGATCCTTTAACTCCTGTAAGGGCCGTGGGTGATATGCTGCAGATCGGAGTTGCTGTTCCAACACAAACCTCAGACGCTCGATGGGATTGATGTCTGGGGAATCTGGAGGCCAGGGCAATACTTGGAAGTCTTCCTCATGTTCCGTGAACCAGTCTCAAACAATCTGGGCAGTGTGGCATGGTGCATTATTCTGCTGAAATACAGCAGAGGGGAAGACAGTTGCCACGAAAGGGTGTACCCAGTCAGCAACGATGTTTAGGTAGGTGGTAGATGTCAGAGTGCCCAGCACATGGATGACTGGATCTAGGGAATCCCAGCAGAACATCACTCAAAGAATGACATTGCCACCACCGGCTTGTTTTCATCCCATGGTGCATCCAGGTGCCATCACTTTTCCAGGTAAACAACACACCCACACACGTACCCGGCCGTCCACATGGTGCAACAGGAAATGTGATTCATCACACCAGATGACCTCCTTCCAATCACTCAAGGTCGAGTTTGGATGCTCGCGTGCCCATTGTAGGCACTGTCGCTGGTGAACCATGGTTAGCTTGTGCATTCAGAGTGGCCTGCGGGTACACAGCGCCATTTTCAGCAGGGTTCGATGTACTGTGTGTTGTGACAGATTACTTCCGTCACCAGTATTCCAATTACCTGCGAGTTGTGCCACAGTCTGCCTTCTGTTGCCACGCACCATCCGGAAGAACCTCCACTCACCTCGAACAGCTGTGTTCATCCAACACCTTGCTGGCGGTTCATGGGATTCCCCTCATCAGTCCACTTTCGGTAAGTACTAACCACGGCTGACTGTGAGCACCCCACTAGCCATGCCATTTCGGATATGCTCTGACCCAGTCATCTGGCCATTACAATTTGGCCTTTGTTAAACTCACTGAAGTCCACTGCTTTTCCCATCTGAAGAACAAGAGTAACACTGATTAACGGAGCTCAGTATCATGTGGTTTTTATAGTGTCCCAACCCATGCCGTAGTTCACCTGCAGTTGCTTTGATTTGCGTAACTCGCCGTTCATAATGTTTTGGCTCATCAGTGTATGTGGGGTTAGATTGGTTTCCTGTATGCAGAAAGTGATAGGATCATTCATACTGTGTGAGATCTTGGTTGTTTAAATTACTGCGATATCGTCTACAGAAATGTAAGCATTATTTGCATTGAGTAGAAACGTCGATTTGTTTTCAAGGAGCTGAAGATGTTTCTCTGAAGTTTCCCTTTCCCTTCTTTGGAAAGTATGGATTTTGTCTCCATATTTATGTGCTCATCTTGCTGTGTGCTATCTTCTAAGTCCATGCAATCTGGTTGGTTTGCATCAGAAGTAGTTAAGTGTTTTGCTGTGAGGAAGCATCTGATTGTACAGTATTTGGAGTATTTATGGGTTTACTTTGTTTGCTAGTCATTTGGTTTACTGGTACGGTGGCCAATACTGACCTTGCCCATTCAGATAATGATTCGCTTGGTGGTATGATTACCACAGTTTGGGTTGCAATTGATTTGTTTTTTGGTTGCTTGAGCATAGGTTGGTTCTTTAGTATTCAGGGCTGGTAAAGATTTTTTGGCCTCTTGATAGGTGACATTGTGTTCAATATTGTCTTGCTGTATGTGTTTTTCACGTTTCCAAAGGGGACACTCCTTAGAAAACACCAGATGTGCTTCTCTACAGTGTGGACAACTAGGTGTTGTAGCTGTGCATTGTGTTCGTGTGCACAGTGGATCCACATGTGGCACAGGAGCTGCTCCTCTGCAGACTGCATGTGGGTGTCCAAACTTTTGGCACTTGTAACAGCATAAGGGGTTTGGAATATACGCTTTAACACAGCAATTAAGATAACCTGCTTTGATTGCTGTTGGTGGTTTCAGGTTATTGAAAGTGAGTATTTTGTTCCGAGTAGGAACTAGTATACCATCTATCTTTGTCATTCTTCTTCTTACACTGATTACTCCTTGATCTTGTAGTTCCTGTTTTAGCTCTTCATCTGACACGTTCATGAGGTCCCATTTGGTGATGATACCTCTTAATGTGTTCAGGGAAATGTGTGGTCAAATGGTAATGGAAGTTCCACCAAGTTTTTAGTTTTAGTAAATGCTCAGACTGTCGAGCAGTGGCAACTTCAACCAGTAAGTCTCGTGATCTTAAAGCAATGAACTGTATTGGGGGCACCTATTA
The DNA here is from genome assembly GCF_048544385.1 of Mastigoproctus giganteus. NCBI lineage: Eukaryota > Metazoa > Arthropoda > Arachnida > Uropygi > Thelyphonidae > Mastigoproctus > Mastigoproctus giganteus. The sequence continues at coordinate 126,066,071 of NC_143578.1, forward strand.
TGCTTTCTAGGCATTTCTGCACCAGAAATAGCAAGAGTTTGCCAATAGGTTATTCTTTGGTGGAGTGAATAAGGACGGTTTGAGTTCTGATTCTGGCTATGTCATTTGACATTTAGCTGCAACAAAATCAGGCTCCGACTGCATAGATTAGACCCTTACAGGGTCTAATCTATGCACCCAGTGGATTTCTGGGGTCTTAAGAACTGTTTGCTCCAATTTGCCCTGGAAAGGAGAACTTTTCCCGTTCCAGATTACCAGCCCTGAAACGTGGAGGCAGGAGCAGTGCCACCTTTGTGACCAGGCAGTAGTGAGTTAGTAATAAAACAAAAAAGTAAGAGAAGAAAGGTTATTTTTCTTTCTGATCTAGTAATGCTTTCTTTACTGAATGAATTGAGTGTTAATGTAACACAGAAAATAAGGAAACGATTTTATTTCACCAAAAAAGAATGCTAATTTATTGGCTAAGACACTTGATCACAAAATCCCTTGGCACCTGGGGCCTTTTCATTTTGATTTTTTATTTTTCATTTTAGATATTTTCCGTTTTTTAATGAACTTTATATAGGTCCCTATATATTACAAAATGAAGCAAAATCGATTCAGCAGAATTCAAACAAGTCATTAATTTAGCACCGCATTTTTGGTAAGCAGATTTATATGAAGTATATACATATGCGAGCCTTTGTAGTTCCTGAAAACTAATTTTTCATTTTGATTTCTTTTTATTTTACAGATATTTTGTTTTTTTTTTAATGAACTTCTTTATATAGGTCCCTACATATAAGTACAAAATTAAGCAAAATTGATCCAGCAGATTTCAAACAAGAGAAGTTATTCAAGCAATGTCTGGATCATTGTTGAAGTATGTTACACCTTCAACATCTAGTGCAAAGATATTCAGAATGATAAATCAGAAGAGCAAGTACAAGTCATCTCAAGAGAATCTAACAGAGAAAGTTATTCATTCACTAGTGGAGGAGAATCCAGTGAAAATACATGAGCAGAGAGAAGATTCTGAAAAGGAAGAGGAAATAAACATATTTTTAAAGTATTCTGACTTCGCTTTTCACCCTATCTCGGTATTAGATAACTTGAGAATTTATTTTATTAAGAAAGGCAGTGAATATTTTCAAAATAAGAATGGACCTTTTCGCAGTGTTGAAAGAGCAGAAGAAAAAATTAAAGGGAAATGATGACAGTTAACAACTTCTTGGTTTTATAAGACACTGTCGAACTCACAAAAGAAATTTTGAATAATTTAGAAAAGGATGGACTGGATATAAATCTGTGCAGTAGTGAAAACAACGATAATGCAACAACCATGGCAGGAATTCATGATGGGGTCCAATCTAAAATCAAGGAAATTAATCCCAAAGCATTGTTTATGCCTTGTACAAACCACTTGTTAAATTTATGCGGAGAGCATTAAACCGTTGGGAAATAATGAAAAAACATACAGGAAGACAAAAACTATAACCAAACTATTAACATTAAGGTCACTTGGTAAGTTATTACAGACAGTACACGTGTACTGTCTGTAAACTGCATGTTCTCTGGTTGATTTGCCTGTTTTTCTGGATGAAAAACCCATTTCTGGGGGGGGGGATTCCCACCTTGCTATCTACCCCTGAGACTGAGTAACTCAGCCAAGAAGGGAAAAGCCCATAAAAGTTCCATGTCATAAGGGGATTCAAACCTAGGCCTTTTCCACCAGGTGTGAGGAGGATGGTGACGATACCACTGTGCTACCCATGCAGACATACAGAATGACAGTCAAAAGACTTGCCAGACTAGGTGGCGTGCACATTATGGATCTGCAAATATGGATAAAATGAATTTTGAAAAAATAACTTCTCTACATACATTGTCAAGAGAATATAGATACCAGAGGGCCAGCTGAAATTTTATTATCCTCTACATGTGATTTTTCTTTTCTAAGTTATCTTTCTTTCTGGCATGAAATTCTACAAGAAGTTAACCTTACACAAAAATATTTACAAACAGTCAGAATAAGCCTGGAAAAATGTGTTGCAAAGTTACAGACTGTAAAATTATTTATTAATGAAGAAAGAAATAAAATAGTAGAAAGAGTTGTTCAATTCGCAAATACAACTTGTGAGGAAATGGGCATTTCAATAGGAAGAATAAGGTTAAAAGAACAAATGCCAGGAGAAATGACAAAGGATGCTAGACTATCACTCCAAGGATTAAAAAGAGTGATGTACGAATGCCTGGATAGGGTTTGTCGAGAATTGGAAAAGGTTCGTTCGAAAGTGATGGATGAAATTATTTCAAAGTTTGCCATTATTCAACCGCATAATTTGGTTGTTGTGAACAAATAATGAAATAATATGAAATGCATATTTCAAAGCTGACTGAAATTTTCGATGAATTTAGTCATGAAGAAATTGTATTAGAAACTGGTTGACTAAGATGTCACTTACAAGCTGCAAAAATAATGGTTGAGGAAGCAAAACAAGGGACAGCTTCGCATATCCACTTGTTTTGATATAGCTCCACATTGTCAGTTTCATTTCACCAATAGATATTAAAGAAAGTTGCTATTATATTCTAGTTGAAATCAGAAACAAAGGGTCTTGCTTAACTAAGGACATGCGCTGTTCTTTTCAATACACCGAATGGGGAGTTACTAAAGTAGATAAATTTCTGATCAGCAAGGGTATTTATATGGAAATAGTTGCCATTATTTTATGGCAGTTAATAATAATTATTAAAGTAAGACTTTTAAGTCAAAATATATGCATGAGTGGAGTGTAATACAGATAGTATTGTATATAGAGGGAGTAAGCAGGAAAAGAAAGAATTATCAACACCAATCCTTTCATAATGAGTTCCCTACATAGGCCTCTAATTAGTGAGTGTTCTACTAGTAACTGGCTCTGGGGAGTAAGCTTCTTCATGAATTTTGAAAAGTTGCAAAAATGAAAACTGAATCTAAATGTTTTAAATATTAATTTGTTCTTATTTTGACTTGGTTGCCGAATATTAGGGTGAATTATTTCAAAGAATCAAATAAATTTTTTTTAAAATCTTCATCACGATTTATATATCACTTGATATAATTTTAAAATTATTTTCATGCTTAAACTTATTTAAAATTATTTTGCATAAACTGAGCCCATAATTACTTAGAAACACAGATAATAGATGGCACCATTCAGTGGAAGATTTCAAGAAAAATTCTGACATATTATTTGAAATGACCTTTGAAAATATATATGTACTTGGAAGAGAATAAATAAGATATTTTTTATGGACACCATGTATAATGTTAATTAACAGTTCATGATCATGACTTTTATTTCATTATTAATCGTATTTTATTTCCATACAACAAAATAATGCTTTGTGAATCTAACTTTTATTACCTTGTACAATGCACACTTTTATTACCCTGCACATTTATTTAAAAAATTGTAGGTTTAATAATTGAATTCCTTATGTGTGCATGCAGACAACTTTCCTGTAGACATTCTTGGTTCTAATGATAAAAGGTAACTGAAACATGTGTGATGTGATAAAGCTAAGAAATGAGTTTTGTTTCAACAAAAGAACACCTGAGAAAGTCAGATACATTCCAGTTGAAATTATCACCTCAATCTTTAAAACTCCAGGCCTATTTAAAATTATTACTTTCACACTACATATAACTTCAACTGAATTGTTTACTATGGGTGCAAACCAGTGGTGGGATTCAGCCGGTTCGGCAGAACCGATACCTAATTTTTTGAGTTTGGCGAACCGGTTGTTAAAATGGCACTTGTGATCAGGGTTCTCTCTAAGGTGGGCGCCTGGTATTCTATGCCATTTATTAATTCAGCAAGAAATTTTCGTTTAATATCGATAAAATGAAGAAAATGTATGTTCTGACTGATGTTTATCAATGGTATAAGCATAGTGCTTTGTTTATAAAAGTTTATGATATGACCACACGTGGACAGAACCAGTAAAAATATTCAAATATATTGGCACATATCCGCTCCTGCTCTATAATATATTAAAATAAAACATTTTTAAAATTTTTTTGCAGTAGCCCTTAAAAGGATGAAAAGGCAACAGAGTTTGACAGATTTTTTTCATTAAGAAACCAAAATCAGAATTTGTTGTATTAGAATTGGCCTTGGATTCAGTTACATCACCAACAATTTTCGTTGAACTAGTTGAATTGGAAAAACAAGATGCAGAGACAATATGTTCTTCAGTTATGGAAAGTTTAAATAATGTTGGGCTTACTAAGAACTACCTAGAAAAAAATTTAATAGGATTTTGCTCCGATGGTGCCAGCGTTATGCTTGGAAGAAAATCTTAAGTGAGCACTAGGATTGCAAAAGAGTTTCCAAACATAATAATATGGCACTGTTTAAATCATTGCCTCCATCTTGTTTTAGATGATTCGATAAAGGAAACAAAGCAAGTAAATCATTTTAAAATATTTATTGATAAGATATATACTATTTTTCATCAATCCAATAAGAACCAAATTGAACTTTCCAAAATATCAGAACAACTTGGAATTGAAATTATAAAGATTGGTAGAGTTTTGGGACCAAGATGGGCTGCCTGTGGTTTAAGGTCAACCCTAGCTGTGTGGCCCACTTATACAGCGCTACATCACTATTTTTATTCAAATAAAAAGTACTTGGGTATGGCTGCCCATCTTGAAAATATATATTTTATAACTGATTTGGCATTGATGATTGATATTTTAAACGAAATTTTTCTTCTTTCAAATGCACTGCAAGCAAGAAATATAGACATAATAAAGGCTGAAAAACTCGTGATAAGATCTATTAAAGCATTTCAAATGCTTGGAAAGGAAAAGGGTCCATACAAAAAAAAAGCTGATGAATTAATTACTTCAGAAACCTTCAAAAATATAAAATTTGTAGAAAATCATCGATTTGTCTCGGGCTTCCTCGGGAAAGACTTTTAGAAAACATCGTAACGAATTTGAAAAAAAAAAAAAGACTAATGGATTGTGAACATTTAAAAGCAAGTTGTAGCTAATTTCAAGATAGGAATAAATTACAATTTCTCAATTTTTTTGGAGCCAGATTATTGGAATATTGAAGAAGTACTAGGTCCATGGAAAGCAGCTGAAGAACAATTGCTCGTATTTAATGACATTTTTAATTACCAAATTGATATTAATGATTATCGAGATTTCTTGGAAAACGTTTTAAAAAATTCCCAGAATTATGCAATTTCAGAATTATCCTGAAAGTGTTCAAAGAGCTAAAAATATTGTCAGAACAATTGCTGTAAGTTCAGCAGGAGCAGAAAGGGGTTTTTCAAAGGTGAACATAATATGTTCAGAGAAAAGAAGTCGCCTAACTGTTTCTAATATATCAAACACAATGACTATTAGTCTAATCAGTCTACCTCTAAAGGAATGGGATCCTACTCCTACAATGGTTAAGGATAAATCACTCAGCCGATGATGCTCGGATAAAAGCGAAGAAAATTGCAAGCGAGGACGCCAATCAAGAAACAATATGGAAATATCTTAAATAACAGTTTTATTGTTTTTTGTCAGGTATTATTTAATATTTTTTCATTAATATTTTAAAACTCTTTCTTATAACATAATCTAGTTTTGTGGACCTCTTTTATTGTTCTTATTTAAGTATTAACTGCATGAAATAATAAACTACCTTTCGGTATATAGTTTTTTTATACTTAGAACGGTCATTAGGGCAGCGAACCGGTTGTTAAATTATTTGAATCCCACCACTGGTGCAAACCATATTCATTTTTTAAAACCCAATGCAACTTTCAATTAGTATAATCCTGTCACACTATAGGAGGGGAATTGTAACATTATTTGTTCTTACTAGGACAGGTGGGCAATGAGCAAACCTTTACTTCACACTGGGTAAAAGTGCAAATTCAACAAAACAACATGGTGCAAGATGGCAAGTTGCCCAAATACATTACAATGAAAAAATAAATAAAAATAATATTTAAAAGTGAAGAAAATACCAAGTGCGGTTTTTGATGGTAAGGGTATTTTCACATTTTTTATTCCTGTAGGGATAAATTGTTAATCATATGTCTATGCACAAGCATCCATTGTCATTATCTTAAATTGTGGGAACAGAAAAGTGGTTACTTCTGCATGACAATATGCCAGAACATACAGCAGTGGCATCAAACAATTTTTAGCAGAAAAACAAATTAGTGTTTTATTACATGCTCTACCCCTACACTTTTTTGTTCACATGGCTCAAAATCAACTGCAAAAAAAAAAAAAAAAAAAAAAATCATTATAATGAATAATCCAGAATGTGCTTTTCAGATTTGCTTTAATGATGTTCAGTAATCCTGACAGCAGTACAATGACTGAAGTGGAAACTACATTGAAAGAAATATATATATCAGTAGCTTTTATTTTGTTTAGTTTTGCTTCATGTAGCTAGTCTGGAACTTTGCAGAGACATATTGTAAACTGCTGTGAAAAATCTTACTTTTTCTAGAAAACTGGTTGTAGATGAAAGTTCACATAAAATACGAATGTATTTATATGACCTTTCAGATAAATAATTCCGTGGTCAGGTATGGCTTCCTCAGTATTCCTTTGTATATGAAGGGCTCTTGTAGCAAAAAAAAAAAAAAAAAGAGAAAGGGGGGGGGGGGGATGGCAAGAGAAAGGAATCAAATATCATTAAAAAGTTTCTTCACTATTAAACATTCATATTTTTCTTTCTTGCTTCTTTTTACATAATTTTTACAAATAAAATTAGAAACATTAATATCATCTCTTGACCTTTCTCCTTCCTTTTTTTACTACTTCATCTTCTATATTAGTTTTATATGATTTCTGCTTGCTTTTATTACCAGCGATATAAACAGCATGGCCAGTAGTTTTCAAATGGTCAAAGAGTTTATTTCTGGAACTAAATGCTGTGCCACATTTTTCACATACTGTTGAGGCCTAGAGAAGGAAGAGATTATATAAATACATATATCAAATTTAATAGCAAGGCTTAATTTAGTGGTACTCACCTTAGTATGATGATCTGCAATTGATGCTTAGGATAGGGAATTAAATAAATTGGAGTTGGGGCAATGAATTGAAAATTGGAATTAAAATAAGTTCAAGGAAGTAGGAGTGCACAACTTAGTCATTAATGAAATAGTTGATAAATTAGTTAAGGTAGGAATTTAAACTGGGTAGGACAAAAGTCATAACGAGTTGATTTTCGTTTGTTAACGTCTTCAGTTGGCAATGATGAAGTAAGGAGAGAATGCATATATTTAAAGGAGTTCTTAGTTCCCATGATGCTCTTTGAAACATGTGAGAATCTCAGGTGCGTGAAATTCCAGACCGGGGAAAGATTGTAGGGTAGTTTTGCGTTTATGATGTTGAGTTGGAATGACGGCTAAACCATTCTATGATGAGGGCTTTGTACTGAAAAATTTTATAACTGGATCTTAATTTAATGATAGTAATGGCTGAGTCGATTAGGAGGTTGTGATTATTGGAATGTACGTGTTGTGTGAGTTCGGTATTTGATTGTTGTCCTGTTCTAAAACTATTGTAATGATAATATGCTCGTGTATTAGGTGTTTTTGTGGAACTGTATTTGGTGGTGGTACTTCCGATATAACAGGTATTGCAATTTTGTTGACATTTTATTAGGTATACGATGTTATTCATGTCATTAATTTGATATTTATATGTTTCTTTGAATGAGTTGAACATTGAGCTAAGTTTGTTATAAGCAGAAAATTTAAGTGTGATGTCTGTACCTGCAAACACCTGGTGGAACTGTCCAGTCAGGCGGCTGTGGTAAGGGAGAACAATTCGTGTGTTGCTATTTGCGTTATGTTTAGGTGAATTATTGATGTTATTTTTGGCGGTAGAAATAGTAGGTTGAATTAACTGAAATGGGTATTTTCTGGCCATAAACTTAACTGTAAGATATTGCAGTTCAGTGGATACATCATCTTGTGTGGAGCTATATTTGATAGTGTTATAAACCTGATTATAAAGGATGGCTTTTTTTTGTACTAAGTGGATGGTCTGAGTCAAAGTGCCAGTATTTACCTGTATGTGTATTTTTTCTGAAGATTCTGGTTCCAAGTTTGGTGTCCGTTTTATGTATGGTAAGATTAAGAAAATTGATCTGTTCTTTTTCTTCTGTTTCAAGTGTATATTTTAATCTGTCATGTATTGAATTAAATTTAGTGAAAAGGATATCGATCATGGTTCTATCGCCTATTATTAATATATCGTCTGCATAACGCATGTAAATATACACTTGAAACAGAAGAAAATGAACAGATCAATTTTCTTAATCTTACCATATATAAAACGGACACGAAATTTGGAACCGAATCTTCAGAAAAAATACACATACAGGGAAATACTTGCACTTTGACTCACACCATCCACTTAGTACAAAAAAAGCTGTCCTTTATAATCAGGTTTATAACACTATCAAATATAGCTCCACACAAGATGATGTATCCACTGAACTGCAATATCTTACAGTTAAGTTTATGGCCAGAAAATACCCATTTCAGTTAATTCAACGTACTATTTCTACTGCCAAAAATAACATCAATAATTCACCTAAACATAACGCAAATAGCAACACATGAATTGTTCTCCCTTACCACAGCCGCCTGACTGGACAGTTCCACCAGGTGTTTGCAGGTACAGACATCACACTTAAATTTTCTGCTTATAACAAACTTAGCTCAATGTTCAACTCATAAAAAGAAACATATAAATATCAAATTAATGACATGAATAACATCGTATACCTAATAAAATGTCAACAAAATTGCAATACCTGTTATATCGGAAGTACCATCACCAAATACAGTTCCACAAAAACACCTAATACACGAGCATATTATTTATCATTACAATAGTTTTAGAACAGGACAATCAAATACCGAACTCACACAACACGTACATTCCAATAATCACAACCTCCTAATCGACTCAGCCATTACTATCATTAAATTAAGATCCAGTTATAAAATTTTTCAGTACGAAGCCCTCATCATAGAATGGTTTAGCCGTCATTCCAACTCAACATCATAAACGCAAAACTACCCTACAATCTTTCCCCGGCTGGAATCTCACGCACCTGAGATTCTCACGTTTCAAAGAGCATCATGGGAACTTAGAACTCCTTTAAATATATGCATTCTCTCCCTACTTCATCATTGCCAACTGAAGACGTTAACAAACGAAAATCAACTCGTTATGACTTTTGGCCTACCCAGTTTAAATTCCTACCCTAATTAATTTATCAACTATTTCATTAATGACGACCAAGGACGAAGTTGTGCACTCCTACTTCCTTGGGCTTATTTTAATTCCGATTTTCAGTTCATTACCCCAACTCCAATTTATTCAATTCCCTATCCTAAAAGCATCAATTGCAGATCATACTAAGGTGAGTACCGCTAAATTAAGCATTGCTATTAAATTTGAGTCAAATCAATTCGGTACCTTAAGAAATTTCTATAATTATTGGATAATAAATACATACATTACCATAACACAATTTTTACTTTCTTTTTTCCCTTTGATGGTTGCTGCCTTTTCACTAAATATCAACTAGCCAAAAGATATACTATTAAAATATTTATTGAAAAAGCAATATATACCAGAAAAATGCTTTTATAAATATATTAGGTGGAAGGCATTACATAACACAGAATTTACTATAAGCAAGAGAAGTAACACTAATCACGGTAAATACTTTGTGTGGTGATATGCGTTACTCAGAAATGGCAAAGAAGTGTCTATTGCTATATCTGTAAACTATTTCCTAATAATGAAACTGAGAAAAAGGAAATATTTTTATCCAGTTTTCCAATTTTTCATGCCTATATTGCATGCTAAGAAATTAGGAAATAACTAAAATACATATAAGTGCAATGTATTCATTTTTTAAAAGAAGTAAACTAACAGAATTAGTTCATTTGGAATTGGCACTTCAATTTGAAAAAGAAGTTTCTTATTGACAAGATGTATTGAAGCATGTTGTGACAAATGTTAAATTGCTTGCTGATTTAGGACTTGATTTAACAGGACACGATGAATACACGAGTTCAAATCACAAGGGCAACTTTTTTACTTGCATATCTAGCAGAATCTGATGATTTCCTAAAAAGTCCCTATTATAGTTGATTCTATGCCTAAAGTGAGTCACATGGATCAACTGACTCTTATTTTTAAGATAATTAAAATTAGATGGGGCAGTTATGGAACATTTCTTTACCTTCATTCATATTCTTCTGAAAATCTGATATCAAGTATTTATGTATATGCTTTCTTTTCAATGTCCACTTCTCACTTGAATTTATTACAAAAAAATCTTTGCAGTAATAGAGCTTTAAAAAAATTAAGTGATACTAGATGGTCTGCAAGATGTGATATTGTAGCTACCTTAAAAGAAAGTTATGATGTCATTAAAAATAGTCTACCCAATATCATAACTGGGTAAGATGAAAAAATCTTTGGAATAAAAAATTAATAAATATTACTACAAAGAATACATTCTATAAATAAAACTTTACAGTTAAAAAATGACAATCTAATGATGGCCATTAAATTGTTAACTTCTCTAAATAATTTTATTCTAAAAGTAAGAAATATTATACATCAAATGAAAATTTGTCCTTAATAGATGGCATAACTAATCCAACTAAAGAAACATGTACAAAATGTTTGAAGAGGAGAAAACTTTTCACTGATGAGTTTGAGGATGAGCAACCAAATTTAGGAAGCACAAAAAAAAATTATAAATGAAACTTTTTATAGAATATGCAATACACTAATAGAACAACTAGAAAAGTGAAACAAAAACTGGAAATCAATTTTAGATTTAATATATTATTTATTAAACAGTCAGATGAGTTTAAGAAAACAGGGTCTATTGATAAATTAAGTAACATGTATACAGATGACTTCGACAGCAATACGAGGATCAGTATGAAAGTAATGCCTCTTAATTTTTTGCTTTCAAATGTGCTGCCATTATCGGTCTTGTGAGTGCAGCACATGGATAGTTCAAAATGGTGGATGTTACAGATCAAGTAAAGAGCAGTGATTGAATTGCTTACCAAGGATGACGCCTATCGAAATCCATATGCATCTCAAAAATATTTATGGTGACATAAATATTTTTGTCACAACCTTACCCAACAACCAACAACTAACTTGGGTAAGTTAGTTGTTGGTTGTTGGGTCACTTTCCCCCACTTTAACAGTGGGGGAAAGTGACATTAGGATAAAGTGTTCAATGTCTAAGAGCCCCAGGGGTTCCCCCATTTGTGCACTGTGTACTCTATGAAGGCCAGAGGTTTCAAAAGAATAAGCGTATGTTAGGGTACAAACACACTATTATCACTTCACTCGTATATATATATATCTAACGTCAAATGTGGGGGGCCATATTTACCAATTATTTTATTGTTTGGAGAGCACTGTACTCATTGGCTGTATTCACAAGATAACACATCGGGCTTCAAGGCCGAATGACATTGTCAGGAGCTCAGATTTTTATGTCCAAACATAAAAAACATAAATTTCGTTAGGCGTGACAAGAGGAAAATGGAGGAAATGCTAATAGAAAATTAAGTTTGAAGTAAATAATCTGTTTTCAGCGCACAAGTAAGAATATCCGAAAACAAACAACAACAACTTCAAGGACATTGCTCCTGTGCCTATTCCGAAGCACCCTCCACTTTGACTAGCTACTTGGCATACTCACTGCAAATGTTCAGTCACAGGGACGGTCAAAAATGGCCAAAGGAGGAAAATAGACCAACAGAATTACAAATTGAGAGGACGAACAAGTCGATCATTTCAATTTGCATAACTCAACAATTTCTTACAAGTTCAATTTTTAGGGTTGAGAAGTTTTTTTGTTGTTATTAAATTTCATTAAAAATTTTTGTTTCGTATTTTGACAGAATAAGTCCTTATTCAAAATTAAACTTGCAATATTTTAACTTTCCTTTAACATACAACTAATTTTTCCTTAGCGCTGAGTGAATTTCGAAATTGTGTATTTTGCCCATTAATGTCATCCTTAATTGGATTATATAGGAAATTAAATTCTTCTTTATTCATCCGTAAGTACATTATGAAACGATTTTCATATTCTTCTAAGTCCTGCAGTAAATGTTGTGTATCCATTGCATACTCTTTTGTTTTCTCGGCTATAAGAAAAGTGCTTGCATTTTCTAAATCTTCTTCAAAATCTGAAAAGAACTGTTGCAATTCATTTCGCTTCAGCTTTCCTCAAAGAGAATGATACATATACAACGTTACAGGTTGCCACACATACCCCTTTTGGAAGTATAATAAAATTTCCAAGATACCCCTTTTTTAACATTTGAAAAAAGCAGAAATCATAAAACACCCTGTTGGGATGATTATTACTGATGATAAAGTTGTTGTTGAAATGCACCCTTAATTAAAGACTCAAAAACGACATTCTAACCTATTTACAAAGAGGGTTGTAGAATATTTATATTATGCTTATTTTGTAACCTTTTACATTCTACTTGACTTCTTTTTTATTTCGTTTGAATGGTTTAAGGCTCAGGCAACAAGTTTTTTTATTTAAAATTCCAAATTTCAATTTGCTGTATGAAGAATATGTTCTGTTGAAATCATTCCATAAAAATATTGAGACAAAAATACCACAGATGTTTGGATAAAAATTTTAATATTTGTAAAATAATAAGAGGAGTTTACTTCAATATAGTACGCAGAACACTTCTGTATGATACTCTCCAGAAATTAAAACGAAAAAATTGAAAACTTATATTAGAGTAAAAAATAAATAATTAAAAACCAATTTAACACAAAAATCAATTTAACGCAATTAAAAATGAAAATATTCAAAACGATTTTCCTTCCTGAAGGTGACAACGCTTTTCGACCGTATGTCGTGATCACAGGAATCAAAATTACCGAATAGGGTTGAACCTGAAATTTAAATAGTGATTATTTGTCTTCGCGCAGGCACATAAAGGTCCACACATCGGAGATCAAATATGGCCGCCGAACATTAACAGAATTCTCGTGTAATTTAATTTCTACGGTTTCTGCAAGTAATAGTTGCGTATAATTATGTTGAACATTAAGTATTTTGGCCTCGTTAAATAAAAAAGGGTTTTTCGTTAATGGCATGAAATGCTAATTCTGACGCTGCTGAACAAGAAGCACGAACCTTGGTAAGATGAGTCTCAATCACCACAAGAGATGTTGTATACCAGATCATTAATTAGTGTTCCGAACGCGGAAAGAACCGAGTGATTGTTCAGTATAGTGTGTAATTTCTGTATTGGCCTGGCCACAATTTTAAATTTGGTATCTTTAAAGAATCTATTAAGCTGTTTGTGCCACATATGGGACAGAAATAAAGAATTTTCTGATATTACTATTATTGGTTGGTGTAGTATTTTGTATCCTATCCTCAGCCTGCGCCCTAATTCGGTTTATTGTGGCAAGGGGATAATCCCTGTTTAAGAACTTGCTAGTTAATATTTGTATTTCTGAGCTCAAAGCAGATTCCGTCATTGAATATTTATAGGCATTTAGAAATTGATTAAAGATAATCGATCTTCTGTAGGTGAACGGGTGATAGCTATTATAATGTAGAAGCATACCGGTGTTTGTATGTTTTCGATAGATGCTAAATTGGATTTCATTCGAGTCCCAAGTAAGCGTGAAATTTAGAAAGTTTAATGATTTTGTATTCATATCCTCCCTTTCCAATGTAAATTTGAGTCTAGAATGAATATTATTAAACGAATGTAAAATGTCTTGGATAGTACTACTATCAGTAATAACTAGAACATCATCTAAATACCTCCCATAGTATGTGATACGAGATCGAAAAGGTGTCAAATGTATATGCTCAATCATTGAGAGATAGATCTCTGACATTAAGCCGCTCAGGCTCAAACCCATTGGTAATCCAAAAATTTGTTTGTACACCTTGTGTTGAAATGTGATATAGTTGGCCTCAACTAACAGTTTAATTAAGTAAAAAATTTCCTTAATAGGTAGCTTCGTATAATTAATCGGTATCGAGTTTTTATTTAACATATCCCAAATAATATCTAATGTGTATTCAACGAGGTAACATCTAGTGAGAATAAATTATCATTGTCGCCAAGTCTACAGTCTTTAAGATTATTAAATAATGTATCGTATTTCTTAATCCCAATTGTATTACCTCTCTAAAGGGTTTATAATGCTATATACATGTGTGGCTAAGGATGAAAATTCCGAGTTCCTGTAGGAAACAATAGGTCGAATAGGAAATCCAGTCTCGTGTAATTTTACCTGACTGAAAAGTGCAGGAATATTGTATGTTCTGGCCTTCAATTCCTTTAACTGGGCCATAGTAATGTAGTCGTTTTTTTGATATGTGGTTAACGTTTTATTGTATTGATTGACCAAATTGGTAAACAGTGGAGGGTCTACTTCAAGATAAGTGGAGGTATCTGAAACAACTGAATCTAACTTATTAATATAATCAGGTTTATCTAGTATTACCACTGTATCTCTTTATCTGCCCTCTGTATAATAATGTCCTTATTTCCCCAAAGTTCTCGTTAAGCTGAACTGTCATGTATATTCAATTTAGGAAGTCGCGTTTCTTTTATGTTATTCACTACTTGGTTAACTTGTTGAATAAATAAATCTTTTTGTGGGACATTATGAAGTCCAAATTCAATATCAATTATGCATTGTTTTTTAGGTAGTTTTCGAGGTGGTAAATTATAAATTAGTCCTTTGGATAAAAGTGAAATCTGGTCCAGCGATAGCGTACACGAGGATAGATTTGTAACCTGTTGATATGCCGGTTTGTTGAATACTGGGTGAGGGAGTGTTCATGACCTAGCTGATGTATTCTGTGATAGTATGTTGTGTGTCTGTGGGAGGGTCACCCAACTCATATGTACTTGGTCGCGAGCCCGCAACAATGTGTTAGAATTCGCATGAACGTGTCTTGACCTATCCGATAATGTTTGCAATTTATTAATGTGTCTGTTTTTTATTTCTGAGTGTTGTGCTTCCCGTCGGAAATCTATGGAGGTCTTCAATACAGACCAATCGTTTGGATGTAGATAATTTTTTAATTTATTGCGAAGCTTCCTAACCTGGGAAAGGTATTTTTGTTTATTAGAATATCGAGTTTAGCATTAGTAGAGGCATATGATGCAAGAAACCAAGCTTATGCAGCATTGGCCAACAAAAAAAAAAAAAAAACTTCCACTTCATCCCTCCGTTCATTCGAAATACCTGTCCAGCTGAGCCTATCAACTTCCACAACAAGGGATGGAAGTCTGTTCCACCAAACAATTACCCGCTGGCTAAAGGCAAATTTCCGCACATCTATTATACATCTGTCTTTCCTCAATTTGAATTTATGCCCTCTCAGGCGATTATTCTGAGCAAAAGGCAGAATCCCATCAGCATTGAGCATGCTCAAACCATTCAAGGCTTTCTACTATCAAATCACCTCACCGGTGCCTAGTCTCCAGACACTGTAATTTGCAAAACTTAAGCCTTTCTTCGTAAGAGCAACCCTTTGTTCCATTCACTAATCTTGTTGCCCTTCTTTGTACTCGTTCCAGCAACTCTACATCCTTCTTGAAATGAGGCCTCAAGACCTGCATACAGTACTCAAGGTGTGGCCTGACCATTGCCTTATACAAGAGAATAATCACCTCCTTATCCCTGCTAGAAAAAAATTCCTGTATATCATTGATAAGACACCATGAGCTACTCTTGCAGCCCGTCTGCACTGCTCAGAGAACTTCATATCTGCCCGCACAATTACCCCCAGGTCCTTTTCATTCCCTACCACAGTCAGTGTAGTAACACAGAGTTGATACGTTGCTCTGGGGTTGCTGTTTCCATATGTAGTACTTTGCATTTGTCAATGTTAAACTTCATTTGCCACCTCTCAGCCCATCTGCTCAACCTTTCCAGATCCTGTTGCAGAAGCATAGTGTCAGTAGTGTCCTTAACAAGCCTGCCAACCTTTGCATCGTCTGCAAACTTGGACATTAAGTTTGATATACCATCATCAATATTATTTATAAATACAGAAAACAATAATGGACCCAACACTTAACCCACAGGGACTCCACTAATAACATTAGTCCACGATGAGCAGTGTCCATTGATTACCACTCTCTGTCTTCTCCCCTTCAACCACCCCTTTATCCATTGCAGCAATTTGCCTCCAATGCCGGCGCCTCCGCAGCCAGGTTGGCAGGACAACAGTGCACAGCACATGCTTCTTGATTACACCAGGGTTCGAGACCGTGAGCCACCAAATACGGAGGATGCGGAAAGGTCAGGGAATGACCACAGCATATCCCCGGAGCAATATGGCCTTAGTTGTTAATGCTCCTAAAAACCAAATAATAACAAAACCCCACAATGCCACACTGCTCCAATTTGTGCAGCAGTCTTCCATGTGCAACGGTATCAAAAGCCTTTCTAAGATCCAAGTATATAATACCAAAGTGATTCCCTGCATCCAGTTCTTTTGTGACTGCAACATTGTATCCAATCAAATTGGTCAGGCAAGACTTCACCTTAACAAAACTATGTTGTGTCTGAGCTATAACTGAAGTATTGTCTAGATGATCCTGCAGTGCTTCTTTAACCGGTGCCTCCATTAATTTTCCTGGAACAGAAGTTAAACTCACAGGTCTATAATTACTTGTGTCAGCCTTTGAATCCTCCATTGTGAATTGAGGTCACATTTCCACATCTCCAGTCTATGAGTACCTCCCCTGAGTCCAAGGAAGCTCTCATAATTATGGTTAAGGGTTGGCTTACTTCCTTTGCTGCCTCCTTTAATATAACTAGATAGATCTCATCCACCCCAGGTGCCTTTCTTGTGTTTATCTTCGACAATTTATCCTCCACTTTACTCTCAGTTATTACAAGATTATCTAGCTTACTGCCAGAGTTGAATACACCACTGGCATTCCCCTCACTGAATAACTCCTCATGTGCAAATGTTAATGAAAAATATTCATTTAGTTTGTTAGCTACCTGAGCAGGATCATCAACAGTTTAACCTTGATATCAAGTGGACCAATCTGATTCATCCCCTTCCTTCTAGAGTTTACACAAGTAAAGATCTCTTTGCTGTTTTTCTTTGCATCCTTTGCCAAAGATTTCTCGTAATCTGCCTTCACCTGCCTAACTTCCTTTGTAACTTGGTTACAGACCAGATTATATCTATCATAGGCTTCTGTGACATATGTTAATTTATATGGATCTCATGCATTTTTCTTCTCTACCATATGTCTCATTAGTTCATCTGAACCTTGAACAATATTTCTTAGTTGGTATGTAAAGCCTAGTAGCTTCCAAGATAATTTCTTTGAATGCTTCCCATTTTGAATTTGCTGTTGGTAACATCATCAGTTGGTCCCACTGTATAGAATTTAAATACTCTCTCAGACCACCGTAGTCGCCTTTATGAAAGCAAGAACCCTTCCCTTTACCCCTGATGATAGTTACCTCTTTGAGTAAATCCCACTTCAGCATACTGTGATCACTGCCACCTAGTGGTTCCTCTATCTGCAGATTCTTAATGCACGAAGAATCACTACTGATAATCAAATCAAGAGTATTATTCCCTCTAGTTGCCTCCCGAACATGCTGATGTAGAAAACAATCATCCAATAAATCCACAAAAGCCCTGCTAGTGTGTGAGTGACCAGCCCACAAATTCCAGTCAATATCTGGGAAATTAAAATCTCCCATTATAAGACTCTCTGATTTACTGGCCCACTCTATTTCCCTGTACAGTTTCTTATTATACTCATCAGAGTCATTAGGCCTATAGCACACTCCTACTCTCAATTTTGATCTCCCAATGGTTATGTCACAACAAACTGACTCGACACTGCACTGTCCAGCGATGTCAACTGGCTTTACTTCCTTGGATTTTATGTGTTTCTTAACTAATAGCATAACCCCTCCTCCTTTCCTATCCTGTCCTGTCCTGTCTATCCTTTCTGTAGTCGTTGTACTCTCCAAATTCCAGTTCTGCATTCCTTATATCAGTGTGACTCCATGTCTCTGATATTCCAACAATATCCACCTTTGATGCTTTGAGCAATATCTCAAATTCATCAAATTTATTTACCAAACTCCTAGCGTTGGTGTACAAGCAAGTATACATGCACCTGTTCTTTTTCTTAGCTACCCTAACACAACCCATGTGTTTACTTGTACCTCAATGACTCCCAGCAGTCTCTGAAATATCCTGCGCCTTGTTTTCCAGGCTTCTGCTCATTCCAATAGAAGCAGTGCAAGAATCACTTTCACCTCTGCCAGTGGCTGCTGTTAATCTATTAGTTCTTGTATCCCCCCCACCAAGCTAGCAGTTTTCTGACCAACATAACATTGCCTCGATAGCATCAGCAAATATTCTTGCACCCTTTCTATTTAAGTGTATCCCATCCCTGTAGAAGAAGTCCCTTCTGTTAACAAGTACAGACCAGGCTGAAAAAAAATTCTATCCCTTGAGCCTGGCACAATCTTTCCAGGGCCGAATTGATCAGCAAGGCTCTCATCATATACTCCCTCCTATCGTGTCTGGGCAGAATTGCAGACACTTTCAAATTCAACCTTAATTCACGGCTTTTTTTCAACAGTGACCTGTACTTGTTAAGTAATTCTGCCGGTCTCCTACTCTTAATATCTTATATCCTACTTTAGGATATTAATATCTTAATATGCTACTCTTTGATTTTAAGGCAGGCTTAACAATATTACGTGATGTGGCCAGTGTTAGTTGTTTTATGCCTGAAATTTTTTGATTTAAATTAAAAAACTGGCACATCGCATAATATTGTTTAGCTTACCTTAAAATCTTGATATTCCAATAAACAAAAATACCTTTCCCAGGTTAGGAAGCTTCGCGATAAATTAAAAAATGATCTACATCCGAATGATTGGTCCGTATTGAAGACCTCCCTAGATTTGCGACAGGAAGCACAGTCTTCAGAAATAAAAAACAGACATGTTAATAAATTGCAAACATTATCGGATAGGTCAAGACACGTTCATACGAATTCTAACACATTGTTGCGGGCTTGCGACAAAGTACATATGAGTTGGGTGACAAACCCTCAACAGACACAGTACAAAGGAATTGAAGGCCAGAACATACAATATTCCTGCACTTTTCGGTCAGGTAAAATTACACAAGACTGGATTTCCTATTCGACCTATTGTTTCCTACAGGAACTCGGCATTTTCATCCTTAGCCACACATGTATATAGCATTATAAAACCCCTTAGACAGGTAATACAATTTGGGATAAAGAACTACGTTACATTATTTAATAATCTTAAAGACTGTACACTTGGCGACAATGACAATTTATTCTCACTAGATGTTACCTCGTTGAATACACATTAGATATTATTTGGGATATGTTAAATAAAAACTCGATACCAATTAATTATACGAAGCTACCTATTAAGGAAAATTTTCACTTAATTAAACTGTTAGTTGAGGCCAACTATATCACCTTTCAAGACAAGGTGTACAAAAAAATTTTGGATTACCAATGGGTTTGAGCCTGAGCGGCTTAATGTCAGAGATCAATCTCTCAACGATTGAGCATATACATCTGACACCTTTTCGACTCTGTATCACATACTATGGGAGGTATTTAGACGATGTTCTAGTTATTACTGATAGTAGTACTATCCAAGACATTTTACATTCGTTTAATAATATTCATTCTAGACTCAAATTTACATTGGAAAGCGAGGATACAGATACAAAGTTATTAAACTTTCTAAATTTCACACTTACTCAGGACTTGAATAAAATCCAATTTAGCATCTATCGAAACCCTACAAACACTGGTATGCTTCTACATTATAATAGCTATCACCCGTTCACCTACAAAAGATCGATTATCTTTAATCAATTTCTAAATGCCTATAAATATTCAACGATGGAATCTGCTTTGAGCTCATAAATACAAATATTAACTAGCAGGTTCTTAAACAGGGGTTATCCCCTTGCCACAATAAACCGAATTAGGGTGCAGGCTAAGGACAGGATACAAAATACTACACCAACCAATAATAGTAATATCAAAAAATACTTTATTTCTGTCCCATATGTTGAACAGTGTCACAAACAGCTTAACAGATTATTTAAAGATACTGAATTTAAAATTGTAGCCAGTCCAATGCGGAAGTTACACACTATACTGAACAATCGCTCGGTTCTTTCCGCGTTGACAACACAAATTAATGATCTGGTATACAACATTTCTTGCGGCGATTGAAATACAGGGGTGATAGTGAAGACAGGCTCCACCAGATGAAAAGGTGTAGGGATGGGAATTGAAAGCAGAGAGAGTAGGTATTCATCCGATCACCATGAGGCTATTTCCTCATAGTGGTGTCATCAGCTCATAGTTGGTGGTAGTGTAACCTTCTCATAAAGAGGTCCTGGGCGAATTCAGGGCTTGGTAGTCTTTTCTGTGTCAAGGAGGAGAAACTCTTGCCCTTTTGGTAAATGTCCAACTCTCGTGGCTAATATGCATCTTAAGTCCTCATACATGGAATAATCAAACATAAGATGATTCTAATCCTCAGTCTCTCTGAATACACAGTGTGGGTTTTACACAGCCTGAAGCTGGCAAGTTTGGCGTTGAAGGGGCCCATGCCTTGTTAGTAGCTATGTTGTATGGAATCCTGGTGGTGATTTGAGGTACACTGTTTGTATGTGGGAAAAACTTGCAGGTAACTTTTTCCTTTGGTGGAGGCAGCCCATCTACTTTGCCATGCCTGCAGCAGGTGAGTCTGAAGGCATGTGTTTTCCATCTTCCTGTTGTTGGTAGGATCTGTTGTAAAGTCCAAGACTCCTTTGGATAGGTAATAGAGCATTCTGGTTCTGGTGATTTCACAATCACGTGGGAGTGTTCGTGCAATTACCTGTAAGGTTGGTGTACTCACTGTACTACAGGCATGGGTAATGGCAAGGAGGATGGATTGCTGGATGGAATCTAATGTTCTTCTGTTCACAACCAGTGTAGTTTTGTCATACCAGATGCCCGAAGCATATCAGATTGCGGAGATAAAGATTGTCTTATAGTAAAGTGCCAGTATTTTCTTAAGATCCCAATCTCTTTTCGAGACCCTGACCACCAGGGCTGCGTATTTCCTGATCTTCGTCCTGATGTACTTAAGGTGTGGCTGAAAGGATAATTTGCTGTCCAGGAGTACATCTAAATATTTTAGATGTGTTGTAAGTTTTATTGTGGTCCCATCAATTTTTATTTGCGGGTGGTCTGGCAGGTCAAGGGCACCTTTGAGGAGGATGGATGAAGTCTTTGTCGGTTGAATCGTGAGAAAGTTTTTTGCTGCCCAGGTTTAGAGGAGTTGAATGGAGTGGTTGGCCAGGGTCTCAAGTTCAGCTCTGGAGTTTGCTTCCACGGTGAGAATGAGGTTGTCTGCAGAAGTCTGGGATTTGACCTCCCCCGGGTCCATCAACAGAAACTCATCAAATACAACATTCCAAAGCAGTGGACCCAGCACAGACCCCTGTGGACCTCTGTAGATCTGTTCTGTTAGTTTCTTGAATGGAGCATTAATCTCAACCTTTGTTTGCGATAATCTACCATGGTCTAGTATAGGTTTAGGGGCATTTTAGCTTCCCCTCAACCTGCCAAGGACCATGTGGTCCTTCCTCTCAGCCAATAACAGCAGTTGTAAACATCTTGGCTGTGTGTTTTATTTTTGCATCCTTCAGTTGAAGTAATTTTTTGTGTTGTGCTTTAATCAATATGTACAATTTCCATTATAAAAATTACCTTTTAGAGAGATAAATAGTTTAGCTATATAGCGAAATTTTCAACTTGCAAGGTCTTGGAATGAATTACCAAAACACAATGTGTTATTGGGTTTAAATTACGATATTATTGCGATACGATGGAATGGACTGATATCGTAAAGTGGGGGGGGGATGTATAAATAGAATCTAAATAAAGATAATATGGAAATTGTATCTAAGTGCACAAAGCTGCATCAAAGGATATATGTGTATAATAAAGATTAAATTCAGAATGAATTAATAGAAAAATGCACAAAGATGGAGCAGCATAGAACACAAGGTGCCAAGCCTAATAGAAGAAGGAAAATAAGAAAAGGAAAAGAATAAGACATAAAAAGAGAAAGAATTTGAAGAACTTAAAAGATGTATTAAATTATCTGAAATTAAGGGCTGAATCAAACAGCCAATTAGAAGTAGAGAGGCTGAAAGGGAAAGTAAAATATATGATTAATAAGTAAAGAAAAATAGCGAGCATCAAATTGAGGGTGGGAAGATAATAAAATAAATAAGGGAAAAAAAAAAGTGTGATGCAAACTAAAGAAGGTTGGTACATAAATCAGGCATTTCATCAGGGGACTACACCTGATTATGTACCAAATTACTGCATTTCTATACAAACTTATGGTTATGGAGGAAAGATATATATATATATTATTATTAAAAAGGAGGGAGAGGAAATACAGATCCTCCAAAAACATAAGCAAGGCAGCCCGAACGCAGTGTATATAATTAAATTAAAGTAAAAAAAAAAAAAAAAGTGACAATGAATACCTTGAATTCAAGTATATTACCTCAAGTCAACGTCATAATTGCAATAAAATTTAAAAACATATATGTGGTAGAAGAGGGTGAATGAATAAATAACACAGTGAAAACAGTTTTGTATGTCAAAAACGGAATAGTATTAATTTTGCATGTCAAAAAGAAGATACAGAGAGGTAAATTTTGAATGAGAAATTTGGTGAAGACATATTTGGAAGTCAAAAACATATTAAGTGTAACAGGCAATGGTAGAGAAACGGGAAATAAAACAGGGTAACGGAAGGAAAAGAGTAGTAAAAACAAGAGGCGAAAATAACAGAGAAGGAAAGTAAATATGTCTGAATTGCCGTTGTATTTCATTAATAGCTCAATGGACGGAAGAATGAAGAGTAGAAAGTAAAAAGATATAAAGCAAAGAAAAGAGTTTAAAGGATACATAGGCAAGCTAGGTGCATAAAATACCCAGCATTTTAGAGATGGCCTTGGCTAAGAGAGGTTAGTAGAATGAGAAACTAATACCATAAGTTTGTGATATGTTTTGGAATATCGAAAAATATATGGCCAAAAAAACCCCCAAATATGCATGAATTCAGAAAAGTGAAAATAATGAAAGCATACATAAATGCAAAGCAAAGCTATGCAATAACACAGAATGAAAATATGATATAAACAGTATATAAAGTATTATGCGGACTGAAAAGAGAGCTATGTAAAAGGGGGAAGAACTAGTGCCCCCCATAGCCATTTTTAGTATAATATGGAAATGAGTTAAGCGTTCTAACAAAAATGAGTCAGTTAAGACCAGAACAAATTTTAAAAAGGTTTCGAAAAAGTGAATGTGGGGAGATAAGAAAGGCTGTTTTGGCAAAAAACAATCTAGAGCATAAAAGCAACATGCAATAGATGAAATGAAGAAGAATACATAATACTTTTTCAACTGTAAATGATTATTAAATGATGCAAAATAAAAAATGAAAATAAACTTAGGGAGTAAAGAAGCATTGTTCAAGTAGAAGTCATATAATGTGATTACTTTCAAAGTAGTGGAACTACCACCATGAAATTTACATATGTACAAATGCAAAGTTAAAACTAACCAAAACGAAACATATTAAATCCAAATTCATGCTTGATGAACAACAACAACATATTTTTGATGTTAAAATTAATAAAGTTAATAGGAACATTGTTAGTGATCAATTTAATACAGAGGCTGTTTAAGGCATTAGTAAATAGTGCTTGATTTACTGCTTAAGTTGGTGAGTTGAATAATCTGTGTACAGATAATACTTTTATGTACTTTAATGGAAATATTAGAATTCCAGTTGGTTAGGTAAATAGTGTAAAAAACTGCATTTACTTCCTTTGTCAAATAATTCTAAACTATGATGAAGAGGACGGCAATTTAATGTGATGCTTAAATTGAGAAAATTAGCATACTGATTACCAGTATTTTCTTTGTTCAAGGCTAACTTCGCTCAGGTATATAGTCTTAGTCATATGTTCAAACTGAACATTCAGAACAAGAATGTCATCCACGTAGCAAAAAGCAAAGAAATTATGGTTTGGCTTACTGTCAGTATATAATTTTTCATAGTAATGCAAAAATAAATTAGAAACTATGCTAGAATTTTGTGAACCCAAGGGCACTCCCACAATTTGTCTATATAAACATCATAATTGAAATTATTAATGCAGAGTTTAATATAGTTATTGGTAATGATCCAGGTTGATGGAAGATTATTGAAAATAATGTTCAGAAATTTTTAAAAAATGCTTACCTGGGAGATAACAGCCACTGTTTTTAGCACTTTTGATAAATTTACACATCTGATTATCAGCAGTGATTTTAAACTCTTTTCTTTGCTTTATATGGCAGTCTCCATAGCAAGGCAATGGGACTTCCAGGCAAAGCTGCCGCAAGTAGGTAGGCAAGGTAAGCATCGCTTACGGGCGACAGTTCAAGAGGGCACCGAAATTTTTTTTTTGCTTACTGGTGACATGTAGGAACACAGCGCTACTGCTTCCAGGACTGTTGGGAGTCATAGTGGAGCAAATAAATACATGGGCTGTGTTAGGGTAAATAAGAGTAGAAACAGGTGCATGTATACTTGCATGTACATGAATGCTAGACGTGTAATTAATAAATCTGATGAGCTTGAAGTGCAAGTCAAGACATCAAAGACATGATGTCACACAGATATAAGCAGTACAGAATTGGAATTTGGAGTACAATGTGTACAGAAAGGATAGACAGGACAGGAAGGGAGGAGGGGGTTATGCTGTTAGTTAAGAAACATAAAAATCTAAGGAAGTATATCAAATTGATGTTGGTGGACAATGCAATGTTGAGTCTGTTTGGTGTGACATAAGCACTGGGAAAAGAAAAATGAGAGTAGGTGTGTGTTATAGGCTTAATGACTGATCAGTATAATGAGCAATTGTGCAAAGAAATAGAGTGGGCCAGTAGATCAGAATGTCTTATAATGGGGGATTTTAACTTTCCAGATATTGACCGGAACTTGTGGGTTGGTCACTCACACACACTAGCAAGACTTTTATGGATTTATTGGACGACTGTTTTCTACAGCAGCATGTTCAAGAGAGTAATACTCTTGATCTGATTATCAGCAGTGATTATTCATGCATTAAGAATTTGCAGATAAAGGAACCACTGGGTGACAGTGATCAATCACAATGTACTGATATGGGAATTACTTAAAGAGGTAACTACCATCAAGGCTAAAGGGAAGGGCTTTTGCTTTCGTAAAGGTGACTACAGGGGTGTCAACTGATGATGTTACCAATATTGAATTCTAAATGGGAAGTCTTCAGGAATTTAATCTTGGAGGCTACTAGGCTTTTCATTGCAACTAAGAAATACTGTTCAAAGTTCAGGCCTAAATGGATGTAAGATAAATTAATGAAGCTCGTGGCAGAGAAGAAAAATGTATGGGATGCATATAAATTATCAGGTGACACCGAAGCCAATGGTAGATATCAGCTTGTCTGTAATCAAGTCACAAATGAGGTTAGGCAAGCAAAGGCAGATTACGATAAATCTTTGGCAAAGAATGCAAAGAAAAACACAAAGAGTTCTTTACTTATGTAAATTCTAGAAGGAAAGGGATGAATCAGATTGGACCACTTAACATAGATGGGTTAACTATTGATGATCATGCTCAGGTAGCTGATAAACTGTATAATGATTTTGCATCTACATATGAGGAGTTATTCAATTAGGGGAATGTCAGAAGTTTATCAAACTCTAACAGGAAGCTAAGTGATTTTGTAATAACTGAGAGCAAAGTGGAAGAGAAATTGTTGAAGTTAACATGAGGAAGGCACCTGAGTGGGAGGGATCTATCCAGTTATATTAAAGAGGCAGCAAAGGAAGTAAGCAAACCCTTAGCCATAATTATGAGAGCTTCCTTGGACTCAGGGGAGGTCCCCATGGACTGGAGGTGTGCAAATGTATCACCAATTCACAAAGGGGATTTAAAAGGTGACACAAGTAACTATAGACCTGTTAATTTAACTTGTGTTCTGGGGAAAATAATGGAGTCAATGGTTAAAGAAGCATTGCAGAATCATCTAGACACAACTGTAGTAATAATTAAGACACAGCATGGGTTTGTTAAAAGGAGGTCTTGTCTGACCAATTGACTGGATACTATGATGTGGTCACAAAGGAACTGAATGTCAAAAATAATTTTGATATCACATACAGTAGACTCACGATTTTCTGGGATAGATGGTAAAAAAAAAAAAAAAAAAAAAATCCTGTATAATTAATTTCCCGGTTAAGAGATACGTTCCAGGACTTCTTAATGAAAATCGAGTTTTACGTAACTTAGGATTGACCAATAAAATATTGCTACCATATCCCTGATATGCCAAAATCACAAAAACCACATAATATCCTCAGAAGAATAAAGAAAAATAGTTATATATTTTTAATTAGTTCAATTAAAAATTTTATCTGGGGAAGGCAGTGAAGTAGCTGGAATGGCACATAAGAAAAGAAAACATAAAAGGAAGAAAACACACAAGTTAAAAAAAAAAAGAAAAAAAAAAAAAAGTAAACTGCAGATTTTATCAACCCATTATAGGATGGAAGCCTCCTCGACATTTCATGTTGAAGGAAAATGGACCATAATCTGCCACGCTGGTCCAGTGCGGGTTGGCAGATCGAGGGTATTTATCAGGGGCTTGAACCCCGGTCTACTCGAGGAGTGTGTGCTACTGCACTCCCGGTCCTGACCACTCGGCTACGGAGGCCTTCTTACACATGCTATTATACTGTAAAAACTGATATGTATTTCATAGACTTGTTTATTATAACTGACTTCATTGGTGTCGATTGCTTCATCGCTTCTCGTATTCTTTCTCCTTTATTGTGCTCACCATTACCACTGACAAATCTGAATTCCACACATACTTGTTAATGTTTGGCCATTTTCATACATCCTTATTATTTTAATTTTCTGATCTAACTCGATCGCTTTCCTTTTCTTGATAGATTTACTAGTACCGCTCCCATTTATTCGGCATCATGAGAACAGTCAAAATTAAATTTTCTGAAAAGAACTTAGCATTAGCATAGGCACATGATGCAAGAAAACAAGCTTATATAGTATCAGCCAAAAAAAAAAAAAAAAAAAGTCAAGTTCTGCCTTGAATCTATTTAAGCTATCAACTTCTACAACGACAGATGGAAGTTTGTTCCAGCAATCAATCAACCACCCGCTGGCGAAAGGCATACTTCCGCACATCTATCCTACAACCGTCTTTCCTCAATTTGAATCTATGCCCTCTCAGGCGATTATTCTGAGCAAGAGTAAGGATCCCATCAGCATTGAGCATGCTCAAACCATTCGAGGCTTTACACACCTCGATCAGATCACCTTGCAGGTGCCTAGTCTCCAGACACCGCAGTTTGCGAAATTTAAGCCTTTCTTATTAAGAGCAACCCTTTGTTCCATTTACTAAACTTGTTGCCCTTCTCTGTACTCGTTCCAACAGCTCTACATCCTTCTTAAAATGACGCTTGGGGACCTGTATACAGTACTGAAGGTGTGGTCTGACCATTGCCTTATACAAGGAGATAATCACCTCCTTATCCCTGTTAGAAAAATTCTTGTATATCACTGACAACACACCATGAGCTACTCTTGCAGACCATTTGCACTGCTCAGAAAACTTCATATCTGCATGCACAATTATCCCCAGGTACTTTTCATTCTCTACCACTCTCAGTGTGGTACCACAGAGTTGATACATTACTGTGGGATTACTGCTTCCCATATGTAGTACTTTACATTTGTCAATGATAAACTCCATTTGCCACCTATCAGCCCATCTGCTCAACTTTTCGGGATCCTGTTGCAGCAGTGTACTGTCATGAGTGTCATTAACAACCCTGCCAACCTTCGTGTCGTCTGCAAACTTGGACATTAAGCCTGATATACCATAATCAATATCATTTATAAATACAGAAAACAACAATGGACCCAAACCTGAACCTGAGGGACTCCACTAATAATATTAGTCCACGAAGAGTAGTGTCCATCAATTACCACTCTCTGTCTTCTCCACATAACCATCCATTTATCCATACCAGCAATTTGTCACACTGCTCCAACTTGTGCAGCAGTCTTCCATTTGCAACAGTATCAAAGGCTTTTCTAAGATCCAAATATATGATATCAAAGTTATTCTTTGCATTGAGTTATTTTGTGATTACATCATAGTATCCAATCAAATTAAATAGACAAGACTTCCCCTTAACAAACCCATGCTGTGTCCGAGCTATAACTGAAGTCTTGTCTATATGATCCTGCAATGCTTCTTTAACCAGTGCCTCCATTAATTTCCCTGTAACAGAAGTTAAACTAACAGGTCTGTAATTACCTGTGTCTCCCTTTGATCCTCCTTTGTGGATTGGGGTCACATTTGCACATCTCCAGTCCGTGGGCTTCCCCTGAGTCTAGGGAGGCTCTCATAATTATGGCTAAGGGTTAGCTTACTTTCTTTGCTGCCTCCTTTAATATAACTGGATAGATTCCGTCCACCCCAGGTGCCGTTCTTGTGTTTATCTTCAACAATTTCTCCTCCGCTTTACTCTCAGTTATTACATGATTATCTAGCTTACTGCCAGATTTGAATACACCTCTGGCATTCCCCTCACTGAATAACTCCTCATGTGTGAATGTTAATGAAAAATATTCATTTAGTTTGTTAGCTACCTGAGCAGGATCATCAACAGTTGAACCTTGATATCAAGTGGACCAATCTGATTCATCCCCTTCCTTCTAGAGTTTACACAAGTAAAGATCTCTTTGCTGTTTTTCTTTGCATCCTTTGCCAAAGATTTCTCGTAATCTGCCTTCACCTGCCTAACCTCCTTTGTAACTTGGTTACAGACCAGATTATATCTATCATAGGCTTCTGTGTCATATGTTAATTTATATGGATCTCGTGCATTTTTCTTCTCTGTCACATGTCTAATTAGTTCATCTGACATCCATTTAGGCCTAAATCTTGAACAATATTTCTTCGTTGGTATGAAAAGCCTAGTAGCTTCCAAGATTAATTCTATGAATGTTTCCCATTTCGAATTTGCTGTTGGTAACATCATCAGTTGGTTCCACCGTATAGAATTTAAATACTGTCTCAGACCACCCTAGTCACCTTTATGAAAGCAAAAACCCTTCTCTTTACCCTTGATGGTAGTTACCTCTTTGAGTAAATCCCACTTCAGCACACTGTGATCACTGCCACCTAGTGGTTCCTTTATCTGCAGATTCTTGATGCATGAAGAACCATTACTGATAATCAGATCAAGAGTATCACTCCCTCTAGTTGCCTCCCGAACATGCTGCTGTAGAAAACAATGATCCAATAAATCCACAAAAGCCTTGCTAGTGTGTGAATGACCAACCCACAAATTCCAGTCAATATCCGGGAAATTAAAATCCCCCATTACAAGACACACTAATTTACTTGCCCACTATTTCTCGGCACAATTGCTCAATATACTCATCAGATTCATTACGTCTATAACACACACCTACTCTCATTTTTCATTTCCCAGTGCTTACGTCACACCAAACAGACAAACTGCATTGTCCACCAAAATCAGTTCGGTGCACTTCCTTAGATTTTATGTGTTTCTTTACTAACAGCATAACCCCTCCTCCCTTACTGTCCTATCTATCCTTTCTGTACACATTGTACTCCCCAAATTCCAGTTCTGCACTGGTTATGTCTGTGTGACACAATGTCTCTGATATCCCAACAATATCAGCCTTTGATGTCTTGACTAGCACTTCAAGCTCATCTATTTTATTAACTATACTCCTAGCATTGGTGTACATGCAAATATACATGCACCTGTTTCTACTCTTAGTTACCCAAACACAGCCCATGTATTTAATTGTTCCACTGTGATTCCCAGGTGCTGGATATCTCCATTGCCTTACTTTCCAGGCTGTTGCTCAATTGCATTTCAAGAGAACTAGTGCAAGAATCACTTTTACCTCTGCCAGCGGCTATTGTTAATCTATTAGTCTGTTTATCCCCCCAAGCTAACAGTTTTCCGATCCACCTAACTCTTCCTCGATAGCATCAGCAAATATTCTTGCCCCCTTTCTATTTAAGTGTATCCCATTCCTGTAGAAGCAGTCTCTCCTGTTAACAAGCACAGACCAGGCAGAGAAAAATTCTACCCCTCGAGCCTTGCACAATCTCTTCAGGGTCAAATTGATCAACAAGGCTCTCATCATATACTCCCTCCTATCGTGTCTGGGCAGAATTGCAGACACTTTTAAATTCAACCCTAACTCGGCTTTTCTTCAGCCTTGCCTTGTACTTGTTAAGTAATTCTCCCAATCTCCTATTCTTAATATCATTTGTGCCTTTGTGTGTACAACAATATCACCCTTTAAAGGATGATATCTGCCCTGCAACGTCATCAACCTTTGCCCCTGGCAGACATACCCTGGTCCTGTGCCATCTATCCTTTTTGCACAATATGTTCCCCGTTTTCTGACAACAGAGTCACCTACAACAATTAGTTCCTTTGGGAACAGCGCATTCTGCCTTGGGGGTTGCTGCTGTGTTGCTTGATATTCAAGTGCAAGCTCTGGCATTGATGTGGGCAGCTGAGAGCTTGATGGGGCCCTCAATTTAAATTCTTCGAGGGCATCCACCCTGTCCTTCAAGCTCTCATATAAGCCCATAACAATGCTGAGTTGGCGCCTGATGTCCTCGCACTCCTTACATCGCGCACACACAAAGGCATTCCCCTTGGCAATATCATGTCCCGTTCCTGATTACACCACAAACATCAAACGAGCAGTGCATTTCAACAGATTGTGATTCAGAGGACAACCATCCCCCTCAGTTCTCCCCCGAGCCACAGCACTTCCACTAGTTTGAGCGTTTTGCTTTGTTCCTCTGGTCTGAGTCATGATTTCTATTCAAGTTCAATAAAATTCCAATATAAAATATAACCCTAAACCTATATCCCAATGCAGTTATAACACTATACAGGGTGGCCTCGATTAATTCGTCCAGCAAGCGCATCGCGCAAAACAGAAATGCGTTAATCGAATATAATAATCAATTGGAAAAATTATAATTGGTCCTTTACCTTCTGGAATGTCCATAAAGAAATTTAAAAATACCTTTTAAATAACTTTTTAACTGTATACAATGTAAAAGATAATGAACATAATTATGGAATTAAATGTTTATTGCATAAAACAGCGGTTCCTAAACTGCGCGCCGCGGAAAAATTTTAAATTTGAGGGAAACACAGCAATACTCTACATCTGTCGGACACTGTGCGAACTACTAGCTCGAGGTAGTTCACAGTTTCAGCATTTCTTATTAAGTCGTTTGGACCTAACTACTAAATGGAACTGTTAGATATTTCTTTTGGTCTGGGTGCGCCTTGAAAAAATTACTGAGACACTAAGGGCGCCGTGAACCGAGAAAGTTTGGGAACCTCTGACATAAAATACACAATGAAGAAATGACTGTTGCGGAAATATTTGAACAGTGTTGACTTTCTCTTTTCATCAATCAATTTCCGATAGCTGACAACAATCTTCTCTGGTCCCTGGCGAAATAAATATCGCAGAAAACTTCAAACCTTTTGTTTGAGGTTCTCTGCGATACGAAAGATTTCATCTAATTCTTTTACCATTATCTCCTTCGCGGTAACATTTTCATCTGGCTCATTTAAAAATTTGAATTTTTATGCAAGTGTGCATTGACTTTATTAGCAGGAGACAAACAAGGAACATGTCTTCTTCCAATGGTTGATGGAACACACCAAGGCGGGCAGCAGGCAAACATTTGTTTCTTGACTATACGACTCGCGGTAAGCTTAACGCGCGATTCAAATCTTTTTCAACTGTCGCATAAAAAAAAAAGAAAAAAGATCGCGTTAACTGGAAATTTGCATCGTGTAAAGTGAAAAGTGGTATATTTTACAAATGGTGTTAATCGAACTCGCGTTATGCGAGGTCTGGCTATATTTATATATATATATATATATAAGTATTTCAGTATCAAATATTATCTCCTAGTTACGTTATATGACTTTCTTATCCTCTGTCAACTTATATGTATTAATTTATGATTAAAAAATATAGTTAAATATTTTTTATTTAACTATCTAATATAGTTAAAAAAGTACAATTCAATTGACAATGAAATTTAATAAGATTAATAAATTTTACTCATTAATTGATACTACTATACTCGCTATCTAGTTTTCTGTTAAACCTTACACTATCTAGTTCGGTGCACACGTTGTATCGTATAACAATGGGGGCAAGTTACGAACGGTTAATCTACAGACACAAGATATTATTTACTTTCCAAATCGCACTATCTAAATTCAAAATAAACCACGGAGCTTGACTAGGTCTATAGGTTACTTATAGAAAATAATTTAATCTAACAATTAAGTCGATAAAGCAGTTAAGTATAATTAAAAACTTTTCGTTTGTGGGAGCTGCAAAACCTGTCCACACGTGTATTTGATACCTTTACCAATACTAAGTAATAACCTACAAAATCTCTATCTAAATTCAATTTAAACTAAAGTATTGTTACTAGGAATATAAAGCAACTCTAAAAAATAAATTAATATACCAATTTAAGTCAATAAAAAAGTAAAAATTTCTCTATTTGCCGGAGCCGTAAAAACTTCGCCAGTTCACATGTACTCTCGCACCCTTTCTTGCCTTCACAGGGTTGAGGCGAAAACTCATTATTACAACCCAACATGAGCTCACATTTTACTAAAGCTTATTTCTGGAGGTCACTCCATAAAACAAAAACAATATACACTTTCCGGGATATTGGGCTTTCTATTAGAATTCTGGAATTCTGAAATCACTGAAATCTTCAGTCATATAAAAAATATGGTCAATTCCAGCTATTTGGGACACATCGGGACTAGTGTATTTTGGCCCGATTAAGCTGCCCCAATTATCTGAAGTTTCACGTAAATAGTTAAAATCACAATGTATATCCCCACTTTACAATTGGTTCACTGTACAATCAAATCATGTTATGATCACCACAGTAAAATACCGTTCACTATACGATGTGTAGTAAATGCCGGTCATTGTGATCGTGTTTGTGAATTGAATTTTAATTCTATTAAACAGCGATTCTAATTAGTGAAAATAGGAGGAATATTATCCACAGGTTATAAAAGTAAAGATATTAAACACAAATTTACCCTTTATTACCTTACCAATTAAAAAAAATTAAACGATACATGATAGTCATAATAATTAATACGTACTGTTATATGTACATACTAACTAGTTGACATTTCTGTTCACTGACATTGATTTGTGGGTGGGGGTTAAAATTTAAAACAGTAAAAAGATAAGCAATCAATAACAAAGAACACGGCACACACAAATTGCAAGTACCTTGATACGCGCAAGTGAGAACGGAGACAAGTTACAAAGCTTTAAAAATAGGAATGAAGAGCTGAAAATTTTTTTTATGTGATTGAAGATTTCATGGAAGTGTAAACACATTTCACCATAATAACCCACAGAATTCCAGCTGTCGGTATTATCGCAAATTTAATAAGATTGAGTTTACTATCCGTTTATGATAGATTGCACTAACAGAAAAGCCCAATAAACAGGTGACTGCTAGTTGTTTTTATTGTTTTATGGTTGTGACCTCCCGAAATCGGACCGAACCGCGTGGTATGTCTTAGCAATAAATAAACTCATACACCAACCATAAATATAAGTACAGTAAACCCCCGCTATTCGCGGGGGTTACGTTCCTGAGAAATGCCGCGAATACCGAAAACGCGAATACTGAGTTATGGCTCCCATAGTAATAAAGGGATTCCGTTCCAAAGTATGAAATATATAAGAAAAACTAGTCTAAAATTTTGTCTATGTATTATATGTACCTTCATAATATGACTATATACATAGACAGTACATAGTGAAATGCAAGCATATGGCATCGAAATGAAAATAAGAAACAATTTAATATTAAATGTAATATTTATTAGAAATTTCAAACAAATCTTTCAAACCAGCGTCTTTGCTAGCTAAAAAACCTATCCCGCCAGTGCTATCACCAGTTTCGCTAAAGCGTTGATAAGGAGTTTTGCGTTTTCACGAATGATGAGTGAATTTAACGGAATTTTATTTTGAGTTCGGTCTTCTATCCACAGATTTAAAGCTTTTCCTATTTTTTCTAATTTAACATCACGAGTTACAGAGCAAATTTTTGAAGCAATTAGCGCGTTTTCACGGACACTACGGTGGATTTTTTCTTCCGATTTCTTGATTGATCGTACCGTTGACTCATTGATTTTATAATGTTTTGCCACTGAGGAGACACTTTCACCATTAGAAATTTTATCTAAGAACTCAATTTTATTTGCTAATGTCATCACCTTCTTTGATATTTTCACATTCCTCTTGTTATTCGTAGTCATATTTTTGTAGGGGTTAGAAAGAACTTGTCCACAATAAAGTCACTTTTTTCCGTTAACACACTCGAAAAAGTCTGTTTTACACTGCAAAACGGTAGATTTATCACTTTTGTAAGCATATCAATTTATAAATTGATAAATTTATTCAATTTATAAGCATATAAATTAAAAGCAAACGACGAAACCTTCCATAACAAGCGCATAACACATATTGAACAAGGATTAGCGAGAAACATTCACGCTCGCGATTTTGTCACCCCTCTCCCCTCACCCACTGAGCGCTGTTTTGACCGGGAAAGATAATTTTAGCCACGCCCATGTTTTTTTATGGCGGAAAATATTCATGGCGCTTTAAAATTCACATTTTTTAGGTTTCATTTTATATTAAATCGGCGATCGCGAATACAGATACCGCAAATAGCGGGGGTTTACTGTATTTTACTTAACTGAAAATTTACAAATTAAAATAAAATTACTACACTATGTATTTACAAAAACTGATATAATAAATTAAATGATGTACATTGTGAAAACATTAAAACTAATAAAATCCTTGCAATAAAATAAACCGGATTAAAAGTGATAAAAACCTGGAGCGTTCGGAAGCATTGGCTTCCTTCCTCAACAGTAATAAAACTTCCTGCAACACTTCCGTATATATGGGCGCCTCCATAGCCAGGTGGGAAGGAGCAGCAGTGCGTAGCACACGCTTCTTGATTAGACCGGGGTTTGAGCCCGTCACCACCAAATACGGAGGATGCGGAAAGGTCAGGGAATGACCACTGCATATTCCCAGAGCAATATGGCCTTAGTTGCTAATGCTCCTAAAAACCAAATAACAAACAAACTTCCTTATATAACAGGCTCACGGTACTTATACATGTGGTTCAGTCGGCGCATGGTCTGAACTGGCAGCTCGGGAGCGTGTCAAGCAAAACTGTTCATCCATACTTAGGACAATGGTTTCAAACAGAGGATGCATACACATACCCCTGTCCGTATTAATGATATTGTTGTCGGATGAACAGATTTGTAAGCTCTCCAGCCATTTACGGTCCCAGAACCCATGCGCTCGATCCACAATAACCGCATCCTCTGGGGAGATTTGATGCTGCCTCTCCCAAAAATGCTCAGCCACAGCAGACTTGTTGTAATCAGCGGTTTTTATAGTATTTGCATGCTTGTTTGTTTGTTATTTGGATTTTAGGAGCATTAGCAACTAAGGCCATATTGCTCCGGGATATGCGGTGGTCATTCCCTGACCTTTCCGCATCCTCCGTATTTGGTGGTGACGGGTTCGAACCCCGGTCTAATCAAGAAGCATGTGCTACGCACTGCTGCTCCTTCCCACCTGGCTACGGAGGCACCGCATTTGCATGCTACCACAGACAATCCTTGAGACGTCGTTTTGTCTCGCCCACATAACATTCCCCACAATCCGGGCATTTTATCCTGTATACCACTCCACTACTCAGGTTCTTTGCTATTGGGTCTTTTACTCGGGACCAAACTGTATGCAACCTCCACCCGGGAAGCTGCACACAGCGTGTTTTATAACTACGCAAAATTCTAGCTAGATGCTCAGTAACGCCCACATAGTAAGGAATGTATGCGGTAGCCACAGGAACAAATGGTTCCTGACAGTTGGACTCTGTTCCTCTACTAAATCTGTCTATGATCCTCTTGGGGGTGAGTATCCGCATTTTCTAAGGTCTGCTGTGACTCGTCTAATTTCACATTCTTTGTCCTCAGAGGTAGTACAGGTATGTTCGTGTCAGAGGGCACCTGGGATTTCTCCCATCTCCGCAGTACAGTGTGACCCTGCTCTATCTAGTAGAGCTTTTACCACACTATTCTTATGTTGTCCAGCTTGTGCTGAACTATAATGGGTGTACTGGCCTCTACACATAGGTTTTTTATACACTGAAGTTTTAAGCCTAGGGCCTATCCTAGAAACCAGTACATCCAAGAATGGAAGGGTACCTCCTGTCTCCACCTCTGAGGTAAATTGTATAAATTGGGAGAAGCTATTAAGCCAATGGAGTGCATCATCCTCTCTCCCCTTCTGGACCATGGTAAAGTTATCATCAACATACCTCTTCCATTTCTTTATGGGAAACTGACATCCACAAAAAACCCCTGCCCTCTAACTCCTCCATGGCCAAATTGGCCACAATGGCGCTAATGGGAGATCCCATGGCTGTACTGTGAACCTGTTTGTACATAACACCTTGGTTCACCACAGTGGTGCTGGCCAGACAAAGTTCCACACCAGAACAAATATCCTCTACATTTAAAAGTGATCTCTTACCCAAAGAGACATCATTACTCAATGCTTTTCTAACACAATATATTCCATGTTTAATTGGAATGCATGTGAATAGTGACACAACATCAAAAGAAATCATGCTCTCATAAAACCCACAAATTCTTTGCTGTCTTTTATGACATAGTTGGACTGACCCACTATAGGCGAAATCAATTTAGCCAAGTACCCCGACAAAGCATATGTGGGGCTTCCTATAAATGATACGATGGGCCTGAGAGGGACTTCCGTCTTATGAGTTTTCGGAAGTCCATAGAACCTGGGGAGTTGGCATCCAGTAGCATGTAAGAACCAAAAGGTCTCCCTGGAAATCTTCTCTGCCAAACCAAGTCTGTACCAGTTTATTAACGTGCCGCTCTAGGCCAACCAACAGGTTTCTCTGAGTAACTTTATACGTATTACTGTTCTGTAAAAGGTCCAATGCTTTTTTGTGATAGTCTTCTTTGTTTAGGACAACCGTCGATCTGCCCTTGTCCGCAGGTAAAACCACAATTCCATCATCTCTTCTCAGTTTATTTAAGGCTTTTCTTTGACTAAAATAAAGATTCGGAGATACTTTCTTCACCTGGCTCAAAATAACATCAGACTTCACCTGGATCTCATTACAGTGTGACCCTGCTCTATCTAGTAGAGCTTTTACCACACTATGGAAGAGATGTGGAAGAGGTACGTTGATGGAGTGCATCATCCTCTCTCCCCAGAAGGGGAGAGAGGATGATGCACTCCATTGGCTTAATAGCTTCTCTCAATTTATACAATTTACCTCAGAGGTGGAGACAGGAGGTACCCTTCCATTCTTGGATGTACTGGTTTCTAGGATAGGCCCTAGGCTTAAAACTTCAGTGTATAAAAAACCTATGTGTAGAGGCCAGTACACCCATTATAGTTCAGCACAAGCTGGACAACATAAGAATAGTGTGGTAAAAGCTCTACTAGATAGAGCAGAGTCACACTATACTACCTCCGAGGACAAGAATGTGAAATTTGACGAGTCACAGCAGGTATCCGCAACAGACCATTTGTTCCTGTGGCTACTGCATACATTCCTTACTATGCAGGCGTTACTGAGCATCTAGCGAGAATTTTGCATGGTTATAAACCTGTCCATCTCCAAACTCATAAAACCAACATTTCTTCTTCCTCATTTATCCCTTCTACTTCTGTTCTCTGGATTCAACCGTCTTCATTTGTAGTTCCTAAAATTACAAACTATAGAAATTCAAGTCTAATGTCAATGAGTATCTTCTGTCTTCTCAACTTTAACCTCTTGCATGGTACTATGTGCTATACGTTACAATGCCTTTCATGTTTGGAGTTTCATAAAAAACAATGTCGAAGTTGTGTATTCTAACTCTAAAATTATGCACTCTCATAATGCAGGAAGGCTTTACTAACTCCATGCAACGTTGTCTAGACTCAATTGTGTCAACAAACAGACTTTACTACAGTATACAAGGTGCTTTTAAGTTATGTCTAAATTCATTTCTCATAAAATATACAAGATAAAAAAAATTAATTATAAGTCATTTTTAAACAAACTACTGTAAGGAACATACATTTTCTCTTCTTTTCTTCCAAACTTTGAGAGCTAGTGCAAAGGTTTGTTTGAGAGTGTGTTTAGTGCACTGGTGAAAGGTAGAAGCCTCTGCTTTTTTGGCTTGGAAAAGTTCTTCCATGAAGAGCATTGTAGTAGTAGTAGTAGTAGTGGCACTTGATGCAAGAAAGCAAGTGTAGGAGCTTATGCAGTATCAGCCAAAAAAAAAAAAAAAAAAAAAAAAAAAAAAATCACACCATACCCTCCAAATGCCTGTCCAGTTCCTCCTTAAATTTATTTAACCTATCAACTTCCACAACGACAGATGGAAGTTTGTTCCAGCAATTAACCACCCGCTGGCTAAAGGCAAATTTCCGCACATCTATTCTACATCTATCCTTTCTTAATTTGAACTTATGTCCCCGTAGGTTCGTATTCTGAACAAGTGGGAGGATCCCATCAGAATTCAGCGTGCTCAACCCATTCAAGGCCTTATAAACCTCAATCAGATCACCGCGCAGGTGCCTAGTCTCCAGCCACTGCAATTTGCAGAACTTAAGCCTCTCTTGGTAAGAGGATCCCTTCATTCCCCTCACCAATCGTGTTGCTCTTCTCTGTACACGCTCAAGCAAATCTACATCCTTCCTAAAATGAGGCCTCCAGACCTGTACGCAGTACTCAAGGCGTGGCCTGACCATTGCCTTATACAGAGGGACAATCACCTCCTTTTCCCTGCTAGCAAAATTCCTATATATCATTGACAAAACCCCATGACCTGCCCTAGCAGCCTTGTCTGCATTGCTCAGAAAACTTCATATCTGACTGCACAATTATTCCCAGGTCTTTTTCATTTTCTACCACCTTAAGTGTAGTACCACACAGTTGGTACGTTTCTCTGGGGTTACTTCTACCCATATGCAGTACTTTGCATTTGTCAAGGTTAAACTTCAGTTGCCACTTCTTAGCCCATCTGCCCAAATTATCTAGATCCTGTTGCAGTAGCACACTGCCATGACTGTCATTAACAACCCTGCCAACCTTCGTGTCATCTGCAAACTTCGACATTAAGCCTGATATACCTTCATCAATATCATTGATAAATATACAAAACAACAGTGGACCCAACACCGAACCCTGTGGGACTCCACTAATAACATTAGTCCACGAAGAGCAGCACCCATTGATTACCACCCTCTGTCTTCTCCCACTTAACCATCCTTTTATCCATTGTAGCAACTTACCCTTAATACCATTCTGCTCCAATTTGTACAGTAGTCTTCCATGCGCAACAGTGTCAAAAGCTTTCCTGAAATCCAAGTATATGATATCAAAATTATTTTTTGCATCCAGTTCCTTTGTGACCACATCATAATAACCAATCAAATTTGTCAGACAAGACTTTCCCTTAACAAACCCATGCTGTGTCTGAATTATTGCTGCAGTCTTGTCTAGCTGATCCTGCAATGCATCTTTAACCAGTGACTCCATTATTTTACCCGGAACAGAAGTTAAACTAACTGGTCTGTAATTACTCGTGTCACCCTTCGAACCTCCTTTGTGAATTGGTGATACATTTGCACATCTCCAGTCCGTGGGAACCTCCCCTGAATCCAAGGATGCTCTCATAATTATGGCTAAGGGTTTGCTTAGTTGCTTTGCCGCCTCCTTTAATATAACTGGATGGATCCCATCCGCCCCAGGTGCCTTTCTTATGTTTAACTTCAACAATTTCTCCTCCACTTTGCTCTCAGTTATTACAAAATCATTAAGCACACTGCTACAATTTGATAACCTTCTTCCATTTTCAAACTGTAATAATTCCTCACGTGTGAATGTAGATGCAAAATACTCATTCAGTTTGTTTGCTATCTGAGCAGGATCATCAACAGTCGAACCATCGATGTCAAGTGGACCAATCATATTCATCCCCTTCCTTTTAGAGTTTATATAAGTAAAGAAATCCTTGCTGTTTTTCTTAGCATCTTTTGCCAAAGATTTCTCGTAATCCGCCTTTGCCTGCCGAACCTCCTTTGTGACCTGATTGCAGACTAGCTTATATCTGCCACAGGCTTCTGCGTCGCCTGATAATTTATATGCATCCCATGCATTTTTCTTCCCTGTCACGAGTATCATTAGTTCATTTGATAACCATTTACGCCTAAACCTTGAACAATATTTCTTCATCGGTATGAAAAGTCTAGATTGTTATGATTGTGCTTGAGGTATGACCATTAAGAACAATGAATGAACAATTCAAACTAGTAATATTTGTCTTTCAATGAACTGTGCAATAGCAAAATATATAAGTGCTGACAGAGATATTTTTCTATCTCTGACCTATTGTTTTTTATTGTATTGATTGTTTATATATACAGTGAAACTTCTCCTAATGGACACCTCTCGTTAATGGACATCTCTCTACAACGGACATTTTCAAATTCCCCAACTCACCTCCATTGGTTTTAACGTGTTTGCAGCTTCTGTCTAGCGGACATTCTCTGTAACAGACGCGGACAGGCAATCTGCACTGTTTTGTTTAGATTAGCACTTAATTTGATCTCCCCATAATGGACAGTGGGCGAGCTCGCGGCCCTTTTTCTAGGAACGTTTCTTCCACGTATTGCCTCAATCGTGTGTTTATTTTCTATTTCCGATTCTCTAAATTTTATCAAGGTATACGTCGCAGTTCTAAACCCTTTTTCAAGAATTTTAAGGCATGTGTAAAACTTCTGATGAATTTGGTGTGTGCAGGGGGGGGGAGAATATCGTCGGCCTTTCGCCTTTTCAGTTTCAGTTTTGTTCAGTGTCGTGTGAAGTGCACAATGTCTTCTCGTAAACATTTAACTTTAAAAGATAAAGTCGAACTCATTAATGCGTATGATCGGCATAAAAAATAGTGTTCGCAATCTCGCTGCAAAATTCAAAATCAGGAAGATGCAGGTAAGCGACATCCTAAAGAAAAAAAAATGAACTGCTCAAACAATTTTGGCAACACGGAAATGATCAGGTTCAAAAATCATTCCCGAAAACTGTTGGACTTCAAATTTGTCGTGCACGTGCTAAAAAAATTCCCATTAATGGGCCTATTATTAGGGAAAAGGCTTTGGAGGTTGCGAAATCTATGGGAATAAATGAGTTCAAAGCTTCTGCGGGATGGCTAGACAAGTTCAAAACTCGGCATAAAAAATTTCTTGGAAAACCGTAAGTGGTGAAGGTGGATCTGTTGATACTGGGGTTGTAACAGAGTGGACCGTCAAATTGGAAGATTTATGTCGTGATTTTGAAGCTAAGGATATTTACAACTGTGAAGAAACAGGGTTGTTTTTTTAAAGCTCTTCCTGAAAAAACAATGAGTCTAAAAAACGAAAAGTGCCAGGGCGGAAAAATTTCTAAGGAATGCTTGACTGTACTATTGTGTACAAATATGCTGGGAGACTTTGAACAACCTCTTGTTATAGGAAACCCACAAAATCCTCGTTTCAAGGTTATAAAGTTGAATCTTTTGGATGTTGACTGGAAGTCTAATAAAAAAGTGTGGATGACACGAGATATCATGAGCTAATGGATAAGTCACTTTAACCAAAACATGATTCGTCAAAACAGAAAAATTATTCTTTTCATGGATAATGCTGCATCTCACCCGCACATTGAATTGTCCAACATTCAAATCATTTTTCTGCCACCAAACACATCTGCAGAGTGTCAGCCCTTGGATCAAGGGATAATAAAAAATTTTAAACTTCACTACAGAAAACGTGTTTTAAGACATCTCATTGCAAACATGAACGATGTAACATGTGCGAGTGACCTTGCAAAGAAAATCAGCATCCTAGATGCGATTCAATGGATTTCCTCTTCAGTAAACGCAATTAGAAAACAAACTGTCGTGAACTGTTTTGTAAAGTCTGGCTTCTCAAACGCAAAAATTGAAGTTGTGAACAGCAATGTGGAGCAC
Source organism: Mastigoproctus giganteus (assembly GCF_048544385.1). Lineage (NCBI taxonomy): Eukaryota > Metazoa > Arthropoda > Arachnida > Uropygi > Thelyphonidae > Mastigoproctus > Mastigoproctus giganteus. The sequence continues at coordinate 126,108,560 of NC_143578.1, forward strand.
CAAGAAGAACAAGAACTTCAACATCTATTGATAATGTATGATACTTCCGCTACAAGTGACCCTGGCTACAAAGATATAGACTCAAACCTCACTACAGAAGATGGTGCTCTAGATATCAACGACATTATCATCGATATTTTTCAAGAAGTTCCTCATGAGGATGAAGAAATGGAAGGAGGTCATTCTGTCGAAGAACATATTAACGACGAACCACCGATGAAAATAGAAGAAGCGCTCATAGAAATCAATCGTTTAAAAATGTTTTTCGCCGCTGAAGAAGATACTGAAGGACTTTCGATGGTTTCTTCACTCCAAACAAATGTTGAAAACAAAATTATCAGCCAGAAGAAGGTGCAGAAGAAAATAAGTGATTACTGTATGCATTTTTCTTAAGATAGTGTCATAATATGCATAGCACAATTGTATGTATATTATTTACAAAAATATTGTCCAAAATCTGTATATATTTTAATTTAATTTTACATTAAACGTTTAACGATTTTTCTTTCTTTCTTTCTTTTTTTTTTTCTCCCCCAGACTTCTTGTTAGCGGACACTTCTCTCTAACGGACACATTTTCATTCCCCATGGCTGTCTGTTAAAGGGAAGTTTCACTGTATATGGGGAAGAGGGGGGTTAAAAGCTTTTGGCCCAATATAAATCACAAAGGTTTCGGTGAATGGTCACGCCTCCGAGTATGCGGAATGGGCGAGTGTTGCCGATGAGAGGATCGGATGTGATGTAATCGAGATGTGCCACTGGAAGATAATATTTCCATTCTGTGCTGTGACTCTTCTTGTGTGTTCACAAAAAATTTCATATTTGTAACTTCAATCTTCTCCTTTACAGAGCGTGTCAAAGTGTGGAAGGCAAAAGAAGATGGTGACCGTTACTGTTGAGAGAATCAAGTACAGCGCAGTACCTTAATTTAAAGGGAATGTTACCGAAAGAAATTCATGACGACATTCAGCAAACATTATGGATTTCTTGTCTTTCATATGCCACAATCAGAAACTGAGTTGCAGAATATAAACATGGATGAGGTGATGTTGAAGATGCAACCAGGACTGAAAGGCCTGTTGCCATGTCGATACCTGCAAATGTGGATGTCATTCGTGACCCGCTCATGTAAGACTGCAGAATAACACTGAAGAACATTGAGACAACGTTCAATGTCTCCCAAGAGCAAGTTCATTGCTCAGCCACTTCAAAGAAGGTTTCTTTGAAGTGTGTCCCTAAAGCACCAAATGCATATCAGAAGCGGGAAAGAATGAGGTGCTGTCATGAGATTGTGCAGCATTTTGAAGATAATGAAGCTCAGTTTTGGGTGGGTAGTACGTCACTATGGGCGAAACATGGGTGCACCACTTTGATCCTGAAACAAAAGACAACTGAAACAGTGGAAGCATCCCTCTTCTTCCCCTCCTAAAAAGATTCAAATGAAGAAGTCAGCTGGTCAGAAGAAGTCATGACAGCTGTCTTCTGAGATGCAAAAGGAGTGATTATGGTTTATTTCCATAATCACTATATTGAAGTGCCACTATCAATATCAAGTATTATTTTAACGTACTGTGACATTTTTGTGAGGAAATGAAATTTAAGAGGCACAGAAAATTGCCCAAAGAGTCGGCTTGTGTCAAGACAATGCAGCGATTTCAAGTTTAAGGAGCTGGTAAAATTTAAGGTACGACACTTTATTTTGCAACTACTAAGGAAAATAAAACTGTTCTTGTTTAGGGTAGCAGTAGGATTAGTCTACAATGCCCACTTTAGTTCAAAAATAAATAAATTCCATTTATTAGCTCTTGGTCACGAGTTCCTACAATGCAGAGAGACAACAGCTCCAGACAAGCCAGTAGTTACAGGTTTGTCCAAGAGGCATTCTGGACAAAGTGCCGGACCAGCGTGGCTGTGTAGAGATGTACCATCTATACTGTACAGAAAACATGCTGACAATGTTGAGCTTGCCCTGGGACAACTAATGCAACAGTTATAGTAAAGTATAAAGAAACACATGTTTAGAATAGAATACAATTAATACGAAATACAAAATTGACTCGTAGTTAAAATTAGGTACAGACAACTGGCGCAACTTGGCTATCACTAAATTCTCTAGATTAGCTAATGCATGAGAACTGCAATTTAAGAATACATAAAGACCAGAATTACCTGGTGAGCAGAAAGGTATGTGTTCCTCTAGACATCTACCCTGTAAAGTCAGGGTGAAAGGAGAAGAAGGATATAAAATCAAACCGTTGACAAAGAACACAGTGTTGAATGGGAAGTGCCTTTTGATTAAACGGAGTTGGGTTAGTAAAAGGGCTAGTGTTGGTTTGGATCTTACTGCTTTCCTGGGAATTCTCCAAGCTATGATTTTCCAAATTTCTGGGGAATCAATGTCTGCATTGTACAGTTTCGTAAAGAAAGAAAAGTTGCTGTACCAGATTGAAAGTGAAAAGTCAGAGTAGTTAGTTTAGACAGTTAACCATGAAAGCCCGGAAAGAGACAGGTTCACAGCTGGACTTTAGGTTTTGTTTTGCCAGGCAAATGGCTCTTATGAGTTTTTTTGACAGGTAGTTTAGATGAGTGGCAAAGTTGAATTTTAAGTCATTGAAAATACCCAGATCCTTATCCTCAGTTACGATAGGAATTGTTTGCACATTCAAAAACTTTGAATCCTACATAAGAGAGTTCTGTATTGCATATATATTTATAAGACTTTATGGAAGCAAATGGTTTGAGACTTTTTTTTTTTTTTTTTTTTTGAAATTTACCAAATTACGGCCTTATTTGTTTATTCTAGATATCTTGCATTATTTTGTTTGTTAACATCTTTTTAATGGTTAATCAAGCAGTCAACGTATAACAGAAGCATTGGCTCTTTGACCTGTGCATAAGTTGGGAAACCACACACACTAAGAAAAAGTAGTTTTTCAGTTGAAAGAAATACTCTCTTCTGGAAATGCTAAGTTAAGGTGACGGGTGCAGTCTCCAAATCTGTGGATCATTTTTTTTTTTTCCCTGTTTTTTTTAGAAATCTGTGTTTAAAGAAAGCTTTAACATCAAGAGTTTTATTAATTGGAAATCACTTCATCTGTATGGTGTAGGAAATCTAATATTCATAGGTTAAACAAAGCCCAAGCAAGCCCATTATAGCATTTTTTAACATTGTAAGCAACCAAATTCACCAAACACAAGGTCAGGTGACCATGGAGGATGTGGAATTACTTCAGTTTTGTTTTCTGTAAAAAAATTTTGCACAATAGCAGCATGACTGAGCAGAGCATTATGCTGATGGAATTGAATGTGAGCCTCTATGGACATTCTTTCTAAAAAGCCAGGGAAAACTTTTTCTTCAGAATCTCTTCATACAAATTTCTTCACTGTATTTCTATTGATAACACAATGTGTAAGCATTATTCCATCAGTATTTCAGAAAACAGTATGGTATGGAAAGGAAACAATTTTGTTGTGATTATTCAAAGAATTATCCTAGTGAGGAGGTGGGGTTGGAGAGGGGTAGCTTCTAGTACAGAATGAAGTATTATTATGTAATAATTCCTCTAAACCAATGTTTCTCAACTTTTTTTAATTATCGCCCACTAAAGGGCTTTTTTAGACAGTTTTTTCCTAATTGCCCCTTTCCCATGAAATTGTAAACAAGAAAATACTTTATACTTACTCATTTTATTCAATGGGATCCCTGAGCCTGATGCTTCTTACTAAAAGTTCAATGTTCGGTATGATGTTAGTAAGTTTAATTCTAATGTCGCCTCTTGAACATATATCAATTCTGTCTCTTTCCTTTGTTAATATTTTATTTACTGAACAAAAACACTTTCAACCAAATAAGACGTTGGAAAACAAAGCAGTACTTTGGCCATTTCAGACCACATTGTTGGATAAAGAAGTTTAGTTGTTTTTGATCCCCACAACTCAGCCATTCCACCTTTTTCGAATTTATATTTGCATTCTTCATTACATTTTAATTCAATGAGTTCTTGAATTTCTTCACTAGCAGATTGTATCTAATTGGATCTAACATCCATGGCTTCACTTCAAAAGAAAATAAATCTGAAAATCTATTTTTCATTTCACCTTTTAAAGAACACAAATAATCTGAATAATTATTAAGATTATTCTCAGTGAGAGATTCATTGATTTCAGCTAACTCTTCCATATCATGAAATTGTTTTCTCATTAAATTGCTTTCAACTATTCCCCATTTTTCAGTGAAGGCTTTGAATACGTGTTTGCAGTCTATCACCACAATTAATTTCCCTTGAAGTTGAAGTGATACTTCATTAAGTTTTCGAAAAATCCAAGCGATATAGTATATGTTGTTTTTGTGTTTGCTGATCTCCTTCGCTTTCTAAAAAACTAATTATTGTATCAAAAAGGTTGAGAAATCTTGTTAGACAGTTTCCTTTAGAAAGCCACCTAACATCTGTTTGTAAAAGACGACTTGCATACTGTTCTTCATTATAAACACAAAATTTTCTGAAAAGGTGATAATATTGCTATGTGACTATTTTATTGATGGTTTTAAAACTATACTGAGAGATTGATGGATTGATAAAGAACTGGACTATAATTTTTTTTCAACCAGATGATGTCAGTGCACAATGTGGTGTATTGCAAGAACTTCGGGACATACCTCCTTTAGGTGGGCTGTAAAACCTTTGTCTTTCAATCATGGAGGTAGCAACATCAGTGGCACAGGATATTACAATGGTACTTGTTTTTCATCAAACCATGTTTTTACAGCAGCAAAAATGGATGCTCCAGTAAGTCAGTTTCTATATATTTTACAAACATCTCTTCTTACAATTTACAATCATCGTCGAAATAATGAATGTATGCCATTAGTAGGGCATTATTGTCAGTAACTGTGTATTCATCGATCTGAATAGAAAATTTTCTAATTTTTAGTTTATCAATTAGCTGCTCTTCAATGTTCATTAATATTCACCGATTCGTCTTCGAATTGAATTGTTGCTCAATGGCAATGCTTTTAAAATACTGGAAGAATTTTTATGTATCACTGTTGAAATTACATTCTCTACGGTAGGTCGTGTAACAGCCTCAAGCAACTGTATGAGTGCTACCAGTTTTTGCAATGATTTCTGCAATTTTATAAGACGCAATCATTCCATTGTCATTTGTTTATGTGTTCTTCTTAAATAAGGAAGTAACAGGGTAACATTGCTCAAAATTCTGTTTTAAATTTTTAAAATATTCAATATGTTCATCAACTTTATCAGGATGTATCCTTTTTAAGTGATCTAACAGTCTTGATGGCTTCATAACCTCATTTGAAAAAGAACTATTACACATCAGACACATGGCTGTCTTGAGTCAAATGAACTTTCAATAAACCCATAAGCTAAGATATTCATCCGGATACTGTTGCACTTTTTCTTTTCAGCACTTAACATGATTGATGATGGGTTGAATAACTATAAAGAATTAAATAATAAAATATAAACTATTTTTATTTAACTTTCATAGCCCATGTCACTCACAAAAGCACTGTGGATCAAGAATAAACTACTTCCACAAGGAAACAATAAATCAATATTAATTGTCGCTTAGAAAGTAGAAACAATAGACGGAAACATTCACTCATCCCATCCATGACTCATATATTGACCAATGAAACAAAAGAATATATAAATAAACTCCACCCACCATGCCACCACCAACGTCACAGCTGTCGGAAAGGCACAAATGCCAAGGATTGTGGAGACATCACCTCTGAAAGCAATTAAGCATTTAATGCCTATGAAAAGCAAAGGTGGTTGAATTAAATCAGGCCACTAGTTTTCTTTTAACAAAATTTCTCAATCCTCCTAATATAATACACCTATATGTTAAAAATCAGTTGTCTCTGGGGAAAGAAACCAATGAGATATTAAATATTAACGAATAAGATGTTGTCAGTTGAACTTTGGAGAGCCACAAACCATTGTAATATCCATGATTTTTTCGTCCCCAAAAACCAATTTTTGCCCCGTTGAGAATCCCTGCTCTAAACTAAGTACCATTGCAGTGTTAGCCATTGTTAAATACAAATCAGACAATTCAAACACTCTAAATGACAGACATATTTCATGTTAACCTAAAAACCTGTAGGCTTTTCCAATGTCTGGAGCCTAGGTAAAATTAAGTTCAGAAAAGACCATTTCTATATGTTCTCTCCATAACATGTGATTGTCCTAAATCTGTGGTGCATGACCCCTAGAGGGGTCATGGCAATTTTTAAATAAAATTTGTTTTTGTGTACATAAAAGCTAAAAAAACCTGTTGTTAAAATGACATTTTCAGTACTGTAGGTGTAGAGACCTTACAACTCCAATGAAGTCTGAAATATATATGAACCTTACTGCCACTATTTTTTTAGGGTGGTTACATGTGTCGGGAATAAGACTTAATTTGCTCACTGGCTATGGACACACAGAAAGCAGCTGACTAGTGTGACTTCTCAGTATTACTCAATTGCTGAACAGTAATCCCTTCAGCTCTTAATTTGTGCTTCCGAAAGCCATATTCTCAAATTGCCTAAAGGACAGAGGTGTGAATATGCAGTGGCAGTAAATATATGTTATATAGCAAGTCTGCTGCACAGACGCTTTATTCTGCTTCGCGATTCGGTGCTTTCATGTTAATTTGGATGTGTTTTTCATTCTTATGCTACTTTTTATACTATCGTTGTTTTTAAGAATAGAAAAAATAGATTTTACCATGAACAATTGGGTTATCAGAACAAAATGGCTAAGGAGTAATGACAATAATGTTGCTACTGATACTTCAGAAGCTAAAAGGGTAAGAAATATATCATGTGAAAATTTGGACACAAACGTTATATCAAGTGTAGTGCAACCACCAATTTCTGGTAGAGAGCCATCATATTCCAAATCAAAAGGAATGAAAAAGAACAGAAAATATCAAGAGGAATTTATTAAGTATGGCTTCACTTACAGTGTTGTTGATGATGAGCAACATCATGTGTGCATAATATGTTACGAAAAACTGGCTAATGAAAGCATGAAACCTATTAAATTGCAAAGACATTTACATATGAAACATCCAGAGCTAATGAAAAAAACTGAATCCTTTTTCAAATGACATGCTGACGCCATACAAGGTCTGAAATCTTTCATGAAGAAACATACAGCAGTTCTTGTAAAGCTTAATAGGAAAAAATTTGAACATATACTATTGCTGAATCTCTTGTTCTCCATGCTGCAATAAAAATGATTTCAATTGTGCAGGGAGAAAAACAGAGCAATGATTTAAATACCATTCCTCTATCCAGAGACACAGTCTCACGGTGTATCACAGTTATCCCGGACAATATAAAATTCGATTTATTAAATCAATTGAATCCACAAATATTTCAAACCTTGCTCAACTTATTGTATGTTGGATGAGAAGTTTTCGATGTTATAAATATTTTCTTTTAAACAAATAATCAAATGTGGAACAACTACTTTGCGATTTTTACTAATTTGTACTGCACCAGCTGCATTAAGAGGATAAAATAAGGGTTTAAAAGGCAAAGTAAAGGAAATAAATATAGTTTTTAATCATTGCATTATATATAGGGAAGCATTAGTGGCAAAGGAAATTCAAACTGATTTGCACTAAGTTTTGAAAGATGCAGTAACTGATCAACTTTATTAAAAGTAGAAGCATAAATAGCAGACTTTTCACCACACTTTGTAATAAAATGGGATCAGCTTATGAAACGCTTCTTTTTGACCTCAAACATGAAGTCTTATTGTTTTTATCAGATAAAAATCAGAATCTTGCTCAACTGTTTACAAATCAAAAATAGCTTGGAAAACTTAGTTCCCTTGTTGATATATTTGAAAAGCTTAATGATTTAAATTTAGGTCCTCAAGGACAGGAACAAATATATTAATACATAAATAATAAATAAATATATAAATAAATAAATAGTTAATAAATATATTAACAGAACTGTTGATAAGAAGGGGGTGAAAACTGTAACTGTGAAGACAAGTGGACACGAAAAGAGCCATTATACAGTTGTTCCAGCTTGTTGTGCCGACGGAACCAAGCTGCCTCTTGTGCTGATTTTCAAACGCAAAACAATGCCAAAAGAAGACATTCCTCGAGGAGTGATTGTCCATGTTCATGACAAGGGTTGGATGGATCAGGATGGGATGAAGATCTGGTTTGAGAAAGTTTAGAGCAGGAGACCAGGTGGGCTCTTACGCAAACCTGCCCTATTGGTGCTTGATCAGTTCAGGGAACATAACAAAAAACTGAAAGATTGCTGCAGAGCAAAAAACAAAACTTGCCGTTCATACCTGGAGGCTTGACATCCCAACTCCAACCACTTGATGTCAGCATTCAAAGCTGCCATGAAAGACGAATGGAACCAATGGATGAAGTCTTCTGGGGACAATTTGACACCAGCAGGAAGAGCAAAGAAACCAACTATAGGAGAAGTTTGTACCTGGGTGAAAAGATCCTGGGATAATATCAAGATTGAGATCGTTGTCAAGTCATTTAAGAAGTGTGGCATTTCAAATGCAATAGATGGAACTGAGGACGAGGCAATATATGAAGACAGTGATTCATTCATCATCAGACACAGATGAGGACAAGCTAATGGATGGGAGTTTTGATAGTGATGAGGTTGAAGTTGTATGAATTTTATGATGAATAAAACTTGAGTTCAATAACTTTATGTAATACATTTTTTTTCAAATTTCGGGCCCCAAAATTAAGGTGTGTCTTATACGTGGGGAAATACGGTATATTAATTATTATTACATATATTATTTTAATACACATGAAGTAATAATGCATAATCAATAATTACTAATTCAAACAAATTTATATTACATACAATTCACTCCACATATACCACACACACATTCACACAGACACTCATGATATCAGAAACATATACTTTATCAGTTATGCCTAATTTTACTCATATACTAATAATTAATACATGTGCATCCATTTGCACATGCATTAATTATTAATACACATATCAATCATTATTAATTCACATGAAATAATTTTAAAGATATATAAAAATATATATTTTTGATCAAGAATAAACAAAATCTGTTGTCCACACGAATTTTACACACACAATTTTTAAACATCCTTTCTTGCTAAGTGGGAAACATATTCTAATAGGCCAGTCTCCTTTGGGTTTTTCTATTTCAGATAGAGTCAGTCAGGTACCACTTGTCTAGATAGGTGTGGGTGTCACAGTTTGGATAGTCATAGCATGGTTGCTTCTCCTGGGCTCAAAACTTTTTTGTGCAAACTCAGAGGCCATGTAATGCATAATATTAATTGCTCATCTCTGCAGTTTATAGATCCAATCTCCGACAGAAGTCTACATCTGTAATAATGGTAATTGATGCAGTCATAGAAGACTGCATCAATTACCATTATCAATTCAATCCTCATTATCTTCACAGATACATTTAGGAGAATCCTGGGTGAGACCCAAGTTGTTGGCACAACTTTGTGTTTAGGGAACCATGCCCTGTTAGTAGGAATGTGGCATACAGTCTTGCAGAAAACTGGGGGGGACTAGGATTACCTGAGGCAGGAATCTACTAGTGACTTCCCCTTTAGGTGTCTTCCCATCTACTCTGCCTTTGCTAGTAGAGTGTGGTTGATATTCTTTTCCTTTCTTGTTTGATATCAGCCTGTAGAAGTGAAAGTGGAGAGATTGAATAAATTCAAGAAAGAACTAGGCAAGCTACTGAAGGGGATGGATAGATGAAATGGAAATTTTTTTTTTTTTGGTTAAGCTGTATAAGCTTGCTTTCATGCATCATTTGCCACTATTAATACTAATCACTGAGCAGAAAAGACCATAATTTCAAAATTAAAAAATATTAAAATTTATTTAATAAACATTTACTAACCTCAGGTTGTGTGCAACTGATATTTTCAACTTCTGAACCTCTTTTTTCACCATCTTTAGATTTTTTATTTTTACTTTTACTTCTGGGTACACTATAGAACAAAATTATTATTTACATTATTAACCAGGCACACAAAGTAGTTTGATATAAAACAGTTGAAAACAAAGAAACCTGCTTAACTATGTGGTTCAAATATAATTCTGTGTGAAATAATTTCTAACTCATAAGAATTGCTTGCAAAGCTAAATTAAATTTTTCTTCTCCAATGGTTGCAACAACATAAAATAGATTCATGCAGAAATAGTGGAGTAACATTTATGTCAAAATAATAATAAATAATTTTTATAAAGATATTTCCCAACTTCACTAGCATCAATCCATGAGACTGGTTTGAAATGGGTCAGCAATAGGTAGGCAGCTGTCTAAATACATCATTACTTTTAGGTACACTACAGAACAAAATTATTATTTATATTATTAACTGGGCACATAAAGTAGTTTGATATCAAACAGGTGAAAATGAAGAAACCTGCTTAACCATGTGGTTCAAATACAATTCTGTGAAATAATTTCTTAACTCATAAGAAATGCTTGCAACAACATAAAATAGATTCATGCAGAAATAGTGGAGTAAAATTTATGTCAAAATAATAATAAATAATTTTTATAAAGACAATTGCTCTCTCTCTCTCTCTCTCTCTCTCTCTCTCTCTCTCTCTCTCTCTCTCTCTCTCTCAGAGTAATTCCGAAAATTTTTTTGGCTGGTGCAGCAAGAGCCTCAGGCTTCCTTGCACCATATGGCTAATAATAATAAATAAATAAAAATAAAAATTAGTCAGCCGAAACTACCAGCTGCTGACTGGTAAGGAGATCGAAGCTATGACAGAAGGAGAGACATACAAATACATAGGGATGATGCAGGCTAAGCAGTTAGAGCACAAGGAAATCAAGAAGTGCCCGACCGAAAAATATCATCAGAGAATCAGAAGCCGAATGAAAGCAAAATTGAATGGAGGGAACACAGTTAAAGCGATAAACATGTATGCAGCTCCAGTACTAACATACTCTTTTGGGGTCATAGATTGGACTAACACCGAGCTAGAGGATATCATGTGAAAGACAAGGACAATGACGACCAAGAGCTGCCAACACCACCCGAAGTCAGCAGTGGAGAGAATAACAATACCTCGGAAAGAGGAAGGGGCCTGATAGACCTGACAGAACAACAGAAAACAGCGATAGTTAACCTGAAGGATTACTTCGAGAACAACACAGCACCACTCCACAGGCCATAAGGAAGATAGATAAGTGGTATACCCCACTCAAACTAAGCAAGGAGCCCCCCTCTTGCCCAGACAGCACAAGAAACGAATGAAGCTAGAAAGATGGGCAAAGACACTCCATGGCAGACACTACAATGACCTCCATCAAGATCACATTGATAACATTGCTTCCATTGCATGGCTCACAAGTGGGATGCTCTTCCCCGAGACTGAAGGAATCATGCTGGCCATCCAAGACCAGGTAATCAACACCAGAAACTATAGAAAATATATCACAAAGGAGTCCAGAATGTCAGACGACACATGTCGATGACGCCACCTGGCCTCAGAAATGATCCAACACATCACCGCAGGGTTCAAAGTGATCTGTTGGTTCACCCAAACTGGGTATACTCATAGACACGACCAGGTAGCCAGGATAATACATCAGAAGCCAGCGAGGAAATACCAGCTGACCAAAGAAGGTGTACCATACTACAACTACGAACCCCAGGCAGTACTAAAGACCCCAACCCACAAGCTGTATTGGGACTACACCATAATAATGGATAAGACCATCCCGCACAACAGACCGGACATAACCCTTGTGGACATGATGGAAAAGGCCACCTACCTGAGTGATAATAGTGGTGCCCAACACTAGTAATGTTCAGAAAACCCACGAGGAAAAAATTAGGAAGTGCATGAACCTGAGACATGAGGTCAAAGAGATGTGGGATATGCAAGAAGTAACGACCATCCCGATCATCGTGTCGACCACTGGTATGGTGCCAAAGACCATACATAGCAGCCTAGCAGCAACAGATCTCCCATAGAACACCTACAAGGAACTCCAGAAAGTCGCAATCACGAACACCTGTAGGATAGTCAGAGAGTTCCTCGACTAACAGTAATACCAGACATTACAACCACCCTGTGTACTTGGTAGCAGTACCTGTCACGGAGTGAAATCCCCCTAATCAGGGAGAAAATAATATGAGCAATAATAATAATAATAATAATAATAGGTAGGCAGCTGGCTAAACTTTATCAAAACCTTCAGTCTGTAATGATTGTTTGTTATTTCGAGCATTAGCAACTAAGGCCATATTGCTCCGGGATATGCAGTGGTCATTAGCTGACCTTTTCGCCTCCTCCGTATTCGGTGGTGACGGGCTCGAACCCCGGTCTAATCAAGAAGCTTGTGCTACACACTGCTGCTCCTTCCCATCCTGGCTACGGAGGCGCCTGTCTGAAATTATTGTAGCTAATGCCTTCACATTCTGTAAGAAATAACACTAGGTAACTGAGAGATGGGGAAGCCTCATCTCCTCAACAGATTTGATGGATGTGGTACAGAAATGGGCCCAGCAACTGAGTATCTAATTGAAATATCCATTCATTGGTGGGAAGGAATGCCAAGCTGGCTAATATTCTTAAAATGGACATATTAAAAACACATTGTATATCTCCCAGTGCTAGCTGTTTTCTGACCCACCTAATATTGCACCAATAGCTTCAACAGAAGCTATTGGTGCAATATTAGGTGGGTCAGAAACCCACCCACACTATATATTTGCTACTTGTGCCGAAATAACAGAAGTGTCCTATTATTATTATTATCATCATCATCACCACCATCACCACCAAAACCTAGGGAATTTTCTCCCACAAGGATGAAAAATCTTCAATTTTAGAGAAAAAGTCCTTAAGGGAGAGACAGGTCAGAAAACTGCTAGCTTGGGGAAGGGGGAAGGAGGGGGCACACTAATAGATTAAGCAAATGTGAAAGTGATTCTTGCATTGCTTCAATTGGAACATGCAGCAGCCTGAAAAGCAGGTTGTCAGGGATTACAAAGCCTACTGATAGTTCACATGAATGAACCAAATATGTTGGCTATGTTAGGATTACTAAGAGCGCCCATAGACTCACATATACTTGCTTGTACACTAATGCTAGGATTACAATTAACAGATATGATGAATCTGAAATGATTGACTGGTTAAGTCATTAAACACAGAATGTAGCATTATAGGAGACATGGTGCCAGTTGGGCATAAGGGATGCAGAATTTGAAGGAAAAATAGGACAGGAGGTGGGTGGGGGGGAAGTTATGCACTTGGTCAAATATGCTCTCAGAATCAAGGGCAATGTGCCCAGTTGAAGTGGGTGGCCATTGCAACATTCAGTGAGTTTGGTGTGTCATAAGCATTAGGGGAAAAAAAAAACATGAGAGTTGGAATCAGTTAAGCCAAATGACTGTCAGGAGTATAATGAATAATACAGACAAATAAAGTGGGTCTGTAAATCAAAATGTTTTATAATGAGGGATTTTAACTTTCCAGATACTGACTGGAACATCTGGGCTGGTCACTCATATAGCAGTAAGACTTTTTTCTGGATTTACTGGATGATTGTTTTTTACATCAGCATGTTAGAGAGGCAACAAGAGAAAGCAACAGTCTTGATCTGGATACCAAGAGTATTGACTCCACATGGATTAAAAATATCCAGATAAATGAACCTCTAGGTAACAGTGATCACACTTTTTTTTTAATGCCAAAGAGGCAAGGAAACACTTTTGATCATAATTATGTGAGTATATTTAGATTCAGGGGAGGACACTGTACTGGAGATGTGCAAATGTCTCTCCTATTTACAAAATTGGTTTAAAGAGAGCAGTGAGTAATTACATGTGAGCTTGAGTTTTATTCCATAAAAATAATGGAGTTAGTGGTTGAAGTAGTATTGCAGGATCATCTTGACATGGATGCAGTTAAACAGAAATCACAGCATAGATTTGATAAGGGGAGATCTTGTCTCATTAATCTGATCAGCTGTTGTGATGCAGTGACAGAGGATTTGGATGCAAAAAATACTTTTGATATGATAAATTAAATTACAGTAATGCTTTTGAAACTGTTCTACATGAAAGTAGTGATGAGCATAATCAAAAATGACATTTTCATAATCAATTACATAAAAACTAGGCGTTTACAAATTTGAAAAGAAAAAAAAACATGGCAGCGGAAGGACTCAATCCGATGTTACAAAAACTAAAGTTAGCACAGTTCTAAAGTTCCCTCTCTCTCTCTCTCTCTTTCTTTCTTTCTATAAAGCTATAGGGTAGTAAGACAAGATCATGCAATACTTCAACCACAGACTCCATTATTTTCGCTGGAGTAAGTAATTAATCCTGCGAATTCCGGTAGTAAGTAATTAACCCTGCAGTTACTGTTAAGTCTATTAAAGTCACAATAATTAGTCTGACTCCCTTTGTATTAAATCAAAATTCTTATCTTTTAAAAATTTTTGGGCCAGTAACACCCGCTTAACTGGCATATTATTTGTCCGAAAAAAGGAAAATGTATTCCAAATATGAACAGAACAAAGCATATTCCACATCATTAATCAACACTATCAGTCCATTTTGTTTTCCGAAACCAGTGAAGTTAATTTTCAATGCACTATAGGGTTGAAAGTCATCAGACAGTTTTTAAATTCTATACAGTGGGATCAACTGAGGTTGTCAAAAACACCAAATTCTAAATGGGAAGCCTTCAAGGAATTAGTCTCGGAAGCTATTGGGCTTTGCATACCAATTAAGAAATACTGTTCAAGATTTAGACCTAAATGGAGGTCAGATGAACTAATGCTGCTCATGGCAGAAAAGAAAAATGCATGAGATGCTTATATATTATCAGGCATCACAGAAGCCTATGGTAGATATAAGCTAGCTATAATCAAGTTACAAAGGAGGTTAGGCAAGCGAAGGCAAATTACGAGAAATCCTTGGCAAAGGATGCAAATAAAAACAGCAAAGATTTCTTTACTTATGTAAACTCTAGAAAGAAAGGGTTGAAAAGATTGGTCCACTTGATATTGACGGTTCAACTGTTGATCCTGCTCAGATAGCTGACAAACTGAATGAGAATTTTGCATCTACACTCACACATGAAAAATTCTGTAAGGAAGAGGAGGACATGACAAAGTTTACTAAACTTTAATAACATGGAGCTAAATGATTTTATAATAACAGAGAGCAAAGCAGAGGAGAAATTAGCATTAGCATTAGCATTAGTAGAGGCATATGATGCAAGAAAGCAAGCTTATTCAGCATCAGCCAAAAAAAAAAAAAAAAAACCCTCTCCCATTTCACCCCTCCGTTCGTTCGAAATACCTGTCCAGTTGAGCTTTAAATTTGTTTAGGCTATCAACTTCAACAACAAGTGATGGAAGTCGGTTCCACCAACCAACCACCCGCTGGCCAAAGGCAAATTTCCGCACATCTATCCGACATCCGTCCTTCCTCAATTTGAATTTATGCCCTCTGAGGTGATTATTCTGAGAAAGATGAAGAATCCCATTGGCATTGAGCATGCTCAAACCATTCAAAGCCTTATACACCTCTATCAGATCACCTCGCCGGTGCCTAGTCTCCAGACTGTAATTTGCAAAACTTAAGCCTTTCTTCGTAAGAGCAACCCTTTGTTCCATTTACTAATCTTGTTGCCCTTCTCTGTACCCGTTCCAGCAGCTCTACATCCTTCTTGAAATGAGGCCTCCAGACCTGTATACAGTACTCAAGATGTGGCCTAACCATTGCCTTATACAAGGGAATAATCACCTCCTTATCCCTGCTAGAAAAATTCCTGTATATCATTGACAAGACACCATGAGCTACTCTTGCAGCTCGTCTGCACTGCTCAGAGAACTTCATATCTGCCTGCACAATTACCCCCAGGTCCTTTTCATTCTCCACCACTGTCAGTGTAGTACCGCAGAGTTGATACATTGCTCTGGGGTTACTGTTACCCATATGTAGTACTTTACATTTGTCAATGTTAAACTTCATTTGCCACCTCTCAGCCCATCTGTTCAACCTTTCCAGATCCTGTTGCAGCAGCATAGCGTCAGTAGTGTCCTTAACGACCCTGCCAACCTTTGTATCATCTGCAAACTTAGACATTAAACTTGATATCCCATCATCAATATCATTCATAAACACCGAAAACAACAATGGACCCAACACTGAACCTTGAGGAACTCCACTAATAACATTAGTCCACGTTGAGCAGTGTCCATTGATTACCACTCTCTGTCTTCTGCCACTCAACCATCCCCTTATCCATAGCAGCAATTTGCCTCCAATGCCACACTGCTCCAATTTGTGCAGCAGTCTTCCATGTGCAACAGTATCAAAAGCCTTTCTAAGATCCAAATATATAATATCAAAGTTATTCCCTGCATCCAGTTCTTTTGTGACTACATCATAGTATCCAATCAAATTGGTCAGGCAAGACCTGCCCTTAACAAAACCATGCTGCGTCTGAGCTATAACTGAATTCTTGTCTAGATGATCCTGCAGTGCTTCTTTAACCAGTGCCTCCATTAATTTACCTGGAACAGAAGTTAAACTAACAGGTCTATAATTACTTGTGTCAGCCTTTGATCCTCCTTTGTGAATTGGGGTTACATTTGCACATCTCCAGTCTATGGGTACCTCCCCTGAGTCCAAAGAAGCTCTCATAATTATGGCTAGGGGTTTGCATACTTCCTCTGCTGCCTCCTTTAATATAACTGGATAGATCCCATCCACCCCAGGTGCCTTTTTTATGTTTATCCTCAACAATCTCTCCTCCACTTTCCTCTCAGTTATTACAAAATCATCCAGCTCACTGCCAATGTTTACTTTACCTACATCATTCTCCTTCCTGAATAACTTCTCATGTGTGAATGTAGATGCAAAATACTCGTTTAGATTGTTAGCCACCTGAGCAGGATCCTCAACTGTTGAACCATCAATATCCAGTGGACCAATCTGATTCATCCCTTTCCTTCTCGAGTTCAAGTATGTAAAGAACTCCTTTCTGTTTTTCTTTGCATCCTTTGCCAAGGATTCTTCATAGTCTGCCTTTGCCTGCCTAATCTCCTTTGTGACTTGGTTACAGACCAACTTATATCTATCATAGGCTTCCATGTCACCCATTAATTTGTATGTATCCCATGCATTTTTCTTCTCTGCCACATGTCTCATTAGTCCATCTGACAACCATTTAGGCCTAAACCTTGAACAATATTTCTTAGTTGGTATGTAAAGCCTGGTAGCCACCAAGATTAGTTCCTTGAATGCTTCCCATTTTGAGTTTGCTGTTGGTAACATCATCAGTTGGAGGTTAAACATAAAAAAGGCAACTGGGGCAGATGGAATCTATTTGCTTATACTGAATGAGGCAGAGAGAGAAGTAAGCAAACCCTTAGCCATAATTATGAGAGTGCATCCTTAAATTCAGTGAGGTCCCCATGGACTGGAGATTTGCAAATTTATCCCAAATTCACAAAGGGGGTTCAAAGGGTGACACATAATTATAGACATGTTACTTTAACTTCTGTTCTGGGAAAATAATGGAGTCACTGGTTAATGAAGCATTCCAGGATCATCGAGACAAGGCTGCAGTAAGAGTTCAGTCACAACATGGGTTTGTTAACGGGAGATCTTGTCTGACCAATTTGACTGGATATTACAATGTGATATCACAAAGGAACTGGATGCAAAAAGTAATTTTGATATCATATACTTGGATTTCAGGAAAGCTTTTGATACTGTTGCACATGGAAGACAACTGTACAAATTAGAGTGGTATGGCATTAAGGGCAAGCTACAATGGATAAAGGGATTGAGTGGGAAATGACAGACAGTGGTCATAAATGGACACTGCTCTTCTTCATGGACTAATCTTATTAGTGGAGTCCCCCAGGTTTTGGTGCTGGACCCATTGTTGTTTTGTGTATTTATCAATGATATCGATGAAGGTATATCAGGCTTAATTAGCATTAACAAGGGCACATGATGCAAGAAAGCAAGCTTATTTCACCCAATCCCTCACTCCTAGTGTTTGTCAAGTTCTGCCTCAAATCTATTTAAGCTATCAACTTCTACAACGACAGATGGAAGTTTGTTCCAGCAATCAACCACCCACTGGCTATAGGCAAACTTCCGCACATCTATCCTACAACCGTTCTCCTCAATTTGAATTCATGCCCTCTCAGGTGATTATTCTGAGCAAGAGGAAGAATCCCATCAGCATTGAGCATGCTCAAACCATTGAAGACTTTATACACCTCAATCAGATCACCTCACAGGTGCCTAGTCTCCAGACACTGTAATTTGCAAAACGCAAGCCTTTCTTCGTAAGAGCAACCCTGTGTTCTGTTCACTAATCTTGTTGCCTTTCTCTGTACTCGTTCCAACAGCTCTATATCCTTCTTAAAATGAGGCCTCCAGACCTGTATACAGTACTCGAGGTGTGGCCTGACCATTGCCTTATACAAGGGAATAATCACCTCCTTATCCCTGCTAGAAAAATTCCTGTATATCATTGAAAAGACACCATGAGCTACACTGTTGCAGACCATCTGCACTGCTCAGAAAACTTCATATCTGCCTGCACAATTACCCCCAGGTACTTTTCATTCTCTACCACTGTCAGTGTGGTAGCACAGAGTTGATACGTTACTCTGTGATTACTGCTTCCCATATGTAGTACTTTACATTTGTCAATGATAAACTTCATTTGCCACCTATCAGCCCATCTGCTCAACTTTTCTAGACCCTGTTGCAGTAGTGTACTGTCATTAATGTCATTAACAACCCTGCCAACCTTCGTATCGTCTGCAAACTTGGACATTAAGCCTGATATACCATCATCAATATCATTTATAAATACAGAAAACAACAATGGACCCAAACTGAACCCTGAGGGGCTCCACTAATAACATTAGTCCACGAAGAGCAGTGTCCATTGATTACCACTCTGTCTTCTCCCACTCAACCATCCCTTTATCCAAAGCAGCAATTTGCCTCCAATGGCACACTGCTCCAATTTGTGCAGCAGTCTTCCATGTGCAACAGTATCAAAGGAATGTCTTCTTTTGGCATTGTTTTGCGTTTGAAAATCAGCACAGGAGGCACTTGGTTCCGTCGGCACAACAAGCTAGAACAACTGTATAATGGCTCTTTTCAAGTCCACTTGTCTTCACACAGTTTTCACCTCCTTCTTATCAAACAGTTCTGTTACTTGGGACATCAAATTGAAGGGGGACTTCGTCCATATTTGCAATCTGTTGTAACTCAAACTGATGTGTCTTCCGACATTGAATGACAAAACGATGAAATTCAAGGACCTTCTACTCATAGCTTTCAGGCATCTTTTGGGCAAGTCTGGTGCATGTATGCATGCTTAGTCCATTCCGTTTCATGAACCTGAAACACCAATTGTGTCCTCCTTTGAAATCGGTAACTTCTTTTTCATCAGCAATTCTTCTTGCCTCATGCTGAACCATCTTTATGGACACAAGAATTCCAATTGCCCTTTGCTCTTCAATCCATATCTTCAATTCCCTCTCTAAATCAGGCTATTTTGTTGACTTGCCTCTCATGGCCTTCTTCTGCCATGGCGTTTTCAGTAGGGGTTTCTTCTTCCCGTAGCCAGTCTCGGATTGTTTTCTCAGTTGGAGGAGGACCAAATTTACGTTCAGCAGCACGATTTCCATTCACTTTTGCAAACTGGATCACTTTTAACTTGAATTTAACACTGCACGAAAATCTTTTCTGAGCCATTTCTGGGCAGAACATGGCAAAACCTAACCTATTAAACAATGCGCGCAAAGGCAACAAGCGTGAAAAAGTGGGAAATGCAAGTAAAAAAATCTACAACCACTGTATAATACGCAGCCAGTTTTTAGACCCCAATTTTTCGAAAAAAAGGTGCGCCTTATACATGCGGAAATACGGTATGTCACACCAAACAGACTCAACATTGCATTGTCCACCAACATCAATTGGATGCACTTCCTTAGATTTTGTGTGTTTCTTAACTAACAGCATAACCTCTCCTCCCTTTCTGTCCTGTCTATCCTTTCTATACACATTTTACTCCCCAAATTCCAGTTCTGCACTGCTTATGTCTGTGTGACACCTTGTCTCTGATATCCCAACATTTGATGTCTTGACTAGCCTTTGATGTCTTGACTAGCACTTCAAGCTCATTGAATTTATGAACTATACTCCTAGCATTGGTGTACATGCAAATATACATGCACCTGTTTCTACTCTTAGTTACCCTAACACAGCCCATGTATTTAATTGTTCCACTATGATTCCCAGGTGCTGGATATCCCCATTGCCTTACTTTCCAGGCTGTTGCTCAATTGCATTTCAAGAGAACTAGTGCAAGAATCACTTTTACCTCTGCCAGCGGCTACTGTTAATCTATTAGTCCCTGTATCCCCCCAAGCTAGCAGTTTTCCAACCATCTAACTCTGCCTCGATAGCATCAGCAAATATTCTTGCACCCTTTCTATTTAAGCGTATCCCATCCCTGTAGAAGCAGTCTCTCCTGTTAACAAGCACAGACCATACTGAGAAAATTCTACCTCTTGAGCCTTGCACAATCTCTCCAGGGCCGAACTGATCGACAAGGCTCTCATCATATACTCCCTCCTATCGTGTCTGGACAGAATTGCAGACACGTTCAAATTTAACCCTAACTAACGGCTTTTTTTTCAGCATTGACGTCTAGTTTTTAAGTAATTCCGCCAGTCTCCTACTCTTAACATCATTAGTGCCAACATGCAACAATATCACCCTTTTTGCCCTTAAAAGATGATATCTGCTCTACAATGTCATCAACCTTTGCCCCTGGCAGACATACCCTGGTCCTGTTCCATCTATCCTTTTTGCACAATATGTTCCCCGTTTCCCTGACAATAGTCACCTACAACAACTAGTTCCTTTTGGACCAGCACATTCTGCCTTAGCGTTTGCCGTTGTTTTGCTTGATGTTCAAGTGCAAGCTCTGGCATTGACTTGGGCAGCTGAAAGCTTGATGGTCCCCTCAATTTAAATCCTTCGAGGGCATCCACCCTGTCTTTCAAGCTCTCATATAAGCCTATAACAATGCTGAGTTTTTGTCTGATTTCCTCGGACTCCTTACATCGTGCACACACAAAGACATTCCCCTTGGCAATATCATGTCCAGTTCCTGATTGCTCCACAAACATCAAACAACCAATGCATTTCAATAGACTGATTCAGAGGACAACTGCCCCCCCGTCAGTTTTCCCCTGAGCCACAGCACTTCCATTAGTTGATCATTTTGCCTCGCTGCTCTGGTCTGAGTCATGATTTCTATTCAAGTCCAATAAAATTCCAATACAAAATATAACCCTAAACCTATATCCCAATTCAGTTATAACACTATATATATGTGTGTATTTCAGTATCGAATGTTATCTCCAAGTTAAGTTATATGACTTTCTTATCCCCTGTCAACTTATGTGTATTAATTTATGATGTTATGTTTGTAAAAACTAGGTCGCTATATTTATTTAGTTAAAGTACAATTTAATTGAAAATGAAATTTAATAAGATTAACAAATTTTACTCATTAATTGATACTACTATACTTGCTATCTAGTTTTCCGTTAGACCTTATGCCATCTAGTTCGGTGTGCACATGTATCGTATAACAATGTGGGCAAGTTACAAACGGTTAGTCTATGGACACGAGGTATTATTTTCTTTCCAAATCACGCTATCTAAATTCAAAATAAACCACGGAGCTTGACTAGGTCTATAAGCTACTTATAGAAAATAATTTAATCTAACAATTAAGTCAATAAAGTGGCTAAGTATAATTAAAAACTCTGCGTTCGTGGGAGCTGCAAAACCTATTCAACATGTGGATTTGATACCCTTACTGATACTAAGTAATAACCTACAAAATCTCTATCTAAATTCAAATTAAACTAAAGTATTTTTACTAGGAATATAAAGCAACTCTAAAAAGTAAATTAATATGGCAATTTCTTCTTCTTCAAGAGGATTGTTTCCATTTACAATGGGTTTCCTCAGCCTACAAGTTATTTCTTGTTAGGAATTTTTCCCCGCCATAAAGTGTGGTTCAAGGGGTCTTGGTCGGTTAAGCCTCGGGCTGTCATGCACTCCCGTACTCCATCCATCTATGTCCTCCTAGGTCTTCCTCTTCTCCTTCTTCCAGGAGGTATCCATTCCAGGATAGCCTTTGGATATCTGTTTTCTTGCATTCGTTTTACATGTCCATACCATGTTAGACGCTTTTCTCTGATGGTATCAACAATAGTCTTTTTCACTTCCATTTTTTCCCTTATGTCTTCATTCCGTTTTCTGTCTCTTCTAGAAGTTCCTGCTGAGCGTCTCCAAAAATCCATTTCTGTGGAAAGCAATTTGTTTTCCGCTTGCCTATTCAATGTCCAGGTTTCCGCTCCACACAACAGAAGACTTTGTACAATTGTTTGAAATATAAGTTTCTTTGTTTTATGTAGGATACTTTTGCTCCACAGAACAGAGTTTAACATGCCGATAGCCTTTCTGCCATCTGTAATTCTCTTATTGATCTGTGCTTGGGATGATCCATCAAGATTGATCCCAAATATTTGAATTTATCGACTTGTTTGATTTTAAAACCTGCAATATTCAGAACGTGTCCTGGCCCTGAAGACATTTCAGTCTTGCTAAAATTGATTTTTAGACCCCATTGTTTATATTCCTCAAACAATTGACGACATGCATACTTTGCATCTTCTAAGTCTTGTGCAATCACCACCTGATCATCTGCAAAAAGTAAATTGTGAATATAGGTGTTCTTATTAATCGGCAATCCCATTTTATTACATTTTTTTGACCAGGATCTTAGGTAGATGTCGATATAAATTTTGAAAAGTGTTGGTGACATGCAACAACCTTGTAATAAGCCTTTTGAAGTGTGGAATTCAGATGACAAAGCTGATTCCACTTTAATTCTGCATCTATTATTTCTGTAAATTGCCTTAATGATGTTAATCAGTTTTCCATCAATCTCTTTCAGTGCTTCCCATAAGTTTTCTTGGAACACTGTCATATGCCTTTTCAAGGTCAATGAAAATCATAAAGATTTTTTTCCCTTTTGATTGGCATTTTTCAAGGATCTGTCGTACCGTTCAGATATGATCTATACATGAGGTCCTTGAGGTTGTCACAGACATTCTCTCAGATATGCCAGACAAGCTGTACTTGCTACCTGGGAGTCTAAAACGCTGATGGAACTGATATTCGGGTGACACTCAAGTCAAGTGGACCCAATTTCGGTGAAGTCCGGACGGTCTGTAACAGCCAAATCCTCTGCTTGCACCTTCACGATGGTGAGACTGTTAGTAATCCTGGGTATAACCTCCATGCACAAGTACATGGTGGGTGACCATCCAGGTGTGAACCAACGTTAGCAGGGGTCGAGGTGTGGCGCCCACACCACATGGAGGAACGCTGCCTATCTATGTTACCAGGCAGTACTAGGTGGTAGATGACCCTCATCAACCGCTGAAATACCACCACTTTGCTTATTGGAGGCGTGAAGTGGTGGAACCCATGTTTAGTCTCTAGAGCTAAGTTCCGGTCAACCCGTCCCTTTCTCTTCCATCATGCAGTATGATTGATGACTTTTGAGGTTATGATGAACATCGTGGCGAGATCCAATATTCCTTACATTTCAAGGGTACAGCTCTAAAACGGTGTTCGCAGGCCGGCCGCTAGTTAGTACACCAGACTGAACCTATTGGTAACTCTCTACAAAGCTTCCGGATCAGCTAGTGTATAATCTTGCTACCTCTACTCTGCCAGATAGTGACTGGAGGGAGTCCGAGTAGTGTGTATACGGGGAGCATTGTCGAGGCCAAGTTATGTCAAGGATCTGGGTATATTCTTACCACAATGTACGCCATATCCAAAAATTTCATTACTACATACAGCATGTCCCACCTACTTTTTCTTACTATTGAATACACCATGAATTGTCAAACTAATAGAGCAAGCTTATCTGCGAAAAGACCTAAACCTCCCAAGGACTTCCTAATTCATTTCACAAATATACGTGGTCTCAATTCTAATCTCAACGATGTCCATTTCCACTTGCAGTCTGCCAAACCCCATGTACTTTTTTTTCTGACAGAATCTCAGTTATCGGTTGATTCATCTACTGCTCATCTCAGATGCCCAAATTATTCGCTGTATGATTCCTTTCGCTTCAAAGGTGGTACTTATGCATATGTCCGTTCTGATATTCCCTGTCAGAGACTTGGCAATTTGGAATCTCCTCTCTTTGATCTTCTCTGGCTTAAAATCTCTCTAACCTCATTGTGTCAAATTCATCTGTTGTCTCTACCGTTCTCCCAACTCAACTAATCACTTGGAGCTCTTTGACTTCCTCTCTTTGCAACTTGACTTTCTCCAGTCCAACTTTCCTAACAGTGAAGTAATTTTCCTTGGCGATTTTAATGTTCACAACTCCAGTTGGCTTCCGTTTTCTAGTCACACCGACCCAGCAGGTCGAAATGCTGAGGCTTTTGCAATTACTAATGACCTAGCACAGATTGTTCATTTACCTACAAGAATACCGGACAATCCTAATCATACAGCCAATACGCTTGATCTTTTTCTCACAAACAACCCTTCTAAGTACACGGTCGAAGTGAGAGGTCCTTTAGGCACTTCAGATCACAACTTGGTGATTGTCTCTTCTCCAATGGAACCTTTATCTCATGGCTATTCCCAACCACGTGTTGTTTGGCATTACAAGAATGCAAAATGGGATGACCTGCGAGACTTCTTTTCTTCTTTTCCTTGGTCGGATTACTGTTTCAAAACTTCTGATGTAAACGTTTGCTCAGATTGTGTCAGTGAAATTATTCTTGCAGGAATGGAA
Source organism: Mastigoproctus giganteus (assembly GCF_048544385.1). NCBI lineage: Eukaryota > Metazoa > Arthropoda > Arachnida > Uropygi > Thelyphonidae > Mastigoproctus > Mastigoproctus giganteus. The sequence goes on from NC_143578.1 coordinate 126,133,529, forward strand.
TTCTTTATCGCACACTCCACTTTAAAATCTCGTCCTTTATCTAAATTTTGGTTTTCCAATAAATGTGCTAAGGCTGTTCAAGAGAAGAATGTTGCATAACATAATTGGCTTGTTTCTAATTCTTCAGTTTCATTTTCTGCCTACACCAAAGCTCGCAACAATCAGTCCAAACTAGAGTTTGAACAGGCTAAGAGTAGAAAACTTGCTTCTTGCCCTAATGGTAGCCGAGCATTCTGGTCTCTTGCCAAAGCTATTGGCCACAACTTTTGCCCATCTCTGCTCCCACCTCTGTCCAAACCAGATGGATCTGTTGTCACTTCAGCCAAGGATAAAGCTGACCTGCTAGCACCCCATTTTTCTTCCAACTCATGTATTAATGATCTTAGTAAAACACCTCCCACCATTCCCAACACACTCAATTCAATGCCTCCTGTGGTCTTCTGTCAAAAGGATGTCAGAAGGAGTTTGACGAATCTTGATGATAAGAAAGCTCCAGGTCCTGATGGTATTTCTCCACTTGTTCTCAAAACCTGTGCTCCTGAACTTACTCCTATTCTTTGCCACCTTTTTTCACTTTCTTATTCCAAAGGTGTTTTTCCTTCTGCTTGGAAATTTGCTCATATCCAGCCAGTTCCTAAAAAGGATGACAAATCCCTCGCATCCAATTATCGTCCCATTGCAATTACTTCTACTCTTTCTAAAGTAATGGAGAAATCAATTAACCGCCAACTCTTAAACTACCTAGAAACCTTCCATCTGATCAACGATCACCATTATGGATTCCATCAGTGTCAATCCACTGGAGATATTCTGGCTTATGTTACCCATTTATGGACTAATTCAATGGAAAGGTTCGGTGAAACACAAGTAGTTGCTCTTGACATCTCAAAGGCTTTTGATCATGTTTGGCATAAAGGTCTTCTAAACAAGCTTCCATCTTATGGTTTGCCAACTGTTTTTAGTAATTGGTTATCCAGTTTTCTCTCTGATCGCTCACTGAGGGTGATGGTAGATGGCTCTCTGTCTTCTAACTTCTCCACTAATGCCGGTGTCCCCCAAGGTTCAGTTCTTTCCCCCATTCTTTTCCTCTTGAATATCAATGACCTTCTTCCATTGACTGGAAATCCTATCCATAGTTTTGCCGATGATAGCACATTGCATTCAACTTTCCATTTTGAGAAACCTTGTCCTGCTCAATCAGCTTCAACTTCTCGAAAATCTGCTACCAATTCCTTAAATGCCGATCTTCAGGTAATTCTCCAGTTGGGCAAAGACAACTTAGTTGATTTCAACCCTTCTAAAACTCAGTCTTGTCTTATATCTCGCAAAAAGGATTCTTCTACTCCTATGCTTATCTTTAGTGACACTCTGATTTCTAGGCAAAATGATATATCTCTTTTGGGGATTACCCTGACTTCTAATCTCTCTTGGCACAAGCACATTACAAATATTGCTTCCTCTGCATCTAAAAAACTTGGTTTTCTCTTTCGCTCTCGGCGTTACTTTTCTTCCAAACAGCTGCTCACTCTGTATAAATCGCAAATTCGCCCTGCCATGGAATATTGTTCCCACATCTGGGGTGGTGCCCCCAAAACCTCTCTCAGGCTTCTTGATTCCATTCAGAAGAGGGCAGTTAGGTTAATTAATGATTCATCTCTAACAGAGTCTCTCCACTCGCTTTCTCATAGACGCATTGTTTCTGCTGCATGCCTCTTCTACAGATTCTTCCATGGCCACTGTTCTTCTGAATTGGCTTCTATAATTCCTGCTCTCTCTCTTTCAAAACAGTCCGAACACGTGCCGCAACCAGCCAACATCCATTTACTGTCCAACTTCAAACCCACAGAACCAACTTTTCTTCTTCCTCATTTATTCATTCAACTGCCGTTTTCTGGAACAACCTTCCTTCATACTTATTTCCTGAAAATTACAATCTACAGAAGTTCAAGTCCAATGTCAACAAATATCTTCTTTTGTCTTCTTAACCTCAAACCCAAGCACGGTACTAAGCACTATAGGTTCTAATACCTCTCGTGTTTGGGGTTCACATAAAAAAAAAAAAAAACTTGGGAGACTCCACTAATAACATCAGGCCATGTAGAGCAGTGTACATTTATTACCACTCTTTGCTGTCTCCCACTTAACCATCCCTTTATGCATTGCAGCATAATGCCATACTGTTCCAATTTGTAGAACAGTATCAAAAGCTTTCCTGAAATCCAAGTATAGGATATGAAAATTATTTTTTGCATCCAGTTCTTTAGTGACCACATCGTAGTATGCAATCATATTGGTCAGACAAGACTTCTCCTTAACAAACCCATGCTGTCTGAACTATTACTGCAGTCTTGTCTAGGCGATCCTACATCACTTCTTAACCAGTGACTCAATTAATTCCCCCAGAACAGAAGTTAAACTAACAGGTCTATAATTATTTGCATTAGCCTTTGAAACTCCTTTGTGAATTGGGGATACGTTTCCACATTCCCTTCCTTACAGAATTCCTCATATGTGAATGTAGATGCAAAGTACTCATTCAGTTTGTCAGCCAACTGAGCAGGATCATCAACAGTCGAACCACCAACATCAAGTGGACCAATCTGATTCATCCCCTTCCTTCTTGAGTTTACATAAGTATTCACTGCATTATACAAAGAGAATAATAAGTTTTTAAAAAAATTGGTGGAACTCAATGAGTTCCCAGGGTCTCACTTCTGGTGAGTATGGGCTTGGCACACCCAGAGTCCTAAGCTGGATATCATTATTCTTCTGTTTCTTGGCAATTCCCTTCTTGTTTTCTCTCTCAAGGTAACTCAGAATTTTTTTTTTTTTTTTTTTTTTTTTGCTGGTGCAGTAAAAGCCTCAGGCTTCCATGCACCATATGGCTAATAATAATTGCAGAATGTGCCCTTCTATAGTTAATTTTGTTAAAAATGTCAATTTGAGACTTTTTTTTTTTTTTGCTGTACACAGGGAGTTGAAGTATGATGGCCTTCTAATTGAAAAGTTTTGAAAAAAAAACAGTTATATAACTTACTAGCTGAACCTTTTCTGTTTCTTCATGATACAAGAACAAAGTGATCTGCTTATTTCAATGATTAAAAATTCATCTGTTTTTCTTCATATTTTGTGAATATTTTCTGAATGTAGAGATTTTGGAATTCGGGCAGAATACAGTTTTTATCACAATCAAAAGGATGGGAAGAAATGTTTACATAGCTTAATAATTTCCTTATTACAAATATTTCACTTTCTGCTTCAATTAAAAGGATTATATTTGATCACATTTCCAAATTACCAACATTTTTTCACAAATATTATTGAATAAAAACACCATTTGCTGCTTCTTTAACATATGATCATACAAATATTCTGAATTTGTCTCAAGAAGAAATGACTTAAACCTCTATCCCTGAAATTCAATGAAAGAGAACGTGCACTTTTAGACAATGTGCCAAAAGGAATACTTATCAGTTGCTAAAGCTACCTACCTTAGGCAATTGTATAAGATTAGCATTAGTTCAAGCATATAATGCAAGAAAGCAAGCTTATACAGCATCAGCCTGGGGAAAAAAAAAAAAAAAAAAACCTTCTTCCCATTCCACTCATCCAGTCACCCCAAATGTTGGTCTAGTTCAGCCTTAAATTTATTTAAGGCTATCAACTTCCATAACGACAGATAGAAGTTTGTTCCAGCAATCAACTACCTGCTAGCTAAAGGCAAACTTCCGCACATCTATTCTACAACTGTCTTTCCTCAATTTGAATCTATGCTCCCTCAAGTTCTTAATCTGAGCAGGCAGAAGTATCCCATCAGCACTGAGCCTGCTCAAACCATTCAAGGCCTTATACAACTCAATCAGATCACCTTGCCAGTGTCTAGTCTCCAGATGCTGCAACTTGCAGAACTTAAGCCTCTCTTAATAAGAGCACCCTCTATGTTCCTCTCACCAATCTTGTTGCCGTTTTCTGTACTTGTTCTAGCAACTCTACATCCTTCTTAAAATGAGGCCTCCAGACCTATAACGCAGTATTCATGGTGCGGCCTAACCATTGCCTTATACAAAGGGATAATCACCTACTTGTCTTTGCTAGCAAGGTTCCTATATATCATTGACAAAACTCCACGACCTGCTCTGGCAGCCCGTGTGAACTGCTCAGAGAACTTCATATCTCATTGCACAATTACTCCCATGTCTTTTTCATTCTCCACCTCCCTGAATGTACTACCGCACAGTTGGTACATTTCTCTTGGGTTAATGCTACTCATATGCAGTACTTTGCATTTATCAATGTTAAACTTCAGTTGCCACTTCTCAGCCCATCTGCCTAACATTTCTAGATACTGTTGCAGTACCATACTGTATTTACTATCATTAACAACCCTGTCAACCTTTGTATCATCTGCTAATTTGGACATTAAGCCTGATATACCTTCATCAATATCATTGATAAGTATACAAAAAAAACAATGGGCCCAGCACCAAACCCTGGGGATCTCCACTAATAACATTAGTCCACATAGAGCAGTGTCCAGTTATTACCACTCTTTGATGTCTCCCACTCAACCATCCCTTTATTCATTGCAGCAACTTGCCCTTAATGCCATACCACATGAAAGACTGCTGTACAATTTGTACAGCAGTCTTTCATATGCAACAGTATCAAAAGCTTTCCTGAAATCCAGGTACAGTTTTTTTTTTTTTTTTTTTGGTAGTTGTTGGCGCATAAGCTTCTGTGGCCATAATTCACCTCCCAAGGTTTTTGCAGTACTCTGATCCAAGGTTTTTGCAGTACTTTGATCCAAGCCCGAGGCGGGAATCGAACCCGCGACCTTTGGGTTGCTAGGCAGGCACTTTACCCACCCGGCTAGCCCGGTCGGCAGGTACAGTTGTGCCCCCATATCTGCTGATTCAGTTACCTGCGGTTAACCATTGAAAAAAAAAACTAAAACACTTAACGTACCACTCGCATATCCAATATGATGCTTCCCTTTATTTTTTACGATGTCGCATATGGTTTGGTCACCAACATTATAATGGTTCTTTAGCGATTTAACGGATGCACCGTTGTCAAACTTTTGAATAATTTCAAATTTTTGTTTAATTTGAAAGCACAACTCTTGCGTTTGCCCATCAATTTCGCGATTTCGAAATAGTTACTATAAAACAAAAAAACAAAAAAACAAAAAAAAAAAAAAATTCCGAGATCTCCGACAAATAACAAAACAAAATTAGTCCTTTTGTGGTGACAGAACACAACAATCGACGCGATACACTAAATCAAACTAAACATTTGGTCCTTTTTTTTTTTTTTTTTTGTTTGTTTTAAGTGGTAGGTGTGAAGGCAGCAGGAGTTGCAAGATAATAGGTATACTAATCTCCAAATGATGACTTATAACACTGCTTCTTGTTGCTTATTTACGACTCGCAATATATCTGTTTATACCTATTCTAGTTGTTACTTGAATTTTATAATTTCTGGTTGATTTTTTTTTTTTTTTTTTATTCGGAGTTTTAAGTGTCCCAGTAAATCACGAGTCTGCTGTACCTTATTACTACCGTATTTAAAGTTGGTAATGTCTTACTGTGTTTAATTTATCAATTAATTTATCAATTAAACTGTATTATACGTATGTATGTAAAAGAAAATCAAGTTATACATGGGGTCAGCAGGTGTTTGCTTATATATCCCTCGCGGATACGGTTGTCTAGCTGCATATGATATCAAAATTACTTTTTGCATCCAGTTCCTTTGTGACCACATCGTAATATCCAGTCAAACTGGTCAGACAAGAGTTCCCCTGAACAAACCCATGCTGTGTCTGAACTATTATTGCAGTCTTGTCTAGGTGATCCTGCATTAATAAGTGCATCAAACAGTGACTCCATTATTTTCCCCGGAACAGAAGTTAAACTAACAGGTGTGTAATTATTTGCGTCAGCCTTGGGGATACATTTGCACATCTCCAGTCCATGGGGATTTGCCTGTAAATAAACAATGAACAGATAAAATTTGGCCTCAGAGTAGCCTTGTGTTGTTAAGCCCAATACCAACAACAACAACAACCACCACCACCACCATGGGGACCTTCCCTGAATCTAAGGATGCTCTCATAATTATGGCTAAGGGTTTGCTTACTTTCCTTGCTGCCTCCTTCAATATAACTGGATAGATTCCATCTGCCCCAGGTGCCCTTTTAAAGTTTAACTTCAACAATTTCTCCTCCACTTTGCTCTCCGTTATTACAAAATCATTTAGCTCCCTGTTAGAGTTTAGTAAACTTCTATTCTCCCCTTTCTTACAGAATTCCTCATGTGTAAATGTAGATGCAAAATACTCATTCAGTTTGTCAGCTATTTGAGCAGGATTATCAACAGTCAAAACACCAACATCAAGTGGACCAATTTGATTCATCCCCTTCTTTCTAGAGTTTACATAAGTAAAGAAGTCTTTGTTGTTTTTCTTTGCCAAGGATTTCTCGTAATCAGCCTTCACCTGCTTAACCTCCATTGTGACTTAATTAAAGACTAGCTTATATCTGCAATAGGCTTCTGTGTCACCTGATAATCCAGCGGCATCCCATGCATTTTTCTTCTCTGCCATGAGCCTCATTAATACATCTGACATCCATTTAGGTCTAAACTCGAACAGTATTTCTTGCGATGAAAAGCCTAGAAGCTTCCAAGATTAATTCTTTGAATGCATCCCATTTAGAATTTGCTGTTGGCAACATCATCAGTTGGTCCAAATGTATAGAATTTAAATGTCTGAGACCACTGTATTCACCTTTACGAAAACAAAAACCCTTCCATTGACCCTTTACAGTAGTTACATTTTTAAGTAAATCCCGCATCAGTACACTGTGATCACTGTCACTAGTGGTTCTTTTATCTTCAAATTCTTAATGCACGAATAATCACTGCTGATAATCATATCAACTCACTCTAGTTGTCCCTCGAACATGTTGCTGTAGAAAACAATCCTCCAATAAATCCACAAAAGTTTTGCTAGAGTGCGAGTGACCAGCCACAAGTTCCAGTCAATACCCGGAAAAGTTAAAATCCCACATTACATTCTGATTTACTGGCCTACTATTTCCCCGCATAATTGTTCACTGTACTAATCAGAGTCATTAGGCCTATAGCACACTCCTACACTTGTTTTCCTTTTCTCAGTGTTTATGACACACCAAACTAACTCAACACTGCACTGTCCACACATATCAATTGGATGCACTTCCTTAGATTTTATGTGTTTCTTAACTAACAGCATAATCCCACCTCTGCCGACCGGGATAAGCTGGGTGGGTAAAGTGCCTGCCTGGCAGCCCAAAGGTCATGGGTTCGAATCCCGCCTCGGGCTTGGATCAGAGTAGTGCACAAACCTTGGGAGGTACATTATGGCCACAAAAGCCAATGTGCCAACAACTAACAAAAAAATAAATAAATAAAAAAAAAAATAAAAAAAATAACCCCACATCCCTTCCTATCCTGTCTGTACACATTGTATTACCCAAATTCCAATTCTGCACACTTATATCTGTGTGACACCATGTCTCTGATATCCCAACAATATTTCACTTTGATGTCTTGATCAGCACTTCAAATTCATCAAATGTATTTACTATACTTCTAGCATTGGTGTACATGCAAGTATATGTGCACCTGTTCTTACTCTTAGTTACCCTAACACAGCAGCCCATGTACAAATGGTACTAGGAAAGTTTTGCAATATGACGCAACAATGAATCACAGGAAGCTGCTTGTTGCTGCATGTTGAGACATGTTCATACGTGCATAGTAGCCGCCGCGGCAAGTCGATGGGCTCAGTTATTCATTAGTAGTGAGAGTGTAAAGTGCTTGCGATGGCATCGTGGTCACGAAATGAGATAAGGACAGTTTTGCGGTATAATTTCGTGCGTGGTTTAACCATAGACCAGTGCTTAGAAGAAATGACTCTTGCACTAGATGATGATTGTCCACATCGTACAACGATATTCAGGTGGTATAGAGAATTCCAAAGGGGAAATTTCACGCTGGAGGATTCTGGGAGGCCGGGAAGGCCACGAACTTCAGTTACGGAGGAAAACGTTACTGCTGTGAGGAAAATGCTTGACGAAAACAGGCGAGTGACCTACCAACAGATAGAGGATACTTTGGGCCTAAATGCACCAGCAATTCGTTCGATTCTGCAAGATCATTTGCACGTGAAGAAACTTTGTTCTCTCTGGGTGCCGCATCAACTGACTGAAGAGCAGATGACACGACATGTGACTTGGTGCCGGGAGATGTTAAAAAAGTTTGATAAGGGACAATCTCGGTATGTGAACAACATCGTGACAGGTGACGAGACTTGGCTGTACTATTACGATCTGCCAACCAAGGCTTAAAACAAAGTTTGGGTCTTTGATGATGACAACACATCCGTAATTGTCAGAAAATCCCGATCTGTAAAGAAGAAAATGATAGCTGTATTTTTCAAATCGAGTGGAATTGTGGAACGTGTCGTTTTGGACACGCAGAAGACAGTCACAGCTAAGTGGTATACTGAACAATGCCTGCCTAAAGTCATTGGATCTATGAAGAACCTGCGGCCAAAGTCATGAATGGACACCTGGTACCTCCATCACGATAATGCTCCAGCTCACCGCGCCAAAGCCTGCACCGAATATTTGACCACGACAGGACTGAAACTTCTCGAGCACCCTCCCTACAGTCCAGACCTTGCTCCCTGCGACTTTGCACTGTTCCCGCATGTGAAAATGAAGCTAAAAGGGAGGCGGTTTTCCAGTGATGAGGACCTTCTACGGGCTTGGGACAACGAGTGTGCTTTACTCCCTAGTGAAACTTGGCAGAACTGGTTTAAAGATTGGTTTCGGAGGATGGAGAGGTGTATTGAATGTAGAGGAAATTACTTTGAAAAAATTAAATAAACAAAGCTGTATTGCAAAACTTTCCTAGTAACCTTTGTATTTATTTGTTCCATGATGACTGCCAGCGGCTCGTGAAATCCCCAGCAATTTACTCTCTAGGCTGCTGCTCATTACAATGAAGCAGTGCATGAATCCCTGTTGCCTCTACTTACGGATACTGTTAATCTCTTAGTCTGTGAATCCCCCAAGCTAGCAGTTTTCTGCCCCACCTAACGCTGCCTTGATAGTATCAGCAAATATTCTTGCACCCTTTCTATTTAAGTGTATCCCATCCCTGTAGAAGTAGTCTCTACTGTTAGCAAGCACAGACCATGTTGAAAAAAATCCTTTCCCACGAGCCTTGCACAATCTCTCCAGGGCCGAATTGATTGACAAGGAACTCATCATATTTTCCCTTCTATCTGAATTGCGGACACTTTCAAATTTAACCCTAACTTGTGACTTTTTTTCAACACTGACCTGTACTTGTCAAGTAAATCTGTAGATCTCTTACTATTAAGATCATTAGTTCCAACGTGTACAACAATATCATCTTTTGTGCTGATAGATATCTGCATAGATGATGTCTGCTCTATAACGTCATCACCTTTTGCTCCTGGCAGACATACCCTGGTCCTGTTCCACTTATCCTTTTTGCATAATATATTCCATGTCTCCCTGACAATAACTAGCTCCTGTGGGACCAGTGCATGCTGCCTTGGAGATTGCTGCTGTGTTGCCAGATGCGCAGGAGTGACATCTGGCATTGAGTTGGGCAGCTGAGAGCTTGATGGGTCTCTCATATTAGTTTCTTCAAGGGCATCTACCCTACACCTCAAACTCTCATAGATGCCCATCAGAATGCTGAGTTGGCACCTAATTTCTTCACAGTCTCTGTACCTAGCACACACAAAGACATCCTCCTTGTCTAGATCATGTCCTGTTCTAGAAAGTCTGCAAACATTTCACATTTTTTAGATTGTGATGCATTGGAGAATTGCCCCCTTCGGTTCTCCCCTGAACCACAGCACCCCCACAAATCTGTGCATGTTGCTTTCTTTTCTAGTCTGTGTCATGATTCCATTTAAGTACAATTTAATTAACAATGAAATTTAATAAGATTAATAAATTTTACTTATTAATTGATAATACTATACTAAGCTAACAGATTTCTAATATAGTGCTACGTATTTCACTATCTATTTTTACATTAAACCTTATGCTATCAAGTTCGGGATATACATTAAGCTATTCCATATTGTATAACAATGGCAACAAGTTAAGAATAGTAAAAATCTATGGCTTTCAAAATCATTATCTAAATTCAAAATAAACCAGGAGCTTGACTAGAACTATAAAGGCACTTATAGAAAATTATTTAATATAATGATTAAGTCAATAAAACAGCTAAATATAAATAAAAACTTGGCGTTTGCTGGAGCTGCAAAATCTTGTCCAACACGTGGATAACCACGTGTGGTCATACCCAAAATCCTCTTTTAGCTAGAGCGTGGAGTACTGTAAGTTTTTCATTAAATTATTTAGCAAAAGCTTATCACAGCAGTATTCACCTCTAAATCCATAATTAAAAAAGTGAACTCGTAAAGTGAAAGGTGAAAAAAGAAGTGCAGAGCTTTTTCTTTAAGAAACCGGAATTGTGTAGTAAAAACCAAGAGCCTTCACTTAAGACTTTCGACATAGTCGTCATCTCAACTCCCAGGTGCATTATTGTATCACGTGTGGGAAATTCAATGCGTGTTAAGTGCCAAATTGGTGAAAGGTTTGCCATTAATTTAGAACTTTGTATGATGTGTTTTGTCGAAACTATTAAATGGCTAAAGCTTCGTACTGAATTTATAATTAGAGTTTAATTTGACTAGAGTTATTGCTGAATATTAGCTTAGTATGGTATTCAATATTTTCTGATTTTATTTTTACTTTTGTTTCACTTCTACTTCTTTTCTCTGTAAAATATTTCCAAATTGATTCACTATAAAAATATTTAAACAGTTTTATACTGACTATTTTCATTATTAGATTCACAGTTCAACATTTTATGCCCATAGCCACAGGCATCAAATGTTGAATTTTGCAAATTTAATTTTTTGTGTCCTTATTAAGTTGTTTCTATACAAGTTTATAAAGTAATTAAAGTTTAGTAATTAAAATAGTTAACTATTCTTTAACTCTAAGAACTATATACAAAATTAATATTAACTAGTACAATTAAACTCAGTTATAATGAGCACAAATATAAAGAGGTCGCAGCTATAGTAAGGATTTACTTAAAAAAATAAAAAATAAATAAATATATATACAGTAAACCCTCATTAAACCGGACTAATAGAGGCTGAGAGGTGTCCGTTTTAATGGAAGTCTGGATTATATGAAATACGCTTTGTAATGTCTAGTGTGTAACAAAGTTGTACACCCTTACACTTACACTTCTGTCCTACACTAGGCTTACTTAAAGACATTGTTTAACTGCACAGTACAAACGACAAAAGATAGAAGCGCGTAACTGCGGAGCAAATGACAAACTGTTTGAACCGCAGCCGGAAACCAGGCTGTTTGTGCAGCGTTAGTTATCACGGCCCAATGATCTCGGACACAATACATATGACCTTAGAGGCCGATCGTTGTTTGATTTTTACACTTTAAAATTTTTTTAGAGCTGTCCGGATTAATGAGGGTTAATTTTATACATATTGGTATAAAATTTACTTTTTTTTATGTTGACACTTATTATATTAATAAATGAATGTTTTTATATTCATGGGGTATTACAAATAATGACTACATTTGACTATCACTATATAAAGAAATTGTAATACAACACTTGGAATACAGTCAACCCCCGCTATTCGCGGTATCTGTATTCGCGGTTTCGCGATCGCTGATTTAATATAAAATGAAACCTAAAAAAATGTGAATTTTAAAGCGCCGTGAATATTTTTCGCCATAAAAAAACACGGGCGTGGCTAAAATTATCTTTCCCGGTCAAAACAGTGCTCAGTGGGTGGGGGAGAGGGGTGACAAAATCGCGAGCGTGGATGTTTCTCGCAAATCCTTGTTCAGTATGTGTTATGCACTTGTCATGGAAGGTTTCATTGTTTGCTTTTAATTTATATGCTTATAAATTGAATAAATTTATCAATTTATAAATTGATATGCTTACAAAAGCGATAAATCTACCGTTATGCAGTGTAAAACAGACTTTTTTGAGTAACGGAAGAAAGTGACTTTATTGTGGACAATTTCTTTCTAACCCGTACAAAAATATGGCTATGAATAACAAGAGAAATTTGAAAATATCAAAGAAGGTGATGACATCAGCGAATAAAATTGAGTTATTAGACAAAATTTCTAATGGTGAAAGTGTCTCCTCAGTGGCAAAACATTATAAAAGCAATGAGTCAACGGTATGATGAAACAAAAAATCGGAAGAAGAAATCCGCCGTAGTGTCCGTGAAAACGCACTAATTGCTTCAAAAATTTGCTCTGTAACTCGTGATGTTAAATTAGAAAAAAATGGAAAAGGCTTTAAATCTGTGAATAGAAGACCGCACGCAAAATAAAATTCTGTTAAGTTCACTCATCATTCGTGAAAAGGCAAAACTCCTTTATCAACACTTTAGCGAAACTGGTGATAGCACCGGCGGGATAAGTTTTTTAGCTAGCAAAGGCACTGGTTTGAAAGATTTGTTTGAAATTTCTAATAAATATTACATTTAATATTAAATTGTTTCTTATTTTCATTTCGATGCCATATGCTTGCATTTAACTATGTACCGTCTGTGGTCATATTATGAAGATACTTATAATACATACATAGACAAAATTTTAGAGTAGTTTTTCTTATATATTTCATACTTTGGAACAGAACCCCTTTATTACTATGGGAGCCACAACTCAGTATTCGCGTTTTCTGTATTCGCGACATTTCTCAGGAACGTTACCCCCGCGAATAGCAGGGGTTTACTGTACTGTGTAAAAGTATGGAGACCACATTTAAAAAAGACATCGTTCCTCATATGGACAACCTGTGTACCCATGTGGGGAATGACTTCAAATATGTGAGTTAACAGAGTTTGCCAACCAGGCACCTTAGAGTGGACCTCACCGAGGAATACAAGGCTCTGACAGGGGATAATAAAATAAATGAAGGAATCATTGTTATACATGATTCCAATACTTGAGTCTATAAATTCAAATTATGGAGAAAGAGATTTAGACTGGATTTTAGGAAGTTTTATTTTAATGTAATCACTGGAATAAGTTATTCCATGGGTAATTGAGGCTGAGAGCACGAGGATGTTCAAAGGTCAGTTGGATAGTTAGTTGGAGAGAAACACAAAGGTTGTTTATTTTCTTTTGATATTTACATATTTTTTTATTTAGTTATTCGTTTATTTATTTTTGGCCAGTGCAGCAAAAGCCTGTGGCTTCCTTGTAATACATGGCTAACACTAAATCAAGTAAAACTACCTGGTGCCATGGTAGTTTTATCATCAAATTCAGTAATATTTATAAACCACTTGCTGAAATAAACCTGTAAATATAATTAATTTTATTCAATACCTTTTGGATGTCAAATAATCATTTTCTTCACAACTATCTTTCGCTGTACTGCCGGGTACCAAAGATGTTACTGGATCAAAAGAAAACTGCAGGGTTTCTTCCGTCTGCCTCTCACTTTTGAAATCCTATATGGGGAGGGAAAGTATAAAATCATCATCTATGTATTTAAATAACTGTTTTGTAGAAATTCTATATACAGTAGAGCATCAGTTAACTGGAATAATTGATGTCAGGCCTCTTCCAGATAGCCAAATTTTCCAGATAATTGAACCAGAAAATTTTCTGAATAATGTTTCTGGTAAGATTAAATAAATTTAAATAAATAAATAATTAAATAAACACATAAATTAATTAAATCTTCCCTTATGATTAAATTAAATAAAAAAAATATATAAACCAATCTCATAAAACAGAAACACCCATCCAGGCATCTTTATGCAAAACAGGAAAATTAGAAAGATTTTTAAATGCTCTCGGTTTTTTCGACTTACCGAAAATGAGCACGGACAATCTGTGCATCCCAGTGGCATTTGCACACATAGCAATTGTAACTCACTCTTTTCTCATCTTAAAACTTGGTGCAGACATTTCTCTTTTAGTGGCTAGGGTTTTACTTGGTAATGCTTTCCATAATAAACCCGTCTCATCAACATTATAAACATTTTATTTCTCGTAATTTGCTTAACTGAAGCAAACATACTTTTCAAAGCTGCCGATTCATCTGCAGAAAGTTTCTCACCTTGAATATCTAGTTCATGTATACTGTGTTCTCAGTTTAAAGTTTTTCAGTCAACCCGTGCTTGCTTTAAAATCTTCATTACCTCTTAATTTTTGATTAAAATTCAATGCTTTTTCACACAACATTGGGGCAGACACTGGTTCACCCAAACTTGCCCTGAAAAAAAAAAAAATAAAGTGAGTGCACTCTCTAAAGTGGCATTTTCAAGTTTTGAAGTCTTTTTCCTGCTAGATTCTCCTTCACTATCCATAATTGACACAAATTCTGTTATAACACTGTAATTTTTCTTCATGTCGTAAATTGTTGAAGCCCCTACACTAAACTCTTTGGAGAGATTTCCTATATTTTCACCTTTTCTAATTCTATTAATAATTTCCATTTTTTGTTGCACTATTAAAACTATGCATTTTCTTTTTGTTCACATTTTACCATAAAAAACTGAGAAAAATAATAAATCGCACAATTTCGGGCCAATATTATTCTTGCTGAATCTGGAGCTAACTAATCTGAAATTCACTCATGGTTTCTGGATAAACCCAGTAGTGTCTGTGATATTTTTCTACAGCACATTTCACAACCATAAAACAATAAAAACAATTTGCGGTTTTCAGTTTATTGGGATTTTTGTTTATACAATATGTTATAAACAGGTAGTAAACTCGACCTTTTGCTTATTATAATCAAAATTCAATTTGCAAATGTGATCACTATAACCGGAGCTATACTACCGTTAATAAATAAAAAATTTAAAAAAATCAGCTATACTACCGTTAATAAATAAAAAAAAAAAAAAAAAAAATCAGCCTTTCAAATTATTCCGAATAACTGACGTTCCGGATAACCGACATTCTAGTGTATATATATATATGAAATAAGTATTTGGGTTAAAAAAGTGGCAGCAGAGAGATAAAAAAATAAAATAAAAATTATATGACAAATGCACCTGAGCACACAAAGCAGCAGCAAAGGATACAAAAGTTTATATATGCAAGGTGGGATTAATGGGTGTGTTAAAAATTGTGAATATGGAAGCGTAAATCACCCAAAATTGCCATAACTAATAGAAGAAGGATAGCAGAAAAAGGTATTGTAGATGTGAAAAAGAGAAAGGATGTGAAAAGCCAATTAGAGAGAAGGTAAATGTAAAGCAAAAAATTATTAAATTAAAATAAGGAGTGATAGCCAGCATTAGATATGGGTGGGTAATTTTGATTATAGGTCCAAGAAAAAGGGTAGAGCAAATATAAAATTCAATTCTGATGTTAGCTAAAAGTAAAAATTGATACATGATCAGGTGTAGTCCCCTGATGTAGTACGTAATCATGTATCAATTTTTAATATTAGCTAACACTGGGTTTGAATTTTATATTCACTCTATCCTTTTTTTGGGCCTATAACCAAAATTACCCACCCATATCTGATGCTGGTTATCACTCCTTATTTTAATTTAATTATTTTTTTCTTTAGAAGTTACCTTCTCTCTAACTGGCTTTTCACATTCTTTCCCTTTTTAATTCTACAATACTTCCTTTTACCGCTATTCTTCCCCTATTAGTTATGGCATTTTGTTTAATTTACGCTTCCATCTTCACATTTTTTAACAGACCTATTAATTCCACCTTGCACACACATATATATATATAATGTTATGTGGTTATTACGTTTAGATGTATGTATTCTTTTAGAGTTGCGTGTTCTTCTGTGCTGCGTTAATGCCATTGTATTTTTGCCAAAGGCCAATTGTACATTGGGCGCCTCCGTAGCCAGGTGGGAAGGAGCAGCAGTGCGTAGCACACGCTTCTTGATTAGACCGGGGTTCGAGCCCGTCACCACCAAATACGGAGGATGCGGAAAGGTCATTCAGGGAATAACCACCGCATATCCCGGAGCAATATGGCCTTAGTTGCTAATGCTCCTAAAAACCAAATAACAAACAACAAACAAACAACAATTGTACATTATATACATTATAATATTTTCTGTGATGTTACCACTATGAAAGTAACATCACAGAAAATATTAAAAATTCTATAGATATATAGATGACATACTCATGATCAACTATGACAACTTTACAAATGTAGCAAAGAATACCTACCCAACAGACTTAAAAATTGAATGTACAAATCCGGATAACAACCAACAAGCTGTCTACTTAGACAGCTTGTTGGTTGGTCGAAATTGCCATCAACCCAGACAAAATATATACACATCACCATGATAAAAGAGACCATTTTAATTTCGAAACAATAAAACTCACACACTGGGAGAGTAACATAGCAAAGCATATACATGGTAATACTATAAGAAATCAAACAAACAGACTTTTAAAAATCTGCAACAATATAGATAGTGTAAATATGGCAATACAAAAACTCATCAAAACCCTGGATATAAACAAAATTCCCAAACGATACAGTAGGTATCACATAAAAACTGCCATATACGCAAATATTAGAAAACACCACCCCAATGTAGACCCACATACATTCATCAAAAACCATCTAAAAATAAAATAGTATTTACTCAGAAAAAGTATCCCTATGTTTATAAGGTTTATTGTGCTCAGGCGAGGCTCGTCGCCTGACTGCACTACAACCTATTGCCATAATTTAACCCCCCCTCCCCAACAAAAAAATCCCCCATAGTAAGAGGCTGTATATATGTATATATAGCTTTATCACTGGACATATACGTGCTGTTACGCCTTAGAAAGGTGGTACCGGCACAGTTCCGTGGTAAGGCATAAAAACACACATATATTAAAAAAAAAAAAAAAAAAAACATGTAAAAATAATGTAAATACACATTTAATAAGATTTAATCCACATGTTAACACAACCTATATAAAGTTTAAAAATTCATCCATCCAACAACAAACCTCCACAGAATGCATTGGCATGAAAATCGGGGACATAGACCAATGCGCCATCAGCACGCAGAGTAATTAGTTAGTGCGACTGCGCTGTAATAATAGCTACCCAAAAAAAAACAAATAGAAGGCGGGAAAACCACCTTTTTACTCAACGGCCTCCACCGGAGTACAACACTATGTAAGTAGTAGTATTACAATATAGAATACTTACCCGTTGGGCTTTGTGTACCCTATCACAGTTTGCTAAAGAGATCGATAAAAAATAAACTAGTAATATTTAAATAAATAAAAATTAAGTATTAATTAAAAAATTTAAGAAAATTAACCTAAAAATAGAAGAAATTAGGAAAATAAATAATATTTAAATTTAAGAAAATGAACCTGAAAATATAAACTAAAATAGCAAAACTGGTATAGGTACAGACAGAAACGAGTAAGCATGAGGCATTATGTCGAAAAGGGCTGTCAATCCACTCAAAGCCCCCAATGAAGTAGGGGATTGACGGCCACGTGGTGTAATGCAATATAACATATTGCATTATGTTATAATAATATAACATAATGCAATATGTTATATTATTATATAAATTTGTACAGTCTTTAAGATTTAGTATTATTATATAAATTTATACAGAAATTAAGATTTAATAATTATCTTGCTACAGATAAAATGTTTTCATTAGTAAAATGTTATGAAAAATCATTAACATTTAGCATTATACTTTTTATCTTAACTCAAAATGTATAGGCCATATGGAATGAAGATAACCAAACTAGGATAACTTGATTACAAATTTGTATGAACACTAATACTTATATGAAAAACACCAATAATCGGTAACAATCTACAATTAAACATATATATATATATATATATATATATATCCATTATTTTAAATTAAATAAAACATAAGCCAGTAGTATGGCAAAAACTGTAGAGCGAAAATTAACATAAAAATAACCCAAATAAACAATCGAACGAAAAGAAAGAATAGATATAAATAGTAGCCCAGAAACCCTAATATAATTTCGATCTTTAAATCCAATTAACAAAAACTATACAAATTTTAGAATAATGCCAATTAGTTATTAATTTAGCGGTACCCCCCCGAGAGGTACCAGTTCCGAAAGACGTGAAATATCACCCAAAGAGGGTTAAAGGAACTACCAAACGATAACAAGATCAAAATAAACTAAAATAAAATAGAATAGACTGACCATCATGCCCCATATCGACAGAGGACCACGAGGCCAATAATGGTCATGGAATCGCTGCATTTCAATCGTCATACAAAACATCGCAAAGGCGGAAATATCGAAGAACCAAACCACCCTTCCATTCTCCGATAGATCAACCAATGCAGAGGATTTGCATGGCGGTGGTCCTTATGCAGCGAAAATAAACTATAGAACAGACAGCACTCTAAAGCAGAGCCACACTACTGACATACTGTAAGCTGAATCAGCTTATATTGAAGAAAAAAGGAAATAGATGGCAGCACAGGCGTTGCTAAATTAGCATATCGACCCATTACTATTGAATTATAATAAATGTTGACGAAAATTAAATTATAATAAAAAATTAAAATAATTAAGCATTCATTAGAGGCAGCAACTTGCAATTCCTCCATATGAAGCCGAAATACATACTATCATTGAAATATATTAAATAAAGTTAAATTATAATAAAATGAAGAAATAATTAAGCATTCATTAGAGGCAGCGACATGCAATTCCTCCATATGAAGCTGAAATACATCCATTATTTTAAATTAAATAAAACATAAGCCAGTAGTATGGCAAAAACTGTAGAGCGAAATTTAACATAAAAATAACCCAAATAAACAATCGAACGAAAAGAAAGAATAGATATAAATAGTAGCCCAGAAACCCTAATATAATTTCGATCTTTAAATCCAATTAACAAAAACTATACAAATTTTAGAATAATGCCAATTAGTTATTAATTTAGCGGTACCCCCCCGAGAGGTACCAGTTCCGAAAGACGTGAAATATCACCCAAAGAGGGTTAAAGGAACTACCAAACGATAACAAAATCAATATAAACTAAAATAAAATAGAATAGACTGACCATCATGCCCCATATCGACAGAGGACCACGAGGCCAATAATGGTCATGGAATCGCTGCATTTCAATCGTCATACAAAACATCGCAAAGGCGGAAATATCGAAGAACCAAACCACCCTTCCATTCTCCGATAGATCAACCAATGCAGAGGATTTGCATGGCGGTGGTCCTTATGCAGCGAAAATAAACTATACTCTCGGTACCTCTCGGGGGGGTACCGCTAAATTAATAACTAATTGGCATTATTCTAAAATTTGTATAGTTTTTGTTAATTGGATTTAAAGATCGAAATTATATTAGGGTTTCTGGGCTACTATTTATATCTATTCTTTCTTTTCGTTCGATTGTTTATTTGGGTTATTTTTATGTTAATTTTCGCTCTACAGTTTTTGCCATACTACTGGCTTATGTTTTATTTAATTTAAAATAATGGATGTATTTCAGCTTCATATGGAGGAATTGCATGTCGCTGCCTCTAATGAATGCTTAATTATTTCTTCATTTTATTATAATTTAACTTTATTTAATATATTTCAATGATAGTATGTATTTCGGCTTCATATGGAGGAATTGCAAGTTGCTGCCTCTAATGAATGCTTAATTATTTTAATTTTTTATTATAATTTAATTTTCGTCAACATTTATTATAATTCAATAGTAATGGGTCGATATGCTAATTTAGCAACGCCTGTGCTGCCATCTATTTCCTTTTTTCTTCAATATAAGCTGATTCAGCTTACAGTATGTCAGTAGTGTGGCTCTGCTTTAGAGTGCTGTCTGTTCTATAGTTTATTTTCGCTGCATAAGGACCACCGCCATGCAAATCCTCTGCATTGGTTGATCTATCGGAGAATGGAAGGGTGGTTTGGTTCTTCGATATTTCCGCCTTTGCGATGTTTTGTATGACGATTGAAATGCAGCGATTCCATGACCATTATTGGCCTCGTGGTCCTCTGTCGATATGGGGCATGATGGTCAGTCTATTCTATTTTATTTTAGTTTATTTTGATTTTGTTATCGTTTGGTAGTTCCTTTAACCCTCTTTGGGTGATATTTCACGTCTTTCGGAACTGGTACCTCTCGGGGGGGTACCGCTAAATTAATAACTAATTGGCATTATTCTAAAATTTGTATAGTTTTTGTTAATTGGATTTAAAGATCGAAATTATATTAGGGTTTCTGGGCTACTATTTATATCTATTCTTTCTTTTCGTTCGATTGTTTATTTGGGTTATTTTTATGTTAATTTTCGCTCTACAGTTTTTGCCATACTACTGGCTTATGTTTTATTTAATTTAAAATAATGGATGTATTTCAGCTTCATATGGAGGAATTGCATGTCGCTGCCTCTAATGAATGCTTAATTATTTCTTCATTTTATTATAATTTAACTTTATTTAATATATTTCAATGATAGTATATATATATATATATATATATATATATATTTAGGACCACCTTTGGATTATTCACCATTGCCACCACTCACTCTGTCACCACTGGATCTATTTATTGCTACTTGTTTGTGACTTGCTATTATCCAATATTTATACTGGATTTTACTTTTAGACCACCTTTGGATTTATCAACTCTGTCACCATTGGATTTATTTATTACTGCTGGAATTATCTTCTATACCTATTCACCTCCAATTAGATGAATAGTTCCATCGTGAATCTTCAATATAGTCTAAATACTGTAGTAAGGCTTCCCTTATACAGTCTTCATAACATTTGTTGCATTATAACTCTATCATTTGGAATGCAAGCATTTATTCTTGACCTACATTTATCCCTTAGGTCATTTCCTTTCTATCTAAGGATCTCATTACTTGTTATAATCTAAAAAAATTTCTGTTATATTCCTCAGTTGCCATTGGGTATATAAACTGTTCACTTTGATATAAGTGAACATTTCTAACTTTTGGTCTAAAGACTCATTTTGAACACTTACATATACACTCTTACAGCAGTAATTAGATTACAGACTAATATAATGTTTAATCAATAGTTTGATCATTAATCTGATCTGATACACTTATTCCACTTTTCCTACTTTTCTTCCTTTTACTATCTTTCCTTAATTCATAATAGTTTAAATACAAATACTTAGGAGTGTGCATGAGTTTTGACCTGTCTACCAGGAGTCTTCCTACTACAACCTTTCTTATATTCTATCTATCTTTCTTTCTTACATTTATTGCAATCTTACCTTTTATTGCAATCATACTTATTATTTCTCTACCAATTTTATCTCTGGTATGAAACCCCTTACTACTATATATTGTCTTAAACTGTCTAATAGTATGGGTCTTATATTTTTACCTATATATAGCTTTAGTTGGGCCTGTGTTTTTGTTATACACTTTTAGATAACATTGTATTTATTAACATTATTTTATTTTAATCATAATCATTATTTTATTTTATATTTTTATTATTTTACTGCTAACTGAATGTTTACTTATAAGGTATAATGCAGTAAACCAACCCAGGCTATCTTAGTCTATATAGGTTCTTTTTGCCTATTGGATAACTTTGTACTCTTATACTTTTATGCTAGTCTTATCATACATCTGCTCTTTTGGACTTTTGTTTGTTTGTTATTTTGTTTTTAGAAGCATTAGCAACTAAGGCCATATTGCTACGGGGATATGTGGTAGTCATTCCCTGACCTTTCCACATACTCTGTGTCTAATAGTATGGGTCTTATATTTTTACCTATATACAGCTTTAGTTGGGCCTGTGTTTTTGTTATACACTTTTAGATAACATTGTATTTATTAACATTATTTTATTTTATATTTTTATTAATTTACTGCTAACTGAATGTTTACTTATAGGGTATAATGCAGTAAACCAACCCAGGCTATCTTAGTCTATATAGGTTCTTTTTGCCTATTGGATAACTTTGTACTCTTATACTTTTATGCTAGTCTTATCATACATCTGCTCTTTTGGACTTTTGTTTGTTTGTTATTTTGTTTTTAGAAGCATTAGCAACTAAGGCCATATTGCTACGGGGATATGCGGTAGTCATTCCCTGACCTTTCCACATACTCTGTATTTGGTGGTCACAGGCTCGAACCCCAGTCTAATCAAGAAGCGTGTGCTGCTCCTACCCACCTGGCTACGGAGGCGCCTCTTTTGGACTTTGAACACTTATATTGTACATATACACTCTTACAGTAGTAATTATATATATATATAGGTGTACCTCGCTTTAAGACACTTCGCTTTAGAGAGTGCTTCATTAATACGACGCTTTTCAATTATATTCCTGTGTATTATTTTTGTCATTGGCCTTGCTCTTAAGTGGGTTTTTGGTGGTGACTCCGAGTTGAATCGAGCAAGTTGACCGGCACCATTTTGTTACCCACGCTCAGTCTGTTGACATCATTTGTGTACTTCATGTCTCAGTGTTGTATTCTGACAATTTAAAATTTTTTGAACTTTTTACTTGTATTATTGTTATTATTAATCACAGTACAATGGCCCCCTAAGTGCAGTGCTAGTGAAAAGATGAGTTTCAAGCCTCTTACTTTAAATCAAAAGCTAGAAATGATTAAGCTTGGTGAGAAAGGTATGTCGAATGCCGAGATAGGCCGTAAGCCAGGTTCGGTGCGCAAAACAGTTAGCAAAGTAGTGAACTCAAAGGAGAAGTTCTTGAAAGAAATTAAAAGTGCTACTCCAGTGAACACAACAGTAATAAGAAACAAAGACAGCCTTATTGCTGATATGAGAATTTTAGTGGTCTGGATAGAAGATCAAACGTTCCTTTAAGCCAAGGCCTAATCCAGAGCAAGGCCCTAACTCTCTTCTATGAAGGCTGAGAGAGGTGAGGCAGCTGCAGAAGAGAGGTCTGAAGCTAGCAAAGGTTGGTTCATGAGGTTTAAGGAAAGAAGCCATCTCCACAACATAAAAGTCAAGGTGAAGCACTAGTGGTGATGTAGAAGCTGCAGGAAGCTATCCAGATGAGCTAACTAAAGTAATTGATGAAGGTGGCTACACTAACAGCAGATTTTCAACTTCGACGAAACGGCCCTATATTGGAAGAAGATGCTATCTAGGACTTTCATAGCTAGAAAGGAGAAGTCAATGCTTGGCTTCAAAGCTGCAAAGAATAGGCTTACACTCTTGTTAGGGGCTAATGCAGCTGGTGACTGCAAGTTGAAGCCAATGCTCATCTACCATTCTGAAAATCCCAGAGCCCTCAAGACTTATGCTAAAGCTAGCCTGCCTGTGTATTATAAATCTAACAAAGCCTGGATGACAGCAGATTTGTTTACTACGTGGTTCAGTGAATATTTTAAGCCCACTGTCAAGGCCTACTGCTTAGTAAAAAAAATTCTTTCAAGATATTACTGATTAGTGACAATGCACCTAATCACCCAAGAGCTCTGATGGAGATGTATGAGGAGATTAATGTTGTTTTCCTGCCTGCTAATACAACATCTATTCTGCAGCCCATGGATCAAGGAGTAATTGCTGCTTTCAAGTCATATTATCTAAGACGGGACATTTGTTAAGGCTATAGCTGCCTTAGTGATACCTTTGATGGGCCTAGGCAAAATAAATCGAAAGCCTTCTGGAAGGGATTTACTATTCTAGATGCCATTAAGAACATTCGTGAATCATGGGAAGAGGTCAAAATATCAACATTAAAAGAAGTTTGGAAGAAGTTGATTCCCACCCACATGGATGACTTTGAAGGGTTTGAGACTTCAGTGGAGGAAGTGACTGCAAATATGGTGGAAATAGCAAGAGAACTGGAGCCTGAAGATGTAGCTGTATTTTTTTTTATTCAATTCCTACTATTAGTTCACACTCTCCCTATATATATTTATATATCTTGTTCAAATTTTCAATCGTTAATAAAATACTTTTTATTCATCCACTCAAGTTCAAATAAATTTTTTTAAACTTGTAATGGATGACACTTGATGTTAATACAGTTTTTTCAAATATCAATTCATTAATTAAATTTAATTAATTTTAGTTTTATATGGGAGAAAAAAATTTCTCTTATATAAATTTAGGAATAAAATTGAAATCAACAGGCAGTAGCTCAATCGGTAAAATGCAAGGATTTCAGTATTTTTCACATGAAGGTGAAGAATGCAAGTTCAATTCTTGCGAAAATCAATAATTTTTTGATAAATTTTTGTTATTCATCCACTCAAGTTCAAATACATTTTTTTAAACTTGTAGTGGATGACACTTGATGTTAATACAGTTTTTTCAAATATTAATTCATTAATTAAATTTAATTAATTAATTTTAGTTTTATATGGGAGAAAAAAATTTCTCTTATATAAGATATTTAGCAGGATATAAATTTAGGAATAAATACCGTCAGTGGCGAAGCGTGTAGATCGCTGGAAAAAAATTTCTTTTTCTGATTCTTTTTTCATTCTGGGTTCTAGTCTGAGTCAAGGAGGGAACAAAATGGAAAAATGAAACAGGTGAATAAAAATAATAGTCCAACACCATATATAGAAAGGAAAATGGAAAATTGCAAGGAAATTCACCTTCTATTTTGCCACTTAATATTGTGATTCAGTCATATGTATATACATATTTATATTAATTGTAATTATTTAATAAAAAGTAACTAAAATAAAATTTTTCTTTGTTGACCTAAGTAGGAATTGACTTTAAAAAAAATTTTTTTTTATATTACTTGTTTTTTATGAAAATCCCAAACATGAGGTATTAGAAGCTATAGTACTTAGTACCATGCATGGGTTGGAGGTTGAGAAGACGAAAGAAGATATTTGTTGACATTAGACTTGAATTTCTGTAGACTGTAATTTTCAGGAAATATGTATGAAGGAAGGTTGTTCTGGAAAACGGCAGTTGAATGAATAAACGAGGATGATGAAAAATTGGTTCTCTGAGTTTGAAGTTGGGCAGTAAATGAATGCTAGTGGCACATGTTCGGACTGTTTTGAGAGAGAGAGAGAGAGAGAGAGAGAGAGAGAGAGAGAGAGAGAGAGAGAGTGGGAATTATGGAAGTATCTGTAGAAAAGGCATGCATCTATGAGACAGAGAATGGAGAGACTCTGTTAGAGATGAGTGATTAATTAACCTAACTGCCCTCTTCTAAATGGACTCTAGAAGGCTGAAGGAGGTTTGGGGGAACTACCCCAGATATGGGAACAATATACCATGGTAGGGCGGATTTGGGATTTGTACAGAGCAAAAGAGAAAACCAAGTTTTTTAGATGCAGAGGAAGCAATATTTGTAAAGTGCTTGTGCCAAGAAAGATTAGAAGTCGGAGTAATCCCCAAAAGCAATATATCATCTTGCCTAGAAATTGGAGTGTCACCAAATATAAGCATAGGAGCAGAAGAATCCTTTTTTGTGAGACATAAGACAGGACTGAGTTTAACAAGGATTGTAATAAACTAAGTTGTCTTTGTCGAACTGAAGAATTACCTAGAGATCGACATTTAAGGAATTGGTAGCAGATATTCGAGAAGTTGAAGCTGACTGAGCAGACCAAAGTTTCTCAAACTGAAAAGCGAAATGGAATGTGCTATCATCAGCAAAACTATGGATAGAATTTCCGGTCAATGGAAGAAGGTCATTAATATACAAGAGGAAAAGAGTGGGGGAAAGAACTGAACCTTGGGGAACACCAGCATTAGTGGAGAAGTTAGAAGACAGGGAGCCATCTACCATCACCCTCAGCAAGCAGTCAGAGAGAAAACTGCAGAACCAATTACAAAAAGCAGTCGGCAAACCACAAGATGGAAGCTTGTTTAGAAGACCTGTATGCCAAACATGATCGAAAGCCTTTGAGATGTCAAGAGGAACTGCTTGTGTTTCACCGAACTTTTCCATTGAATTTGTCCATAAATGGTAACATAAGCCAGAATATCACCAGTGCATCAACACTGATGGAATTCATACTGGCGATCATTGATCAGATGGAAGGTTTCTAGATAGTTTAAGACTTGGCAGTTAATTAATTTCTCCATTACCTAAGAAAGAGTAGAAGTAATGGCAATGGGACGATAATTGGATGGGAGGGATTTGTCACCCTTTTTAGGAACTGGCTGGATATGAGCAATTTTCCAAGCAGAAGGTAAAACACCTTTGGAATAAGGAAGTGAAAAAAGTCAGCAAACAACAGAAGTTCAAGAGCACAGGTTTTGAGAACAAGTGGAGAAATACCATCAGGACCTGGAGCTTTCTTAGCATCAAGATGCGTCAAAATACTTCTGACATTCTTTTGACGTAAGACCACAGGAGGCATTGAATGGAGTGTGCTGAAAATGGTAGGAGGTGTTTTTCCAAGATCATTAATACATGAGTTGGAAGAAAAATGGGATGCTAGCAGGTCAGCTTTATCCTTGGCTGAAGTGACAATAAAACCATCTGGTTTTGAGAGAGGTGGGAGGCAGAGATGGGCAAAAGTTGCAGCCAACAGCTTTGGCAAGACACCAGAATGCTCAGCTACAATTAGGGCAAGAAGCAAGTTTTCTACTCTTAGCCTGTTCGAAATCTAGTTTGGATTGATTAATAACTGCTTTACAATTGTTGCGAGCTCTGGTGTAGGCAGAAAATGAAACTCAAGAATTGCAAGCAAGCCAGTTATGATATGCAACATTCTTTTCTTGAACAGCCTTAGCACATTTATTGGAAAACCAAGGTTTAGATAAAGGACGAGATTTTAAGGTGGAGTGTGGAATAAAGGATTCCCTTCCTACAAGAATAATTTCAATAACATGATCTGAACAAACATTGACATCGAAGTTTTGAAACAGTAATTCAACCAAGGAAAAGAAATCTTGTGGGTCATCTCATTTTGCATTCTTGTAATGCCAAACACGAGTTTGGGAATAGCCATGAGATAAAGGTTCCATTTGAGAAGAGACAATCACCAAGTTGTGATCTGAGGTGCCTAAAGGACTACTCACTTCAACCGTGTACTTAGAAGGGTGGTTTGTGAGAAAAAGATCAAGCGTGTTGGCTGTATGGTTAGGATTGTCCGGTATTCTGGCAGGTAAATGAGCAATCCATGGGAGGTGAATAGTAATTGCAGAAGTCTCGGCATCTCGACCAGCTGGGTCCATGTGACTAGAAAACGGAAGCCAGTTGGAGTTGTGAACATTAAAATCACCAAAGAAAATTGGACTGGAGAAAGTCAAGTTACAAACAGAGAAATTAAAAGATCTCCAAGCGATTAGTGGAGTTGGGAGAACAGTAGAGACACAACAGATGAATTTGACAGAATGAGGTAGAGAGATTTTAAGCCAGAGAAGATCGGAAAGATGAGATTCCAAATTACCAAGTCTCTGACAAAGAATATCAGAATGGACGTATGCACACGTACCACCTTTGAGGTGAAAGGAATCATACAGTGAATAATTTGGGCAGCTGAGATGAGCAGTGGCTGAATCAACCGATAGCTGAGATTCTGTCAGAATAAGTACATGGGGTTTGCCAGATTGTAAGTGGAAATGGACATTTCCACTTACAAACTGGGGCCACCTACAAACTGAGACCAAATATATTTGAGAAATGAACTAGGAAGAATTACTGACATCTCACGATCAGCCTTTAACAGATGAGGATTTGCTTTTGGTAGATGAGCAAAGAAGGTTACTTCTTGAGATGGAACCTACTTCTGAAGAAGATCAAGTGAGCACTGCTGAAATGACAACGAACGATTTAGAACACTATGTTGACTTACTCGATACAGTAGTGGCAGACTTCGAGAGGATTGACGCCAATTTTGAAAGAAGTTCTACAGTGGGCAAAATACTATCAAATGGTATAGCATGCATACAGGTCTGGAGGCTTCATTTTAGTAAGGATGCAGAGTTGCTAGAGTGAGTACAGAGAAGGGCAACAAATGGTGAGAGGAACGAAGGGGTGTTCTTACCAAGAAAGGCTTAACTTCTGCAAGTTGCAGCATAAGGCCCTGAACGGTTTGAGCAGGCTCAATGTAATGGGATTCTTCCTCTTTCTTAGATTACGAACCTGAGGGAGCATAAACTCAAATTGAGGAAATACAGTTGTAGAATAGATGTGAGGAAGTTTTCCTTTAGCCAGCGGATAGTCGATTGCTGGAACAGACTTCCATCTGTCATTGTGGAAGTTGATAGATTAAATAAATTCACGGAAGAACTAGACAGAGTTTTGGAGTGAACGGATGGATGAATTGGGAAGGGTTTTTTTTTTTTTTTTTTTTGGCTGATGCTGTATTAGCTTGCTTTCTTGCATCATATGACTCTACTAATGCTAATTTTAGTATGGATAAATCAAAATACATATACCACAAAATCAAGTCTGGATTGGGACCCAACACTTGTAAACAGCTCATCTAATTTGAAAAGACTGCTGAAACCAACTACAGGCAAACATCATCATAATGAAATTTGAATAGAGCTATTACAAAAATTTGCTAATGCACAGTATACACTGTACTGCCACTTTATTAGGTACACATCTGCTGTGCACACAAACGGTTTGTCCCACAACGTCGAAAGTCACATGACCACAGTTGTGGATATAAATGCAGCAGAACAACCTTTCTAGTTAAGTGTACAAACCGTAGAAAGAATGCGGAAAAGGAATGACCTAACGGACTTTGAACACGGCATGGTAGTAAGTGCAAGGTGTGCTGGACAAAGCATCTGTGAAATGGCCATTCTCCTGAACTTTTCACGCACCACAGTTTCAAGGGTGTATTGAGAATGGTGCAACAAACAGAAAACATCCTCTCAATGGCACTCCTGTGGAAGAAAATCGCTTGTTGATAAGAGAGGTCAGAGGAGGATGGCTAGAATTGTGCAAGGAAACAGATGGGCTACAATGTCACACATCACATCAGAATACAACCCTGGTGCGCAGAACAAAATATCTCAACGGACCACTAGTTGCACTTTATCACAAATGGGCTACAACAGCCGATGGCCACATTGTGTAACTTTGTTATCAATGAAGAACAAGAGAGCACACCTGTGGCACAGCAACACCAGCACTGGACTACTGAGGATTGGAAAACAGTTGCCTGGTCTGATGAATCGAAGTTCCTGGTGCATCATGTTGATGGAAGGCTCAGAATTTGACGAAAACAACATGAATCAATGGACCCATCATGTCTGACAACTACTCTGCAAGGTGGTGGGGGCTGTGTTATGGTGTGGGGAATGTTTTTTGGCACATGTTGGGTCCATTGATACCCGCAGATTCACGTCTGAATGCCACATCGTACCTAAACATCATTGCTGACCAAGTGCATCCATTCATGTTGACACTTTATCCTGTCAGATGGTTACTTCCAGCAGGATAATGTGCCAGTGCACAAAGCCCGAATCACTATGGAATGGTTCCAGGAACATGACAATGACTTTTCTTTGCTGCAGTGGCCCGCTCAATCCTGGATCTCAATCGTATTGAACATCTTTGGGATGAGCTGGAAAGGGCTGTCTGCTGCAGGCCTACACCTCTGTCGAATCTCAAGGAACTGTGACACATTCATGTCTGCATGGTACTCCATTCCTGCATAAAGTTTTCAGCATTTTGTTCAATCCATGCCTAGATGAATTCAGGTGGTTTTGAAGGCTAAAGGAGGCTCAACACACGCTACTAAGTAGGTGTACCTAGTAGCATGTACAGGTGACCCTAGCTTAACTCTGATAATTTGTTCCGTAAAAACAGAGCGCTAAGTGAATCCGCGCTAAGCGAGTGCAGCATTCCCATAAGGTAACATATGTATTCGTGATTGGTTGTGCCATAGAATATTTTCTAATCAATAATAAACGGAAGTGAAAAGATGCACAAATGTTAGTCAAAATATTTAATATTCAAATATTTGTACATATAAAATATTCTGCATTAAATATGTATATAATTATGTGGTAACCACTTACATATCAAAATTAAACTTAAAATTCAAATTAAAATCATGAATTTAATTGATTTAATTTAATTGATGAATTTAATCATGAAAAATGTGTCGATTTTGGGTTGAACTTTGGCCCTCTTCCAAATAAAATAAAAGGGGTATTAATTTTAAATCCCTCGCAGCGTTACCACCCAACAATAAAGTCAACCGATCCTTCGTCACTTTGAAACCTGACATGTTTTTTTCTTCTTTCAATATGAAACTTCTTTTAGGCACTCCACAAAAGTCCTGCTTCATCTATGTTAAAAACTTGTTGAGAAGTATAACACATAATATCCCTCTTCAATAATTTAACAAGTTCTTTTTTGAAAGTTTCAGCTCCTTCTGCACTTGCAGCTTCTCCCTGGATTTTAAATCTATTCAACCAGCCCTTACTAGTTTTAAATGGTTCCATATTTTTTTTTTTTTTTTAAGGTGAGTTTTCTTCAGATCATCATATTGGCTAATCTCTCTCTCTTTTTTTTTTTAATAATATTTAACTTAACTGAATTCTGCATTGGATATTATCTTCAATAAAATTAGTTAAAGTCTTTCCATTTCAATTCTAATAGCCGGCCTAGCCTTAGTTGCTTGCAGTGGAACAGCTATCTTTCTCGCTGCTAAAATTAATTCTTTATTTTTTTTTTATAATTGTTCTTACAGTTAAACTTGCAAGTCCTAAATTATGGCACACATCCGCTTGTCTTTGACCGGAATTGATTTGCTTCAAAACGTCTAATTTTGTTTTCAAATTCAGTCTTTTTCTTACATTTATAGTCTTTGTACTGCACTCAGACGTTACTTTTTCATTCTTATCGGCCATTATTAACTCTTTGAAAATGTAACTGCGTTGGTTGCATTAATTATGATACAATATTCAAGTAAACTGTCCATTACACATGATGTCTAATACTGTACTGAGTGATGACTAGATATCGGATAATTGCATATAACGCAAATATTACAAGCAATATACTTGATAATTTTTTAAAATGTTGATCTCGGAACTACGTAACAAGTCACTGTACTGCAATTAAATTAGTGTGCGAAAAAATTTCACTGAGCGTGGGAAAATTTCTGAAGTCGGTGTGAGAAACGTTTTACTGCCATTTTGCTATTCATTTTCAAGCTATTGACTCCATCAAATGAAACGATTTCGTTAAATATGCCAAAAATGCAATCTGTAAAAGAGTGTTATAGTCAGATAGGGGTTATAATATAAGAACAGCGTTATAGCGAATCAGCATAAAGCGAACTGTGTTATAACGGGGGCCTGCTGTACTTAATAAATTGGCAGCACAGTGTATATGTTGCCTTTAAATTTTACTTTTTTTTGCATTTTTATTTTACATTTCTATTTTCTTAAGAATTGCATACAGAAACAGTGAAATTCATGAATAATGGAAACTTGATTATTTTATTTCTTTTAATGATGGGGTACAGGATGTCAGTTAATCAAAAAACACATTTTATTCAGAGGATATGCATAATTCGTATATATCACAGGTGTATTAGTGGTAGTATTAGCAATGGCCACATGGTACAAGGAAGCCTATGGCTTATGCTGCACTAGCCAAAAAATAACAAAATAAAATAAAAAATAATAATAAGAAGAAAATTAAAAAAAATAATAAATAATTAATAAGAGAATAGGAAATACACAACCTACGTGTTTCCCTCCTCCGGTACGTAATTATCCAACTGACCTTTGAATTTCTTCAAACTTTCAGTCTCTGTCACCCTTGTAGGTAACTTATTTCAGTAACTTATAACTTGATGGCTAAAATGAAACTTCCGGCAATCCAATCTAAACATCTCCCCCCCCCCCCCCCGGTAACTTTAAATTATGGCCCCTAGTTCTAGAATCATTTATAACTGTGAAAATTTCGTATTTTCTTATGCCTCTGAGAGCCTTAAACACCTCAATCAAGTCCCCTCTAAGGTGCCTAGTTTCCAAGCTCTGCAACCCACATATTCAGTCTTTCCTCATATGGATGTCCTTTTGCCGATCTCACCAGGTGAGTTACCTGTCTTTGGATCCTTTCAAGAAGCACGTCTTTCTTTAGGTGTGGTCTCCATACATGAACAAAGTATTCCAAGCGTGGTCTAACAATAGCTTATAACGGGATTATGACGTCCTTATCTCTACTAGCAAATGTGCGATAATGGATAGGACACCGTGGGCCTTCCTTGCAACCTGTCTACAGGTTGGGGTGCAACATGTCATTGAAGATGCATTTCTCGCACTCACACCTAGATTTCTTCCTGCCAAATTGTGGTGCCATCAACAATGAACATGGTGAGCGTTTCCATCAAGACATCATAGTGATGGACCAAATATACAAAAGCAAATGGAGTGCCACCACGTTAGGTGATTATTGTTGGATGGTGAAAAGGAGCTGAATACAAGTGAAAGGTGAAAAGGTCCTGTGTTTGATACAAGTATGTCCATAGCTACATCTTACTGCCATATAAATAAAAAAATAAAAATAATAAATGAAAAATGTACTTTTTTCAAAAACAAGAACCAATCTGCCATTTTAAGCACCCCAAAATCTATAAAGTAAACTTACTTTCATGTCCATGACATGACCCAAAATTTGCTGTTCGGTGTTATCAATCTTGTCATAATATATTACACACAAATTAATATTAGTGGTACTGCAACTCATTTCTACACTTCTAATACTATTATTAGTATTACATTATATATATGTATCTATTATTATAAACTTTTTCTTCTTTTTATGGGATTTTTTCTGGTACTGGTATCAAGTGCATGGGGTGGTTGGTTTTGTCCAATTACAATTATTATTTTTACTGTAGGATAGTATGAGAGGCCGAGGAACTCTCATACTATTCTACAGGTGTTAAAGGACTCCAGCTTTCTGGAGATCCATGTAAGTGTTCTCCGGGAGGCCTATTATTGCTGGCTTCTTAAGGAAGCTCTTTGCCTCAATGATCAGAATGGTCATTAGTTATTCCATATGCCACTATCTTTGACTTCCTGTCTTAGGCCTGATCTTTTCTTCGTATGTTTTCTGGAGATTGCTGATGTTGGGCATTGCTGTGTCAATCAGGTAGGTAGCCCTTTCCTTCTAGATGAGGGTTATGTTTGGTCTGTGGGATTGTCTTGTCCATTATTATTGTACAGTCCCAGAACAGCCTGTGAATAGAGGTCTCTAGTATGGACTGAGGTTTGTACTTGTAATACAGTAAACTTTCTTTAGTCAGCTGGTATTTTTGTGCTAGCTTTGGCTACATTATCCTAGCACCTGGTAGTGTCTGTAAGTGTAATCCATCTAGGTAATCACCCTGCAACCTGCAGTGACGTGCTGGATTGTTTCTGTCAACACGTATGATCTGTTATTCCGGAGTCCCTGTCGATGTATTCCCAGTAGTTCCTAGTGTCGATTATCCAATCTTGGATGGCGGGTATGAATCCTTCAATCTCAGGAAAGAGCCTTCCGTTTGTGAACCAAGCATTGGAAGCCATCTTATCTATGTTTTCTTGGAGGAGGTCATTGCAGAGTCGTGGAGGTCTTCTTGTTGAGGATGAGTGTTGCGTGTGGTTTGTCTGTCTTTCTTATGTCTTGGTAGATTAGTACTGAGTTTTCCTGGAAGTAATCGTGCAGGCTCTTAACTGCCTTCTTCTCTTGTTCAATGAGGTCAGCCAAAACTCTCCTTCCTTTACAGGTTATGGTTAGTCTCTCAATGGCTGACTTTGGCTCTCTCCGTCGCCCGCGAGAAACAGTCTCCAACTTTGAGCCGACCCCTCTGCTTAAGGCTTGAATGCAAGTGACATTATCCTGCACCACACCGATTCAGTATGTTCAATATTTCTACTTCTCATCTTCATGCAGCTATTGAGATGGACTGTTTCAGCTTTGGCATCCACTGGTGGGTAGTATTTATGGGAGTAACACCACATGGTGCCATTCTCTGCCTCAGCCATCACTTTGACCTTGGGGAAGGTAGGTCCAATGAAGCAACTTTTGCAATTTTCCCCCCCTCCTACTCCGCTTTTATTTCCCTTCCCTGTGGTGGGATTTGAACCCAGGTCCATGATATTGGTGGTCCAGCATAGTAACCATTGGGTTAACTGCACCCTTTATTATTATTACATACTACTATTATTAGCAGTGGCAAAAGATGCAAGTAAGCAATACACTTCAGCCAAAAAAAACCCTATCCCAATTCATCTGTCCAATACAATCTAATATGTCTAATTCTTCCCTAAATTTATTCAAATTAACCAATTCCACAACTTCAACCACAAACATTCAATTACTCTCTGGCTGAAATCAAATTTTCACACATCATGCTGCAGCCATCCTCCTTCGTTTTCAATTTATGTTCCCTTGTG
Organism: Mastigoproctus giganteus; assembly: GCF_048544385.1. Classification (NCBI taxonomy): domain Eukaryota; kingdom Metazoa; phylum Arthropoda; class Arachnida; order Uropygi; family Thelyphonidae; genus Mastigoproctus; species Mastigoproctus giganteus. The sequence goes on from NC_143578.1 coordinate 126,167,997, forward strand.
TGCATAGTCTGAGAAAGAGATATTATCCACATTAAGTTTACTTAACACATTTAAAGCCTTAAATCTCCTTTCAAGTGCCTTGCTTCCAAGTACTGCAATTTGCAGAGCTGAAGTCTTTTGTGATAAGGGTGTTCTTTTGTGAACAGCCCATGGGCTGTCAGCCTGTACAATTATCCCTAGGTCTCTTGTTCTACACCAGCTGAAGTGTGGCAGCAGCTTGCATTTTCGAATGTTAAAAATCAATTTCCACTTCTCAGCCCATCTGCCTAATTTATCTAGGTATTGTTGCAATAGCAGTATACCCTAATTACTGTTATTAACCACCCTGCTGAACTTTGTGTCATCTGCAGACTTAGACAATAAGCTTGATATTCCTTCAACAATATCATTAATAAATACTGAAAACAACAATGGGCCCAGCAATGAACCTTGAGGTACTCCACTAATAATATCAATCCAAGAATTATACAGTCGAAGCTCTACATAAAGACACCCCCAAGGAAATGAGAAAACGTTTGTTATATTTATCATATTGATCGTTTATAAAATCAGCAATAAACAAGTAAAAGCTTGAACAATTAATGTAATTCTACTACATAAGCAACATATCTATTAAGACTTAACACTTTACACTTTTTTGTTTCACTTTCGAAACATGTTGTTTCAATGGCAGAGCATATTTTAAAAGATAATAATGAAGGTGCGTGATAGCAGTTAGGCTGTGCCTGAAAAATTCAACATACAAGTTCCTTGATGAGCATCTTTCACTGAAACATCTTGTTCAACCACAGTAGGTTCTCATCTTTATCACTACAAATTTCAGAAGATTCCAGTACAGTAATACCCCAACTTACACTACCCCGACTTACGCGAACTCGGAGTTACGCAGTTCTTGATTTTTTCGTTTGGCAACACTGCCGCCCACTATCTTCAAGGTCGTTTTTCGTATGCTATCGATATACGGTGCGACGGCGGAGAGTGAGAGCGAAAGATGAACAAAATTCGACTTTTCTGCCGCATGAGCCGAACACAAGAATTTGCATTCCAACTGTCATATTTATATGTGTACGTTCGAATTCTTGCTCAACTTTTGTCGGAAATTACATCGTTTTCACGAAGAAAAAACTTTCCAGGCTTTAAGGTTTCCAAAGACCGATTGACAGTGATGGTTGGCGGGAATGCAGCTGGTGACTGCAAGCTAAAACCTCTCTTAATCTATCGCTCCGAAAACCCAAGAATTTTAAAAAATATATCTAAAATTAGCTTACCAGTGATTTGGAAGTCAAATCATAAAGCTTGGGTGACAGCTTCCGTTTTTGAGAACTGGTCTGGTCACCACTTCATACCCGAAGTCGAACGTTATTGCAAGTCTAAACAGATTCCATTTAAAGTGATTCTTCTTATTGACAATGCACCCGATCACCCTCCTGCCACCCTAATTAATTTCGACCCACGTGTGAAAGTTGTGTTTGTGCCTCCAAACACAACCAGCTTGCTTCAACTGATGGACCAGGGAGTCATCAAAACATTCAAGGCCTACTACAAGAGGCGTTCGTTTGCACGTATGAATGAAGCTATGAGACAAAATACTGAGATATCTGTTAAAGACTTTTGGAAACAATTCAATGTTTTAGATACCATAAGAATCATTGAAGAATCGTGGGATGAAATTCACAAAAAAACATTGAATGGTATCTGGAAGAAACTTTGTCCATTTTTTTTCAAAAACGAGACGAAAACAATGCCAGAAACTGATCATGTCGCTCATGTGATAGAAGAAGTTGTTAATCTTGCCAGGCAATTAGATTTGGAAGTCAATGGTGATGATGTCAACGAGCTGTTGGATTCACATAGTTAGGAGCTGACAATGAATGAGTTCATAGAGATGCGTGACCAAAACGTCACTGAAGTATCCGACATTCAGACCCAGTTCCACCAGAAAAGCACATGACAATTGCAAGCTTGACAGAAGGTCTCAGCTCAATTGAAAAGGGCTTAAAAATTTTAGAAAACAGACTCCAACGAAGAACGCGTTATAGCTAAAAAGCAAGGAATAAAAAAATTATTAGCTTGCTACGAAGAAATTCTGCGTGAAAAAAAGAAGACGCTGTGTCATCAGACGAATTTGTTAGATTTTATGAAGCCATCGACATCGAAATAACTTTTTTACGTAACTCATTTATTTTTTTAATACATATTTTGTATTAATATGTATAAAGAACGGCAATTTTATTAAATAAAACTAGTGTTTTTGTTAGTCCTTGGTCCCAATTAAATAAAATTTATATGTATTTATATGCAAAGTTGTACCCCGACTTACGCGAATTCGACTTAAGCGATTTTTGTCTAACCCACCTATTGCGTAACTTCGGGGTATTACTGTACATCTGCAATGAGTTCCTCTTCATTCGTGCATATCCTGAAACATTCAATGTCTGCATCCACTTCTGCATAATCTTTGAAGCTTACGTTTTCCTGTAAGTTTAGATGATGATGCACATACTCTTTCTATTATTTGAGAACAGTCAGATAATAGAAATTTTAATTTTTAAAGAGAGCCGCAAGAAGCATGTTTTTAAAAAAACATGCTTCTTGCGGCTCTCTTTAAAAATTAAAGCTGTGAATTACAGGCTCCGAAAAAGCGATGTGTTTGCCTTTTTATTTACCTAATTGTTATTTTATATTGTACTTTATACATAGTCTTATAGTTATAGTTACGCTGGTTATTTTTATTTTAGATAAAGAGTATTTGTAGATTACTACTTAAAATACGTAAAACCATTATTTAGTTCGAATCTTGTTGCCCATTGTTTTTGTATAGAGTAGTAGGGAATTCAAATTTTAATTGTGGTAACTAGGTAGCTCTAATGTATAATTACATAGTGTAACATTTTTTTTTTTATTTTTTTTATGAAAACCCCAAACACGAAAGGTATCAAAACCTATAGTACTTAGTACCGTGCATGTGTTGAAGGAGAAGTATGGGGGAAGGGGGATGCTGGAAACTTTGCTATAGAGACTAAACATGGGTTTCACCACTTCAAGCCTCCATCACTGCATTTAGGATTCTAATAGATGGCGTAGTATTGACAATTTATTAATTAAATTTATCGATCTTATTAATTTAAAATATCATGCACCAGACTAGAGCAGCAAAACGATAGGCACAAAGTGGCAGGAGTGCTGTGACTCAGTTCTCCCGAGCGGAGCAATTCTTCAACAAATCACAGCCTAAAAAAAATGCACAACTTGTGAAATATTTGCCAAACTCTATGGAACAAAACATGATCCAGCCAAGGAGGATGTCTTTGTGTGTGCCAGGTGCAGAGAGTGTCTATAAATTAGGCATCAACTCAGCATTCTACTGGGCGTATATGAGAGCCTAAGGTGCAGGGTAGATGCCCTTGAAGAAATTAATATGAGGGGCCCGTCAAGCTTTCAGCTGCCCAACTCAACGCCAGAGCTCACTCCTGGGCACAGGCAACACAACGGCAATCTCCAAGGCAGAATTCGCTGGTCCCAAAGGAACTAGTTATTGTTGGTGACTCTATTGTCAGGGAGACGGGGAATATATTGTGTAAAAAGGATAGATGGAACAGGAGCAGGGTATGTCTGCCAGGGGCAAAAGTTGATGATGTTGTAAAGCATATATCATCTTTTAAGGGCACAAAAGGTGATATTGTTGTACATGTTGGCACCAATGACATTAAGAGTAGGAGATCTGCAGATTTACTTAACAAGTATAGGTCAATGTTGCAAAAAAGTTGTGAGTCAGGGTTAAATTTGAAAGTGTCTGCAATTCTGCCCAGACCCAGACAATCAATTCGGCCCTGGAGGGGATGTGCAAGGCTCAAGGGGTAGAATTTTTTTCAGCGTAGTCTGTGCTTGTTAATAGGAGAGACTGCTTTTACAGGAATGCGATACACTTAAATAGAAAGGGTGCAAGAATATTTGCTGATGCTATCGAGGTAGTGTTAGGTGGGGTCGGAAAACTGATAGCTTGGGGGGATTCACAGACTGAAAGTTTAAAAGTAGCCGCAGGCAGAGGTGAAAGTGATTCTTGCACAACTTCTATTAGAATAAGTAGCGACCTGGAGCGAAGGGTGCTGGGGGTTTCAGGGACAGATTGCAGTCATCATGAAACAGGTGGGTATATGGGATGTGTGGGGGTAACTAATACGTATATGCATTGGTATACATGCATATGTATATATGCATGTATACCAATGCTAGAAGTATAGGAAATAAATTTGATGAATTTGAAGTGTTGGTCAAGACATCAAAGGCGGATATAGTTGGGATAGCAGAGATGTGGTGCCACACAGATATAAGGAATGCAGAACTGGAATTTGGGGAGTACAATATGTACAGAAAAGATAGACAGGATAGGAAGGGAGGAGGTGTAATGCTGTTAATTAAGAAAAACAAAATCAAAACAAGTGCATCCAGTTGATATAGATGAGCAGTGCACTGTTGAGTCAGTTTGGTGTGACATAAGCACTGCGAAAGCAAAAATAAGAGTAGGACTGTGTTATAGGCCTAATGACTCGAATGAGTACAATGAACAATTGTACAGAGAAATAGAGTGGGCTAGAAAATGAGAATGTCTTATAATGGGGGATCTTAACTTCCCAGATATTGACTGGAACTTGAGAGTTGGTCACTCACACACTAGTCAGACTTTTGTGGATTTATTGGATGATTGTTTTCTGCAGCAGCAGCATGTTCAGAGAGAGTAATACTCTTGATCTGGTTATCAGCAGTGTATTCGTGTATTAAGAATTTGCAGATAAAGGAACCACTAGGTGGCAGTGATCACAGTGTACTGATGTGGGATTTACTTAAAGATATAATTACCATCAGGGGTAAAGAAAGGGTAAAGGTGAGTACAGTGGTCTCAGACAGTTTTTAAATTCTGTACAGTGGGATCAACTGACAATGTTACCAACAGTAAATTCAAAATGGGATGCATTCAAGGAATTAATCGTGGATGCTACTAAAAGTTTCATACCTATTACAAAATATTGATCAAGGTTTAGGCGTAAATGGTTATCAAATGAACTAATTAGACTCGTGACAGAGAAGAAAAATGAATGGGATACATATAAATTATCAAGCGACTCAGAAGCCTATGGCAGATATAAGCCAGTCTGTAATCAGGTCACAAAAAAGGTTAGGCAGATTATGAGAAATATTTGGCAAAAGATGCTAAGAAAAACAGCAAGGATTTCTTTACTTATATAAACTCTAAAAAGAAGGGGATGAATCTGATTGGTCCACTTGATATCGATGGTTCGACTGTTGATGATCCTGCTCAGATAGCAAACAAACTGAATGAGTATTTTGCATCTACATTCACACATGATGAGTTATTAAGGTTTGAAAATGGCAGAAGGTTATCAAATTGTAGCAGGGTGCTTAATGATTTTGTAATAACTGAGAGCAAAGTGGAGGAGAAATTGTTGAAGGTAAACATAAGAAAGGCATCTGGTGTGGATGCGATCTATCCAGTTATATTAAAGGAGGCGGCAAAGCAACTAAGCAAATCCATAGCCATAATTAGTAGAGCATCCTTGGACTCAGGGGAGGTCCCCACACACTGGAGATGTGCAAATGTATCCCCAATTCACAAGGGGGATCGAAGGGTGACACGAGTAATTACAGTGCAGTTAGTTTAACTTCTGTTCCGGGTAAAATAATGGAGTCACTGTTAAATGATGCATTGCAGAATCATCTAGATAAGACTGCAGCAATGATTCAGACACAGCATGGGTTTGTTAAGGGAAAGTCTTGTCTGGCAAATTTGATAGGGCATTACGATTTGGTTACAAAGGAACTGGATGCAAAAAATAATTTTGATATCATATATTTGGATTTCAGGAAAGCTTTTGACACTGTTGCGCATGAAGACTATTGTACAAATTGGAGCAGAATGATATTAAGGGTAAGTTGCTACAATGGATAAATGGATTGTTGAGTAGGAGAAGACAGAGGGTGGTAATCAATTGGTGCTGCTCTTCGTGGACTAATGTTATTAGTGGAGTCCCACAGGGTTCGGTGTTGGGTCCTCTGTTGTTTTGTATATTTATCAATGATATTGATGAAGGTATATCAGGCTTAATGTCGAAGTTTGCAGATGATACAAAGGTTGGCAGGGTTGTTAATGACAGTAATAACAGTGTGCTACTGCAACAGGATCTAGATAATTTGGGCAAATGGGATAAGAAGTGGCAATTGAAGTTTAACCTTGACAAATGCAAAGTACTGCATATCGGTAGAAGTTTTTTTTTTTTTTTTTTTGATTTGGTAGTTGTTGGCGCATCGGCTTCTGTGGCCATATTGCACCTCCCAAGGTTTTTGCAGTACTTTGATCCAAGCCCGAGGCGGGAATCGAACCCGCGACCTTTGGGTTGCCGGGCAGGTACTTTACCCACTCGGCTAGCCCGGTCGGCTCGGTAGAAGTAACCCCAGAGAAATGTACCAACTGTGTGGTACTACACAGTTAAGGTGGTAGAAAATGAAAAAGACGTGGGAGTAATTGTGCAGTCAGATATGAAGTTTTCTGAGCAGTGCAGACAGGCTGTCAGAGCAGATCACAGGGTGTTATTAATGATATACAGGAATTTTGCTATCAGGGAAAAGGAGGTGAATATCCCTTTGTATAAGGCAATGGTCAGGTTACACCTTGAGTACTGCATACAGGTCGGAAGCCTCATTTTGGGAAGGATGTAGAGTTGCTTGAGCGAGTACAAAGAAGGTCTACAAGATTAGTGAGCGTAACAAAGGGGTCCTCTTATCAAGAAAGACTTAAGTTCTGCAAATTTCAGCGGTTGGACTAGGCACCTGCGCGAGATGATCTGATTGAGGTTTATAAGGTCTTGAATGGGTTGAGCAGGCTCAATTCTGATGGAATTCTTCTACTTTTCAGATTACAAACCTAAGGGGGCATAAATTCAAATTAAGAAAAGACAGATGTAGAATAGATGTGCGAAAATTTGCCTTTAGCCAGCAGGTGGTTAATTGCTGGAATAAAACTTCCATCTGTCGTTGTGGAAGTTGATAGGTTAAATAAATTTAAGGAGGAACTGGACAGGCATTTGGAGGGAATGGTGTGATTTTTTTTTTTTTTTTTTTGGCTGATGCTGCATAAGTTCATACACTTGCTTTCTTGCATCACATGCCACTAGTACTACTACTACTACTATGTGAAACTTCCCGCATTGCATCATTCAAGGTGGTAAATTCAGCATGTCTGAAGCAGTTGGCAATCACTTTTTCAAAAACTTCATCACATGCTGAAACACATAAATACACTGCTTGCAGGATGTCGATTTTGCATTGAATTTTGCTTTCAAGAAATAGATAGCACAGTTCTGTTTAATAGTATTCTTCAGTAGTTTTTCTTAAAACACTAGATTACATCTTAATTAAGTGACTGAAGAACTGACGTAATATTTGGTGGTAGGTGATTGCACATAGGTCATTTACTTGATTTGAGGCGTGCAGTTATCCACAAACAGCAAAATTTTTTTATTCTTCTCATTTATCCTGCGATCTAAGTCTGATCCATTCTCTGTAGATTTGTGATGTCTTTTGGTTTGCTCAATACATAGTTGGTAATGTCTTCAAACCTTCAAAGCATCAAGGCTTCTCAGCTTTCCCAATGATTAAAAGAGGAAGCTTCTCTGTGCCATACATGTTTGCTGCTATGAAAACAGTAATCTGTTGTTTGGCCCTTTTTACCACTACATTTCTTGCCTTTAAATGTAAGTGTTTTATCTGGTAGCAATTTAAAAAAAGGAGTCCAGCATTTCATTAGTGTTGAAGATGTCATTGTGGTTATATGTCAGCAAATCATTTTTTAAATGATTTTCCTTCTATTCCTTTCTAGCGTCAATGTTCACAGCTGCACTTTTGCCATACACTTTTTTTGAAAGACAGGCCATGACAAGTCTTAAATTTCTGGAACCATCCACATGAACTTTGAAATTCTTCGACATCCATTCAATGCCTAATTGATTCAGCCTTAGCCTTTAAAAGATTATAGTCTATGGGAACATATTTTTCATGTATCATCATTAGCCATTCCAAAAGTATGTTTTCAAGATCCGGATATTTTGCCTTTCATGCTCAAATCCTAATCAGTGCAGCAGATTACTCTAAACTTGCAATATTTTCCCAACCTTTCAGAATAGTGCACAGAGTACTCTTAGGAATGTGAAACTGCTTGGCGATGCCAAACAGTTTGACATTCCTAAGAGTACTCTGTGCACTATTTTACAGCTTGCAAAATCCCAATTTTTTCTGCAATTGGCAAAGCTATCCACTTTCTTGGAGCCATACCAACAAGTATAGACTCTAACTAATGAAATTAACTTCTAACCAATCTTCATTTCATTACCTCACTGCATGAAAAGTGTGGGAAATATTAACAAATGATTTCTCATGGTCAGGATGCAAGTTCATTAATTATTTCAATATATTTGAAGCATTCTGTCATTTTTAAATGCGAATGTTGTAATAAAAAAGTAAAAAAATTCAGATTAAGAGGCAGAGATTTATGGTCCTTATAGAGAAATCCTTTTATTTTTAATGTCATTATACTGAATGTAAAAAAAAATTAGGTTAATGAGAAATTGGCCGGGACCAACCACAAAGGACGTTATAATGGGTTGGGACATTAAAAAGAGGGTTGCTATAAAGAGTTTCAACTGTATATGTATACATATATAATGTATTATATATGGTAGCCATATATTACCACCCTCTATTTTTCACTCAACTGTCCCTTAATTCTTAACAGCAACTCGCCCTTAATGCCACACTACTCCAATTTGTATAGTAGTTCTTTGTGTGGAATAGTGCAAAAATCTTTAATGAAATCTAAATATATGATGTCACAATTATTATTTCCAGTTCCTTTGTTACTGCATTGCAATAGCTAATCAAACTGGTCAGACAGGATCCCCACCCGTTAACAAACCCATGCTGTGATTTCCATATAATTCCATTCCTGTTAAGGTGATCCTGCAATACTTCTTTAATCGCTGACTCCATTATTTTACCTGGAACAGAAGTCAAGCTTACAGGTCTATAATTGCTTATCTTCCCTTTGATCCCCCTTGTGAATAGTAGACATGTTTGCACACCTTCAATCTGTATTATCCTCCCCCAAACCCAAGGATGCTCTAATAATTATGGTCAAAGATTTTTTTATTTCTTTTAATATAACTGGACAGATCCCATAAACTCCAGGTACTTTATATTTATTTTCAGTTTCAGGAATTTCACTTCTATTTTCTTCTCAGTTATAAAAAAAACCACTATGTAGTTTTTTCTGGTGGTACACGTTGAAAAATGGACATGTTAACCATTTACAATAAAATGTTTTGTATACCTAGAGTACTCAAAGCTATAAATAAGTACTCAAATGATACTTACTTTAACTTCATCACAGTTTATAACTTTATGTGTCTTTTTCTTCTCTTTAAAATCACTAAAAAGATATAAAAAGTTGTAAGGGTTACTTCTATACAACACAATACATCATGAAAACAGAATATAATCAAATAAACTAAGTTTAACACACTGTTTGGCTCTTGAACTGGGTAAACAGGTCTCAGATGGCAATTTGAGTTAGGCATGTTGTTAAATCATTCAAAACCCAAATTATAATATATTTATTCATCACCAAAACTTGTAAAAAAAAAAAAAAAAAAAAAAAAAAAAAAAGCTTTGCGAATTATCTCGTAGTTGGTGTATGTAATAGAAAATTCTTTGTGGCAGCCAACTACAAGTTAACTCGATTAACTCAGATGTATTGTTACTTGCAGAATTCACTGTATATGAGTCAGTGTTGTACGTAAATCTGTAGTAGTGACACAGACTTGGTCGTGTACATTGTATTTAGTACTTTGTTACATGTTCCCCCCCCCCCAAAAAAAAACATGGATACCACTGACCGAAGAAGAAGCGACCACTGAACGAAGGAGAGCTTGAGCTCTATGCTAATATGAGTGACTTGAATTTGAAGAGATTTTTGATGAGTCGTATGGTTCTGGTTCTGACAGTGAAACTTATGAAACTTTTAACGATTCAAGTAAGGATAGCAAAGATGAAGCCAGCTCCCAGTCTGAAGGTAATCCTAATTCTCTGCAGGCAAGTACATCAAATAATGACACTAATTTGTGGAATGAAATAGCACAAGATCCTCCACACCCTACCATGGAATATTGTTCCCACATCTGGGGTGGTGCCCCAAAACCTCTCTCAGGCTTCTTGATTCTGTTCAGAAGAGGGCAGTTAGGTTAATTAATGATTTATCTCTAACAGAGTCTCTCCACTCACTGTCTCATAGACATACTGTTTCTGCTGCATGCCTCTTCTACAGATATTCCTATGGGCACTGTTCTTCTCAGCTGGCTTCTATAATTCCCGCTCTCTCTCTCTTTCTCTCAAAACAGTCCGAACACGTGCCGCCACCAGCCAACATCCATTTACTGTCCAACTTCAAACTCACAGAACCAACTTTTCATCTTCCTTGTTTATTCATTCAACTGCCGTTTTCTGGAACAACCTTCCTTCATACGTATTTCCTGAAAATTACAGTCTACAGAAGTTCAAGTCCAATGTCAAAAAATATCTTCTTTCGTCTTCTCAACCTCCAACCCAAGCACGGTACTAAGTACTATAGGTTCTAATACCTCTCATGTTTGGGCTTTACATAAAAAAAAAAAAACAAAACAAGATCCTCCACAATTTATTTTTGAAGAGAATGTTGATTTGAAAATGGACACAACAGAATTTAGTGTACAAAAATTGGTAGACCTATATTTTTCGGAAGAATTTCTTACATTATTAGTTGAACAAACTAATTTATACGCTTTGCAAGAAACTAAAAATTTTTGGACGATCGCGAAAATCTGCCAGGTCATCAAGATGGAAGGACACCGATCTTACAAATGGGTCCTTATTCTTTTCCTTCAATAGAGCATTACTGGAGTACAAGTGCATTCCATAATGTTCTGTTTTGGCAATCATTTATGAATCAAAATAGATTCCAGTTGATATTATAGTTTCACTTTGCAGATAATTCATCACAATCTGCTGCAGGCTATACAAAGTAAGACCAATTTTGAATCATTTCAATAAAGTTATGTGCAATAATTACATACCAAATAAAAACATCTGTATTGATGAGTAGATGATGTTGTGGAATGGGAGATTGAATTTCTGCCAGTGTACAAAAAATAAAAAGCACAAATACGGAATCAAACTTTACGAACTGTGCGAGTCTGATGGCCTTGTTATGAAAATAAAAATTTACTCTGGTAAATTAGAAGAAACTGAACAAAACATAGGTCATGCTGCTGAAGTTGTGCCATACTTGCTTGAGGACTACTTAGACAAGGGATATGTATTATGTATGGACAATTTTTATAATTCTGTTGCTCTGACAAATTTGGTGTCTGCTCAAAAAACTTAAGTATGTGCAACATTACACACCAACAGAAAAGAAAATCCAAAAGATTTGGTGATGTGAAAATTGAAGAAAGGGAAGTTGTATGGCAATGAAATGGCCCTGTTGTAGTATATAAGTGGAGGGATAAAAGAGAAGTTCTCAATATTTCTAACAAACACGTTGAAATGGTTGAGGTACGCAAGTGGAATGGAAAATTTTGATAAAACCAAGCATATTCAAGATTACAATAGCAGAATGTCTGGCACAGATTGATCGGATCAAATGCTCTTGTATTATTCAGCGCTAAGAAAAACCACCAGATAACTGAAAAAAATTGCATTACATATTATAGAAATATATATACATAAAGCATACATACTATAGAAATATATATACATAAAGCATACATATTATAGAAATATATATACATAAAGAAAAAATTTTAAACGTTCCAAAGAAGATTAGGTCTGAACATGAAATTCATTATTTATAGGATATACCACCAACAGGGGAGGGGGGGGGGGACGCCCGACTAAGGCACCATGTACAAGAAATAAAAAATGCAGTAAAACACGCTATTATTGTCCAGTGTGCCAAGAGAAGCCAGCTCTTTGTGTGGAAGGATGTTTCAAGAAATATCACAAATAACCAATATTATTTTCATGAGTTTTGCACGTATTTGTTACAAATATACTCATACCCGCGCCCGAAAGGCAAGTCATACTAGTCTCAGTTAACTCGTATGCTGTGTCCTGGAACAGAGTGCCAAATACGAGTTAACTTGTATTTGGCAGTCAACCTCGTATTTGAGAGGCTTCAAGCAAACCTCATATTTGAGAGGTTTGCTTGATGCTGCTGATGTCTATGTAATGCAAAAAAAAAAAAAACTGAATCTTAAATAAGAAATTAACGGAAATCATAAAATGATAAGAAAGAATTAAAAGAACACAGGTATAAAAGTATGATTTTTGGAGGGAAACCCACACTTACCTACATCCAAAATATTCTATTTCTATAGCACTTCTAAAAACCACCAAGCATTCACTGCTGCTCATATACAACTGATGATAGAACGGTTCTGTCATAGGTTGTATATGAACAAACAAAGAGAATCATATGCCACTGCTAATTAACATTAGCAGTGGCATAAGGTTCTAGTAAGCAAGCTTATACAGTATCAGCCAAAAAAAAAAAAAAAAAAACCTTCCCATTTCACCCATCCATTTGATCCAAATGTTAGTCCAGTTCTTCCTTTAATTTATTTAAGCTATCAACTTCTATGACAGATGGAAGCTTGTTCCAGCAACCAACCACCCGCTGCCTATAGGCAAATTTCTAAACATCCATTCTACAATTGTCTTTGCTCAATTTGAATTATGTCCCCTCAGGTGCATAATCTGAGCAAGAGGAAGAATTCCATCAATGTTGAGTTTGCTCAAACCATTCAAGGCCTAATACACCTGAATCACATCATTTCGCAGGTGCATAGTCTTCAGAGGCTGCAATTTACAGAACTTAAGCCTTTCTTGGTAAGAACAACCCTTTGTTCCATTCATCAATCTTGTTGCCCTTCTCCGTACTCATTCCAGAAGCTCCACATCCTAAAATGAGGCCTCCAGACCTGTATGCAGTACTCAAGGAGTGGTCTGACCACTGCTTTATACAAAGGGATAATCACCTCTTAATCCTTGCTAGCAAAATTCCTGATCTCCATGAGTTGCATGTCTGCACTGCTCTGAAAACTTCATATCTGACTGCACAACGGCCTCAAGGTCCCTTTCATTGTCCACTACCTTGAGTGTAGTACAACACAGTTGGTACATTACTCTGGGTTACTGCTACCCATATGCAGTACTTTGCATTTGTCAATGTTAAACTTCAGTAACTACCTCTCAACCCAAATGCCAAATTTTTCTAGATCTTATTGAAGTAGCATACAGTCATTAACCACCCTGCCAACTTTTGTATCATCTGCAGACTTAGACATTAATCCCGACATATCATTATCAATATCATTAATAAATACAGAAAACAACAATGGGCCAGGCACTGAACCCAGGAGGAATACACATTAATTCACAAAGAGCAGGGCCCATTGATAACAATTCTCTCCCTTCCCCACTCAACCATCTCTTTATCCATAGCAGTAACTTGCCCTTCATGCCATATTGCTTCAATTTGCACAGCAGTCTTCCATGTGCAACGGTATCAAAAGCTTTCCTGAAATCCAAGCATATGATATCAAAATAATTTTTTGCTTCCAGTTCCTTTGTGACCATATTGTAATATTCAATCAAATTGTTCAGACAAGACTTCCCCTTAACAAACCCATGCTGTGTATGAACTATTACTGCAGTTATCTAGATGATCCTGCAGTGCTTCTATAACCAGTAACTCCATTATTTTCCCCAGAACAGAAGTCAAACTAATAGGTCAATAATTATTTGTGTCACCCTTTGATCCCCTTTGTGAATTGGGGATACAATTTGCACATCTCCAGTCCATGAGGTCCTCCCCTGAATCCAAGGATGCTCTCATAATTATGTCTAAGAGTTTGCTTACTTCCTTTGTCGCCTCCTTTAGTATAACTGGATAGATCCGTTCCACCCAAGGTGCCTTTCTTATGTTTAACATCAACAATTTCTCCTCCACTTTGCTTTCATTATTACAAAATTATTTAGCTCTCTGTTTGAGTTTCATCACCTTCTAGCCTCCACTTCCCTACAGAATTCCTCACGTGTGAACATAAATGCAAAAACTCATTCAGTTTGTCAGCTACCTGAGCAGGATCATCAACAGTCGAACCATCGATATCAAGTGGACAAATCTGATTCATCCCCTTCCTTCTAGAGTTTACTTAAGTAAAGAAGTCTTTGTTGTTTTTCTTTATATCCTTTGCCAAAGATTTCTCAAAATCTGGCAATGTTTGCCTAACCTTCTTTGTGACTTGATTACAGACTAGCTTATATCTACCATAGGCTTCTGTGTCGCCTGATAATTTATATGCATCTCATGCATTTTTCTTCTCTGCCATGTGTTTCATTAGTTCATCTGACATCCATTAAGGCCTAAACCTTGAACGGCATTTCTTAGCAGCTATGAAAAGCTACTAGGAATGCCTCCAGGAATCTTTTAAATAAATTACATCTTTTAAGTAAATCCCACATTAGTACACTGTGACACTGACACCCAGTGGTTCCTTTGTCTGCAGATTCTTAATGCATGAATAATCACTGCTTATAGTCAGATCAAGAGTATTACTCCCTCTGGTTACTTTTCGAACAAGCTGTTATAGAAAACAATCATCCAGTAAATCCACAAAAGTCTTGCTAATGTGTGAGTGATCAACCCCCAAATTACAGTCAATATCTGGAAAGTTATAATCCCCCATTATAAGACATTCTGATTTACTGGCCCACTCTATTTCTCTGTACTGTTGTTCACTGCACTCATCAGTCATTAGGCCTATAACACACTCCTACTCTCATTTTTACTTTCCCAGTGCTTATGTCACACTAAACTGACTCAACATTACACTGTCCACCCATATTAACTGATAAAATCTAAGGGATGCACTCCCTTAGATTTTATGTGTTTCTTAACTAACAGTATAACTCCTGCTTCTTTCCTATCCTGTCCTTTTGTACACAGTTTACTCCCCATATACAAATTCTTTATCCCTTATAGTATGAACCAGAGCTATAATGCTCAATACGTTCTACGTTGATATCAATATTTGTAAAAGAATAAGAGAAGTTTACCTCAATATGATAGGTAGAACACTTCCATATGATACTCTCCAGATATTAAAACGAAAACAATTTTAAAAATTCGAAAATCTTACATTACAGTAAGACATAATTAACAATAATTAAATATCAAATGAACACAATTAAAAAATTTATTTAATGTTTTGCATTTTTTCATTAAATTAAATTTTTACTTAATTTTTAACTATTGTTAATTATTTCTTACTGTAATGTAAGATTTTCGATTTTTTTAAAAATTGTTTTTGTTTTAATTTCTGGAGAGTATCATACGGAAGTGTTCTATGTATCATATTGAAGTAAACTTCTCTTATTCTTTTACAAATATTTATCCCTTATATAAGAGTGACACTTCATCTCTGATATCCCAACAACATCCATCTTTGATATCTTGACCAGGACTTGAAATTAATCAAATTTATTTACCACACTCCTAGTATTGGTGTATATGCTAATATACATGCACTTGTTCTTAATCTTAGTC
Organism: Mastigoproctus giganteus; assembly: GCF_048544385.1. Classification (NCBI taxonomy): domain Eukaryota; kingdom Metazoa; phylum Arthropoda; class Arachnida; order Uropygi; family Thelyphonidae; genus Mastigoproctus; species Mastigoproctus giganteus. The sequence continues at coordinate 126,183,709 of NC_143578.1, forward strand.
ACCCTAACACAGTTACCCTACACAAGTAAATACATGTGTTAGTTACTATAACACATTGTATGCTAGTACAACTTGTTAATAGCCAGCACCTTGCTTTCCAGGCTGCTGCTCATTCCAATAGAAGCAGTGAAAGAATCACTTTCACCCCTGCCTGCGGCTACTGTTAATCTATTAGTCTGTGAATCCCTCTCCATCCCCGAAGCTAGCAGTTTTCTGACCCACTAACACTACCTGATAGAGAAAACTAATATGCAGAAAACACAACCCCCCCTTTTCTTTCTATATGGTAGCAGCATTATTAGTAGTGGCAAAAGCAAGAAAGCAAAGCTTACACAGCATCATCATCATCATAAAAAAATAAATAAATAAATAAATAAAAAAATAAAAAATTCCCACATTACCTGTCCATCCCGTCTAATAGTTTGTTTAGTTCTTACTTGAACGTATTCAAACTAACCACTTCTACAACAGCAGCTGGAAGTCAAAAAATTAACTACCTGGCTGAAGACAAACTTTGGCATATCTATCTTGCAACTTCCTTCCTCAATTTGAATTTATGCTCCCCTGCCTCATATATGTAGTTTGAGCAAGAGGAAGCATCCACCATCATCAAAGCTTACTTCATCTATTCAAAGCCTTAAACACCTCATTCAGATCCCCCTAATCCTGAGATGCTGCAAGTGGCAAAAGTGAAGCCCCTCTTGGTAAGAGAACTCTTTTGTTCCGCTCCTAATTGCATTACTATTTACTACAGCCATTCCAACAGATACAGATCCTTTCTAAAATGAGGCCTCTGCACCTGTATGCAGTATTTGAAATGTATCCTAACCATTACCTTATACAATGGAATAATCACCTCCTGCTGGCAAAATTCCCATATATCACTGACAACAAATCCCCATGACCTGTCCTGGCAGCCTGTCTGCACTCTGGGGAGAACTTCATATCTGATTGCACAATTACACTCGGGTCTTTTTTTCATTCTCCACTACCCTTGAGTGTGTACCACACAGTTGGTAGTTTAATTCTGGATTTACTGCTATCCATGTGCAGCACCTTCACATGTACTTCACATTTGTCAAGGTTGGACTGAAGTCCAACTGTGAAAAATAAGGCCATTTCTTAACCCATCTGCTTAATTTTTCTAGATCGTGTTGCAGTAACATATCCTGATTATTGTCACTAACCACCTGCAAATTTACATGTTAAGCCTAATATTCCATCAATATCATTAATAAATACAGAAAACAACAATGGACCAAGCAATGAACCACTGAGGACTCTACGCTCAAGAAGAGTAGTGCCCAATGATAACAACTCTTCTACTACTACTCAACCATTCCTTTATCCATAGCAGTAACTTGCCCTTAATTCCACACTGCTCCAATTTGTGGTACACTCATTTGTGCACAAATATAAAGCTTTTCTGAAATCTGAATATACACTATCAAAATTATTTTTTGCATTCAGTTTCTTTGCTACTGCATTACAGTATCCAATGAGATTGGTCAGACAACAACACCACTGAACATGTCCTCTCTAGATGGTCCTGGATTATTTTTTTAACCAGTGATTCCATTATTTTCATGGGAACAGAAGTTAAGCTAACTGGTCTCTAATCATTCTTATTACCTTTGATTCTCTTTGTGAATTGGGGATATATTTGTACATATCCAGTTCTTTGTAAAAGAATAAAAGAAGTTTACCTCAATATGATACATAGAACACTTCAGTATGATACTCTCCAGAAATTAAAACAAATATAACATTACAATAAAAATTAAATTAAAAAATCGAAAACATTACATTACAGTAAAAAATAAATTGAACACAATTAAAAATTAAGTAAAAAATTAATTAAAAGAATTTAACGAAAATACAGTAGTACGTCGGTTATCCGGAACAATTTGAAAGACTGATTATTGTTTTTTTATATATTCACGGTAGTACAGTAAGCGCTGGTTATAATGGTCACATTTGCAAATTGAATTTTGATTCTAATAAGCGAAAGATCAAGTCCAATAAACAGAAAACTGCAAATTGTTTTTGTTTTATGGTTGTAACCACTAGAATTCTGTGACCTTCAGAAATGTGCTTTAGAAAAATATCTAAGAGACTACTGGGTTTTCTCGGAAACCATGATTGAATTTCAGATTAGTTTAGCTCCAGATTCAGTAAGAATAATATCAGCCTGAAATTGTGCGATTTATGATTTTTCTCAATTTTTTGCTGTAAAATGTGAATGAAAAGAAAATGCACAGTTTTAACATTACAACAAAACACGGAAATTATTAATAGAATTAGAAAAGGTGAAAATTTAGGAAATCTCTCCAAAGAGTTTAATGTGGGGGCTTCAACAATTTACGACACCAAGAAAAATTACAATGCTATAACAGAATTTTTGTCGATTATGGATAATGAAGGAGGATCTAGCAGGAAAAAGACTATGTCGAAACCTAAAAATGCCGTTTTAGATAGTGGGCTTTATTTATTTTTTTTTTGTTTTCTTTAGAAGCGAAGTTTAGGTGAACCACTCTCTGGCCCAATGTTGTGTAGAAAAGTATTGGATTTTAATTGAAAATTAAGAGGTAACGAAGATTTCAAGGCAAGCACATGTTGGCTGAAAAACTTTAAACTGAGACACGGTATGCGTAACTACCTATTCAAGGTGATAAACTATCCGCAGACAAATTGGCAGCAGTGTCCTTTAAAAGAAAGTTTGCTTCAGTTATAGCAAATTAAGAGAAAAACGTTTATAATGTTGACAGGACGGGTTTATTATAGAAAGAATTACCGAGAAAAACCTAGCCACCAAAAGGGAAATTCCTGTACCAGGTTTTAAGATGAGAAAAGAGCGAGTTACAATTGCTATGTATGCAAATGTCATTGGAATGCACAGATTGTCCATGCTCATTATCGGTAAGCCAAAAAAACTGAGAGCATTTAAAAATCTTTCTAATTTTCCTGTTTTGTATAAAAATCATAAAAATGCCTGAATGGATGTTTCTGTTTTCCGAGATTAGTTTGTAATTTTTTTTTATTTAATTAATCTTAATTATTTAATTTAATCACAATATAAGATTAAATTTATTTAATTAAATAATTATCTTACCGGAAAAATTTTCTGGTTTGATTATCCAGAAAAATTTGGCTACCCAGAAGAGGTCTGACATCAATTATTCCGGATAACTGACGCTCTACTGTATTGCAAAACAATTTTCTTTCCTGAAGATGACAATGCTTTTCAACCATGTTGTGATCACAGGAATGAAAAATTACCAAATAGGGGTGGGCATGAATCTTAAATAGGGATTATTTGTCTTCACACATGTGCATAAAAGACCATGAATCGGAGATTAGATAGGACCGACGAATTCTCATGTAATTTAATTTCGACGGTTTCTGCAATTAATAGTCTCGTATAATTACGCTGGACACTAAGTTCAACCAGAGCTGTGATGCTGAATACGTTCTAAGTTGATTTCAATATTTGTAAAAGAACGTATTGAGCATAACAACTCCGGTTTTTACTATCAAATTCATTTCAAACTCTTATTGACTATTTCATTCACTTCCTTTCTCTCCAGGTAGTGCAATACATGGGCAACTCATTGTGAAGGATGAGTAGATATGGTGTATCTACACTGATATTATATAGTAATGTTTATTATGTATTTGTACATAGTAAAAATTGCATGAAGGAACTGAAAAATGAGAAAATTATTTTATTAGACATTTTTTATTATAATATGTTACACAATGTAAGGTTAAGTAAAGTTTATTGAAGTTACACTATTTTTCA